>NC_083719.1:180064928-180689928 GCF_028564815.1 Eubalaena glacialis
AATGGGGAGTCGCCAGGGCCTGGGCCAGCCGCGGGCCGGCCTCTGCCTGCTCCTGGTCTCTCTGCAGCTTCTCCCCCGGACGCAGGCCGGTGAGCCGGGAGGGAGAAAATAGGACCCGGAGTGCAGGATCCATCGAGGTCCCCAAAGACGGCGTGGAGTCGGGAGTCGGGGGCGTGCATGGGGGCCGTGCACGTTGCGCGTGGCTACGGTGTGGTATTGGGGGGCGAGTGTCTGACTCTGGGCGGTTTCTGAGTGTGACAGCTTGGTGGGGGGGGGGGTCGGGGAAACGTGTGACCCTGTTTCCTGGTGGGTGCGTGGGAATGAATGCAATTTATAGGTATACATGTGTGTAACAATGTGCGTGCGGCCACTTGGAGGAAACTCTGTGTGTGCTGGGTGTGGGAGGTGACGATGATTGTATGCATCTGGGTGATGGGATGGGCCCTGGGCGAGTATGTGATTGAGTTGTGGGTATGGGAGAGTGTGTCTGTGTGTGGGGCTGATTTTGAGAATAACCGTGTGTGTGTTATGCGTGTGATTGTGTGTCTCTGGGTGACCCTCTGAGGGCTGTGGTTGTGGTTTGGGAGGCTAAATAATTGCCCATGAGGATGATTCTCAGGGGGACGGCGGATGGTGAGCGGGCACTAGTAGAGGAGAGGGTTGATCTGGGATTCAGAGCTCCCTTTGCATCTCCCCAGATAGCTTCACCTTATTCCCCCTCTTTCTCCTCTGCCCCTAATTAGCGCGCGCCCACCTCCTTTCCCCCCCATCTCTGCCCCCCTGCCCCCTCCCCGCGCTCCCCTGAGCCGGGATCAGCACCATGGACAGGGCCTCGGGAGGGCCTTGGTGAGGGGCGAGGCGGGGCGGGGCGCGGGGCGGGGCGGGGCAGAGCACGGGCGGGGTCGGGGGGAGTGGAGGTTGCTCCCCCAAGCTGAGCGAGCCTCGGGTGTTTTTTCTGAGGAATTTCTCAGGGGCCCCCCCAGGGGTCCCGGGGGCCGCCGGACGGGTGAGTCAGCGCTGACGCACGCCCAGCTGCACGAATCTGGCTGGACGCCGCGCCCCGCCCCGCAGGGTTCTGGGTCGGGGGCGCCCCGGAGTTCGGGAAGGTCGTAGTCCCTCAAGTAGTGATTGAGGGGGGCTTCCCTGGTCTGAGACACCCCAGGTCAGGCCCTCCCCGTAATTCCTCCCTAAGGTGAACTCAGGACCCCAACACACCCACTCCCACTTTCTCACTTTCTCCTTTTCCCTGCAGTCCAGAGAGGTAGCGTGGTTACGGTGTGGTGTGTGTTTACGCGGATAATCCCAAAGTGGCCTATGCCCCACTCCCACGGTCACACATCCACACAGTCGTGCGATCTCAGGCATGCACTCAGAATATAAGGCCCCTGGGACACGAAGAACGTTAAACACCTGGTGCCCAGGCCAAGGCAACCCCATCAGCCACCCGCCACACGGTCACAGCTTTTGTCACCCACCTACACTTTCAAACTCTCACACATGCTTCCACTGGCATCCATACAACGCAGTCGACATTCTCAACCAGTCACCCACTCGCTGACTTGGCCACACTCTCACTATAACCACACTCCTCCATCTCGAGTCTGAGCTATTACTATCACAGACTCCCCTGCATCACCTGCAGGACCTCGAGCTCACTGCCAGGACCCCAGGACAAGTCAAAGAACTGCACCTAATCCCTCCATCATAGGCCAAACACTCACAGACATCGACACGCCACAAAGCACATGCTCAGCTAGTCCCCGGTCCATACATGCTTGCCCAGTCTCACGCATGTACACAATCGCACACGCACCTATTTGCACAGACACTCACACCTAGGTTCTCCTACTCATCTGAGAGCGTCCCAGCCATGTCCCAGCCTGGTCCCTGCCTGCCTTCTTCCACATCCTAGACCCCACCTAGCCTCTCCCTGGCATCCTGACCAGCACAGGGGAGAATCTGTGGGGGAAGGGCAAGCCGGTTACTTGACAGACTGCCACCCCCCACCCCGGCCCCGCAGGCAGGACTCAATGCCTCTTGTGTGTCTCCTTGTCACAAAGCCAGCCATGGAAAGAAAAGGCAGTTGGTTTCTGAAAGGTCCTTACAGAAGGAACACAGATTGAAGCAGGAGACATTTGGGTTAGATGCTGGGAAAGACTTTTAAAATGTTAATGAGCAGTTGGTCAAAGAGAGACCCCTTCCCACTGCATAGAAAGTGGAGTCTGGGTGAAAGGAGAGCCTGGGAGAGCCACACGGGGTGGAATCATGGATCTCAGCCCTCCCCTGGGACCCCCCCCAGAGAGGGGGCAGCTGGGATGATCATTCCACAGGGGAGTGACCCTTGTGGTCAGCAGAGCCTGGGAGCCCAGATTTTAGCCCCAGGGGGCTGTAACCCAAATACCTCTTAATAACAGCCCAGCCACAGAACAGGCAATTAGAGATGGGGCCGGTGGAGGCAGCAGGGTTAGGGGGGTGGGTGCCGAGGGGGAGAGAGAGAGAGATGGAGGGAGTAATCCACACACAGAGATATATATAGAGAGGCACAGAGATAGAGGTATGCAGAGAGAAACAGATGTGAGACCGAGGGAAATACCAAGAGGCAGAGACAGAGAGCTAGAGAGTGAGCGAGAGCTAGGAAGTAAGAGAGGGAGGGAGAGAGAAAGACTGATTCAGAGTTGGACACAGAAAGTGGGACAGAGAGAAGGCAGGGAGGGGGAGAGAAGAAAAAAAGCAGAAGGAGGTTGGGGGCAAGAGGGAGCTGAGGTTGGAACAGGGCTCTGGAGAGTTTGGAGAATGAGGGGTCTGACCCAGGAGGAGCTGGGATGGGGGAACCCTCATCCAAACCCCTGTCTCCCACAAGTCTGGCCCCCCACCCTGGATCCCAATGGTGAGGTCAGTAGAGACGCCCCCTGGGTGAGGTCATGGCAGAATCTGGCTCCTGCCAAGAGGCTGGGTCAGGGGGTCAGTGGGACAGTCTGCTGGGGGGAGGGGAGATCAGGCAGGAGTTTGGGGCTCAGGGGAAGACCCCGCCCACCCTTGCCCAAGCCATGTGGTTCCACTTAGCACTGGCCAGGCTGCACCGGGTGGGGCTGGTAGGACGGCCTGGGTTAGGATCTGACTGGACCAGTCCCTTCCTTTGTTGGGATGAGAGGGAGGAGGTCAGAAGGTTATCAGAGAGAGGTGATCAGAGGATAAGGTCAGAGAGGGTGATAAAAGGGGGAGGTCCAAAGGTCAGATGGAAGAAACTGCGATAGGAAGAGGGAAGAGGTCAGGTGGTAGTCAGAGGGAGGTGGTCAGGGTCAGGCAGAGGAAGGTCAGAGGGGGTGGCCAGAAGAAATCAGTGGGGATCAGAGAAAGAATGGTCAGAGGGAGGAAATGCAAAGGGGTAGTGGTCAGAGGGAGGAGGTCAAGGGTGATGAAGGTCAAGGAGGAGGTCAGAGGGAAGCAGTCAGGGGAGGTGGTGGTCAGAGGGAGGTCATGGGTGATGGTGGTCAAGGAAGAGGTCAGAGGGAGGAGAGCCCAGGGAAGAGGTGGGGAGAACACACGCAAGGAACCCCTCCTCTCTAAGCGGGTTTCCCCTGGCAAGGGGGCTTCAGGCCTGGGAAGCAGCCCCAGGGAGCTGGTGCGGGGGAGTGTGGAGAGGGGGACAGTTTGGCTCTGGGGCTCAGGCCAGGAAGCTTTGATTCATCCCAGAACTAGGTCAGCTTTTTTTTTTTCTCACCAAAAACCAAGGGAAAAAAACAGGAGTCAACAGGCTGATGAGGCTGGAACAGCTGTGGAGTGGTGAGGGGGGTATGTGTCCCAGGCCTGCTCCTTCCCCCTGACCCACAAACATAGCCGGGGTGGGGGGTGGGGTGGGGGCTGAGTCCCCCAAACCCGAGCCACTCACGCAGAGTGCTGGGCTTGTTGTAACTGCCCCGCACCCTGGCTTCTTTCCGTAGCGGACCCTGTGGATGTGCTGAAGGCTCTGGGCGTGCGGGGGGGCCAGGCTGGGCTCCCCGAGGGTCCCGGCCTCTGCCCCCAGAGGGTCCCGCAGGGCGACCGGGCATTCGGGGTGGGCAAGGCCAGCACGCTTGGTGTCCCCACGTGGGAGCTCTTTCAAGGTGAGTCAGGGTGAGAGGGGCTGTGGTTCATCCTGGGAGCATGGGTCACAGTCGGGCCATCTGAGCTGCCCCTTTCCCTCTGCCCTCCCAGCTGGGCACTTCCCTGAGAACTTCTCCGTGCTGATCACTGTGCGGGGCCGGCCAGCCAACCAGTCTGTCCTTCTATCCATCTACAATGAGGGCGGTGTCCGGCAGCTGGGCCTGGCGTTGGGGCCGGCTCTGGACCTCCTAGGTGACTCCTTCAGCCCCCTCCCCCAGCAGGTCAACCTCACGGATGGCAGGTGAATATGGGGGGGTGTGGGAGTCCCAGGAGAGGTGAGATGAGAGCACGCCCTCACTGAGACTGTCCTCTTGCAGGTGGCACCGTGTGGCGGTCAGTGTGGATGGTGGGATGGTGACCCTGGTGGCTGACTGTGAACCTCAGCCCCCCGTATTGAGCCAGGGACCTCGATTCATCAGCACAGCTGGACTTACTGTGCTTGGGACCCAGGACCTCGGGGAGGAGACTTTTGAGGTAGCGCTTCAGTGATGGGGGAAACTGAGGCAGAAGGCAGGAGGGAGATTTGTCCACAGCCTGAATCTGGAGAAGAGAACGGAGAAGGGAACTATCCAGCTTCAACTTAGCACCAGGAAGCTGAGGAAGGGAGTGCCAGGCATCACGGTGCATCTTTGTGGCGTGTGCCTGTGAGACTGTAAAGCCATGAATTGATCATTTGCGATGGTGCATACTTGGCTTATGGTGGGAGAATAAGGTTGTGACGTGTGACGACGCTGTTGGTTGTGATGGTGTGTGATGCCAGCAAGGCATGGAGTTGTGTGGCTCTGTGACAGATGTGTTTTCGATGTGGTGATTGTCATGTGTGTCATGACAGTCCAGGGACCTCATCATCTTGTTTCCCTCCTTATCTCCAGTACCTTGAAGGGCACCTGGCACACAGTAGGTGTCACCATGTGCCACGAGCGAAGGAACAAATGTGCCTCTGATGGGACAGATGTTGTGGGGTGTGGCTTGTGGTTGTGGTTTGGTGTCACCCTGATAGAATCTTCCTCCTCTCAGTTTTTTGAGGCAGAGGGATTTCTGGGGCTATGGTGGGGCTACCCCCTCCCTATACTTAGCATGCTTTGGGTGGAAAAACAGCAGACCTTGATGCTTGGAATGGGGGTCGGAGTCAGCCTGCAGACCTCTTCCCCGACCCCCGTTCTCTCCCCAGGGAGATATTCAAGAGCTGCTGATAAGCTCAGACCCTGAGGCTGCCTTCCGAGCCTGTGAGCAGTACCTTCCTGGCTGTGACGACCTGGCTCCTACAGCCACAGGGGTGAGTAAGGGGCTTGTCCTGAGGTCGCTGGCTGAGTCATCCCTGGCTCCAGGTCTCAGGAATGAATGAATTCTGAGCCCTATCCAGGGGGCTGAGGGACCGCTACCCTTAAACTGTTCTTAGGCATGAATGACCTTGACTTCAGGTCACATAACTGACCCTTGGCCCCTCATCATATGATTTACCTTGACCCCAGGTCCCAGGGCTGAGTGAGCCCTGGCTTTAAAACATAGGACGATGGACCATGTGCCAGCATGACCCCAGGTGATCTGAGTGATGGGGCCTCCACTCAGGGAATCTGGACCCGACTGGAGTCCTCTTCCCAGGTACCCCAGGGGGAGCCAGAAACCCCTCCCCCTCGGCGGAAGGGGAAGGGAAAAGGGAAGAAAAAAGGGCGAGGTCGTAAGGGGAAGGGCAGGAAGAAGAAGAACAAGGAAATTTTGGCCCTGAGTCCACCTCCTGTCTCCCTGGAGAACCAGGTAAGGGGTCTGCGATCTCTCCCCTCTGTTCTTTGACCGCCCTGCTTCTGGCCTCTGATCCCCACTGATCCCTTGTGCCTCTTGTCTCCAATAACTGACCTTTGACTTCTCTCAGCTGACCGATCACTGTCGGGGGGTCTGGTCCTGTCTTAGGTACTCTTTCATATCTCCCTCCCAACTTCCAGTTCTGCGGGGGGACTAGAGAGGGGGGGCACACCCAGTTGAGTACCTTATTATTAGGGGGCTCTTGATCAGGGCTACTGTTTAAGGGGAGCCACTAGCTGGGGTGAATGATGGGTTCGTTAGTTAATGTGTCATTGTTTGGGGTTGACTGGTTGGGGTCATGGGTGAGGGTTATTCATTGGGGTTCGCTAACTGGGGGGACACTATTTGGCCTCTCTGATAGAGATTGCTGGTTGGGGGGATCATTGTAGAGAGAGATACTGACTGAGGTTGATGTTTGGGGGTTTCCTAGTTGGAGGTCACTGTTAGAGGTCATTGATGGAGGCCGCTGTTGGTGTTATTGGTGTCTGTAGTTTAGGGTTAATGGTGTGGGGCTCATTGCTGAGGATCACTAGTTGGGCAAGTCACCAGTGGGGGGCCACTGATTAGAAGGCACTAGTGGAGTCACCAGTTGGGGTCACTAGTTGGGGGAGTGCCTTTCAGGGGATCATGGATGAGATAGTTTGGGAGTCCCTGATGGGTAATTAGTTGGGAAGTCATTGATGGGTCACTGGTTAGTGGAATTACTGTTTGGGGGTCATTGATTGGGGCGCACTAGTTGAGCTCACTCATGGATGTTCATTGTTGGAGGGTCACTGGTGAGGAGGAATGATTGGTTAGGGGTCACTGGTAGGGCTTATCGGGGGTCACTAGTTAGTACTTATTGTGGGGGGGTCATTTGTTGGGGAGGTCACTGGATGGGAGAGTAACTGGTTGTAGTCATTGATGGGGGTCATTAATTGGGGGGCCACTGATGGGTCACTGGTTATAGGAATAACGGGTGGGAGGCCAATGATTCGGGTTATTAGTAGGTGTGTATGGGTCATTGGTTAGGTTCCTTAGTGGGGATCGCTTGTCATGGGTCATTAATTGGGGGTCGTTAATGGGTCACTGGCTGTAGGAATAATTGGGGGTCACTGGGTAGGTGTCCCTGGTGTGGGCCACTGGTCGGGGTCCTTGGTTGGAGGGTCACTGGTTGCACTACATCTGCTCGCCGCATCAGTGGGGAGAAAGAGGGTTATCACTTCAGCCTAGAACAGAGACACCCGGAGTAGCCTACCCTTTCTCAGCCCCTTCCTTAGCCTTCACCTGGGCCCCCATCACCTGCTTTGCACCCTTGACCCAGTTCCTCTGCAGCTGTCCAGGCCAGGAGGAGCTCCCACTCCTTCTCTGACTGCGGCCTGGCTGGCTGACCGACTGCTGAGATCTGCCTTGGGAGAGGACATATGGGATAGGCTTCCAGGAGTCTGGCCCTGAGTGGTGGCCATTGACCCTGACCCTTGGGCTTTGGAGCCAGCCCCGCTCTGCCTTCCAGGCCTTCCAGACCTGCCAGACCTGCCCATCCTCCACACACAAGGGCTCCCCCTCCTGGCTGTCCTTGTTCAGCCAGCACACCTTCGCCTGCACTGGCCAGCCCCCTGCCCCATACCCCTCTGATGTTTTTTTTTGGGAATCCTCCTCTGTCCCCCTCCCTAGACTGGGTGCTCTGGGAGAGAGAGTCTGTCTCCTCCTTCATCTCCCTTTTGTCTTGATTGTCCTGACCGCAGACCTGGTACCCTCTCTGTCCTTCCTCCAGACCTCCACTGACATCCCCAAGACAGAGACACCAGCTCCAACTCTGCCTCCGACTCCCACGCCTTTGGTCTTCACCACAACTGTGGCCATTGGCGGCAACGTCACCGTCCTAGAGGTTGTGGGAAGTGGACGAGGCTGGAAGGGAAGGTCCTGGGACAGTGGTGGTGGCAGACAATGAAGAGGTCAGGGGTAAACTTTGGTCTGTCCCAATGTCCTCAGGAGAGCTTGGACCCTGACAATGGAACTGAACTGGGGACCGTGGAGACTGAGTTAGCCAGAGAAGAAGAAGGAGAAGGTGGTCCCACCATGGGCCCCTACTTCCGGGCAGCAGAACAGTCATGGAGGACTGAGTTCCAGATCTTTCCTGTGCGTCTGGGTGGCTGGGTTAGGTGCAAGGGGGAGGGACTCCTACCTGGAGCCACACATAGCTGCATTCTCTTTTTTGCTTTCTTTTTATCTTGCCTAGAATGCCTTCCCACCACCCCAGTGCAGTTGACAAATATTTATCTACAGATACTATGCTAATGTGACAGGCATTGTGCTAATGAATGGCTCTGTGGGTAGGGTGATTCATTTGGTTTTTAGCCTAAGCATGATGAGAAGCCACTTGAGATGGAATATGTCCTGACTTGGGAGTTTTCAAAGCTCTGTCTGGCTGCTGAACAGCATGTGGACTGTAGGGGGAGCCAGAGGGGCAGCAGGGAAACCAGTAGTCTATGCAAAGCAGAGTGATGACCTGGATGAGGGTGGTGGCTGTAGCGGTGGCGTTGGGGATAGAGAAAAGTTGGACAGATTGGGGACATGCCCCATTTTGCTCTCGCTGCTGTATGTGGAGAACGATGCAAAAATGACAGGGTAGAGGCACGGTGGCACCACTGAGTAGGATGGGGAAGCCTGAAGAAGGAACAGGTGGAAAGTGTCAAGGATCTCATTTTGGATGTGCTAAACTGGCAACCCTTGTTTGATTGTCCATGGGAGTGATTGGTTAGAAAATTCTGGAGTTCAAGGAAGATGGTCTAGCCTGGAGATAAAGACTTGGAACTCATCAGCGGAGAGATGCTATCTTTAGTCAAGGGATGAGATTGCCCAGGAAAATAAGGCAGACAGAGAGGGTGTCTAGGTTCTAGCTTTGGTGTTGGACAGGGGAGAAGGTGAATAATCCTAACCATCTTACTCTGAGTGCCTGTTATGTGCTAAGCATTGTTTTAGCTTATCTTCCCGTGGGATATATACAGTCGGCATTCACCCACAGACTTTGCAGGTGGGGCCATAGGAGTTGAATAAGTTGCCCAACATCACTCAGCTATTGAGAGGCAGCTCCAGGATTAGGACTCCACAGTATGCCCCAGGGTTCATGTTCTTTACCTTGCTGCAGCATGGCCAGCTTGAAACTGGAGAATGAGCTGCTCAAAACATACTGGTTGAAGAAAGGACAGGCAGAGACAGCTCAGAGGGTGGGCTCTGTGCACGCATGCATGCCTCTGTGTGTGTGTGTGTGTGTGTGTGTGTGTGTGTGATGAGTGGGAGGTAAGTTAGCTGAGAGTTCTATGTCTGAGTTCCAGGGCTCACACCTCTTCTCTTTCCATCCCCTGCCCCAGGGCGCTGGGGAGAAGGGAGAAAAAGGAGAACCGGCCGTGATTGAACAGGTGAGGGGCCTGGGGCTGGAGGAGGTGGCGGGGTCTGTGCTAGAATGGGGGTCACACTTATTTCTCCCCCAGGGACAGCAGTTTGAGGGACTTCCAGGAGGCCCAGGACCCCAAGTGAGTCATGGCTGCATTCCCCTCTTCTTGTCTTTTACTTCCAGTTGGGGTATTTGATCCTCTGGGGTGGGGAGTTGGGGTGTAATGTTGCCAGATCATTTGAAGACTATTGGATATTTGAGGCTCAGAAGATGAGTAAAAATAGGGGTTGAGATGTAAAGTTGGGGGTTTTTATGTGTCAGTATAGTATTGAGGGGCCAGGGGTGGCTCGGTGATGGGGTAGGAAGGTCAGCATGGGGTCAGTGTCAGTGGTGGTTTGGAAGTCAGCCTGGCTCAAACTTTGCATTTGTCATGACCTCTGTTCCTCTGTCCCCAACAGGGGGTGGTTGGCCCCTCAGGCCCTCCTGGTCCCCCAGGATTCCCTGGGGACCCTGGTCTATCGGTAAGAGACTTCCTCTGGGGCGTAAACTCCTGGGGGAGTGAGGTTTCAAGTTGCGAGCATGGCTGCGACTGGGAACATTGTCTTGGAGCTGGCTCTGACCCCTCCTGCTCTGGGAATTATCATTCTGGCTCCTCTTCTGTCTCGGGGGGGGGGGGCTATCCCCTGCCTTTCTCCTTCTGTCTCTATCCCTGAGTGTCTTTCATCTCTGCCTTTCTCCCTATGTCTCTGTGCCCGTTTCCTCGTCTCTCTTTTGTCTGTCTGTCTGTCTCTTTCTGTTTTTGTCTCTTCCACTTTTTATGACTCTTTCTCCTTCCCTCCATTTCTCTTTCTCTCGCCTTCTGTCTCTTCTCTCTCTCTCTCCCTGCCTCCAACTTTCTCTGTCTCTCCCTCCTTTCCTCTCTCCATCTCTCTGCCTTCACCTCTATCTCTCTCCCCTCCCCCCCATTTCTCTCTGTCCCCTCCTCCCTCCATCCTTTCCTCCATCTCTCTACCTCCATCCCCCTCTGTCTCTGTCCCTCTCTCAGGGCCCCGCTGGCCTCCCAGGAATCCCTGGCATTGATGGGATCCGGGGTCTACCAGGCACTGTAATCATGATACCGGTAAGAGGGAGATAGGGTGGCACAGCCTTGGGGAGTAGAATCCTGACCAAGGAGGGGGGCTTCTTCTGGAGGCTCCCCTCACTCCTAGTTGCCCCCTAGTTCCAGTTTGCAAGAGGCTCCCTCAAAGGACCCCCAGTCTCCTTCCAGCAGGCCCAGGCTCAGGCAGTCCTGCAACAGGCTCAGGTGAGTGGAGGATAATTGGGAGACTGTCAGGGGGTGATGGGAGGACATTGAGAGAATGACAGAGATAGGAGATGGTGAATAGTCAGGAGACAGGTGGCTATTTAACTTCTGATGATGGCTTTGTTCCCCTGTCTCTTCAGCTCTCTATGAAAGGCCCCCCTGGCCTGGTGGGGCTCACTGGGCGCCCAGGCCCCGTGGTGAGTAAGGAGGCTGCGTGGAGTGGGGAGTACATCAGTGGAGATGACTCTAACTCAAACTCCCTCTAAATGCATTACCCTATCTTTCTTCCTCCAAGGGTCTCCCTGGGTATCCAGGTCTGAAAGGAGAGATGGGAGAAATGGGGCCACAGGTGAGATTGGTGGGGGTGGGGACAGGGTTGATGGGAAGGGTCTTCTCACAGGGCTACAGGATAAAGTGCTAGCTGGGGAAAATGGCAAAGGGGCTGGGGTTACCCTTGCAATTACTGACGTTTTTCTTTCTCCTTTCCTTTCTCTTCTAGGGCCCCCGAGGACTTCAGGGACCTCTTGGACCCCCTGGCAGAGAGGGAAAGATGGTGAGTGACTCCTAGGTCCTCAGGTCATCCCTTATCCATCTCTCAACACCCAACAGGAGCCTCAGCTCTGTGCTCCCAGGGTCTGCTGGTGTCATTGGTGGGATAAGAGCACTGAGGACAGGGAATGACAGTACACTGAGGGTGTGACAAAGGAATCTGGCCAGGTCCCCGAGTCTGGGAGGATTTGCAGAGGAATGATGCTCGAACTGAGATCTGAGGTATAACCAGGGAAAAAGGAGAGGAAGGGCATTCCAAGTAGAAAGAACAGCACATGCAAAAGAAAAGACTGGCACATTGGGGGAAATGATGAACAAGATAATTCCAGATAGTTTTTTTTTTTGATTTATTTTTTGGCTGCGTTGTGTCTTTGTTGCTGCGTGCAGGCTTTTCTCTAGTTGTGGTGAGCAGGGGCTACTCTTTGTTGCGGTGTGCGGGCTTCTCATTGTGGTGGCTTTTCTTGTTGTGGAGCACAGGTTCTAGGTGTGCGGGCTTCAGTAGCTGCAGCACACGGGCTCAGTAGTTGTGGCTCGCTGGCTCTAGAGCACAGGCTCAGTAGTTGTGGCGCATGGGCTTAGTTGCTCCGCGGCAGGTGGGATCTTCCCGGACCAGGCACCGAACCCATGTCCCCTGCATTGGCAGGTGGATTCTTCACCACTGCGCCACCAGGGAAGTCCTCCAGATAGTTTTAAAGTGCCATGAGGAACATACAGCAGGGAAATTAATGGAGACTGAAGATGAGTGTTCTTAATTTTTGTGATGATGATAACGTGAACTAGAGAAAGGGCACTAGGGCTAAAAAGAATAATGGATGGGTTTGAGATATATTTAAGAGGTTAAATTGGTACATACAGAAGCCCCCAGCATAAGACACTGCATGAGAAAGGTGCTCGATACATGGTAGTAGTTATCTTGATGATGTCACCTCCCGCATAGGGCCGCCCTGGAGCAGATGGGGCTCGAGGCCTCCCAGGGGACACAGGACCTAAGGTAAGTGATGGGGCCAGGACTGGGACTTGGAGGGACTGTCAGGGTAGAGGATTCCAAGCTCAGCTGGCCTTTCTTTCTTTCTTTTTTCTTCCAATTTATTTTAATTAATTTATTTTTAAATATTCGTTATTTATTTATTGATTTTGGCTGTGCCGGGTCTTAGTTGCAGCATGCGAACTCTTAGTTGCAGCACGCATGTGCGATCTAGTTCCCTGACCAGGGATCGAACCCAGGCCCCCTGCATTGGGAGCACGGAGTCTTTCCCACTGGACCACCAGGGAAGTCCCTCAGCTGATGTTTCTTTGTGCAGGGTGATCAGGGCTTTGATGGCTTGCCAGGGCTGCCTGGAGAGAAGGGCCAGAGGGTGAGTGTGTGAGACCCCTCCCCCGTATCCAAGCCCCCTCCCAATGTTCCTGACACCCTCCCCACCCCCAATATCAGAGCCTCCATTCCTGGGTCTGAGTCCTCACCCCTAATACCCCATCTCCTTTCCTGGGGGCTGGTCTCCACTTTTTGACTCTGAACTGCCCTCTGTGTTCCCCACTCCAGGGTGACTTTGGTCATGTGGGGCAACCTGGTCCCCCAGGAGAGGATGGTGAGAAGGTAAGTTTGGAAGAGAGTTAGGGGGTGGTTTGGAAGCTAGAAAGCCAGAACAGGCGGAGTAGAGCATTCAGGAGCCTGGGGGAGGGGTGAAGGTCTGCACTGGAGAGTCAGGAGACCCCAGTGGGGCTCAAAGAGACAGGCTGAGAGTTGTGGGGTTAGGACTAGAGTTAAGAGGTTAAACCCAGGATTGCAGGTCCAGGATTGGGGTCAGGGGCCTGAATCAAATCACGTATACTCAGTTGGCTGGATCCTGCCACACACTCTGACTCTGAGATCCCCTGGAAGGGGCTGCCGATATGAGAGAAGGTGATTCTCTGAGGGTTATACCTCCCCCCTCCCCAAGTCATATGCTTTCCCACAGGGAGCAGAGGGGCCTCCGGGGCCCACCGGCCAGGCTGGGGAGCCGGTGAGTATCAGGGACCCCTGGGCCCCTTGCCTGGCACAGGGGAGGGAGTCAGGACTCAAAGGACCTCAGAGCAGTGATGCTGGAATAACGCTCCTACCTCCTTGCAGGGCCCCCGAGGACTGATTGGCCCTAGAGGCTCCCCTGGCCCCCTGGGACGCCCGGTGAGAATGTCGCTGTCTCTCTACATCCTGTGTGTCTTTTTCTCACCTTTGTCTCCTCTGCATGTCCATTTCTGTTGCCTGGATTCTCTGCCCGCTCAGCTTTTCACCTGTGCCCCTCAGTGTCTCAGACGCAGGCTCCCGTGCATGGGTCTGCCCTGGTCTCACACCCTCTCCTCCCCCCAGGGTGTAGTTGGAAGTGATGGTCCTCCAGGTGCCAAAGGAAATGTGGTATGTGTTCCGATCCCTGATGCGCTCTGACACTCTGACCCTAGGACCGCCCATATCCTTGTCCACTCCCATGATCCCCCATTTCAACTTCCCTGACACCGCAACACCATAACCCCTTTCAGCTTCACAGAACCCTCACTTTCTCCTCAGGGTCCTCCAGGAGAGCCAGGCCCCCCAGGACAGCAGGGAAATCCCGGGTCCCAGGTTTGCGCTATCTTTGCTGACAGAGGGGGCGGGTTGTAGCGGTGCTCAGCCGAGGTCAGAGACCACTCCTGGCTTCCCCAGGCTCTGCACTTGCTGCCGCTTTCTCATGCTTTCCTTCTCTCTTTTTTAAAAAATGTTTCCAGGGAATCCCCGGCCCCCAGGGACTCATTGGCACTCCTGGGGAGAAGGTGAGTGGCAACTCTCCCTCCCTCCCCTCCTCTCCCCCAACATCTTTTCCCTTCAACTCTGCCTGCAGGAAAATCTTCTCACCAGGGCCCCTTTTGTAAGCCCTGGATAATGATAAATTGCAACATTCCCTAAATAAGCTCAGAGTTACCAAGTGTCATTGCTGGGAAAGGGTTGATGGCCAGAAACAGAACTGCACCAAGGCTAGATCATAAGGGGATATTGTCAGGAGAGAGGGGAACCCGCAGAAGCCAGTCATAGAAAATATTACCAAGACTCATGGGCCAGGAAATCCCTTTGTCTCGGGTCTTGTGACGTCATCTTTCTTCCTCTGCACATCTGTTTCCATCTCCCCTGAAAGACAGGCTTCTTTCTATTTACATCGGAGTCTGTTCTTACCCCAGCTTCTGTTTCTACACACTCTTGTGCTGTCCTGTCACTAGTTCAGTCCCCAGTTCCTTATGACCTTACAGTTTCTTTATCCAAATGCATCTGATCCTAGTTTCTATGAGGCAAGATATCCCTTACCTCAAAATTTCAGGAGAGAATCTGATTGGCTTATCTGGGCCAAGTGCCCGCCTCTGGACTTGTCAATGGTTTGCAGGACATAGGGGGTCACCTCATGCCACACCTCTTCAGGTGCGGCTGGGGAGTCCCCCCGCCCCAGCATGTCTCTCACACTGTTTTTACATCCCTTGTCTCAGCCCTCCCAGAAGCAGAGGATTTCTGAGGCACAGAGAGGGGAGAGAGCTTGTCCAGGGTCACACAGCAAGTTTGCAAGAGCTGAGGATAGATTTCCTGGCCAGTAGGATCTGTTTTTTCTCTAACCTTGAGGTAGCTGTATGTCTGAGTAGGGACGTTCCTGGTGGAATGCCAGGCTCTGAGACCCTCTGTCTCCTCCTACTATTCATCTTCTTTCAGGGTCCCCCTGGGAACCCAGGAATTCCAGGCCTCCCAGGATCTGATGGCCCTCTGGTGAGAACTAGATTCTGGGAGAAGGAGGAAGGAGAAGTGGGGAGGCTTGGGAATTTGGATGGCATATCAGGTCTCTGACAACTTAGAATGTTTATCCATCTCCTAGGGTCACCCAGGTCATGAGGGCCCAACAGGAGAGAAAGGGGCCCAGGTGAGTGACCTGGAGAGGGGCTGATTTGGGGATGAGGGTTGGCAGGCAGGGCCAGGAGTCAGGGGCTATTAATGAGAAGAGAGATGAGGGCACTGGGAACATGGAGGGGGAAGAACAGGATGACACTCATCTTATGTCCATCTCAGGGTCCAGCAGGGTCGGCAGGCCCTTCGGGCTATCCTGGACCTCGGGGTGTGAAGGTAAGTGATACTTGGGGCCTGCAGATAGAGCTTTTTTTTTTTTTTTTTGGCCGTGCTGCGCGACTTGTGGAACCTTAGTTCCCCGACCAGGCATCAAACCCGGGCCCTCGGCAGTGAAAGTGCGGAGCCCTAACCACTGGACTGCCAGGGAATTCCCTGCAGATAGGGTTGATTCATCAGCATTGACTTCTGGGAGCCAGCTCTATCAGAAACTTCTGTATGTGTGATGAGAGGAATCAGTCTGCCAGGCAAGGTGTGGTAGAAGTGACAATATATAGTAGGGTGTGTGCTACTTTGGAGCTGAAAAGCCAAAGGGTAACATTACAGTATGGTTGTCACCTTGCAGTTGAGAACAGTTAAACCCATTAGAGGCTGAACCCATTTCACTGTAGGCACACACATCACATCCAGGTCCAGGTCGGCACACTGTAATCAAGCAGAGGGTTGTTTTAAAGCTCAAGCCCAGAGCCATACAATCTGCAAGCCCAGAAATGCTAGGGCAAGCTGAGAGCTGTACTGAATAGAGATTCACTGTTGACCAAGTGCAGGGCCATTGGAATTCACATCTATATGGTAGCGGAGTCCAGTGACATTGTAGCCAAGTACAGGTATCCATTACCTGTAGTCTAAAAACAGAGTCTGATGGTAGCCAAGAGCTGGCTCCTCATATTCTTGCATTATAGACAAGCTTAGTTACACTATAACCAAGGAGGTGGTTATATTGTAGCTGGCCACAAAATCCTGTGGGTGTCCAAACTCAGAGTTCCATTGTAGCCAGGCCTGGTTTTCTATATATAGTTGAAGGCTATGTTGTTGTTGAGTCTAGTTACATGGTAGCCATGGCCAGAGAACAATTGTAGCCAAGCTCAGTTACATTGTGGTCAATGAATTGCCCTGTGGCTAGAGACAGTCATGCTATTGTCAAAACACATAGTTATATTGTATCCAAGTATAATTTTGTTGTAGTCACTGAGTTCGGTTATATTGTATCTCCCTGTGGCTGGAAACAGTCATGCTATTGTGAAAACATAGTTGTACTGTATCCAAGTACAATTTCATTTTAGTGGCTGAGCTCAGTTACATTGTAGCCAAGTGCAGCTTTTCTTGTGGCCCAAGCCCAGAATTTGGTGTGAGCTGCATCTGGGCTTGCACTGAGCAGTCTTGCTGTAGCCAAGCACAGACTCCCCTTGTTGCCAGGCACAGAGTCGCATTGTAGCCAGCACAATGGGAAACATTCCTTTGCCTTTAGAATGCAGCCGGGGCCTGGAATGTTCATCCTCTTTCTCCTGCCAGAAGGAACTGTGGACACAGTGTCCCCGGGAGATGGGAATCAATTACTTGGAAATTTGGCCTTCCCTGCACTCCCCCACACAGATGACCTTGGGAGGCTGCCAGTGGAAAGGGGCGGGGGAGAGGCAGCCTCTTGCACACCATACTAGCAGACTCTGGGGAAAGATAATTTCCTCTGGGGCTGACCCTCACCCCCCTTCCTCAGGTCTGACATCCTCTTGGGACTCTCCTGGCTGTTTCAGGGCAGGGGACTGAGTCTGGGGCCCTTCTTAAGTGGGGGGGAGGGGGGACCTGAGAGCTTTTATATTTTTCAGGGTACCTCTGGCAACCGGGGCCTCCAGGGGGAGAAAGGAGAGAAGGTGAGAAGGGAGGGGATTCCTTGAGGGGGGAGCCCTAATAATGGGGCTCTGGCTGTGTCCCTTCCCTGAAGCCCTGACATCTGATCTCTGTACTATCTTCCACCCAGGGAGAGGATGGTTTCCCAGGCTTCAAGGGTGATGTGGGGCTTAAAGGCGATTGGGTAAGACGACCTCCAGAGGAGGGGTCTGGTGGATCTGGGGGACTTGGGAAAGAGAAGGAGGGGGTGAACTGGGGCAAAGACAGGAATGACACAGGGACTGATGTCAGGGCTTCTCCTTTTCTATTCCAGGGGCAAACCGGACCCCCAGGTCCTCGGGGAGAGGATGGTCCTGAAGGGCTGAAGGGGCAGGTGGGGCTTGCTGGTGAGGAGGGGCCCCCAGGCTCAGCTGGGGAGAAGGTGAGTGGACCTGGTCACCCCCTCCAGTCTATACCCCAGCTTCTCACCTGCAGGCAAGGTGTTCCCTGGCCCTTTGCCTTCTGCCCTCTGGGCTTTTGTCTCCAACTTCAGGAGGCTCTCAGCTCCTTCAATTCCCCAGCTCAGCATTACAGAGCAATTCCATGCACATTATCTTATTTTTATCCCCATAACCACCACAGGCAACAGACATTTTTACCCCCTTTTTACAGACAAGGAAACTGAGATTTGGAATGGTTGAATGAGTTGCCCAAGGACATGCCCCTAGCAGGCAGGGGCCAGGACTTGAACCCATGTTTCCCTGAATCCCCCCCTCCTACCCCTGCAACCATGCCCCAGCCTTCCTGCCCCTCCCCCACTGACCTCCAAGTTGCAGTCTCTGACCTTTGTCCCATAATCTCTCTGCAGGGCAAGCTTGGGGTGCCGGGTCTCCCAGGTTACCCAGGACGTCCAGGCCCTAAGGTCAGAAGCTAGCAGGAGGGTGGTGGACAAGGGCAGTGTTCAGAGACTAATTAACATCTGGGGGTCCAGGCTGTGGTCTGAGGGTGTGAGCTGTCCACCCCATGGGGCATTGAAAGTGTAAGATGTGGGCTTTGGCATCAGACAAACTTAGGCTCAAATACCCAGCCTTATCTGCTAAGTGACCTTGAGTAAGTCACACCTTACCTGCTAAATGATCTTGAACAAGTCTATTGAACCCATTTTCTCAGTTGCAAAAGGGAGATACCAGTAGTATCTACCTCATCAATTTGGTTATGATAATATTGATGATTTTGGTGATAATAAAACTGTAGGATCCTTCTTACTTGGTATGATTGAGGTTGGCTCCAACAAAAAGTCAGTAAGGAGGAGAATCATAAAAAATACATATTTTACATATCTTGAATTAATTATAACTTAGAATGTACTTATGTAAAACTGTACATTTGGCTGCCAATGTTTTGATGAATGATGCTATTGGTAAGACATGTCTTTCTGCCTAAACCACACCCATATTACATCACTGATGATTTATAGTTTTTTGTTACATAAAGTGGAGCAGAAACGCAAAGACACTTGGGAAGAAATCTGAGTACAGAATCCTTCTTGAGTTCCACACTTTTGGTATCTCGATCTGGCAGTTATCTTGCCCATGCCTAATTTGACAGTGTTTTTTTTTAAGTGACTTCCCTTTACATTGAGTCTTTTCCATTTAACCTAGATTTTACAGATATCTTTCTTTTCCCTTTCTACATTTCATCAGTTTTTGTAAGGTTTCATTAAGTCACATGACCCCAATAGCAAGGGCAACTGACATAAACAGGTTTGGGATTAACTCAAGGTATCAAAACTAAGAGCAGAACTCAGTCTGTTGGAACAGAAACTCATGGGAGTTAGAACAATGCCTCCTAGCCAAGACTGATCAGTGCGTCTTGGGCAACAAACAATGAATACTTTACAGGAGGCCTGATATGTTGGTTTAGTTGAGGTCAGTGTCTTATTCAGCTTGGGTTGCTAGAACAAAAATACCTTAGACTGGGTGATTTAAACAAAGAAATTTGTTCTGGAGGCCAGAAGTCTGAGATCAGAGTGCCAGCATAGTTGGATTCTGGTGAGGGCTTTTCTCCTGGTTTGTAGATGAACATTTTCTGTCTTTGTCCTCACATAGGGGAGAAGGAGAAAGAGAGAGAGAGAGAAAGAGAGAGAGAGAGAAAGAGAGAGAGAGAGAGAGATCTAGTCTCCTCTTCTTCTTATAAAGACACTAATCCCATTCACGAGGGCCCCACCCTCATGACCTACTTACTTCCCAAAGGCCCAACCTCCAAATATTATCACACTAGGGACTGAGGCTTCAGCATATGAATTTTGGGAGGACACAAACATTCAGTCCATAGCAGTTACTAATAATCAGCATGAATAACAAAGACAGCTAATATTTCTTGAGCACATACTATGTGCCAAGTACCTTTAAAAAAAAAATCCCATTTTCTATACATATCCCATTTAATCCTAAAAAAAACCTTGTAAAGGAGGTATTGCTGGTATCTCTAGGCTACAAAGAAGACTGATGCTCAGAGGGGTCAATCCATTTGTCCATGGCCACACAGCTAATTTAGTGATGGATCTAGGATTCAAAACACAGTGAGGGGTGAGAGGGGATATCAGAGCATATGATGTTTTCCTCCAGGTCAAGGGACGATGGGCAGGAAAGCAAGTACTGGAGGCAGTTAATTAACAAGTATTGAGTAAGCCACCACCATGTGCCAGGCAGTAGGAAGTAAGACCAGAGCATTATGTCCTAGTCATTGAATAAGTAAACAGATGAGCAAGGTCATTTCAAAACAAATATTATAGGGGAAACAAAATAAGACGTGATAAACAGAGCATGACTTGAGGATGTGGTGGTCAGGATGATGGTGGAAGGCTTCTCTACGGAGGTGATGTCTGAATGAGATTTAAATGATGAGGAGTAGCTGGCTTTGTGGGGATCTGAGAGAAGAGCATTTTAGGCAAAGGCAGACAGTGCAAAGGCCCTGAGGCAGGAATGTACTGGTATCTGAGTAGCATTAAAGAGGCCAGTGTGGCTGGAATGGAGTGAGCAAGGGAGGGGCTGCTCACTGGGGCTGGAGGGGCCAAAGAACTTTCTGAAATCACTGGCCTGGAAATGCCTGAAAAGATGGG
The DNA here is from genome assembly GCF_028564815.1 of Eubalaena glacialis. Classification (NCBI taxonomy): domain Eukaryota; kingdom Metazoa; phylum Chordata; class Mammalia; order Artiodactyla; family Balaenidae; genus Eubalaena; species Eubalaena glacialis. The sequence goes on from NC_083719.1 coordinate 180,084,928, forward strand.
GTGGCTGAATGGGGTGAGGGGCTAACGTCACCCACTCCTCACACCCACGTCTTCTCTCTCATTCTCTTTACTCAGGGATCTATTGGCTTTCCCGGGCCGCTGGCACCATTAGGAGAAAAAGGGAAGCGGGTGAGTCGCAATCCAGGGGTCAGGGGAGAGGGAAGGGCTTGCATGAGAGGAACAGAGTGTATGGCTGTGCGTGATAGCACGTGGGGCCCTAGGTGGCCGTGTCTATGCCTGGAAGCACTTGTGTGCACACATATTGCCATGTGCAATGCAGGGCACATGTAGGTGATCCCACCTGGCATTACAGCAAATGTGCCTGCATGTCTGTGTATGCATGTGCATCCCGTGTGCCTTTCAGTGCAGATTAGATGGGGTCTGGGTGCTGCAGCCTAGGGGCCTGTGACTGGGTGAACAAGGGCACCAGCTGCACGTACGTTGTGTGACTATGGGCGTACATGTGTGAGGGGGTATGTCGAAGTGTGTGAAAGAATAGGGAAATACACATATGTGTGTGTTTCTGCGCACTTGGGGGATTGTGTATACATGCATGCGTTGTTTCGCTATGTGTGCACTGTAGCTGTGTAAATGGACATTGTGTATATGCACATGAGGGTTTGTATACTGCTGTGTTTATCAGGACCGTGTCCTCACATGAATCCATGCACATACGTGTTTACACTAGATAGACACGTGTGCAAGGGACATATTTCATGACAGGCTCCGAGTGTCATCTCGAAGCTGCGGTCACCCCTTGCATGCTGCGATGGCATGCAGTCATGTGTGCATACCATGCAGCTGTGATAAATAGGTGTCTGTGTGAGCAAATGTGCTTGTATTTGTGGACCCTGTAGGTGCAATCATAATATAATTGGGTGCCTGTGATCTTTGCGTAGTTGCATGTGTAAGCTGTACTTATGCGTGCGTGTGAGTGAAAGGCTTGCAAATGAATGTGGGGCAGACATCTTTCCAGGTCTCTGACTGGGTGCACTTGTGTGTTTATGTCATGTCTTTGCACCATCACCCTCTTCTGCTTCCCCCTCATCTAATTTACGTTCCAGGGGAAGGCTGGGCAGCCAGGCCTGGAAGGAGAGCGGGGACCACCAGTAAGAAAATGGGGGCAGGGCTGGAAGGAGGGGCTGCGAGAGGAGAAGTGGGCGGGAAGAGGGTTTGGGTTACTTCAGGTAGTCATGGTGGGGGGACCCAGAGGACTCATCCTATCTCCTAGGCTCCCCCACCGTCTTACTTCCAATCTTTGCTTCTTTTCTATTCAGGGCTCCCATGGAGAGAGGGGGCAACCAGGTGCCACAGGGCAACCAGGCCCCAAGGTATGGGGTGGGTGGGTGGTCAGGCCCCCCAAGCAGGCCCTCTGCCCCAGGCTCACCAAGTCCCACCCAATACCTCCCTGTTGAGTTTGTTCTGCAGCCTGAGTCTCATTCATTCTATCCTAGGGTGATGTGGGCCAGGACGGAGCCCCTGGGTTCCCTGGAGAAAAGGTGAGTGAGTGAGTGTGTGTGTGTGTGTGTGTGATTCTGGGTAGGAGACAAGCCCAGAAGGTGGGGAGACATTATAATGCAGAATGCAGAAAAAGCACAGCCTCTGAAGTCAGAGAGCTGTGAGTTCAAGTCTTAGCTCTGCCATTCGCCTGCTGTGTGACCTTGGGTGAGTCACTTAACCTCTCTGTGCCTCAGTTTCCAACTCTATCAAATGGGAATAACCACAGTCCCCATCCCAAAGGGCTGCGGTGGTGAATGAAATGACTTCCTGCGCATAGAATGCTTGACCCCATGCCTGGCCTGCAGGAAGCACCCAACATGCTGTTGTCATTATGTGGGACTCAGGGGCAGGCGGGAGGGATGAGTGAATGATTTCTGCTTCCATTTCAGGGCCTCCCAGGTCTGCAAGGCCCTCCTGGGTTCTCTGGACCAAGGGGTCCCCCTGTAAGTGAACTCACCCTGCTGGGGGGGAGGGGGAGCCAGGCAGTGGGGGGACTCCTTGTTTGTGCCTCAACTCTCTCCCACCTTGTCCCTCAGGGCCCCCAAGGGAAAGACGGGCAACCTGGGCACCCTGGACATAGAGGAGAATTGGTGAGAAGCCCTTTGACCTCTGACCCATGACCCCATTAGGCTCTCCATTTCTTCCCCTCCATGACACCTCCTTTTAATGTGTCTCCTCAGGGCTTCCAAGGTCAAACAGGCCCACCTGGACCAGCTGGTGTCGTGGGTCCTCAGGTCAGAGTGTACCCCACAGGTCTCCCCGGTTTTGCACCAGTTCGGGGATATTTGGGGGAGGGGGAGGTGATCTCAGGCAGACCCCCACCCCAGGCCACCTCCATTCAAGATGAGCCTTCTTCCTCTCCAGGGAAAGACAGGAGAAGCAGGGCCTCTGGGTGAGAGGGGGCCCCCAGGCCCCCCTGGATCTCCTGGTGAACAAGGTCTTCCGGGCCTGGAAGGCAGAGAGGGGGCCAAGGTGAGACCCTGCCCCGCGAGAGATCTCATCAAGTGACCCCAAAGGTCCCTCAACGGCCCCACAGCACCTCCAGGCTCAGAATCAACCCCATGGGGCAGGGGGCCCAGACTCACAGATTGAGGGGAGACGCCCTCTTCTCTGGAGTCTGACCTCCCTCCTCTGCACTCCTCCAGGGGGACCTGGGACCACTGGGACCCTTTGGGAAGGAAGGGCCACCTGGACGCAGGGGCTTCCCTGGTCCCCAAGGAGCCCCTGGGGACCCAGTGAGTATCGTTTGGAGCCCCTCCTGCATGTGCCTGGCTGGGCTGTGAAGCATGGAAGGAAAGGGGGGCCCAGGGGAGGGGCAAATGTGATAGTAAAATAATGGCTGCAGGAGGGACAGATCCCTGAACCTCAGTGCCCGGGAAGCAGGTGGGAACTCTGAGTCCCCCAGAGTGAAGACAGGACCCGGGGGCACCTCTGGGAGTCTCTTGACTGTGAATCATCTCGTCCTCAGGGACCTACTGGTTTGAAGGGTGACAAGGGCCCCCCGGGCCCCGTCGGGGCTAACGTAAGTGTAAACCCGTCTGCTGTGTGGGGAGCAGGGTGCAGGGGTCTCAGGGTTTCTGGGACGCTGGGTATTGGCCTCATCAAGTCTGCTATTTGGGGAGCCAAACAGGTCGGGGTCACGGCCAACTCTGCCGCTCACTGGCCGGGCAGTCGTGTCACTCCGCGAGGCTCAGTTTCCTTGTCTGTAAAATAGTCCCATCTCCTAGATGATCGTAAATCTCAATGAGATGATCTGTTGGACACATACTTACCTGCGTGTCAGACATCAGCGTTTAAAAACCTTCTTTCTCCTGGAGTTTACTACGACCTAGCCAGGGAGATAAGGGATCAGCCGTGATGAATGCCACAAGGCAAAATAGCGCAGAGTAAAGGGGAGAAGGGGAGAGCCGTTGAAATAGGCAGGCCAGGGAAGGCCTCCTGAGAAGGTGACATTTGAGCTGAGACCTGAAGGCGGTGAGGGAGGAGCCATGTGGGTGTCTGGGGGGAAGAGTGTGCCAGGCAGAGGGAACGGCATGTGCAAAGTCCTGAGGCTGGAGGAAACAGTGAGGAGGCCCGTGTGGCTGGAGGGGAGTGAGCCTAGGGTGAGTGGGAGGAGGTGAGAGCATGGTCGTACAGGACCTTGTGGGCTGCCAGGAAAACCTTTTTTTCATCAAGTGAGGTGGGAGCCACAGAGGGATGTGGGCAGGGGAGGCACGTGCTCGGACTCTGGTGTTCACAGCGCCCTCTGCCTGCTGTCTGGGGAATAGATTGGATGTGTTGGTAACCACCTAACTCAGGGCCTGACTGCTTGAAAACTCTCCAATAAATGAGAATTACCACTACTGCTATTATCCCTGACCCTTCACCCCTGTTTTCAGGGCTCCCCTGGGGAGCGCGGTCCTGTAGGCCCAGCAGGGGGCATTGGGCTTCCTGGCCAAAGTGGAGGCCAAGGCCCTGTTGGTCCTGCAGGCGAGAAGGGGTCCCCGGTAAGTGCCTGCCCCCCATCCCCCAGGCATCCCCAAGACCCAGCCCTTTACATATCAGGAGCTCATTTCTGCCCTCCTGACCCCGACATACCCCTTTCCACTCCGCCCATCAGGGTGAACGCGGCCCCCCTGGCCCCACTGGCAAAGATGGGATCCCAGGGCCCCTGGGGCTTCCTGGATCCCCTGGAGCTGTGGGGCCTTCTGGCGAGGAAGGAGACAAGGTGAGAGAGAGCTCATGGAAAGGGAGGGGCTGGGGGGTGGATGGGGGTAGAGGGAGGCTTGGTCCTCCCTCATCCTGTTTCCTCTGCAGGGAGAAGTGGGAGCCCCAGGTCACAAGGGCAGCAAAGGCGATAAGGGGGATGCGGTGAGTGGGGGGCCCCAGTGAGGGGGGTGGTCCTCGGGGAGGGGAGAGGGATGTGGAGGGTGGACGGGGGGAGGCCACGGAGCTTCCTGCCTTCATGAGACCCATCTTGACACCTGCAAGTAACAGAAGCCACTCAAGCTACCTGGAATAAAGGGGCTAACTGCACCCCCAGCTTCCCTCCGGAAATTCAGCCTCAGCGCCAAGCATCAGGGAGCCAGCTCAGTCCCTGGGTCCTGGTGGGACTTTTGGGCAAACGTCCTGATGGGCCAAACTTAGGACAGATGCTCTGTCTGGTCCCATGAGTTGGTAGCTAGGAAGACAGGGTTGGGGGAGGGAAATGCAGCTTCTTGGTGGGGGGAGTGGACAGGGGTGCAGTGATTGACATCTCTAGTGTTTCCCCCCCCCCAATCTTGAACCTGAGGGGTTTTTGACTCTGTTCCCTCCTCCAGGGCCCACCTGGACCGACAGGGATACAGGGTCTTGTGGGACACCCAGGCTCCCCGGTGAGTGCTCCCTGCTTTGTGGCCATCCCTGGATCCCCAGTGGGAAGGGACAGTGCTCTCCATGGTGACTCGGGCCCAAACTCAGCCCTGACCCTGACCTACCCCTCCATGCCAACGCTCAAAATGAGCTCACCCCAGAATCTGACTCAACCCTGACCTCAACCCCTGAACCCCGTCACAGCCTTAATCTCAACACTGCTTGTGACCTTAACCTCAATCCCAACTCAGACCTGATCTTCACATCCAACATTAGCCGAACCTGACCCAGTCTTACCCTTAACCCCAGTCCTGACCCACCCTCCAAGGCAGACCCCAAACCTGGGCTCAAACTCTGATTCTACCTTGGCCCTAACCTCAAACCTTACCCTACATCTCAACCCCATCTGGACCTTCCCCTCACCACCTTAACTCACCTCAACTTGACCCTGACTCACCACCCAATGCAAAGTTTTTAGAAAAACTTTGACTCAACCCTTGACTTCATTCCTAATCTCTGATGCTTAACCTGCATCCCCAACTTCAAACCCAGTCCTGACCCTCTCCAAACTTAATCCCAACCCTGAATCTCAGTCCTGACTTTGACCTTGAGCCTCTCTCCAACCCTTGACACAGACCCTAACTGTGCCCTGCCCTGTCCTCCTCCCAGGGGGCAGATGGGGCTCAGGGACACCGGGGACCTCCAGGCCTCTTTGGGCAGAAAGGAGATGATGGAGTGAGAGGCTTCACAGGGGTGATTGGCCCCCTTGGCCTGCAGGTAAGTGTCTGAGTTTGGGGGTACAGCCTCTTGTCCTTCCCACTTTGTGCCCCAATTTTGCTTCTTTGTTCCACAGGGGATGCCAGGCCCTCCTGGAGAAAAAGGGGAAGTTGGAGATGTAGGGTCCATGGTATGGACAATGGGGGCAAATGGGAGGGGGTGGTAGGGCAGGGGTGGCCTGGGGGGGTCACAGGTCACATTGTCATTTTAAAGATCCTGTGGGTCACCAGCATCAAGGATGGTGTTTGTGATTAGTGGAGTTTTGAAGGGCCATGGGGTCACTGGATGCTCTTCTGACTGTCCCACAGGGTCCCCATGGAGCTCCAGGCCCTCGGGGTCCCCAGGGCCCCAGCAGATCAGAGGTGAGGACTCTGGGGGAGGGCAGGATGCCTCAGAGGTGAGGACATGGCTTTCCCAAGAAGGGCTGTTGGGATCGCACAGTCCCAGCTGTACCCCTTGCTGTCTCTCCAGGGTCCTCCAGGGCTGCCTGGGGGAGTTGGTCAGCCTGGAGCAGTGGGCGAGAAGGTGAGAGAGAGAGAGAACAGGAGTCTGCCCGGGGCGGGGAGGCACAACCAGTCCTGCCTGGGGGTGGCTGTTCTGGCTGCCAGGATGGGAACTCTCCTCACCTTCACTTTGCCTCCTGCAGGGTGAGCCAGGGGAGCCTGGAGACCCGGGACCCCCAGGAATCCCAGGCATCCTTGTGAGTAACTTTGTCCAGTGTCCCTGCACCCATCTCAGGGAATCCCTGACCCCTGGGCATCTAGGGCCACCATGACCTCTGCAGCCCTAGGTCACCCACTGACCCAGGAGCTACAGGCATCCCCCGTTATCTTGATGACAGAGCCCTGAAAGGTATCAGGGTTGCTACATAAAGTTCTCTAGGTTGTATACTGCACAAGGGTGTAGGGCTGAGGAGGCAGGTGGGGCTCAGATCTAAACCACAAGCCCTGGCTTGGGGATGAGTTGCCCAGAGGGGATCCCTTTTCTGATTCACTCCAGGGTGGCACATGGGCTAGCCCAAATTTGCCCATGACCTCTGGGCAACTGGACCATCCTGACCCCTGACTCCTATAAATCCTAGATTCCTCTGACCTCTGACCCTTGGGCAGTCTAGGCTACTCTGACCCCTAACCCCAGGAAAGCCCCAGGCCACCCAGATTCCTGAGTCCAGGTATGCTAACCCTTGACCCCTGGAGAGTCCAGGCACCTCTGAACTCTGTTTCTGCAAAGGGGCCCAAGGGAGAAATTGGTGAAAAGGGGGACACAGGCCCATCTGGGGCAGCTGGACCCCCGGGCAAGAAAGGCCCCCCCGGAGAGGATGGAGCAAAAGGGAACGTGGTGAGTCCTGGGGGACATGGAGGCAGAGACTCGGGGGAGGAGCACATGTGTCACCTTGGACCTGCTCCCCAACTTCCAGCTGGGGGTGGGGGTCCCATCCTCCAGTGTGCTGATTCCACAAGCAACCCGGAACATGGCTGAATGAATGAATGATTGAATGAAAGAATGAATCAATATAAAAATGGAGTGGTTATTTGTCATTGCAGTAGGGGAAAATTGATTCCACACTGAGTTGTTCTAACAATGCTGGCAAGGTCAAGGTTGAGACTCATGCTAGGTCAGAGTTGGCTGATGAAGGATTTGCCATCAGGGCAGCGGTTGAGCCCCTCCCACCATGGCGATGGGGCTCGGGGTTGGGAGGGAGAGCAGCAAGGAGCTTCGGGGTCTGAGGGACCTTGATTTGAATCTCACCACCCCACCGCTTGCCGAGTCCTTTCTCTGAGGTCAGTTCTATCTGTGAGTCCCAAGCCTAGAGGATGCAGTGAGATGATGCATGGAACATTCTTAGCTCACATTAAACACGAGGATGTTCCTTCTACCAGGGCTGGGATTTTGTGTTTTGTTCACCATTGTATCCCATCAACCAGAACTGTGCCTGGGCACAGTTAAATGAATGAATGAATGAACGCTCCATCGTTCAGAGATATAATTATCCATCATTCTGTGTTCCAGGGCCCCACAGGGCTCCCAGGAGACCTAGGCACCCCCGGAGACCCTGGGGTTTCGGTGAGTGTGACCCCTCCTTACTCGAAAGCCCAGTATATTCCCTATTCTGTCCCCATCTCCACAAGCCCCCCACAGACCTGGGCAAGGTCGATGGAGAAAATAACCTTCACTTTCCTCCAAACCTCACCCCTAAATTCTCATGTGCCCCCATGACCCCTTCCGACTTTGTTCCTCCCACCACAGGGTCAAGACGGCCCCCCAGGGGAGAAGGGAGACCCTGGAGATGTGGGGGGACTGGTGAGTAGGGGGACAGAGGATGTGGTGCATGAAGAGGGGGGTCAGGGCTGGTGGGTGGGTGAATTGGGGGGTCAGGAGAGTGGGTTAATGAGGTACCCACAGCCCTTGTAGATGCACCTGCTTTGCCTCTCTGGGGCCTCACCTTGAATGTGAGCAGCTTGAGGGTGGAGGCGGGAGATGGCTGGTGCTGGGTGATATGTGGGGAAGGCTGTCTTCGCATCAAAGGCATCCTGATGGGGACATATGTATACGTATAACTGATTCACTTTGTTATAAAGCAGAAACTAACACACCATTGTAAAGCAATTATACTCCAATAAAGATGTTAAAAAAAAAAAAGAAAAGGCATCCTGAAACCGTCATCCTCAACTACCCTGCTGGTTCTAATCTCCATAGGGTCCACCTGGTGCTTCTGGGGAACCCGGTCCCCCTGGGCCCCCTGGCAAAAGGGTGAGTGATGACCACCCCACCACCACCTCCTGGCTGCCCTGGCTCCAACTTTGTTCCATTCACTCTCACAGCCCCCTGCTCCCCACTACAAACCCCCCACTCATCCCCAGAGCACCCACTCACCTCACAGCCCCCCACTCACACTTTCTCCCCTAAGGGTCCTTCTGGTCACACGGGTCGAGAAGGCAGAGAAGGGGAGAAAGGTACCAAGGTGAGTGCCCCCTGCCAAGGTGGGGGTGGGGTCCTTATCCTGACGTGTCAGCCAACAGTTGGGCCATCAGAATGGGAAGAGGCCTGGGACACCACGGGTGCTCCAATTCCATCCCCCTCCCAGCTGGTTCTTGGCTGGTGGGTGGGGAGGCAGCCACCCCCTGACTCTCTCTGCCCCCTCCCTTGCCCCTGTCCTTTTCAGGGGGAACCAGGTCCTGACGGGCCCCCAGGGAGGACAGGCCCAGTGGGGACTCGAGGGCCCCCTGGGCATGTCGGGCCTGAGGGTCTTCGAGGGATCCCCGGCCCTGTGGTGAGTGGGGTGGGAACAGGGACAGGGCGGGGGTGGGGGTGGGATCCTGCCTTCCTTATGTGCTCCCGTCTTGTAATTTCTCACCATAGTTAGAAGGAGCTGACCCTGGTGGGCAGTGGGGCATCCACATTGAGTTCTGGCAGAGTTCAGCCGCCCATGTTCTGCTTTGCCCTAGGGTGAACCAGGCCTCCTGGGACCTCCTGGACAGTTGGGCCCTCCTGGCCCCCTGGTAAGAGACACCTTTTTCCCTGAGGTCCCAGCACTGGGAACCACACTGGGCATCCAGTGACCATCTAGTGACCATGGGTGCTGATGCTGCAGACTGACCACTCATTGACTATCCATCTGATGGTCCACCCTGACCCTCTATACTAACCATCTCTTCTGATCACTCATCTCAATGGTCTACACTGACCATCCACACTGACCCTTCATCTTGATGGTCTACACTGACTATCCACACTGACCCTCTATCTTGATGGTCTACATTGACCAAACAGACCACCTATCTTAATAGCCTACACTGACCATCTACATTGATGTTGACCACTGACCATCCAAGTTGGCCATCCTCCAACAAACCCCTTCATTCATCTCTCATCATCCCTCCTCTTTCTTGACCAGCATCCCCATGACCACTTCCCTGGTAATTCCATTTGAAACCTGGGTAATTTCCCATTTGACCACCCCCCAATCACTCACATGGACCTTGAGGCTTTCTGTTTGAGACTCACCAACTGACCCTAACTCTCCTTCCAGGGGCCCTCTGGCCTCCCAGGGCTGAAGGGAGATGCTGGCCTCAAGGGGGAAAAGGTAAGGATACCTCCTTCCATTATTCTCCTCCCCCACTTACCTCCCTCTCCTCCACCTTTACCTCCCTCTGTAGCCAGAGGGCTAGGAGATTGGGGTCTCCTCTGCTCCCAAACTCACTACTCCAAGGCTCTAGGAGAAAAGTCTCCCAATCCCCCGCCCTCACTTCTTCCACTACATGTGCCTCTTTTATCCTCCAGGGCCACATTGGATTAATTGGTCTCGTTGGTCCCCCTGGGGAGGCTGGTGAGAAAGGGGACCAGGGTTTGCCAGGAGTGCAAGGCCCCCCTGGCCTCCAGGGAGAACCTGTGAGTGTGTGTCCTGCCTCGAGTGGGAAGATTGTGTTCAGAGGGTGGTGGGAAGGCAGAAGTGGGGCTTGTTTGGAGACTGTGGGTGTGGGGATTTGGGAAGCCTGGGTCTAGAATAATAGGGGTTGTGTCTGGAGAAAATGGGGGGCTCTCTCTGGGGACTTGAAGGTTGAAGTCTGCATCTGGGGTTTGGGGTCTTCTTTGGAGGGAGCTGGAAGCCTGTCTGGGGGATGTGTCTGGACCACAGGGATGAACCCTATCAATGATGACTCTGATGTCCTTTCTCCAGGGTTCCCCTGGTCCCATCGGCTCTCTGGGCCACCCTGGGCCCCGAGGTGTGGTGGTGAGTATGAGGGGTTTGTGGGGTGGGGTCACCTTGTTGGGCCAGCCAGGACTCCGGCTCTCCCTGTCTCTACCCCACAGGGTCCTCCAGGACAGAAAGGCTCAAAGGGGTCCCTGGTGAGTACTCACTGTTCCCTTGGGCTCCCATATCCCAGCCTCCCAGCCCCCTTCACTGCGCCAGAACTCTCAGGGCCTTTGCATTCATTCATTTATTTATTCAGTCAGTCAGGCATTCAACAAGTATTTCTTCAACACCTACCATTGTATTTTATCAAATCTAAGATGCCATCCATTGTAAGATGAGCCATTATTTTATAAACTGCTACGGAAGAAAACAGTTCTGCCAAGTAAACTATGACTTGTCACAGATGTTAAGATGATGACTTCACAGATGTTCACATATAGAAAGAAAATTTGGAGTTTATGCTTGGTGCTGAAAATTGCATGTCCTTACCCCCAGTGCTCTGTGTGTGTGTGTGTGTGTGTTGGCAGGCAGCGGTCTCCATAGACAGAGTTCACACCCAAATGACTTCTCCCTACAGGGATCCCAAGGTCCCCGCGGAGACACCGGCCCCCCAGGTCCCCCCGGCCCCCAGGTGAATTACCCAGGGACTATGTTGGAGTGTGTCCCCCTTGGGTCCCTCAGTGCCCAGAACTGGATGGAACACCAGGTGTTCAGGGGGTGCAGGTGGGGTGGGAGGTGGCCCAAAAGCTGAAGGAGGAACTGGGCTGTGTGTAGGGCGTTGTGGGGGACATCCATGGGGGCTCTGACCGTATCTTGTATGTCCATCTCTCCTGGCCTTTCTCTGTCTCTATCTCAAACACTTGTTTACTATTTATCTTTGTTTCTCTCTTCCGGGCGCACCCTCTCTCTGTCTCTCTCTGTCCTTGTCTCTCTCTCTCCTTTGCCTGACTTTGTGGTTCTATCTCTTTTTATCGTCTCTCCACTTCGGCCTCTCCCCATCTCTGAGCCTTTCTGTCTCTCTCCTTCCCGTGTCTCCCTCTGTTTCTGACTGTCTATCTCCCCCTGTCCCTGTCTCTATCTCTCCCTCCCCTTTCTCCTCTCCCCCTACCCCTGTGTCTTTCTGTCCCCCATGTCTTTCATTTCTGCCCATCTCTCTCCCTGTCTCTTCCTCCTGCGTCTCTGATCTCCTCCTCTCCTCCATCCCCACCTCTGCCCAGGGTCCATCTGCGGAGCTGCACGGGCTGCGCCGACGCCGGCGCTCGGTCCCGGGGCCAGGAGTCCCGGAGGGCGGCCTGGAGGAGGTGCTGGCCTCGATCACGTCGCTGAGCTTCGAGCTGGAGGAGCTGCGACGCCCTCTGGGCACGGCTGAGAGCCCGGGCCTCGTGTGCGGCGAGTTGCACCGCAACCACCCGCATTTGCCCGACGGTGAGGTCCCGTCCCTCCCCCGGTGGGCGGGGTGCCTTGGGGTCCGCCCGGCTCATCCGCCCTACCTGGCTCTGCGGCAGGGGAGTACTGGATTGACCCCAATCAGGGCTGCGCGCGGGATGCGCTCAGGGTTTTCTGCAACTTCACGGCGGGAGGAGAGACCTGCCTTTACCCAGACAAGAAGTTTGAGACCGTGAGTACCTCTGGGGGTGAAGTGGGAGGTGGTGGTGGAAGGAGGGACAAGACTCTGGAAACCATTTCATTCATACCCCGCCCACACACACACACCAGGCGTTGACTGGGACTTTATTTTTCCTTCAACCAACATCTATTGAGCACCTACTGTATGCCAACTCCTTGAAATGCTGGGGTTACAGCGGAGAATCCAAAACAAAACAAAACAAAACAAACTTCTTTGCTTTGCTGTTATGGAGCTCATTTTCTGTGGGGAAAGACGGATAAGAAAATCTAGTAAAGAAGTCAATAATGATGGAGAACCTTGAAATAGCAGGTATGTGTGCCAGCCCTAAGCGCTTGGCTGCATTAACAACCACCAGTGTGGCCATTCTGTTATCATTCCTAAAATAGATAACCAACAAGAACCTACTGTGTAGCACAGGGAACTATACTCAATATTTTGTAATAACCTATAAGGGGAAAGAATCTGAAAAAAATAGATATGTATGTATGTATAACTGAATCACTTTTCTGTAACCTGAAACTAACACAACATTGTAAATCAACTATACTTCAATTAAAAAAATAAAATTCTGTTAGCATCCCCCAGACAGGGAAACTGAGGCACAGAGAGGGACAAGATTACCCACAACAGTCTGGCTCTTGTCCCAGCCCTTAACCACGCTCTATTGTGCCTCCTAACCTGCTGTCTTATAGGCCCCATGGGCTCACTGCCCTCTACCTGGTCCCCCAGAAATCCTGGGGTTCTCCATCAGGGAGCCCTGAGCCTAACAGCCTCTGACACCAAGCACCAGGCTTAGCTATAGAGGGCAGTGAGCTTCTGGACCCTGGACTGCTCAGACTGGAATCCAGATCTGTCACCTCAGTTTTTTCATCTGTAAAGTGGGGTTCAAGAAAGTATCTACCTCATAGGGTGGTTGTGCAATTGAGGTGCCAGCGAACATATCAGGGGACACTGATTGAACACTGACTATGTGCGTCGCTGTGTTAATACCTCTACTGCAGGTAAAACACGTTGTAAGTGCAGGGCCTGCAAAAGTGCCCAATAATGTTCTTCTTATTTATTCTTATTTTTTACTGGTCAGAGCCCTAGTTTAGTGGGAACTCAGATACCCTAGTGGATGCAAATTTAGACGAGCTCACCCCCACCCAATTTATGGGGGCTTGAGAGCAGGGCTTGATCTCTAAACAGTTGCTGAAACCTGAGGCCTGATCTCTCACCATTTCATCTTCCTTCTGCCCAGAGAGAGGCTGGGGCAGGGAGTGAGGAACATTCTTGGTTTGGGTTCCCCAGACACAGACCCTGAGATGAGGGTTTGACAAGAGCAAGTCATTTATTTAGGAGGTGATCCCAGGAGGGATAAGTGAGAGGGGCCAGGGGAGGCAGCCAATAAGGGGTGTGCTGTTAAAACATCACCATTGGACACCAAGGCTCAGTTCCACTGGGGACTTCTGGGAGACAGTGTAGGGTAGGCTCCTGGGAGCTGTCCCCCACCTCGGGGAGAGGGAGCCGGGGCATTTATCCACCAGCTCTCGTCAATCATTGGTGGAGGCTGCCTCAGAAGGCGGGAACACCCAGCCTCTTGGGTCTGTCCTGTGCACCAGCCAAGCCCAGTCCAACAGTCAGAGAACAGCCTGAGAGTCCCTGATATTTACAGTCAGTAGCTTTCATTGTGGGGAGGTAAATGCAGAAAGGACACGGTGGCCCCCTGGGGTACCTGCTACACCCTCCCCTCCATCCCCCAGGTGAAACTGGCCTCCTGGTCCAGAGAAAAGCTGGGAAGCTGGTATAGCACATTCCGTCGAGGGAAGAAGGTGAGTTGCCCTGGAGGCCAAGGTGGGGATGGTATAAAAATTGGTGGGAACCAGCATGGGAATTGGAGGAGGTGAGATGAACAGGATAGACTCACTTTGCCTTCCTGATGATCACAGCATCAGATGTATGATAGGGCAAGCACAGGTCATGGTGGCGATCCAGAGGCAGTGCTGGAAGGACCTGAAGGCTTCCTGGTAGAAGTCACAGCTCAGCTGAGGTCTAAGGAATAAGTTGGGTTGCAAGTTTGGGAGGACAAGGAATAGTGTTCCAGGCAGATGGAACAGGATATACGAAGGCCCAGAGTCAAGAGAGGGCCTGGTAAATTTAAAGAAAAGGTGACTTGCTCTGCTCTAGAGAGTGTGAGGGGGAATGTGGTAGGAGAAGTGGCTGGGGAGGTGGGTGTGAGCTAGGCCCACTTCCTCAGAAAGATCTATGAGCAGTAGGGAGCCATGGAATGTTTTTAAGTGAGGGAGGGACCGAGATTAAATCTCTGTGATAGAAAAATGCCTCTGAGCTGGTGGTGGTGGTGATGGGGAAATTGGAGGCTGGGAGACCCAGGAGAAGACTGATGTGTTGGTCCAAGAGAGCAAGGAAGGGACCAGGCTGGAGCTGGTGCTATGGGGATGGAGAAGAGGGCATGGCTTAGAACAACCTCTAAGAGGGCAAGTCAGTACGACCTAGTAATTGATGAGATGACAAGTCAATAGGACCTAGTAACTGATGAGATGGCACGTGGATAGGACCTATCAATAGTAATTGATGAGGTGAGTAATTGATGAGATGAGTAATTGATGAGATGGAGTGGAGGGAAGAGATAGGGATGACACCCAGGTTCCTGGTTTTCGAGACTGATGTCTAGTGAGGTTCTGAGATATGTAAATGGGAAGAAGGTCAGGTTTAAGCGACGGAGTGGAATCTTGGGTTCATTTGGGATTTGTTTATGTAACATATATGTGTATGCTAAACATTGGGAACATAGCAGCAAAGAAAACACAGTTCCTGACTTCATGAAGTTGATATTCTCCTGGGAATATGACCAAGGAAGCAGACAGACAATAACCAAGGAAACAAAGCTATAATATAATGTCAGGGGGTACCTTGGTTTGGGTTCCCCTGAAACAGACCCTGAGGCAAAGACTCAATTGCAAGGGGTTTATCTGGGACGTGATTCCAGAAAACATCAGTTGTGGAACATGAAATGGTACAGGGAAGAGAAGGAAGCCAGGACGCATTACCAAGCCAGTTATCTCAAGCCAGTGATAAGTTTAATAATATATTTTATGTAACCCAATATATCCAAAATGTTGTCATATCAATATAAAGATTATTGAGGCATTTTAAACTTTTCCCCTCTGAGTTCTTCAGAGGCTGGTGCATATTTTATATTTATAGCACATCGTAATTTGGACACTAACTTTCCTTGGAAGTACTTAGATTGCATAAAACCTGCAGTTGCAAAAGTAGATTCACATCCTCAAGTTGTTCCAAACCTCAGTTTTCTGATAAATGGATTGAAGCCCAGTTATTAGTTATAAATTAAAGTTACAATTTTTAAATTAAATAATTAAATAAAAAATTAAAATTTAAATGGATGGACCTAGAGATGATCATACTAAGTGTAGTAGGTCAGACAGAGAAAGACAAATACATGATATCACTTACATGTGGAATCTAAAAAAATGATACAAATGAACTTATTTACAAAACAGAAATAGACTTACAGACATAGAAAACAAACTTACAGTTACCAAAGGGGAAAGGGGAGGGAGGGATAAATTAGGAATTTGGGATTAACAGATACATACTGCTATATATAAAATAGATGAACAATGAGGTCCTACTGTATAGCACAGGGAACTATATATTCAATATCTTGTAATAATCTATAATGGAAAAGAATCTGAAAAATAATATATATATGAGTATATGTGTATATATATACACGCACACATACACACATATATATACACAAATAACTAAATCTTTTCACTGTAAGTCTGAAAATAACACGACATCGTAAATCAACTATACTTCAGTTTTTTAAAAATGGGTGCCAAAAGAAAAAAATTAAAATTTAAATAAAATTTTGAAAAGTTTCTCAGTCTCATTGGCTGCATTTCAAGGGCTCAGTAGCCACATGTGCCTAGAGGTTTTCAAGAGAACCATGGATGACCAGATGGCTGGTGGGGCTGATAAAGATGAGGACATGGCAGGGGGGGCAGGTCTGCGGTGCGTGGAGATCCTGGGAAGTGGGTACCTCAGGAAGAGTAGAGGCGAATGGAGTAGCCTCACCTCCTCTTTGTCCCACCTCCAGTTCTCCTACGTGGATGCTGATGGGGCCCCGGTGAGTGTGGTACAGTTGACCTTCCTGAAGTTGCTGAGTGCCACAGCCCGCCAGAGCTTCACATACTCCTGCCAGAACTCGGCCGCCTGGCTGGATGAAGCTGCAGGAGACCATGGCCGCTCCGTCAGTTTCCTTGGGTCCAACGGGGAAGAGCTGTCCTTCAACCAGACGGCAGCAGCCACCATCACTGTCCCCTATGATGGCTGCAGGGTAAGGGAGGGGTGAGGGGCTGGCCAGAACAGGGCGGGAGGCTGCGGCTGCCCTCCCCCTGACTCGGCATCCGTGTCTTCCCATGGTCAGCTCCGGAAGGGACAGACGAAGACCCTCTTCCAGTTCAGCTCTTCCCGAGTGGGATTTCTGCCCTTATGGGACGTGGCGTCCGCTGACTTTGGCCAGACGAACCAGAAGTTTGGGTTTGAACTGGGCCCCGTCTGCTTTAGCAGCTGAGAGCTTCAGGGGTGGGAGAGACAGTGAGGGAGCCCCGGATGGGGCACATTTGGTGCTGAGGCTTTGAAGCCATCCTATTTATCGTCTCCTGGGACTGTGGAGCCAGGGGAGAGTCTGCTCATTACGGTCAAACAATATTCCTTCTCCGTTCCGGAGGTCTGGAGGCTGGACTCCCCTGGCCCATGAGTCCAGTTTCCCTGCACTGCACCCCAGCTGGCATAACTGTAGTCTGGCTGTTTGTCCCCTTCATGCTCACCCGATGCTCAGCTCCCTCCCCCGACCCCCATGCGATGAACTTCTAACTCGGAGCTGATGAACGCCCCCCATGCCTGCCTCCCACCCCTCAATCAGTGCTCTCAACACCCTTTGGTGCTACCTTCCCCATAGTTAAGCACTGGATGTCTCCTGATCCCAGGCTGGGACCCCTTCACTCATTCCTATTTTCAGGTGGGTTCACAGTGAAGGGACCGAAGTCAGACTCCAGAGGGAAGTGGGACTTCCCTGGACTGAGCTGTGTGCCCCTCCTGCTGCCTCGGCCCAGCTCTGAATACTGCTTCCCCCCATATCTCCCCAAATGCACCTTGCCATGCCAGATGGTTTGGGGACCAAGATGGTGGGGGGTAAATCAGGATCGTAATGGTGCTGCCCTATTTATATCTGGGTCTGTATTAAAAGGGAAAACCCCCTCTGTTGTATATTTAATCTGCTTCCTCCTTAGAGAAGGCTGGGATATGATGAGAGAGATTCTAGCATGATCCCCCTGCCCCCACCCCCACCCCACCGCCCCAGTCCATAGGGCATACTTGGCATCTCAAGTCTGAGAATAAACCAGTGAACTGTGTCCCTGTCTGTCTTTCATCTGACGCTGGCCATCTCTCTCTTAGGGTCAGGCTCTTGTCTCACCCGAGGAATTGGCCACCGCTTGTCTTAATAATTGAGTCTTTTGGTAGAGGTAGCTTTGGGGGTCTGGGAACCTAATTATAATGGGATTCACTGGAAGTGACGGACCTGTTTATTAACTTGGGCTGCTAGAGGAAAAGTTGAAAAAATAGCCAGATCTCTAAGAGAGCAGATCTTAAATGTTCTCAGGACAAAAAAGAAATGGTAAATATGTGATGTGATGGAGATGTTAGCTAATGCTATGGTGGTAATCTTTTTGCCATATATCAGTGTATCAAATCAACATGTTATATACACTTTAAACATCCACAATGCTATATGTCTATTCTATCTCAATAAAGCTGGGAAAAATTGTGAACCTATTAGGAAGACATCTAAACTTTAAAAAACAAAATAGCCAGACCTCCATGTTGACCTTGATTGGTCCTGGAATCACTGGCTGAGCTGAGGGGTTGTATCAAGAGGTGACGTGGAATGTGGTTTTGTTTTGAGATAAAATGACTAGGGGTCAAAGATTTGGGTGGCAGGTCAAGGGAGTGAGTTAAGAGAATTGAATTATGAGTTGACCCTTGTGGTGAGTTGGAGGTTAGGGGTTAAGGGTAGGGTAAATTACATTGAAGTGGGTTGAAGATAAGTGGAGTTGGAGGGTGGTTTGAAGTGTGTTGAGTCAGTTTGGGGATCTGTTGAATTGGGGGTTGGAATGATGAGTGGATTGCATTAAGGGTTTGGAATTGGATATTGGGTTGAATTGAATTAGGGTTGATTTAAGAAGTAGAATGAACTGAGTAGAGGTAAGTAGGGGTTACTATGAATATGGGGTAGGGATTGCCAGTTTGGTAAGTTAAGATGTGATCAGTTAAGATGAGAGTTGGGTTTGGGGTGACTTGAATTTGGGGTTAGATGTTGGGTTGAAGGCTTTAAAAAACAGATTTATTGAGATATAATTCACATACCATATAATTCACCCATTTAAAGTATATAATTAAATGGTTTTTAGGGTATTCACAGACTTGTGCAACCATAACCACAATCAATTTGGAACATTTTCATCACCTCAGAAAGAAATCCCATATCCATTAGCAGTCACCCATCATCTCCTCCAAACCTCTCGGTGGTAGGAAACCACTAATCTTTCTGTCTCTGTGGATTTGCCTATTCTCCACATTTCATATAAATGGGATCATACAATATGTGGTCCTTTATGTCTGGCTTCTTTCATTTAGCATAATAATGTCACAGTTCATGCTGCAGAATGCATCAGAACTTCATTCCTTGTTATTGTTGAATAATAATTTACTGCATTTTGTTTATCCATTCAGCACTTGATAGACATTGTTGAGTTAGGAGTGATGGAGGGCTGGTGTGAGTTAAGTTGGATCAGGTGGGATTGTGTGGGTAGAGGTAGCAGGTTGGAGTGAATTGCCTCCCTCAAACCCAGAGCTTGGGACTTCCCTGGTGGCGCAGTGGTTAAGAATCCACCTGCCAATGCAGGGGACATGGGTTTGAGCCCTGGTCCCGGAAGATCCCACATGCCGTGGAGCAACTAAGCCCGTGCGCCACAACTACTGAGCCTGCGCTCTGGAGCCCGCGAGCCACGACTACTGAAGCCTGCGCGCCTAGAGCCTGTGCTCCGCAACAAGAGAAGCCACCGCAATGAGAAGCCCGCGCACTGCAACAAAGAGTAACCCCCGCTCGCCGCAACTAGAGAAAGCCTGTGCGCAGCAACAAAGACCCAATGTAGCCAAAAATAAATAAACAAATCTATTAAAAAACCCCAAAAACCAGAGCTTACTCTGCTATTCCTGCCAGCAGCCCTCTAAGGCCACCTGAATACTTGCTCTGGATTCCTTTATTCATTCCATAAATGTTACTAAGAGTGCTAACTCTATGAAGAATATTGGTGCCCAGAGGTTAATCAATGAGTTCATCCCTTTATTCACTTATTCACTTGTTTAGCTCTATTGAGTGTGTACTCAGCACTAGGCATTGCTCCAGATGCTGGGGATAGAAGAAAGATGCCGTATCTGCCCGTCAGGATCTTACTCCTGAGGAAAACAGATTATACACAAATCTCTATGTAATGTGACTTCAGGTAGTATTAATTGTTGTGAAGGAAAATCAAACAAGTTACATGGAGAGTGATGGAGTCGGGGGTTTATTTGAAATAGGTTGGTCAGAAGAGGCTTTGCTGAGGAACTGGTGTTTTAGCAGAGACCTGAAGGATGTGAGGGAAGAAACATGTGGAGTCTTTTTTTTTTGGCCGAGTGGCTTGAGGGATCTCAGTTCCCTGACCAGGGATTGAACCCAGGCCACAGCACACAGCAGTGAAAGCCCAGAATCCTAACCATTAGGCCACCAGAGAACTCCCCATGTAGAGTCTTGAGGAAGTATCTGACACACAATGAAGAACCCAGAAACCCTCAAATACCAATGAGGGCTCTTGAGGGGGTGGTGTTTCTCCTGGTCATCTCTTCTCCAGATGTGTTGCTTTTCCTGATTTCTTCACCCTGGGTTGACGTCTATCAACCCAAATGTAGACCTGAGCCTGCCTTCCTTTTAGTTCCTCTCTCAAACATCTTTAACTCAAGAATGCATATGGGGGGCTTCCCTGGTGGCGCAGTGGTTGAGAATCTGCCTGCTAATGCAGGGGACACGGGTTCGAGCCCTGGTCTGGGAAGATCCCACATGCCGCGGAGCAACTAGGCCCGTGAGCCACAACTGCTGAGCCTGCGCGTCTGGAGCCTGTGCTCTGCAACAAGAGAGGCCGCGACAGTGAGAAGCCCGCGCACCGCGATGAAGAGTGGCCCCTGCTTACCACAGCTAGAGGAAGCCCTCGCACAGAAACGAAGACCCAACACAGCCCAAAAAATAAATAATTAAATAAATAAAATTAAAAAAAAAAAAAAGAATGCATATGGTAACACCAGTGCTGTGCGTTATTTTCCTCCTCCTGGGCACACGTGATTGAGATCACATCTCCCAGCTTCCCTTGCAGTTATGTTGGGGACATGTGACTGGGTCTTGGCCAATGGGATATGAGTAGCCATAAAACCTCCCACATAGCCCTCCTTGCTCTTTCTCTCTATTCCATGAAGACCTTGGAGAT
This sequence comes from Eubalaena glacialis, assembly GCF_028564815.1. Taxonomy (NCBI): domain Eukaryota; kingdom Metazoa; phylum Chordata; class Mammalia; order Artiodactyla; family Balaenidae; genus Eubalaena; species Eubalaena glacialis. The sequence continues at coordinate 180,105,467 of NC_083719.1, forward strand.
CACGTGTGTAAGATGAACGTGTCATACATGGAACTAGTAAGGGGCCTGCTTCCATGAGTTACTGCAGTTGACCCTTGAACAATGCTGGGGTTAGGGGAGCCAAGACCCAGACAGTCAAAAATCTGCACATAACTTTACAGTCAGCCCTCTGTATCCATGGTTACAAATCTGTGGGTTCGACCAACCCCAGATCATGTAGTAATGTACATATTTATTGAAAAAAATCCACAAAGAAATGGACTTGCACAGTTCAAGCCCATGTTGTTCAAGGGTCAGCTGGACTTGGAAGAACACTGCCAAGAAGACCTTCATTAAACATGACCAAGAAATAACTTAATTGTTTTAAGCCCTTGAGAGTTTAAAGAATTGCTTGTTACAGCAGCTGTCATTAATTATCCTGACTAATACAGTGAACAAATCCAACTTTTACTGAAGGCCAGCATGTAAGCGTGTGTGAGAACCAGGATGTCTCATTGCAGGAAAATCAACATGTTAAAATTTACTATTGAATATCCTTATCCTCAAAAGTGCCCACCGCTGTGAAATTGTCACTGGAGGTGTGCTCTTCCCAAGTCCAGGTTTCCTACCATTCTGCTGTCCTTTTCCATCTTTCCCTCCCTGACACCTCTTCTTGCCTACCCTCTTCACTCCCTTCCTCTAAGCCTTTCTGCTCTTTCTTTTTTTTTTTTTTAATTTTTGGCCAAGCTGCATGGCTTGTGGGGTCTTAGTTCCCCGACCAGGGATCGAACCTGGACGCCCTGCAATGGAAGCTCAGAGTCCTAACCACTGGACCGCCAGGGAAGTCCCAAAGGCTTTCTGCTCCTAGATCAAATTTATCTCACTTTCTTATAAAGAACCATCCCCTAAACCCTTCTTACAGACCCTGGCTTCACGCCCACATGATCCATGATTAGTTCAATTGATTGTCTGCATGTCAGACACCGTTCATCGAATGTTTTCCCGAATGAATTTATTTATTCCTCATCACAACCTTTGAGGAAGATTCTGTCACTACCCTCATTTTGCAGATAAGGAAGCTGAGAAACAGAGAGGTAGAGAGTAACTTGCCCAGAGTCTAGAGCTGAAGATTTTGCTAAACAAAAAAGCCATCTTCTCCCTAAAGGGAATTATTTCCATCGTAATTTTAAAAATTACATCCAATAACAGCCCAGGGTTTTAATGCAGGTCAGCTGGCATGCCCTTTTGCAACTCCAATCCCACGCTGGTACAGGTATTTTGGAGGGGAGGAACAATTAATAGTGTAATGAGGACTCTTTAATTAGGTAAAAGCTCATTAAAGAATTAGAAGCTCGGCCCTGCTAAATTAAAGGGTAATTGACAAAGGTGTAAGGAGGGAATTTTAGGCCTTGCACACTCAGCTCTGTGTATTTACGCAGCATCATCAACGGCACCCTGGTGGCTGCTGGGAAACTCCCAGCTGATTTGCATATTCAGCAGCCATAATTAATCACACTGCTTGTGCTTCAGGAGCAATTACTCCCGAGCTGGGGGTGGGGCAGGGCGGCCAGCGTGGGGGCCGCTTGCAGATTCAGACAGGGTTGTAGGGGGTTGGTGGAGCAGGGGATGTTACACATACACACTCACAACATTGTCGGAGATACAAACAATGACATACGTAGACCAAGGGCTCATGGAATCGGACCCTCATCTTGTCACCTCCTTCCATCCCCCGCTGCTACCACAGCTACAAGTCACTTCCCAGACCCACAGACTCAGAGAGGCAGACCCGCATCACACACTCCCCTACACCGTCAGCCAGATCCAGATACACTGACACACAAAGGCCACACAGACAGCTGCACACACCCAGTTGTGTCTGGACATACACCTAGAGCTGCCCTGCAAAAACAACCGTGTTCACAAACCCACCCTCAGAGATGGAGCCACATCTGGAGGGAGATCCCCATTGTCACACATAGAACTACTGTATCCTGGGGCCTGGCACATGCTAGGCACACAGAGGAACATGCAGCCCCACACAGAGACATGCCACCAACACACAAGCCACAGATGTGGGCCCAGGTAAACTCCATCATGGGTGGTTCAGAGATAACCCTCCCTCTGCCCACACATTCATTCATTCATTCAATCAATCAACCAATCTTTGTTAAGCACCTACCATGTGCCAGGCACTATTCTAGGCTTCGGGGACCCAGCTGTGGACAAAACAAAGATCCCTGCCCTCGTGGAGTTAACACTCTAGTGGGGTTGACAGGCAGTAAGCAAATACATATATGATATGTCAGGTGGTGCTATGAAGAAAAATAAGGCAGGGAGGAGGACTAGAGGGGTGTTCCTTGAGACAAAGTAGTCAAGGAAGGCTTCCTGGAGGAGGCATCCCTGAAGTGGTGGCTCATACAGAGAGAGAGGGAGGGAGCCATGTGACATCTCACACAGCCAGGCCCAGAGGCACTGACCCATGCAGAACTGCACCGATCCACATCTGGCCATGCAAAGAGGTCCTGACCCCACAAGGGCAGACGTGTGGCCTCCTGTGCTGAGTGCCCCAGACACCAGAGCTCCTTTCAAGAGGACGGGCCTGGACCCTGAAGGTGACAGTGCAGCACTGGGAAGACGGGCGGCTGAGCAGACGGAAGACCCAGATTGACACCAAGAGGTTGTCCTGTCTTTCCATGATGCTAGTCTAATCTCCTTTATACACGCTTTTTCCCCCTTGGTAAATTTCTTTTTATTTTATTTTTGTGGTGAAAAACTGCATAACATAAAATTTACCATCTACCGTTTTTAAGTGTACAGTTCAGTAGTGTTAAGTATATTCACGTTGCTGGGCAACAGATCTCTACAACTTTTTCATCTTGCAAAATCGAAACTCTATACTCATTAAACAACTCTCCATGCCCTCCCACCTCAGCCCCTGGCACCCACCTTCTACTTTCTGTCTCTATGGATCTGACTCCTCTAGGGACCTCACATGAGTGGAATCATGCAGTATTTGTCTTTTTGTGACTGGCTTATTTCACTGAGCATCATATCCTCAAGGTTCACCCATGTTGTAGCAGGTATCAGAATTTCCTTCCTTTTTAAGGGTGAATGATATTCCATTGGATGGATGGACCACATTTTGTATATCCAGTCATCCACTGATGGACACTTAGGTTGCTTCCAGCTCTTGGCTACTGTGAATAATGCTGCTATGAATATGAAAGTGCAAGTATCTCTTTGAGACCCTGCTTTTGATTCTTTTGGATCTATCTCCAAAAGTGGAATTGCTAGACTGAGTATTATTTCTTTTTTAGAAATTGTTTTCATCCAGGCACACATTATGTACAATAAAATGCACTGATCTTAAGTGTTCTGTTGGAGGAGATTTGACAATTGTCTACACACCCTAAACAAGATGTAGACTGTTTCTAGCACCCAGAAAATCCTGATGCCCTTTCCCGTGCCCCCCCACCCCCGGAGACACACCCTCTTCTCGGATCCATTCCAAGTGTGGCAAAACCGATGAATGAAATACGGAAGGTGTATGGAGGTGGTGTGGTGTAGTGGTTAGAGCCAAGCCACCTGGTCCAAGTTTCAGCTCCTTTGCTATAACAGACGTGACCTTCACCCCTCTGAACCTCAGTCTCCAGAGCTGCAAAGTGGGGTGAATAATAGCACTTACAGCGTCAGATTGTGTGAGGATTAAAGTAGTTAAAATAGATCACATACTTAGAACAATGTCTGCCATGTGGTAAGTGCTACAAAAGTGTTGCATTTTAAGTGTTGCATGTATAAAAATATGCATACGTATGCAACACTTAAAATGCAACATACATATAAACATATGGGGAGAGAGAGGGAGAGATAGAAACTTTATAATGAACCCTCATGTGCCCACCACCCAACCTAAGAAATAAAGCATCATACCCACAATTGATGCCTCCTGTATACATTTCTGCCATTGCATTCCTCTCCCTTCCCCAGCAAGGGTAGATGAATGTGGAGAATTAAAAACATGGGTTTAGGGACTTCCCTGGCGGTCCAGTGGTTAAGACTCCGTGCTTCCACTGCAGGGGTTGGGGGTTCGATCCCTGGTTGGGGAACTAAGATCCTGCATGCCGTGCAGCACGGCCAAAAAAAATACATAAAATAAAATGTAAACCATTTACCCATTTTTAAGTGTCCAGTTCAGTGACATGAAATACGTCCACATTGTTGGGCAACCATTCCCACCATCCACCTCCAGAACTTTTTCATCTTCCCCAACTGAAACTCTGTCCCCATGAAACCCTAACTCCCTATTTTTTCCTTTCCCTAGGTTGTGGGAATTTTTGACCTCAGTTTATTTCTCCATGTTTACTGCTTACAGGAAGCTGTATCCAGGGATGATGCACAACATGATTTTGCAAGTTTCTAAACTATCTCGCACTGGTACAATATTGAACATGTTCTTTTGCGACTTGCTTTGTTAGTTCAGCCAGAGATTTTTTCATCTTCTCCATGTAGGCACAAGTATTTCTAGTCTTGTCTTTTTAATTGCTTTGAAAATGCTCACCTCAGCAGAGTTAGCTGTTCACCTACTCATAAACTTTTAGGTGTTTCCCATTTTGTTCCTCTTCAAACATCTGGGCATGTGTTGCACATGGTAAGTATCTCCAGGGTGTATAAGTATATAAGAAATTAGGAAATTCTGGGTTAGGGAGAAGGTGCATTTTCATCTATCCTGAGTATGATCTTCATGCTGGTTGCCCAAACCTCACTAGGTACCTTTCAGATCACCACTCTCCTGAGACTCCCTTTTGGCCCTAAGACGAAGTCCAAGTCCTTCTACCTGCGGTTCTGGCCTCACTTGTCACCATACCTCATCAGGAGACCTAGCCTCCTGCACCTTGTGGCCTCAGGGCCTTTGCACCTGCTCTTCTTTCTGCCCACCACGCCCTGCCAGCTCTTACTCATCCCTCTCATTTCAACTCTGGTGTCACTCCCTGACGCTGACCCCTCAGGCTAGATCTGGGCCCCCCAGTCACACTCAGCGAACCCTGCCCATCTGTGCAGGCACCCCACTCCTAACTCTCAATTACTTGAAAACGGGGCTGCCTCAAAGCCAGTGCAGGCTGGGCCTGGATTGAGTGCCCGGTCTCTGCTTGTGGATAGATGGAGGAGTCTGTGCATCTGCCTTGGGGCTGGGGTGGCAGCTGCACAGAGACCTGGGCTCCAATCCCAGTTCTACCACTTGCTAGCTGTGTGACCTCAGGCACGTGGCTTAACCCCTTTGAGCCCCTCACTTTCTTCTCCTGGGAAACCCTTCCCAGGGCTGTCGCAGGGGTTGAAATGAGCCCCAGCCAGGTCTGGCTCAGGGTAGACCACTCTTGGTAGGAGCTGCTGTGATTCTGAGCCAAGTTCCGGCCCCATAACCTTGGATTAGGGCTTCGCTCCTTCCTGGCTTGGCAGGGCTGGGAAGTGATGCTAGGTCTCCATGTCCCGCCAGCTCATTCCTCAATTCCCAGGCCTTTAATGGGAACCATATGCGCTGGACGCCTGCCTGCCCACCCGCCCTCCCGCCTCCGTCTCCTCCCCCAGAGAGGCCTCCTGAGTCATCTGGTCCCCCTCCCCCTCCCCCGCTTCTCACAACCTCATTCCCACACTGCTCCGGCCTGGGGTTCTCGTGTCGTGGGTGTCTGTGTTGTGTCATGGGTCCCTGTGGGTGTGTGTGAACTGTCTGCCTGTACTGTGTGTGGCTGCGTCTGAACTGTGGGTCTGTGTGCTGTGCTTAAACTACCTGCCCTGTTTTGTGTGATTGTCTTGTGAGTTTGTGCATGTTACTGTATGAACGATATGTCTGTTTTCTAGATCTCCACATACGTGAATCTGTGTGTGTGAGCTGTGCATCTGAACCGTGGGGTTTGGGTGTTTTTTGTGTCGGGGGTCTGTGTGTGTGTTGGATCGCCTGTATTTGTGAGCGCTGGTCCTTGGGTAACTGTGGTTGGTTCACCTCTGACGTTCTTCCACCATTTGATGGGTGTGTGTGTGGGTTTCTGTGGGCTCTTCTGCCTGGAACATGTATCTGGCTGTGTGTCGCATGTGGTTGTATGTGCTGGTTCTGGGTGACACTGTTCCCTCTGAGTATGGCCTTGTGCCTGGACCATTTATCAGGGTGCAGTGTCCCTGGGTGACTGTACGTCCGTGTTGTGTGTTTGTGTGTCAGTTCACTTGAGGCCAGGCCTGTGCAACTGGGGGACAAATTCTCATTTTCACATGGTCATTGTGTGTGTGTGTGTGTGATGCCTGGAGGGGAGGGAGTTCCTGTGGTGACTGCAGTTCCATGGTGAGAAATGCCCAAGAGAAGGAAAGAATGGCGCTGAACAGTGGAGACAGTCTGTGGGGAACCCCCAGGCTCAAGGGCTGAACTTAGGAGCCTCTCCTAGGACATGGAAGGACAGCTGGGCTCCATTCTGAGTGAACAACTGCCTGCAACCACAGCATAAAAAGCCTCGTGTCTGGAATCCGACACGAACCAAACTATGGTCTTAGCTCTGCTGTACACCCTCTCTGTGGCCTTGCCCAAGTGTCTTAATTTCTCTGAGCCTCAATTCCTCCATCTGAAAAGTGGGACCGAGGCAGATGATGTCAGTGTCCTGCCTGTATCCCCCTTTGCCCTCATGGGTTCCTGTGCACACTTTAGCCTCAGGGCTTTCTCAACTCATATTCTGGCCAAACCAGAAATGCTGAGGAGCTGACGCCCCTGGGAGCAGGCCTCCCACAGTGACACGTGGGACTTGGAGAATAAATACCTGCCTCCCTCACCCTCTGGTGGGACAGCTATGAAGGGCAGCATCTACGCTCTCTCCAAGGGGTCTCCAGGAGGACTGACCCTCAGTTGTCTATGTGGATCTGATAGGAAAGGAAAGATGCAGAACAAATAACCCAGTATAATGCTACAGAGGTCAATAGGTTGGCTTTGAGTCAGACAGAACTGGGTTTGAATCCCATGTCTGCTGTTTGTAGCTGGGTGGCCTTGGTCAAGTTAGCTAACCTCTCTGAGCCACAGACTTTTCATTCTTAAATTGGGGATAATAATTCCTACCTCATAGGGTTGTTGTAAGAATTCAAGGAAATAGGGACTTCCCTGGTGGTCCAGTGGCTAAGCCTCCATGCTCCCAGTGCAAGGGGCCCAGGTTCAATCCCTGGTCAGGGAAGTAGATCCCACATGCTGCAACTAAGAGTTCACATGCCGCAACTAAAGATCCTGCACGCGACAACGAAGATCCCACACGCGGCAACGAAGATCCCGCATGCTGCAACAAAGATCCCGTGTGCCACAGCTAAAAAAAAAAAAGAAGAATTAAAGGAAGTAATGCATGGAGAGGACTTCGCCTGGTGTTGAGTCCTTAGTGGGAGCTCGATGAGTGTGGGTGGTTGTTATTAAAGAGTTGTAGGGAATTCCCTGGTGGTCCAGTGGTTAGGACTCTGCGCTTCCATGGCAGGGGGCATGGGTTTGATCCCTGGTCCAGGAGCTAAGATCCCACAAGCCATGCAGCACAGCCAAAAAAAAAAAAAAAAAAGTGTGTGTGTGTGTGAGAGAGAGAGAGAGAGAGGGATGCAGCCCTGAGTAGGTAGTCACACATAGCCTGGGGTATTAGGACTTCATGAATGACAAGGTTTTCTCCAAACAGGTAAGGGGAATGAATATTCCAAGAACATATCAATCAGGGTTTAGCTATAGGAAATAAGGACCAAAATCAGGGAACCTGGTGCTTACAAAACTGTTGGAAGGCAGAAGGATGGGGCTCTAGGCTAAGCCTATTGGATGACTTCCTATAGAACATGACTTCTGAATTGACCCTTCCAGGAGCTTCTGCCTCTGTTATTCACATAGGAAGGTGGGGAATAACACACTGGGAACCACTGACTTCAAGAATACATCACCATAACAAGAATGAATATATGTATATGTGTAACTGAATCACTTTGCTGTACACCTGAAATTAACACAACATTGTAAATCAACTATATGCCAATAAAATAAAAAAAAATACATCACCACAATGCATAAGCAAAATCTGGTGCAGCCATACAATGGAATATTATTCAGGTATAAAAAAGAATGAAGTTCTGATACATGCCGTACCATGAGGTTTTGATAAACCTCAAAAACATTATGCTAAGTGAAAGAAGCCAGACACAAAAGAACAAATATTGTGTGACTCCACTTATATGAAATATCTTAGATAGGCAAATTCATTGAGACAGAAAGTAGATTAGAGGTTCCAGGGGCTGGGGATGGGAAAAAAGAGGAGTTATTGTTTGATGGTTACAGAGTTTTGGGGAGATGAAAAAGTTCTGAAAACAGATAGTGTTGATGGTTTCACAACACTGAAGAGGTAATTAATACCACTGAATTGCACCCTTAAAAATGGTTTAGGGAATTCCCTGGTGGTCCAGTGGTTTGGACTTTGTGCTTTCACTGCTGAGGGCCTGGGTTTGATCCCTGGGTTGGGGAACTAAGATCCCACAAGCCACGCAGTGTGGAAGAAGGAAGGAAGGAAGGAAGGAAGGAAGGAAGGAAGGAAGGAAAGAAAGAAAGAAAGAAAGAAAGAAAGAAAGAAAGAAAGAAAGGAAGGAAGGAAGGAAGGAAGGAAGGAAGGAAGGAAGGAAGGAAGGAAGGAAGGAAGGAAGGAAGAAAGAAAGAAAGAAAGAAAGAAAAGGAAGGAAGGAGGGAAGAAAAGGAAGGAAGGAGGGAAGAAAGAAAGGGAGAAAGAAAGAAAGAAAGAAAGGAAGAGAGAGAAAGAAAGAAAGAAAGGAAGGAAGGAAGGAAGGAAGGAAGGAAGGAAGGAAGAAAGGAAGGAAGACAGAACTTCCCTGGTTGCACAGTGGTTAAGACTCCGAGCTCCCAATGCAGGGGGCCCGGGTTCGATCCCTTGTCAGGGAACTAGATCCCACATGCATGCCGCAACTAAGAGTTCGCATGCTACAAATAAAGAGTTGGCGAGCCACAACTAAGGAGCCTGCCTTCCACAACTAAGACCCAGCGCAACCAAATAAATAAATAAATACAATATTTTTTAAAAAGAAAGAGAGATAGTTTAAATGGCAAATTTTATGATACTTGTATTTTACTACAACTTAAAAAATTAATCATGTAATATACCAAAAGCCATTGAAGTGTACACTAAAGGGTGCATTGTATGGTACGTGAATTATATCTTGATAAAACTTTTTTTTTTTAAAAAACACATCTCCATGGTTGCAATTTAGAGATTTGGAAGCTACCATCATTGTCACTTGCAACTGCCTCTCAACAAAAGCTAGTGACACTGGTGACTGAAGACAGTAACATCTCTGCAGGAAAACCCAGTGTCTCCACAACTGTGCTTGCTAGACACCACTGCAGCACAATAGAAAGATGACCTCCATCCACTTCCCCCACCCACATCTCAATCTTCCAATTGATAGAATCTCATTGCCATACAGAAATCTGTCTGGAAAACATAGTTTTTAGCTTTGCAGCCTCTGTAGTGTAGGAATGCACACTAGGAGGTTGGGATGCTGCTGAGAGTCAATTCATTGTCTTTTGGTTTTGCTTACACAGGATTTTTTCCCTCTTTCAATGGTAAAAGTTCCATATCTACCCCCCACCCCCACCTTCGCTCCCTTGTTTTCCATCCAATATAGATTGAATGAGGCTAACTCCACTTTCTGGCTCCAGAGTGGTGAACTATGAGCCAGGTCTGGTCAAGCCACATAATCAATTCCTCTGAAACCATGATTGGCTCAGGGATGGGCACATGACTTGGGATGGACCAATGAGAGACATTATTTTGCAAGCTCTCTTTTTGCTGAAGTTGCTGAGCTTGGAAGATGAAAGCTTCTGGGAATTATCTTTAACACCTCCTGGCTAAAAGAGATCCCTTGTAGAGAATAGTAGAGATGATAAATGGAGAGAGACAGAATTCTGATGATATAACAGAACCCCTGGATCCAGCCATGCCTGAATTCCATTACCTCTGGATTTTTTTTTTCAGTTATGTGAGCTAATAGATATTCTTTTTTTGTTTAAGACAGTTCAAGTTGCCTTTCTGCTACTTGCTATCAAAGGAGCCCTGAATAATATATGGAAGGCTCAGCAAGAGCAAAGGTATGGGTAGACATGAATGGCCTAGATTCATTTACTCATTAAATTCTTCTTGATCATCTTCTCCATGTCAGGCCCTTGTGCAGAGTATGGGAAAACAAAGGACTGGACTGTTTCTTCCTCTGGCTGGACACATTGAGGGGTCACAGGTGAGTAAAGTCAATGGCTGCCCAAGCATCAATTAAGAAAACCCAATGGCCAGCTGGTGAGAGTTGGCAGGGATCCACTGCCCTTCTCCCCTGCCTCTGCACATTGTGGAGAGCAGACTGCCCAGTACCAGACCCCAAGCCACCTGGTCCATCAGTTTTGTTGTACAAGGTCCTTGAGAAGCTGATCTCTCTTCAAGGACGGTGCACAAGGCAGACATCATGCTCATCGTAGCACTGACCATGGTGCTGATCTTGAAGCTGACAACTGTACAACCAGGACACTGAGTATGACCCTGACCACAGTACAACACGATAATATTTCTGACCACAGCATGACCAGGGCAGTGATTGTGACTCTGAGCCACAACACAGCCAGGAAGCTGACCACCACACTGACCACAGCACAGTCAAGAATGACCAGTGGATACCACAGTACTGACCACAATGCTGACCCCAGTAGAACCAGGATGCTGAGGGCAGCGCAGATCACAGTTTAATAGAACATTGACTACAGCATGATCAGGACACTGACATGCCACCGACCACAGCTGTGGTTATGTCTACAGCACTGAATGTATTGGCCAGGGTCTAGTCAGAAAAACATAGCTCACACCAGATAGTTCAATAGCAAGAATTTAATATGGGGATTTAGTTACAGAGGTGTTAGTTAAGCTTTAAGAGCAAATAGGGGACGGTGAATCTACTCTAATAATAGCAAGCCACCACCTTCCAAGGGCTGAAGCAGCAAAGGGAGGAAGTGTTTACCAGAGTTACGGCCACCTGGCAGGAGCTGAATGAACCATGGTGGGGACCCTCAAAGGGGCTGAGACCACAGAGGCTGAGACAACAGCCACTGCCAGAAACACCCAAACTGGAGAGAGAGGGAGAAATACCCTGGCTTCTTTTTTCTCCAGTCCTCCAATCTCTCTCCAGGCTTCCCATTGCCTGAGCCCAGCCTGGGAAATGTAGTTTGTAGGGATCAAGGGAACCTGGGAAATGTAGTTTTCAGGGGCCATCTCTCCCGAAACAGAGCAGGGGAAGGGGGAGGAATGGACCTAAGGGCCTGTTGACCCATGTCAACCACACAACACAGGCCATAGCTTGACCATACAATGACCTCTTCCATGACCAATCCCAAGAAGGACATTGTCCGTGGTTCTGAAACACAGCACTAACAAGGGCAAGGAAAGGGGCAGGGACAAGCAGGGCCCTCCTCCACCCAAGCTGACCACAGCCCACTCTTCGTCAAGAGCTTGTGGGTTCCAACAACCAATACCCCTCTCCTATCCCATGCCTAATGCAGGCTTGGCCTGAGGAGTCAGCAAAAGATCATCTCCCATCTGGGAAAAAGAGGGAGAGGGATGATGAGATGCCTTTCCTGGCTCAGATTCTGTTTTGTGTCCCACATCCCATGGCCAGTGTCCTCAACCCCACGCTTCACTGTAGTAATGCCCTCTGGGGATTGGGCGCTGGCTAGGTGCTCTATTCACTCATAAGTCACAGAAGTCCCCAACACCTCAAGAGGAAACAGGTCTCCTAAGAGAAGGAAAGCTCTTTGCCTGGGGTCACATGGCCAAGAAGTGACAGAACCAGGGTCGAACCCAGGTCTTATTGGATAACAAGCTCTTTCTCCTTGCTTTGACAAAACCATCCATAACTTGTTATCTGCAGGGCACACAGTAGGGTAAGAAAAATGCCAGGCTTCCCCACTCCCGATATTTTATGGCTGATTTCTCTATAACCTGACTTGCTTGCTCCCTCACCCAAAAAACCATAGAGGAACTTTGGTGAGGGAAGATGTTTGGGGAGACCGATGAGGGGGGAGAGGCATAGAAAGTCCGGGAGGCTGGACGAGGACGCCCTTCATATGCAAATAGCTTTGTGTGGAGGTGGCCTTAATATTTTGATTCTCTCAGGATCTGGTCTCTTGTCTTGGGCCATTGCAATGGGAGACAAAGACTGTCCCAGGTGTGATGGGGGGAAGGAAGATGCCCACCAGCTGGCCATCCCCTTTGGCCTCGTCTAGAGATCTCCCGCCCCCTGTATCTGTCCCTCACTTTCTGTCTCCATCTCCGCCCCCGTCCCAGCAGTGACCCCTCCCTCGAAGTCCAATTTCACAGACTCTGCCTCAGTTTCTCTGTTGACTCCTGAGCTTTTTAAAGAGGAGGCCTCTCAATTTCTCTTCTTTGCTACCAGGCCTCCCTCCTACTCCCCCTGCCCCTTGATCCCTCTCCCAACCCCATTTATAACGAAGGAAATGTCCAGGGAGGGTGAAATTGACTACCACGTGAAGGAACCCCCTCACCCTCCCCATCTCCATGAGCCACCCCCATATTGGTCTTGGGGTTCTGGGTCGCGACCCCAGCTACCCTCTCGGGGGCCGGCTTCCACACACACACACATACACACACACACACACACACACACCCCCGCTTCGCCGACCCCAGACCCCGCTCCGTCGGCGCCCGAAGACGAGCTGGGGGCGGGGCGGGGGGGGCGGAGCCCGCAACAAAGACTCGCAGCGAGCGAGGGGCGGGGGTGGGGCGGAATCCCAGCCGCCGGCGAGGCGGGGGAGGCGGCGGCATAGGGTCGCCCGGCCCGGCGGGCGGGGTAGCGCATGGTGGCGGTCCCCGTGCCGAGGCGTCGCTAGGGCGGGCGGGGGACGGGACGCCGGGCCGGGGGCACGTCATGTGGCCGCTTACGGTCCCGCCGCCGCCGCCGCTGCCGCTGCTGCTGCTGCTGCTGTGTTCAGGCCTCGCCGGACAGGTAGGGGCCCGGCAGGCAGGTGCGGGCGCAGAGGGCTCCAGAAGGGGCGGGGGCTCAGGGGGCCCCGCAGAAACGGGACTGGGGGCTCCATGAGCCCCCCCGGGGCTGCGAGGGAGGGGGCGTCGCAGCGAGGGGGCCGGGACGTCCACCCTGGCTTTGGGAATGGGAAGGGGAGCTTCAGATCCGGCCTCAGAGCTGGGATGGTTTGGGGGACAACCTGATCCCAGCTTTGGGGTTCTCAACCTCTCGGTGACCCGGAGCCCACACCCGCCATCTCGCTCGAGCTAAGTGGGGTCGTGGGGGGACTTCAGGAGGCCTTGTGTGTCGCTTATCCTTCACTTCCCCCATCATGGCCGGCGGTGCCCGGCTTTTATAGCCCCCCACTCCTCGCCCGCACCCCCAAGGTGGGCAAGGGGGCGGGACTCCCGTGTGAGTGACTGACGGGGACGTGTGTGAAGTGCTGGAGGGTGCTGGGTAAACGTGTGTGCCTTTGTGTCACAGCTGGGTGTGACTGAGAGTTTGCGTGTGTGGCTGTGCAGGTGTGCCCAACCGTGCATGACTTGGGGCATGATTGGGGGAGGGTGTTTGTACCTGAGGCAGAGTCTGTATGTGACAGTGGGAGGCTGTGACTTGGAGGGCCGATGTGACAGTGGAAGGCTTGTGAGCCTGAGACCGGGAGTTGTGTATCTGTGTGTGACTGGCTGTGTGACAGCAAGTGAGGACTGTATTAATCCCAGCGCTATGTGGGCAGCTGTGGCTGTGTATAAAGGACGGTGTGTGTCAGTGTCCCCATGACTCTGGCCTATCTGCCCGGGTGTGTACAAAATGTGGGTGACCAGGTGTGTGGCTGTGTGGGAGCTTTGGGTAACCATGTGTCATTCTGTGCCTAAGTCACTCTAAAAGGGGGTGTGCGGGGCAAGAGCTGTGTGTGCAAACGTGTACATCCGTGTGTGTGTGTTGGTGCCTTGCACACTACATGCTTTCACAGGAGCACGTCTCCCTCTCCATGGTACCTCATCTCTTGGGCAAGCTTGGGGGGCTTTTCAAAATGCTGGGGGGGGGGTGGTCCCAGCTTTCTAATGCTATTGGCAAACCTCTTTCCTCCTCCGTCTTGGGGGTGGAAGCCCCCTAAGTTCTCAGATCTTCAGGAGCTCAGAGGGAAGCTGGAATCCAAAATAATAAAATAATTATAATAACAGCTAGCACTTATTAAGTGCTTATTATATGCTGGGCACTGTTTCAAGCACACCGAATGAGCTAAGACGTTTACTCCTCTGAGCAGCTTACTAGTGGGTGCTATTGTTACCTTCATTTTACAGATGGGGGGGCCGAGGCACAGAAAAGTTAGGTCACTTGCTCAAGCTCAGACAGCTTGGGAGTGGCAGAGCTAAGATTGAACCAAGGCAGTCCGGCTCCTGAGCCCACACATTTACCCTCTTGCTAAATAATCCACTCCATGGGTGTGAACAGTGCCTGTGTAAACACTAGGAGGGTTTCTAGGTAGAAGCTCAGAGGAAAAACAGTCCTGGCACCTTCTCTTTCCTGGTCAAGAGAAGAATCAGACCCTTGTACCCACCCTGAGAGGGGCTATTGGGAGGGATGGAGATCAGACTCTAGATAGAAAGGTTTCCAGGCTACAAGGAGACCTCGTGAGGTCCCCTCCCTCACTCCTCTGTTTCCCCATCTCAAGACCCACATACTGGCTGGGATGGAAAGTGTGCTCAGAGCCAAGCATCAGGCCACACACACTGGGTGCTCAACTGATATGTGAGCCCCAAAGAAGTAAAGAGAGTCAGCTGAGCGAGAGACGAGAGACCGAAAGAGGTATACACTTGAGAGAATGGTGCCTAAAAATGCACCAGGAGTGAAGTTGAATTGGGTTTCCAAGAAGGATCCTTGGAGCCACCACCTGGGGATTATCCTCCACCCCTGCTGGCCCCTAGGAAACTCTAGATTTCCTGTTCGTTCACCAAGATTGCCTAAGGGTGTGGGAGAGTGCAGTGAGAGGTGATGTTGGGTGACCCCAGAGGAGGGTGGGAGATGCTTGGGGGCAGGGCTAACATGAAGATGCATGAGAGCTATACTAGGCTCTTTGGGGGGTGGGACTAAACTGGGTTCAGTGGAGGTGGGGCTAAATGGCCGGTGGGGCGGAGCTAAGCTGGGGTAATCAGTTGGGGTGAGGCTGGGAGGGTCCTGCCACCAACTACAGTGCCTCCAGGCGGCCATGGGCACTACAGTGTTGTGTGCCCCAGCTTGCCCACCCAGCCTGGCGCCCCAGGGAAGGAAGAGGTCTGGAGAATGGATGCTCTGTCCCATCTCCGTCCCCTTCATCGCTTCCCAGAACCCCCTCCTCGGTCCTTGATGGGCCCTGGTCTCCACCAGGGGTCCTTTCTAGAAATCATTCATTTGTCCATTCAATCAACAGCTATGACGAAGCATTGGAGATATAGCCATGAACCAAGTCATCAAATCCCTGCCCTCCTGGAGCTGACCTTGTTGCAGGAGAGACAGACAAGAATCGAATAAATATATAATACAATGTCAACACCTAAATCAGTATATAATACCATGCAAGTGGCATGAAGAATAATAAACAGGGTAAAGGGGATTAAAGTGTGATGGTGGTGGAGTGGGGGGCTATTTTAGCAGGTGTGGTAGGGGCGGTGTCTCTAAGGAGGTGGTATTTGAGGCGACACTTGAAGGAAGTGAGAGAAGGATGCCTTCTGTATCCAGGAGAAGAGCATTCAAAGCAGGAATAGCAATTGCAAAGGCCCTGAAAGTGGGAACAAGCATGGTATGTTTGGGGAGCAGCACAGAGGCTGGTGTGGCTGGATAGGTGTGAGTGAAGGGGAAGTTGGGGGGAGATGAGGCCAGGGAAGCCAGGAGGGACCGACCAAGTGGGAACCTGTGGGCCGTGGACAGCAGTTTGGATTTGACCCTGAGAACAGGGGAGTAGGACCTTTTAGAGGAGTTGTCCATCCCTCCAGGGTCTGGAGCTACCAGAGAGCTTGACAGGTCCAAGGCCCACCATCTTACCCGTGGGAAAGATGCCCCCTTCCTGACCACTGGGAAGTCCTCCTTAAGATCTAGCTACAGGGCTTCCCTGGTGGCACAGTGGTTAAGAATCTGCCTGCCAATGCAGGGGACACAGGTTCGAGCCCTGGTCCAGGAAGATCCCACATGCCACGGAGCAACTAAGCCTGTGTGCCACAACTACTGAGCCTGCACTCTGGAGCCCGCGAGCCACAACTACTGAGCTTGCGCACCACAACTACTGAAGCCCACGTGCCTAGTGCCTGTGCTCCGCAACAAGAGAAGCCGCCACAATGAGAAGCCCGTGCACTGCAACGAAGAGTAGGCCCCGCTCGCCACAACTAGAGAAAGCTCATGCCTAGCAACGAAGACCCAACGCAGCCAAAAATAAATAAATAAAATAAATAAATTTACAAAAAAAAAAGATGTAGCTACATCTTTGGTACTATCTGGGTTTGGGGTCACCTCTTTCCTGGGGTCCCCACAGGATGGGACAAGAGGAGTAGCTCAGTTTACAATGCACGCCCCAGGGCCTTTGCACTTGCCATTTCCTCTGCCTGGTACACTGATCCCCCAGGTAGCTACTCAACTTCCTCCCTCTCTTTCTGCTTAAATGTCACCTCCTCTGAGAGGCCATCAAAAATAACCTCCCGCTGCCACTTTCTGAGCTCTTACTCTGTGTTATTTTTCTTCATAGGCTTTGTCACTAGGCTTTGTCACATTTCCAGGATTTGTTTCTTCACCTATTGTCTGTCTTCCCTTAGAGGGGCAGCTCATCAGGGTCCAGTGGTCTCTGTTGTATCATCAATGCCTACAGCAGAGCCTGGCACATAGTAGGTTCTCAACGAATATCTGTTGAATGAATGGATGAATCCCCCTCCTCCTCCCACAGAGTCTCGTTCGTTCTTAAACAGTGGAACTCTTGTGCCAAGGGTGGGTCGGGGGAACAACCCTCCCCTTGGGCTATCCCATACCCATTTCAAGTCGACCACAGCTCCTGGATCCGAGGCATCAGGAAAACCCATCTTCTTCATCTGTGCCTAAAATTCCACCATTGCAGGGCACCACTATTTGGGGTTAGGATGCTGTTTCCCCCAGGGCGCCTTTAGAAAATGCAAATATCCCGGGTGGATGGAAGTAAAAGGAAATCTTGAGGACTCCCAGATAACAAGTGAACTGGACATTTTCTTCCTAAGGAATGGCGGTGTTGATGCTGAGCCTAAGATGAAGGAGCTGGGGCGACACCTAGTGGTAGAATGAGGTTTGTTCAGAGACTGTGTGTGTGTCCCTGTGACTCTGGGGAAGACGTGTGGGCAGATGCCCCTGGGTATGTGTGTCAGCCAGGGTCCTGACCAGGGTGTGAAGCAAACGAGGCACTCGCCTTGGGTGCAAGATGGAAGGGAGTGCCAAAAGCCTCAGAGACCAAGATAAATACTATTTTAATGCAATATTTTAAGAAAATCAAAATTAATGCAAAAAATCCATGATGAACAAAATATCAAAATTTAAATAAAGGCAGGATCCACCTCTGCTCTTGCATGACTCACCTCACTGTAACTCTGGCTCTATAGGAGTGTGTCTGTAGTGTCCACGGGTGTGTGTGTGTATGTTTAGGGACAGTGTACTTGGCATTGGCCAAACTGGACACAGGGACATGTGTGTGCCATAATCATGTTTGTGGGTGTGTGGGCACAGTTACTCTGTGTCCATACAGGTTGACCATGTGGGCGTGTGTGTGGATTTCTCATAATCCCAACAATTGGTGTTGGCAATGACTCTGTGTCCCCAGAATTCAGTGTCAGTGCCTGGGAGCCAGTAACTTGCTATGTTCATTTACTCATGCATTCATGTATTCATTTAGAAAGCATCCATTGTGAGCCTTCTGTGTTTTGAGCCTTATTGTGAGCCTTCTGTGTTTTGAGCCTTATGCTGGACACCAAGGCTGGGTGACTGCTTGAGCTCTCAAGGACTGGGATGGAAGATTTAACTTCTCTAAAGTTGAGCCTGGCTGTGCTGGGGAGAAGGGAGTTGTGACAAGGGCAGGAGATTTTGTTCCCATTTTTCAGGAACTCTTGTCCAAGAACATTGACATATCTTCACTCCCAGAGCGGAAGCCTGGTCTGTCTCACAGCCTCATCCATCCAGAGCTCAGCCACAAATCAAGGAGAAACCAGAGGAACAGAGAGGAGTCAGAATAGGTTCCATGAAGTCTGTGTGCAGAAACTGACTTGTGTTGCTTCTGGGAAACCCAGGAGGGTCTCAGTGCCTGTTAGCATCTAAGCCCTGCTTAACAGATGAGAAGACAGGGAGTCGCAGCGTGAGAAGAAAGAAACCAAGACACAGAGTCGGTTGATGCCATTGAGTTAAATGGCAGATAGCTTCTTACCTTTTAGGTGCTGAGAGGATCCTGGTTATTCCCAAGAAAAATACACGGGGAGCACATAATGAGCCAGATTGTTTCTAGTCCTAATTTCTCTAGTAATTCCTATGTGAATGACACCGAGCGAGGTACTGGGGAAGTGGAGGGGTGCGACACAGCCCACTGTGGAATCGTTCTCAGGGCCAAGTAAGGGTGTGTGTGTGTGTGTGTGTTTAAATAAAAGCGTTTTTTAAATTGTGGCAAAATACACAGAATATAAAATTTACCATCTTAACCATTTTTAAGTGTACAATTCAGTTGCATTAAGTACATTTGCATTGTGGTGCAAGCATCACCACCATTCATCTCCAGAACTCTTTTCATCTTGCAAAACTGAAATTCTACCCACTAAACAACAACTCCCCATCCTCTACCCCCAGCCCCTGGCAATCTTCATTCTACTTTCTGTCTCTGTGAATTTGACTCCTCTAGGGACGTCACATGGGTGGAATCATGCAGTGTTTGTCTTTTTGGCTTATTTCACTGAGCATAATGTCCTCAAGGTTCATCCATGTTGTAGCAGGTGTCAGAATTTCCTTCCTTTTTAAGGCTGAATACTGTTTCATTGTATGGTTGGAACACATTTTGTTTATCCATTTATCCTTCAATAGACATTTAGGCTGCTTCCACCTTTGGCTATTGTGAATAATGCTGCTATGAGCATGAGTGTGGTAATATCTCTTCAAGACCTTGCTTCTAACTCTTGGGTGTAAACCCAGAGGTGGGTCTTCTGGATTGTATGATAATAATGTGTTTAACTTTCTGAGGAATATGCATACCATTTTCCATAGTGGCTGGACCGTTTTCCACTCCCACCAACAGTGCACAAGGGTTCCATTTTCTCCACATCCTCACTAACACTTGTTAGTATTTGACTTTTTGATTCTAGCTCATCCTAAGGGGTGTAAGGTGGTTCTTCATCGTGGCTTTGATTTGCATTTTATTAAGAGTTAGTGATGCTGAGCATCTTTTCATGTGTTTATTGGCCATTTGTATATCTTCTTTGGAGAAATGTCTAGTCAAGTCCTTTGTTCCTTTTCAAAACTGGGATGTTTGCTTTTTTGTTGTTTAAATAGAAGGTTTTAAAGCCAGGAATGAAACATGGTTGGATTTGTGTGAGGGACAGATCCTTTGGCTGAAACTAGAGTAGGGACAGTAAAGGTGTGAAGACAGAATTATTTCAGGAGCTAACAAGACCTGAGGCAAATTGGTAACAGCCAGAGGCATAGTAGGACTAATATTTGGGGGAGGACAGGGGGAATGTACCTCTCATTGTCTGGTGTCCAAGGTCCTCAGCCAGGACTACTGTCTCCTTTGGAATCTCCTCTTGGAATTCTGAAGCAGGCAGGAAAGCAGAGATGGCAAGAGAGAATTCCAGGGAGAATTCAACACCATTTCCAAACAGTTTCTGTAACCAAGCAAAAAACTAAAAGCAGGCATAGGCTAGAAGATTAACACCATTTGTGTTCCAAGGGATGCAAAGCTGTGTATGTGCAGACGTAAATTCATGCCTTTCCTCTGTGTGAATGAAATACCATGGAGACCAAGATGGCAGAGTTGGTTGACAGAGACCACTTGGCTTCTTACAAAGGACAGTGAGTTTTGCTTGGTTTATGTTTTCTAGCTTTTCTACTGGAACTTCTAGCATTTTGACCTGCTGCACATCAAACAGAAATGACCCTTATGTTTTATACTTGATACCTTAATTCATATTTTTGAGTAAACTTCCTTCCTGACATAAAACATATCTACAAAGAAGTATGCAAATCATAAAGGTGCAGCTTGATAAATTGTCTTGAAGTGACATAATGTTACCAGTACTAGGTCAAGAAACAGAACTTTGCAAGAATCCAGAAACCCCCTCATGCTTCTTCTAGTTGCCACCTGCCCCCTCAAGAGTAACAGCTAAGCTGATGTCTCTCACTATGCACTGGTTTGACCTGCTTTTTAACTTAATGAAGTCACTAAGCATGTAGTTTTTGGTGCCCAGCTTCTTTTGATCCACAGAATGTTTGTAAGATTCCTCCATATTATTGTTTTGTGATTGATTCCTTGTTTTTGTTGCTTTATGGTGTTCCATTGTGTGAATATATCGCATGTGGTATATCCATTCTACTGTTTTTTGGCATTTGGGTTGGTGAAGTTTGTGGCTGAGACAAACAGTGCTGAAATAAACACTCTGACACATGTCCTTAATGAATGCTTGTTCACATTTCTGTTTGGTATATATGTACAGTAGATTCTCTATTCGGAGTAATTATGTTCTATAAAGAATTAGGGAATACTGAATTAGTGAATGCTGAATCATTGTGGGGTTAGATTCTTGCAAGCTTCTGGTCACGACATTTTTGTTGACCAAACAATATGCAACCTCCTTTTATGAATGTTTCTGTTTAAAAACACCTTATTTAATACACATTGTTGATTCATTGGCATCAAACTCACTGCCAAAGGCACTGTAACTCATACTTGAGTGAAGCTTATCGACAAGTTGTATTTTCTCTGGAAGACATGTTACAACCTTCTTGCGCCTAGAACACTAGACAGAACTTAGCGCTGTGCATGGGGCCACTTAAAATAGCGAGATCACCAATAAAAAGCACGAGAACGTGAAAATTTTGGCACTAAGTAGACTGTGAAAAAGACACTTGATTACAGTTATGAGAGCTAAAACAAGAAGGCCAGAGCATGGCTGTGGTGGATCTCCATTGGGAACCTGTGTGTCAGTGACTCAATTTTTTGCTACCCTGTGAATGTCCATAAATCACCACAAAAGCCCCATGAGGATTGATTTGGGGGTTACAAATAAATTGTAGTGAGTAGGCGAGTTTGACAATATGGAACCCACAAATAGTGAGACTCAAGTGTATACACCTAGGAGTAGAATTGCTGAGTCATAGGGGAGGAATATATTGAAGTTTAGGAGATAACTGCTGAACTGTCTTTGAAAGTTCCAAAGACTTTTCAAAGAGTTTACCAATTTACTCTCCCACTAGTAGTGTCTGGGCATTCGAGTTGCTCTACATCATCACCAGCACTTGGTGTTGTCTTTCTGTTTCACTTTAGACATTCTGATGGGTGTTTAGTGGTATCACATTTTGTATTTAATTTACATTTCCTGATGACTAATAATATTTAAATACCTTTTCACATGCTTATTGACCACTTGAGTATCCCCTTTTGTGAAATGCCTGCTCAAGTCTTTTGCCCGTTTCTCTATTAGGTTATCTGCCTTTTTCTTATTAATTTGTAAGAATATGTGTTTTTATACATCCAAATTTTATGTCTGTGTCTCTCTCTCTTTTACATAAATTAAAAATTAGGATATCAGTTATTTGTTGGACATAGGATTGCAAATACCTTCTCCTACTGTGTAGCTTGTCTTTTCATTCTCTTAGTGATGTCTTTGATAAATAGAATTTCTTAATTTGAATGTAGTTTAAATAATAACTGTTTTTCCTTCAAGGTTAGTGCTTGTTAGTGTCCTGTTTTAGAAATCTTTGCCTACCCCAGAGTAATGAAGATATTCTTCTATATTTACTTCGAAAAGATTTATTATCTCTCACATTTAGATGTAAAATCTACATGGAATTGATTTTTGTATGTGGCTTGAGGTAGGGATCAACATTTATTCTTTCCCCTTTGAATAGGACAAAATGACCCAGGAACAGGCTCCAGACTCTGGAGCCTGACTGTCTGGGATAGATTCCTGGGGGCTGGGAAAAGTTTCTTAGCATCTCTGTGCCACTATTTCCTCATTTAAAAAAATTGGAATTTAACCCTATCTACTTCATAGTGGTATTCTGAGGGTTAAATGAGTTATTACATGTACATTGTTGCAAATGGTGCTGAGCTCCTGAAAAGTACTCAATAAACCTTAGCAATTATTGTTATTGTTTCTGAGAGTTATGAACTTTTTTCCTCCTGATAATTTTCAGGTCAGGGAAAAAAGATTTCTTTTCGTGGCACCTGGCCTTAGTGTGTTCAGGTTGCTATAATAGAATACCATAGACTAGGTGGCTTATAAACAACAGAAATCTATTTCTCACAGTTCTGGAGTTAGGGAAGTCCAGGATCAAAGTGAAAGTGCTGTCAGGTTTGGTGTCTGGTGAGGACCAGTTTCTTGGTGTCTTCTCACTGTGTTCTCATATGATGGAAGGGAGAGGGAGCTCTCTGGGGTCTCTGTATAAGGGCACTAATCCCATACATGAGGGCT
Organism: Eubalaena glacialis; assembly: GCF_028564815.1. Taxonomy (NCBI): domain Eukaryota; kingdom Metazoa; phylum Chordata; class Mammalia; order Artiodactyla; family Balaenidae; genus Eubalaena; species Eubalaena glacialis. The sequence continues at coordinate 180,128,146 of NC_083719.1, forward strand.
CCACCCTCTTGAACTAATCACCTCCCAGAGACTTCATCTCCAAATACTATCACACTGGGGATTAGCTTTCAACATATGAATTTGGGGGGGGATACAGGCATTCAGTCTGTGGCACTCCCCAACACGATGTTTAGAGTAATGATGGTGACAGTGAGAAAGGGATTCTTTCTGGAGATATTTCTACATCAATTTCAGCTGGCATTGGTGATAATTTGAATGGAGGAGTAGGGAAAGAAAAGGAAGGTGAGAGGGGCACTATCTGTAGTTTCTAACTGTGGGTACATTTGGGCCAGGACCAGGGTGAGGCAAGCAAGAAATCTAGGGTGCAAAATTTAAGGAAGGACTTATTCTCATGTCAGTGCAGGGCTCCTCGGGGGAGGGAGCTTGCAGGGAAAGTTTAGGGATATTCCCCCTTTTAAACAGTTTTATTGAGATATAATTTATATACCATTAAATCCACCTGTTTAAGTGTGCTACTCAATGACTTTTAGTAAATTTGCAGAGTTGTACAAACATCACCCCAATCCAGTTTTAGAACATTTCCATCACCTGCAAAAGATCCCTCATGCCATCCCCACCCCATCCCCAGTTCCAGGCAATCACTGATCTAATTTCTGTCTCTATATATTTGCTTTCTCTGGACATTTTGTGTAAACTAATCATACAAAATGTGGCCTTTTGTGTCTGACTTCTTTCACTTAGCAAAATATTTTTGAGGTTCATCCATGCTGTAGCATGTATCAGTAGTTCGTTCCTTTTCATTGTTGAACGACATTCCATTGTATGCATGTACCACAGTTTGTTTATCCATTCACCAGTTGATGAGCATTTGAATTGTTTCATTCATTAGGAACAATGCTGTTCTGAATATTCACATACAAGTCTTTCCATGGACATATGCTTTCATTTCTCTTGGGTGGATGGAATTGTTGGGTCTTACAGTAAATTTCTGTTTAACATTTTAAGAAACTGCTAAATTGTTTCTTAAAGTAGTTGCAGCATTTTATGTTCCCACTAGAAAGCAGTTTAGGTTTCTCCACTTCATCACCGATACTTGGTACTGCCTGTCTTTTTGATTGAGGTTGTTCTGGTGGGTGTCATGTGCTATTAGTCCTGTGAAACACACAAGTGGAGATGTCCAAGAAGCAGATGGGCATAGGGGTTTGAGCTCTAGATGGAGATCTGGGCTGCAGAAATGCTTTTGGGAGCCTCAGCTGTAGATTCATTTAGTCAGTCAAAAAACAATTTCTTGAGCACCTACTATGTGCCAGTCACTGTGCTAAGCCCTAGGGATGAGGCTGTAAAAACACAGACATGTAGGAGCCCTTGTGGAACTGAAAGTCTAGTGGAGGAGACAAACCATAAACAAATAAAAGTACAATATAATGTCACATGGTGACAAATGTTGTTCAAAAAAATAGAGCAGAGTAGCGGACGGGGGTGGAGGGGTTGCTATTGTAGATGAGGTGGCCAGGGGATGTCTTTCAGGATACAATAGCCAGATCACTCAGAGTCCAATCAGGGAAACAAACCAGTCTAGGTGTTTCAAAGAGAGGAAATTTGATATAGAGAATTGGTTAAGTGTGAGATGGAAGAGTTGTGAAGCCAAACTGATGGGATGATCAGGAATAAACCACAGCACAAAAAGCTACTGGAGGGACATGACAGAAGGGTGGTGTGATGAAGAAAAGGTTCTTGTGTGGGAGCTGGGATCATGGGATCATGGAGTAGGTATAGCCACTGTCAGAATACACACCCCCACCCTAAGCAGAAAGAGAGAGAAGAAATACCCTGGCCTCTCCCTTCCTCCCCACCCTCCAGTCTCCCTCCAGTGCCTCTCATTGGGTGAGACTAACAGGAAGCCAGTGTGCCAGGGAACCTGGGAAATGTAGTTTTCTGGAGAAGGGTAGGGCATTGCTCTGACTTGCACAATGATAGCGCAGAAATATAAATGAAGTAAAGGAACAAACCACATGTGTATCTGTGGTAATAGTGCTCTGGGTAGAGCAGACAGCAAGTGCAAAGGCCCTGAGGTGGGAGTGTGCCAAATGGAACCAAAACCCTGCATGTGAGTGTGATGGATGGTCCAGGCACAGTATACAGAATGACAGGGGCTAGGGACCTAGGACAAAGCCGTGGGAGACATTTAGGGAGAAGGCAGGAGACAGTGATAGTGCAGCCTTGAAGTCAAGGGACAAATGACTTTCAAGAAGGAGGGAATTATTCATGAAGACTTACCTGTAAGAGTGACTAAATGAGGGCTTGTGTGAGGCTGTGGGACCAGCAAATCGTAAGGTCACTGGTGCCATTAGTGAGAGGAGTTTTGGAAGCATACAGGAGATGGGAGGTAAGGAAGCAGAGAGAGCAAGTGCAAACATGAGTGTAGACCACTCCTTGGAGAAGTTTGGCTGGGAGGAGGCAGGGCAGTTTCCTACATCACCAATGGTGAGAGAGTGAGAGAGTATCATTGGGTTCCAGATTATCTAAACAGGGAGGGCTTGGAGCCCAGTGGTTTTGGGGTCTGAAATCAGACCCACCTAGGTCCAAATCCTGGGCTCCCATTTATGGGCTGGGTCACCTTGAGCTGGTCCCCTCTCCTCTCTGAGCCTAGTTTCCTCTCTTGTAAATAGGGAAGTTGCTGTACTGTTCATGGGCGGTTGCATCCAGTACTCAGCAAGTGTATTTGCAAAGTGTTCAGCACCCATAAATGCAAGCTGTAGTACAAGTAGGCAAGGAGACATCTCATTTTTTAAAGCTCATTGTCAGTTGCAAATAATTACAATGTCAGCTACTATTTATGAAACACCATGTTCCAGACACCGGGCAAAGTGCTTTACAAGCATCAACTCTCCCCAGTCCGCCCCAGCTCACTCTGCTGCAACCACACTGGCCTCATTCCTGTTCCTTGAACACTTATTCTCCTGCCCCAGGGCCTTTGCACTTGCTGTTCTTGGTGCCTGGAACTCTTCCTTCAGATATCCAAATGGCTCCCTCCCTCACCTTCTTCAGGTCTCTGATCAAATGTCACATTCCCCAACCACCTCGATTAAAGTTTTACTCCCCTACTTAGTCCATATGCCCCTTCCTCCCAATACCCTAGGTATTTTACTCCCCACCCCACCCCCATTTGTTGTCTGTCTTATCCCATAGAATGTTCATCTCCACATAGGCAGGCATTTTTTTACAAATTAATTAATTAATTATTGGCTGCACTGGGTCTTTGTTGCGCGCAGGCTTTCTCTAGTTGCGGCGAGCAGGGGCTACTCTTCGTTGTGGAGCACCCGACTTCTCATTGCGGTGGCCTCTCGTTGTGGAGCACGGGCTCTAGGCACGTGGGCTTCAGTAGTTCTGGTGCAGGGGCTCAGCAGTTGTGGCTCGCTGGCTCCAGAGCACGGGCTCAGTAGCTGCCACGCTGGGGCTTAGTTGCTCCACGGCATGTGGGATCCTCGCGGACCAGGGCTCCAACCCGTGTCCCCTGCATTGGCAGGCAGATTCCCAACCACTGTGCCACCAGGGAAGTCCCAGGCAGGCATTTTTTTAAATCTGTTGTTTACGGTGCTTGGGACATAGTAGATGTTCAATAAAGCTTTCACTTGATTCTCAGGACACAGGAGCCATTTACACGTATTAGGTCCATGGGTCCTTACAACCACCCACTTTGCAGATGAGGAAACTGAGGCAGAGAGAGGTCATTGCTGGAGGTCACATAGGGGCAGAACCTGCCTCTCCCTGCTGTTAAGCTTAAAAAAAAAAAAAAAAAAAAGGATAGTTCAAGACCCCCACCATCCCTACCCCCATGTTCAGCGCTTCTCCCCGAGGCGAGCCCTCGGTGAGCTGCCACGGCCCAGGGAAAGGCCTGAGTCATCGCCGCCTCCATAAGGCGGCGGCGGCCGCGAACTGAGGGCGACTGCGGCGGCCGCGGCGGCAGCGCGAGGTGATGCGGGGACGCCACGAGGGGGCGTGAGTGCAGGGAAAACAGAGGAAATTAAAACCAGCCGGGCTCTCCTCCTGGCGGCCTCGCCGCCCCGCCGCCGGCTGGTGCGTGGGTGCAAAGCTGGGGGCACTGCACTCCCCCTTCCTTCGAAGGGGCGGGCCCCGGAGCTGGTCCCTGGGGTCTGGAGGAAGGTCCGAAGTATCAGTTCCCCGCCCCCACCCCAAGTCCAAGTTGTGAGCGGAGACCCAGCTGGGACTTGCCGGCAAAAGGCTAGCTCCCGTCTCGGCCGTCTGGGGTTATAATGCCGCCCCTTGGAGTCATGGGGGTCCTCCTGCTGCAGATGCAGAAGTGACTCCACTCCGCATCCCAGTAATCGCCTGTTGGTTTCGGACCCGCCACTCTGGGCTTCCCTCGTTCGGAAACAACCAAGTGGTCCCCAAAGTGGTCCTGGTACCAGGGAAGCCCCTTCCCCAAGGAAAAGGAAACCCTTGGCCACCCGATTCAAGGGAGCGCACCGGAGGACCCCCCCCCCCCATACCTGCTCTCCCGGGTTTTAGGGAGCCGGGGTCGGTGTCTTAACAGTAGGTGGGTGGGGACTTGCGACTCCGGCCCCCTGCCAGCTTTGGGTGCACGGGGTGGGGCGGCTGCCCATTTAAACGCAGGCCGAGCGCCCGGGGCTCTGAAAGGGGCTGTGAGCCGAGGGTGGCCCGGGAATACTTCGCTTCGGGGGGCGGGGGCGGGAACACCGCTGGGGGCGGGGCTGGGAATGCCGCGGCGTGGGGGGGGCGCAGCTGGGGAATGCCGCCGGAGGGGGCCCCTTGCGGGGTGGGGCGATCCCGGACAGAGGGGGTTGCAAGGCCGGGGGAGAGGGGTGGGGACAGCCGGGGCGCCGCCCGCCCCCCGCCGGGCTCCGGGCCGGAGCCGTGACGTCACAGCGGCTGGAAGTGCCCGGCGCGGAGGCTGTGGGAGGCGCGGGAGGGGGTGGGGGGGGGCCGAGGCGGCGCTTTATAAGCGGAGCCCGCCGGGCGCGCCGAGCCGCAGCCCGCGTCCCCGAGACCCCCGGCCGGCCCCGGCCCCGGCCCCCCAGCTCGCGCTCGCGCCCCCTGGGCGGCTGGGTGGCAAGGGACCGAGCACCAGGCGGCGGGCCGGAGAAGGGACGCGCGGCGGGCGGCCGCGGGGCATGAGGCGGGGGCGCGATGTCGGTGCCGCTGCTCAAGATCGGGGCCGTGCTGAGCACCATGGCCATGGTCACCAACTGGATGTCGCAGACGCTGCCCTCGCTCGTGGGGCTCAACGGCACCGTGTCCCGCGCGGGCGCCTCCGAGAAAATCGTGAGTGGCCGCCGCGCAGGGGGCGCTCCCGGGGGGCGTGGTGCCCGCGCTGCCGCCGCAGCAGCCCCCGGGGCCCCCGCCCCCCAGCTTCCCGGCGCGCCCGGCCGGGGAGCGCCCTCCCGGGGCTGGGGGCTGGACGCGGAGGCAGAGGAGCCCTAGGACCCGCAGCCACCTCCGCGCCTTTTATTATTGTTATTATTATTATTTCTTATTATTAGTGTGCAGTGTCCGAGCGCCAGCAATGTACTAGGCTCGCTCTGGCCCCGGGGCGCAGGCGGCAAGGGCTGCGGAATTCAGCCTGGTCCGGGCTGAGTGGGGCGGAGCTGGAGGATAGATTCAGGCGGCTGGTTGGAACCCTGCCTCCGAATAGGGAAGTCTCGGGGTCCCCGAGGGTCTCCACCTTCAGCATCTCTCCCTGTTTGTGTCTCGGTGTCTCTGAGTAGCCCCTTGTCTGTCTGTCTGTCTCTCTCCCTCTCTTCTCTCTCTGTCTCTGTCTCTCCCCGTCTCTCTATGTCTCTCTCTTTCTGTCTCTCTCTGTCTGACTCTATTCTTTTTCCTCTGGTTTGCTTCCCTATTTTCCTCTCTGTCTGTCTCTGTCGCGCTGTCTCCGACTTTGTATCTTTTTTTGTCTGTCTCTCCTTTTCTCTCCCCTGCACAACACCCCACCCCCTGCATCTCCCTCCTTATTACCTGCCTCACCACGTGCTGAATATTTATTCCCATAACTGACCCTCCGTAGGAGGCCCGGTCTCATACTGGGGTGGGAGCAGGGGCTGGGGCTCATGCTGCCCCCAGAAACTGCAGGATTGCCCCCTCCCCCGTCCCATCCTATCCTCTTCTATCACCTTCATCCTCCAGCTTCCCAAGCCACAGAGTTTGGCTGGGGGGTGAGGGGAGGGCAGGATGTGTGTGTTGGGGGGCACTCCCTCGGGGTTAATAATGGTGGTCCTGGGGTCCTGGGGAGAGGGGAGGAGACATCCTCCACTGCAAGCTTCCCTCAGCCTCCTCCAGATATGCCCCTTCCCTCCCATTCCTTACCCTCTTCAATCTGGTTTCGGTACTCCTCCCAATACCTGGAACTGGGATTCATGGGGGCTCCCTCTCTTGCTTGATGTTCCGCCAACTTCATCAGCCCCCCTGTTTAGCCTCTAACTGCCACCACACTGAAAGATAAGAGGTCTTTGCTCCCAAGGGTTTTGGGCAAGTGGAGAGGGGGGTGCCCTGTGCTCAGGCTTTGTCCAGCTCCCGGAGGGAATTGTCACTGGGCTTGGCCCAGGTGAGGGCTTGCAGTTTAAATCCTCAGAATTGAAGCCAATGTGTGAAACAGTGTTTATCTGTGTGTCTGTCACATCAAGCAATATTTGACTATGTCCTGGTGTATCTATCTATGCATGGTGTGTGTATGGGTGTGTGTGTGAGTGGAGGGTGTGAGAAAGTTTATGTGCTTTGCTAGCATGAGGGCACAAGTGTGTCTGCCTGTATATGAGGGTGCATCCCAGAATGAGTGTGGGTGTGTCCCTGAGTACTCGCTGTGTCTGGGTGTGGATGTGTCTGCAGACTATGGGTTTGCATGTATGTAATTGCATGTGTGCATATAAGTTTATATACATGAGTCTGAGACAGACTTCTTGCTATTGCCTTCTGAGGGGGGGAGAGAGATGGTGTCTCATTGAAATCAGAAGCCAGATTCCCCTCCCCTACCATCTAAAAAGTTTGAGTCAGTGTAAATGTGTTCATGTATTATGTACAGCATATGGGTAAATGAGAGCATGTATGTCTGGGGAACGTGTACATAGTGTACAAGAGCATGTCTCTGAGTTATGATTTTGTGTGTGTATATGTGTCTTTGCAAATATGTACAAGTACATGTTTTGTGCATATAAATGTGGACATGTATGTCTTTAGAAGTGTGTGCATATATGTTCACGTGTGTATCTATGAATGGTCTATGAATGGTGTGTGCGCCTAGTTTGTATGCATGTGGGTGGATTCCTGTGTGTCTCATGAGTTTTCTGTAAGTGTGAGTGTGTGTGTGTACCCAAACTGACCTGGTCTTCACTCTAGCCCATCTGTAGCTAACAGGACCTTGATTCAATGCTTCCATGAAATCACCTGCTGAAAGCTAATAGTTCTCCCATTCCTGATCCCCACCCCATCCGTCAGTCTCGCTAAGCCTTTCCAGAAGAGCTCTATGGAATGAGATGCCAAGGGACTCAGGGTAGGACCTGGGAGGGGACTGTGACATGAGGGTGCTCAGGAAAGTGCCTTGGGAGTCTGATAGACATAGGCTGAAATCCAGACTTTCCCTTAACTTGCTCCACGAGTTGCACTCTGGCCCAGTGACATCACCGTTCTGAGCTGCGGTTTCCCATCTATGAAATGGGAATGATAATTCCTACCTCACAGAACTGTTGTGGGTAAGAGGTCTACCATCCAGCCCTTCATCCATCCATCCTTCCATCTATCTCTCCATCCATCCATCTTTCCACTCATCCTTTCATCCACCCATCCATCCGTCCAGTCACCTATCCATCCATTTACCCATCCATCCATCCAACCATCCACCCACCCATCCACCTCTTCGTCCACTTCTCCACCCATCTATCTTTCCATCCACCCATTATCCATCATCTGTCTCTCCATCGATTCTTCCATGCATCCATCCTTCCATCCATCCATCTCTCTATCCATCCACCCATTTTGTTTATTCAACAGAATAATTGAGTACCTCCTCTATGTCAAGTGTGTATATGCTTGAAAATCCCAGCTCAGTGCCTGACATAGTAAATGCTCAGTTAGTGACAGGACTCTGAGGCAGATGAATCTGGGTTTGAATTCTGGTCCTGCAATTTACTAGTGGTATGACCTTGGGGAAATTATTTAATCTCTCTAAACTCCAATATCCTCATTTAGTCAAGGGGAGTTCAGAGTCCCCATTAAGCCATAGGATCCATGAGAACATCTGTGTTTTACTCACTATTGAACCCTAAGCCCTAATGCAGAGTAGGCCTACAATAAATATTTGTCAAGTGGCTGAATCAACAATCACATCTTCATAAGGATTCCATCTTCAAATGGAGAGATGGCTGGGTGCATAGTAGGTGTTCAGTAAGGAGCGTTTGCTCTGTTTGACATTGTAGCCAAGCACATAATAGGCATGGAATAAATATTTGTCAAGTGTCTAAATCACTAATCCACCTTCCTAAGGATTGGGGAGAACAAATGGAAGTGAGGAGGCACAGAGTAGATGCTCAGTAAGGAGGAGTTGTACGAAGCTACAGAGCACCAACGTGGGTAAGCTGAGGGGTTCCGGAACCCAGGTAGTGAGAATTCCCAGTCATGAGGCAGACAGTTGGATGCTGGTCTTGACTTAAAAAACGACCTCTGTGAGGTAGGGGTGAGCCCAGACCCTCAGGCCATTCTTGTCTCTGGTTTCCCCTCCCCGATCTGATCCAGAGAAACAGTTTAGCATTCTAAGAGATTCTGAGAGATGGTGTTACAGATCATCTCTGAAAGGGGTGGGGGGAGGGAGAAGCTGCCACTGCTACTACCTTTGGCCAACTCCCAGCCATAAACCATCCCTATGGGATGGGAGCCTTCAGTGGAATAGCTTCTCACCTGGGGGTCATAAATTCAGAACCAGACTAAGAGTTGTCAGCCCCGTTGCCAGCGGCTGCCGTCATTATGGGGCCTGAAGTGAGTTACCTACATCCTATATGTTATGCCCTTGTCCATCCCCTCCTCCTTGAGGGATGGAGGGAAGGAAGGGGAGATGGAGGAGGGATATTCTGTTTGGGGAGGACCCTTTTCCTCATGGGAAGAACAGGGAGGGTCTGAGCAGCTATCAGCAAGAAGCTCTTTGAGGACTTCCCAGTAAGAACCAAAGTTCAGAATCTATGTGTTTTCTTGACAGTTTTCTGTGCGGGGTGGGGGGGGAAGGACCCCAATACTCAGTATCAGCCAAGAGAGGCAAGGTAACACTGCCATAACAAGTGGACACATATCTCGGTGGTTTAATACTGCACAGGTTTATTTTGTGCTTGAACTATGTATCCATGTTGGCTGGAGAGCTCTGTCCATGGTCGTCATGGACCTGGAATGATGGAGGCTCTATGGTGACATGATCATTGAAGCAGGGAAAGGAAGGTACAGCATAGCCCCCACTGGCTGCTAAAGCTCTTCCCTAGAAGTGACACGTTACTTCTGCTCACATTTCATTGGCCAACACAAGTCACATGGCATGCTTAACCTCAAAGAGGGTGATAAGTGTGGTCCTACTATGACCTGGACAGAGAGGAGTGGCCAAATATTTATGAACAACCTTAAATACACTACTGATCCCTCTTCCTCTTATTCTACAATAAGAGTTTTCTTGGAGGGTATCTCCATTCATTCATTCACTCATTCATTTATTCAACAAATATTTATTGAGCACCTACTATGTGCCAGGTGCTATTCTAAGTGCCAGGGATATGACAGTGAACAAAACAGACAGAAATCCTTGTCCTTGTGGAACTGACATTCTAGGGCAGGGTAGGGGAGAAATAAATAAGTATACAGATAAATTTATAATACATGGTGATACATGTGCTATGAAGAAGCATAGAGCAATATAAGGGGAGTGGAGAGTGCTGGGGGGGGACTATTTTAGATTGAGTAGGCGACATTTGAGCAGAGATCTGAAGGAAGTAAGCAGAGGGAACCGCAAGTGCAAAGGCCCTGAGGTGGGAATATGCCTGAAATTTTGGAGCGTCAGTGAGGAAACCAGTGTGGCTGAAGCAGAGTGAGTGAGGGGGGAAAGTGAGAAGAGGTGAGGGCAGGGAGGTGATGGGAGCCACATCATGTTCGGGGGAGAGGGACTTGCAGGGATTTTAGATTTAACTTGCAACTTCTCATGCATTCCCTCTCCTCCTTTCACGCTTTCCTTTTCAACATGCACTTTTAACCTTCTAACATTCACGGTGTAGTTGACATTTATTTTGTTGTCTGATTCTCACCCACTGTAATGTCAGCTCCATGAGGGCAGAGATTTTTTTCAAAATCCATTTTTGTTGACAGAGTCCCAGTGCCTGGCACTGGGTCTAGCACATAGTTGGTGTTCAATAAATACTTGTTAAGTGAATAAATGGGATGCCAGGGAGGGTGCTGAGCAAAGGAGGGATGGGACTTAACTCAGGTGTTCACAGTTTTTCTCTGGCCCCTGTGGGGAGGACAGACTGTAGGAGGTGAGGGTGGGAGCTGGGAGACTGGGGAGGCGGCCACAGCACTGGTCCAGGTGAGTGATGATGGGGGCTGGACCAGGGTAGGGACCAAGGAGGTAGAGAGAAAAGTAGGCATATTGTGGATTTGACCCACACCTGCCTATTCACCTGCTCCTAACTGTGGACTTACGGCTTTTGCTCAAACACCTCAATATGTCAGGAAATATTTATTGAGCACCTACTTTGTACTGGGAAGGGTCCTAGACTATAGAATATAGAGATGAATAATGCCCTGACTTCAATCAGATCGCTGTCTCATCAACAGTACTTGTGACACGACATGGTATGTGTAGAGACAGAGATATTTCTGGAGTGCTGTCGGGGCACAGAAGAGGGGCACTGAAATCAGCCAGGTTGCAATGGAGGTTTCTTGGAGGTGGTGATGTCCAACTGAGTCTTAAAGTGGAGAAGGAACTGGCCAGGTAAAAACAGAGCAAGGGCATTCCAGACGGAAAGAATAGCATGGACAAAGGCTCAGAAGTGAGGAACATCCTGTTGAGGACAGGGACACGGCAAGCTGTTCGGAGTTGCTGAAGACAATGTGCCAGGTTGGGAAGAGTGTGGAGGTGGCCTGAGTGGCCAGAGGGGTCCATGTCACAAAGGGATTTGGACTGAGGTGTCTGTACTTCATTCTGAGTGTCAAAGGATGGGAGATTTGGAGGGGTTTGGAGCAGGAAAGGAATATGAGGCTGTCAGTTGCATTTTTCAAAAGACCTGATTGTTAGAAAATCCTTCTAGATTGTGAGTATGAAATTTATCTCATTTTAACATTTTGCTGTCTCACTTGCACCAAATCTAAACTCCTTACCCTGGCCCAACTTGGTAAGCCTCAGTTTCTTCATCCATAAAATGGGGATAATAGTAGATTGTACCATATAGCATTGTGTTCAGCCATGTGCCTGGCATGTGGAAGGTGCCTATAAGGTTCGCTATTATTATTATCACTATTATTATCACAAGACCCCTGCCTGAGTCTCAGATCTTGGATCACTCTTCCATCCCTTGCTGCTTTTCTTGTTCCTGCCTCTGGAACTTTTCACTTGTTCCCATCCTCTGGGAACATCCTTCCTCCAGTCCTTCCTCTAGCCAGCTCCTTCTCACCCCTCCTGTTCCAGCTCAAACATCACCTCCTCAGAGAGAGCTCCCCTGACCACCCCAGCTACAGTGTCCCCACTTTATTATTTGAACCTGTTCTATTATCTTCTCAGTACTCATAATGATCTGAAATCATCTTGGTAATTGTTTGTTTACCACCCACAGAATGGAAGTGCCATCTGAGTGAAAACTTTGTCCCTCTTGTTTATTACTGGAATTTTCTCATTTGGGGCCATAGGTATTTCCTGAATGGTCTCAGTTCTGCCCCATGAGACCACTGCCCCTTTGTCCCCCCGGTGAAACTTCTGAGCCTTGATGAGTATTTCTGTGACCACTTAGTCTTCTCCCATGGCTCAGAAGTGTCTGTTTCTTATAGCTTTTTTTCTCGTGTCTTTGTTTCTCAACCCTTCTCTGTTTGAATGGATGTCCAACAAATGTGCACATTGCCACTTTCTCACATAAGGGTATGGAGTGATCTTTCCACCAGAGAGCAGAGTCATCCCTGACTAGCAGTCACTGAGCTCTTCTGTGTGCCAAGTCCTGTGTTGGGGGCTGGGGATAGAGCAGTGAACAAGGGAGACTTGATCTCTTCCCTCACGAAGCTTCATAGGGAGACACAGTGAACTTGGAATTGTGCAAATGGCTATATAATTAAAGATTGGTGGGGGCTGTGAGGGCAGGAAGTTGGGAATGGTTGATCAAGGAAGGCTTCCCTGAGGAGGTGATGTTTGCCCTGAGACATGAAGGGTGAGTAAGAGTTGGGCAAAGACAGAGCTGGTAACATGGAGGGAGAGAGGCCAAGAGAACAGGGTGTGTGAAGGTATTGGGATGGGATGGCAGGTGGTGTGTTTGAGGATCTGGCGAGATAGGCAGATACCTGACTACCACTCTAGACCCCAAGCTTGATGCAACATATAGAAATGGCTTGAGATGCTGCCTTTGCCCATACAGTTGGCACCAACAACAGCACCATAGACAGCTACCAAGGAAGGGTGGTCTGGGCTTTGGGGCTGCTTGAGTGTAGTTAAAACTGGCTTCCTCCTCTTCCAGAGGAAAGCTCTGGTTTCTGCCTCTTGGTGTCTTCATGCCCCCAGCATCCTTCTCACCTCCTGCCCTTGGTCGGCTGATGCCTCTTTGTGAAGCTCCAAAGAGGAGCAACCGCAAAGCTGGGAGAGGAAAAAGCAGGCTTCTGGGGGAGGCTCAGGCACTTTGAGAGTTTGATGTGGGGTTGGGTGTGTTTGTGTGTGGGAGTGAAGAAGTTGCCACTGGGAGATCTGAGGGACCAAGCTGGTTCTCAGTCCTTGTCTGTCTCAGCCTTGATGCTTCTCTATTTTTAAACTTTGTATTTTGAGTCTGTCTCTCTCTGTGTGTGTGTGTGTCTCTCTCTCACATATCTCTGTCTCATTAGCTGTCTTTATTCCTCTCTGTCTTCACTATGTATCTACAACATATGATAGACTTTCAATAAAAAGTTTGTTGAGTGAATATTGATTGTTATCTCTGTCTGCCTGTGTCTCATGTCTGCGTCTCTTTGTCTCTATCCTGCTCTCTGTTTTCTCTCCATCTCTGTCTTGTCTCTATCTCTGTCTCTAAGTCTGTTTCATCCTTTCTGTGTGTCTCTATCTCTATGTGTCTCTTTTGTCTCTGGTTCTGCCATCTCTGCCTCTTTGTGTCTCTGTCACTATATCTCTTCCATCTCTGTCTCTCAGTCTATGTCTGTCTGTCAGGATTCTGTTTCTCTCTCTCTAGGATTCTGTTTCCATATCACCATAGTTACCGTATCACAGTCTAGGACCCTGACAGGGAGTGGGGGAGAGACTCAAATTCTCAGACCTAAGAGGGCTCCTGAGACAGGACAGGGCCAGAACGTATGTTGGGTGTTGGGCAGGATTCAGTGAGTGGGACAGGATGAGCCAGACCAGCATCAGCCCTTGAAGGCCCTGGGGGGGACAAAGGAGGAGACGTTTGTACCCCTGGAGATGCTGGGAATGGGGGCCAAGCTTTGATTTCCGCCCGGGGTAAAAGGTGGGTGGGTGCCCAAGCTCTAGGTGACCCTGTGCCCTCCAACCCCCATTCCCACTCCCCTCTGCTGCCCAGGAGGGCATCCCTCTAGGACCCAGCCACCAGGCCCCAGCGCTGGCTCCAAGATGGAACAGCTGTCTGGGCTGCAGCTGCAGAAGCTCATTTTGAACAAGGGAGATGATTGCAGGAGTGAGTGGGGGAGGGTGAGAGAAGGGGAGGGTTGCAAGGGCCAAAGAGGAATCAGGCTTCATTGTTGCTGCTGCTGCAGCGGGTAGTTTGCCCAGGAGATGGGGAGACTGGGTGAGGCAGGAAAAGGCAGAGGGAGGTCTGTCGGCCCACGCGTGGTCCATCTGTCCCCACTTCTGGTCCTCCCTGGTGTGAAGTTTCTCTGCCTGTCTCTGGCTGGCTCTCCCTCTGCCTGAATTTCAGAGCCTGCATCTCTGACGCTGCCTGTGTCACTCAGACTCTGTGTTTCTTGTTGTGACACCTCCTGCCCTGTATTTCAGTTTCCCCATCTCTCCCTGCCTGTATCTCCCTGTCTCTCTGCCTGCCACTCCACCTGGATCTCTGTGTATCTCTGAGCCTCCTCGCCTGCCCCTCGGTGTTGCCTTCATTATCAGAAGCACGGCTAAGTCTCCAGCAGCCCTTCGGACTGCTCTTTTTTTTGTTGTCATTTCTGCGATACTCAGGGGTTGGAGACAAATAGAGATGGCAAATTCCCAGGAAATGACGGGATCGTGTCCTTCCATAAAGGGATATTTACAAAGATATCTCAATTAGGACTAATTAACTAAGCGAGTCACTTCCCCTGCCCTCTCCCCAACCCTGAGGTCCCGCAGCCTCCTGGGAGAAAATCAGCCAATGAGTGGATGGCAGTCTGGTGCTCAGATGGTGTCTCAATGTTTAATTTATAACAGCCTTCTCCTTGCTGCCCTATCAATCCATCCGGAAGGGCAAGGTGGGCTCAGGTGCATAGACTCAGGCAGAGGCTGGAGACCTGCTGGTCCCCCAGAGCATGCAAAGGCATGTGTGCATATGTTGGAGCCTGCCCTGCATTTCAGGGCGTGTTGTGGCATGTTTGAACATGTTGGGGTATGTCTTCATGGCAAACATGTCCCTTCGTGTAAGGAGAGTCCGATGGCCACCAGACATATCTGAGCACACGGGACATGTTGGAGCAGGTCAGAGCGTGTCTCTCATGTGGGGAATGCCTGAGCGTGAGGACCCCAACAGAGGATGTGGCACATGGCAGGGCACAGGGCACAGAATGGCTCCTATGCCATGCTGTGGAGGTCTGCACTTGCAGGTTAAGAATTTATCCTCAAGTGCAAGGCAAACTATGCCTTGCAGGACCGCCCCCCCCCCCCCCCCCGCCGGCAGGGATAACAGAACCATAACAATATCTACAACTTCCAGGAGGAACTGGTCACCCCCACCCGCTGCCACCCATGCAGCTATGCACTCTGAGTTTCCCCATCCCCTTCAGCACTGGTGGGTCAGGAGAGTTGAGTTCCAGCTCTTTTTTTTTTTTTTTTTGCTGCACCACGTGTGATGTGGGATCTTAGTTCCCTGACCAGGGATCGAACCCGTGTCCCCTGCAGTGGAAGCGTGGAGTCCTAACCACTGGACCGCCAGGGAGTCCCCGAGTTCTAACTCTCGATGCACTATTTGCTCCTCTGTCCTCTGTAGTTTCCCTCCCCCAGTGCATGGCATCAGGGTCTCCATTTCCTCCATTGCTACAGTCCTACCAGGTCCCTTGGGATTACTTCTCACCTCTGCCTGCCCCTTCCCACCCCACACAGTCTGTTGATGCAACCCTCAGTGTAGCTCCCCTCAGAGTGATGCAGCCTAAGATATAATGACAAATCTGGAGATACAGCCCTTAGTGTGATGCCAGGGTAGTGTCGGGGCCATAAACATATCTTGAAATCTGACTTCAGTTCTGCAGACAGGCACTGGCTGGGACATTTGGTGCAGTGAGAAGGAAGAGAAATTTGCTCATTCTGGTGTGTGAATAGCAACATTCTCTTGCTATTCCAGGAAACAAGGATTCCCCAGACCTGCTGGCCGAAGCTGGCTCCATTAGCCCTTGTTAAGTGCCATGTGACCTCAGCAGGACACCAGGCTTATTAGTAAAGCATAAATTCTTCAGGAATATTTCAGGACTGACTGCAATGCTAATGAGTTAGTCGGGGAGACCTAAGAGAGCAACTGACAGAACGTATACAGATGTCAGTTCCTACTGAGAAGAGTGTAGGAATGTTCAAGGCTACAGGATGAACACAAATGGACCTGGAGGATTATACATGGAAGGGTGCGGGGGTTCTTGAATGGACACAGATGTGTAACATGTTTGTGGCTTCTGGATAGTCATACACATATGTACATGGCTGTCCAGAATAGCACACAGAGGGTCGTGGGTATTTAGAGGGGGGCATTCCCCTGTGTGTTGGGCACACTGTGACAGAGCTGTTTGTGGGTTTAGGCAATGTGCATTTACATATGTGGCTACTCTCTCTCTATGTCCTTATGCAGACTGACTCGTGGGCTCACAAATTGTGCACAGAGTATATGGGAATAGAATGCTTGTGAACACGTCTAAATGAAGGGAATGTACATGGCTATGGACAACAGTGCAAGAGGCATGTATACTTGCACTTGCTCACTGATGCACACCGGCATTCGCTTGAATTTACACAAATGTGCACCTATGCACATAGCTAGTCACTGATGTATCCAGATGTTCCATATGTGTCCGGAACGTAGATGCTCACAGGTGCCTGTGGATAAACATGGATGCCCACAGACAGTCACAGAGCCCCTGTGTACCCCAGTACCCACATGCCACCATTTTGGGATGCAAATGACCAACTCCCTCGCAAATTCCCCAGATTCCTGGCAAAGTGAGATCTCAAAGCAACAAAGAGTGACCTTGGAACTGCCCCCAGACCCTTTTTGGAGGACCACGGAAAGGATGTCTCAAGTCACATGAGTGCCTGGGTGACCCGGCAACGCCATCCAGGAACACAGAGCCCTGAGCCAGCCTCTCTCAGGCTGTCTTAGCTGCGATTCTCACCTGTTTGACACCCCCCTTGCATCAGGGCCAGTTATGGCAGCCAATGCTCAGAAGTGGCTTAGAGTAGCGCCCAGCACAAGGAAGAGCCCAGTGCATGTTAAGGAGCATCATTACCATTGAGTAGAAATGTTATTACCATTGTGAATATTCGCCTTGAAATGCAGGGAGATCCTGATCCTCTGCATTTCAGTCCTGGCATCCACCGCAGTGTCCCTCCAGCGTTTCAGCTTCATCTGTTTCTCTCCTGCTCTCATTTAAGAGAGTCAGTCAGTCCATTAAAGCCGTGGTTTCCTCTCCCACTGTGCACTCTTCCCTGACATCTCTCTTCATTCTCGTTTGCCTCCAAGCATCACAGTTCCAGTCTGTCTGCCTGGGGGTGGGTGGGTGTTAGAGAGTCTGTTTGGAATATAGAGCCCCCTAAAATGGGCTGGTGAAATAGGAGCTTTAGATAAAGAATGGAGGGAGTCTCAGAAAACCCAATAGCTGGGGCTTTAGGGACTTGGAAGGCCGTCATTCACGCACTCATTTAGCAATTCAGTTAGCAAATATTTATTACCCACCTACTAGGAACCAGGTGGACGAGATAGACAGGGTGCTTGCTCTCGTGGAGCTGACATTTTAGTGGGAAGAGACCAGTTACACACAACGAGAAATTATCACCCAGTAAGAGCTCTGTGCAGACTTAAACCAGGGTGAGGGATGTGGTGGAGGTGGGGCTACTCTGGATTCAGGAGAAAATCCTCACTTTCCTGTCCTCCCCTCCACTCTGGGGGCCCTTCATTTCTGCACCCCTCACTCCAGCCTGCCCATGGCTCTGGTTTCTGCAGCCCCCAATCCCCCATGCACCTTCAGCTCCAGGGCCCCACTGGCTCCATACCTTTTAATTGCTTTGACCTCCATGTTCCAATTCCATTTCCCTGGACTGGAGAATTTGTCTTTTTCAACTTGTACCAGGAATCCACTTGTTGTCCAATTTGCCAGACACCTTGGGCACTTGGGAACATGTGGTTATGGAGGTCTCCCACTCAGCAGGGATTTACGGGCAGGAGCTTTCTCTTGGAAGGGTCACTGGGAGGGGAAGCAATGCTAGACATTGTCACTCATTCATTCATTTACTCCACAAACTCTGACTGAGTGCCTAGAGTCTCAGGAACTGTTGTAGGTGCTGAGACACAGCTGTGAATATGATGGGTCTACCTCAGTCTTGTGATGTGTATATTATATGGAGACACAACAAACATGTAAGCAAATACATAAACAAGTTCATTTTGGATAGATAAGTGCTGTAATAAAAATAACAAGAAGTAAAGTAATGTGACTGGGGAACCTCATTTTGTCAGGACACTGGGGTAGCCTCTCTGGGGAGGTGGCTTTTTTCCCAGCTTTATCGAGATATAATTGACATATAACATTGTGTAACTTTAAGGTGTACAACAAGATGTTCTGATACATGTATGTATCACAAAATAATTATCACCGTAGGGTTAGTTAACACCTCCATCACCTCACATAATTACCATTTGTGTGTGTGTGAGGTGAGAACATTTAAGATTTCTCTCTTAGCAACTTTCAAGTATATAATACAGTGTTGGTAACTAGAGTCACCATGCTATACATAATATCCCCAGAACTTATCCATCTTATACTTAGAAGTTTGAAGAGGTGACATGTGAACACAGATGAGAAGGAGTCAGTGGTGGAAAGAACTGGGAGAGGAGCATTCTGGGAGAGGGAAGAGCATTCTGGGAGAGAGAAGAGGATTCTGGGAGGAGAGCATTCTGGGAGAGGGAAATGACTGGGAGAAGAGCATTCTGGGAGAGGGAAGAGCATTCTGGGAGAAGAACATTCTGGGAGAGGGAACCACAGTGCAAATGCTCTGACATGGGAAGGAGCTTCTTGCCTTCTGGAAAGAGGACCAGGTGGACCTAGAGGAGGAGAGGATAAGGTCTTATAGCTTGGCAGGGGACACTGCATGCAGGGCCTCACAGGCCAAAGTGAGTTGTTGGGTTTTATTCTAAATACAGTGAGAAGCCACTTGACAAGTTGCAGTGGAGAGGGGAGCCATGATCTGATTCACATTGTGTAAAGATCCCTCTAACTTCTGTGATGGGGAATGGATTCCAGGGAGTGAGCATGGAAGCAGGGAGATCAAGGAGGAGGTGGCTGCAATGGTCCAAGCAAAAGCCAGTGGTGGCTGGGCCGGGATCGAAGCACCCGGAATGGTGAACAGTGGGCAGCTTTGGCACATGTCTTAAAGTAGAGCCATCAGGACTTGCTGATGGATCAGATGTTAGGGGTAAGAGAAAGTGAGGAACAGAGAAATGGGATGATGTTTAGAGAGAACCAGAGACCTAGGAAGCATTTCTAAAAGACCCCGGGGGGACCAGAGCAGACCAGATACCAGCTGGGTCACTCTGCCTCTTAATAACCAGGAAGATATAATGGCCTGAATCCCCTTCTAAGATCCATGGAAGGCCATTTATTCCCCAAGATTCCCCCACCCCCTGAAAGGCCTATATTCTCTTGGTCATCCCTGCCTCTGACTTTCTGCTTCTATGCAATTATTATTCTTCACTTGGTGTCTTGTGTCTTTTGGTCTCTGCTCTGACCTTTACCTGGACTGAGAGCTCAGTCCTTGAGGTCATGGAGAGCCTCAAATGCCAGGGCAAGTCACTCAAACTTAATCCTGAAAGCATTGGGGCCATTTATCCAATCATTAATTTATTCAACAAGTACTTTTGAGGACCTACTGTGTGCCTTTCCTGAGAGATAAGATGATGAGCCAAGCAGTGCATGGAGCCTCCTTCGAAACAGGGAGACAGGTAATGATCAAATATTCACAAAGAAATATAAATGGCAACTGTGATAACAGCTTGAGGAAAAGATTCTTGGTGTTATAGGAGATTCTAATAAGGGGATTTGATCTAATCTGGAAGGTCAGAGGAAGTAAGAGCTGAGATCTGAAGCAGAGAACAAAGGGTATTCCAGGCAGAGAGAATTGCTTATGCAAAGGCTCTGGGGTGAGGGAAAGTGTAGGTAGTATGACAGACCAAAGAAGGCTTTGGAGGGGAAAGAAGCTGTAGGATGAAAGGAGAGAGGTAAATAAAGGGCAGACCTGCAGGGCCTTGTGACTTTGTTAAGGAGTTTTATCTGTATCCTAAGAATAAAAGGAGTCTACCAATGAGGTTTTGGTTGGGAGAATGATATCATCAGATGTGCCTTATAAAATTTCCCTACCCTCCTACCCTGTTGCTGGGAATGTAAGTTGGTGCAGCCACTATGGAAAACAGTATGGAGGTTCCTCAAAAAACTAAAGATAGAGTTTCCATATGATCCAGCAATCACACTCCTAAGACATATATCCAGACAAAACTATAGTTCAAAAAGATAATGCACCCTTATGTTCATAGCAGCACTGTTTACAATAGCCAAGACATGGAAACAACCTAAATGTCCATCAACAGATGAATGGATAAAGAAGATGTGGTATATGCATACAATAGAATACTACTCAGCCATAAAAAAGGATGAAATAATGCCACTTGCAGCAACATGGATGGACCTAGAGATTATCATACTAAGTGAAGTAAGTCAGACAGAGAAGGACAAATATCATATGGTATCACTTACATGTGGAATCTAAAATATGACACAAATGAACTTATCTATGAAACAGAAACAGATTCACAGATATAGAGAACAGACTTGTGGTTGCCAAGGAGGTGGGGGTTGGGGAGGGATGGATTGGGAGTTTGGGATTAGCAGATGCAAACATATATAGAATGGATAAACAACAGTGTCCTACTGTATAGCACAGGGAACAATATTCAATATCCTGTAATAAACCATAATGGAAAGAAATATGAGAAAAAAAAGTTCCCTGAGGCTCCCATGTGTACAATGGACTGGTAAGAGGAAGAGTAGATCAAGGTAGACCAGATAGACTTTCTGGATTGTGAGGGTGGCTTGGACCATTGAGTGGTGATAGACAGTGGAGAACCCTGCATGAGTTGTAAAAATATCTAGGAGTTAAAGTCAACCAGACTTAGTGAGGGAGTGGAAATGGGGGTGGGGATAATGCCTGGGCATCTGAACCACTGGCCTGGGGGGATGGGGAAGGTGACATAGGGAGTATTGGATGAACTGGGCTCAAGAGAGAAGATCTTGCATTTCATTTTGAGAATGTTGAAATTGAGGTGCTTTTGAGATGTCCAAAGGTGTTGGGCAGAGGGGATCAAGGAGTCAGATGTATATATGGATTTGAAGTTCTAAGGATGTTAATGCATACAAGTGATGATATAAGATTTGGTAAGAGGAAGCATCCTTAGAGAAAGATTGACGTAAAGAGAGAGCCTAAGGCTGAGTCTAGAGCAGTGGTTCTCAACCCAGAGATGATTTTGCACCCAGGGAGATATTTGGCAATGTCTGTAGACATTTTGTTGTCACAACTGAGAGGGGATACTACCGGTGTCTAGTGGGTAGAAGCCAGAAATGCTGCTGAACATCCTACAATGCACAGAATTGTTATCTGGCCAAAATGTCAATCGTGCTTAGGTTGAGTTACCCTGATCTAGAGTAACATTTAATGGCCAGGTAGAGGAAGATGAGTCTGCAAAACAGATGCACTGGGGTAGGAAGGAACCATGCAAACATATGTGATGGCAGCCAAGAGAAGGAAATATATCAAGAAAGAGAGAAGAGTCAACAGAGTTGAACCCTGCTGAGAGGTCAAGAGAGATGGTGGGCTGAAAAGCATCCATTGGATTTAGAAACGTAGAAGCCATGGGTGGACTTTGCAAGAACTATTTTGGTCGTATGATGGGGTCAGAAACTAGATAGGAGCAGTGGAGGTGCGAGTTCAGGAAGTGAGGAAATGAAGGCAGTTAGTGTAGGCAACTAAGAAGAGGAGGAGAGGAACAGTAGACAGATGGAAGGAGGAGTCAAGTAAGGCGTTTTGTTTTTTCATAGGAGAGACTTGAGTTTATTTAAAAACCAATGAGAGGGCTTCCCTTGTGGCGCAGTGGTTAAGAATCCCCCTGCCAATGCAGGGGACACAGGTTCGAGCCCTGGTCTGGGAAGCTCCCACATGCTGCGGGGCAACTAAGCCCGTGCGCCACAACTACTAAGCCTGCACTCTAGAGCTCGCGAGCCACAACTACTGAGCCCACGTGCCATAATTACTGAAGCCTGAGCACCTAGAGCCCGTGCTCAGCAACAAAAGAAGCCACCTCAATGAGAAGCCTGCGCACCGCAACGAAGAGTAGGCCGTGCCTGCCACAACTAGAGAAAGCCCATGTGCAGCAACGAGGACCCAACGCAGCCAAAAGTAAATAAATAAAATAAAATAAAATAAAATAAAATAAAATAAAATACCTTGAAAAAAAAAAGGGAAAGTTCTGCTTGAAAGGGAGAGATTAAATATGTAAGATAAAGACAAGTAATATGATAGATAAGTATAGACAAAAGACAGATAAATGCAATACATTGTATAAGAAGGCAGAAGAGGACCAAAGCAAGAAAAGCTGCATGATCCTTAAACGATGAAGGGCAACTCCTCCACTGTAACGGGAGGGAGGGGCTGGGATGGGGCAAATGTTTGTAAATTATGTCAGGGGAGAAGAGGGGGTTCCATTTTATGGCTGTTATTTTCCCTGGGAGGTCAGGGGACGTTGGAGGGGAACGGAGAATGTTTTGAGCCTTCCAATGTAGCTGGAATTGCCCGTGATGGTGTGCAGGCCTTCCCCATGGTACACACCCATGAAGAAAGCCCTCTTCCACGTCCCCTACTGAACTCCTGTCCTGAGGTTTGGCATCTGAGCCTAGAGAGAGATCAGATGGGGAGTGGGGTGTCCAACTCCAATATTTATGAGGTAAAACTCATGATGGGTTCTCGTAAAGTCCCCAACTCTTGAAGATTAATGCTGTTTGTAATAACTTAATCAAGAAAGCCTTGTAATAATCCTTGAAAGACCCGTAAAATCCACTCTAGTGAATTTTAGATAATGGCATTGGAAAAATAAAATCCCCCTGCCCTTGTTCATCTTGGAACACACCAATCATTTGCAGTGGACATTCATTCAAGAGGCCTGAGCACTTGTGGCGGAAGTGATCCTGAGCACTTGTGGCGGAAGTGATCCTGAGCACTTGTGGCGGAAGTGATCCTGAGCACTTGTGGCGGAAGTGATCCTGAGCACTTGTGGCGGAAGTGATCCGTGAGTGGGGAGATGCCCAGGAAGAGGAAACTTCAGCTGTTGATTTCCCACCTGTTGTTGAAAGTTGAGCTAGGACAAGGTGGGCTCAGATACTAAGCTAGACCTGGGGGAAACTGGGTTCTGAGATAGATCAGGCTCAGCTCAGGTCCTGAGACTGGAGATTAATTCAAGTCCTGGGGCAGAGCAGAGATACACCCCTGAGGTCTTAAGATACTCCGTGGTTGACCCTGAAACACATTAGGGTCAAGCCCAAGCCCTGGACGGACAAAGACTGAACTTGGGTTTAGGGACAGACCAAAGATAAACCTGGTCCTAGGAGACCTAGGAGCCCAGGAATGAATCCAAGTCCTGGGTGACTCAGGGCTACAGTATGAGTTTGAGAGAGACAAGGCCAAACTCTGGTCCTGGGATAGACAAGAGTTGAACCTGGGTCCTGAGATGGTCCAGTGCTGAACCCATATCCTTAGAGAGACCAGAGCAGAGCTTATGAAGATACAGACAGAAAATGGGCTTCTCTTGGGAAAGCTGGGGAGAGCAGGCTTGCCCTCGGGGGATCTCCCAACCTGTTGAGCCACTTTGCTCTAACTGTTGAGTACCTCTTTGATTAATGTCCATTGTAAATGACACGGCATGTCCCAGGACTAATGAGGGGAAGTGAATTTTATTTGCCGATGCCAAGTCATCCTAGGACCCAGGTCGGAGCCAGCTCAGGCCCATAGGCCGAGAAACACGCTCGGCAGAGCTGACAGCTTGGGAATGCCCAGGGTAGCCAAGCCTCCCCTCCCTCCATGTTTTTTGTTTGTTTGTTTGTTTTCGTTTTGGGGTTTTTTTGGTTTTGTTTTGTTTTTTTGTTTTTGTTTTTCGGGCTTTTTTGACTGTGCCGCACATCTTGCAGGATCTTAGTTCCCTGACCAGAGATCAAACCTGGGCCCTGGTAGTGAAACCACTGGAGTCGTAACCACTGAACAGCCAAGGAATTCCCCTCCTTCCGTATTGACTGTGACCACTCTGATGGAAACTAGAGTGATGCTTACACTTCACACACAGGGGCGCATGCATTCACACTGCAACAGATACACACACACAGCACACACACCCATGCATGTGCCTCAGACACACAGCGACACGCTCTGCACAAACACGCACATGGATACAGCTGCCATATACAAATCCTCACACACACACACACAGGCACAGACCGCATCACAAATACACTGCCAGCCAGCCCAGGCAGTGCATTCAGACCTAGCCTCCCACACCATAGTCATAACACTTTCATATTTACAACAGTGGCACGACTCTAGGGGACGTGGTATTCTCTGAGAACAGTGCCCCCAGGAGTTGTGCATGCAGTGCCTCGCCATTCACATTCACATTTTCTTACCCACCTGCAGAGTCTTGCACAGACTTACCCAGTCCCTGTTTTGGACACTGATATGTGCAGTTTCATACAGTTGCTGATGCTTTCACACTTAAGCCTGTACATGGCTACACCCTCACGTGTGTTCTTGGCCACACGGACACAGACGTGCCACTCGTCCATCTCACGCACTCTCAGGCTCTGTGCTAGTCAGCGTAGGCGAGGCTGTGCCGCATAACACACAGTCCCCAAGTCTCAGTGGATTAGCATGACCAAATGAGTGACTTCTCATGCTGCATGAGGGCTGGCAGGGGTCTCTGCCTTGCGTGGCCAGCTGCTGGAGGCTTCTCACCAACACACACTTCCGCAATTCCTGAGGCAAGAACGTGGCAAATCACGCGCTGGCTGTTAGAGCTCTTAGCCGGAGGTCACTTCCACTCACATGGCATTGGCTAAAGGAAGTCCCAGGGCCACATTGGGGAAGTACAGTCCTATCATGTGCCCAAGAGAGAACTGGAAATTTTGTGAACAGTTCTATCAGCTGCCACAGTCTCTTACACATTCAAAGAGTTAGACATTCACAGATGCAGGCCCATACATGCACATTTTATTTCTTCCCATATGGACTAGTCTTTGGCACCTGTTCTCCTCCATGGGTCGAGGCAGGAGGCCACACATGCCCTCCCCATAGTTTGCCTCCAGAGTTCCTTTGTTTCATGGTACATCTGAGGAGTCTCCTGCTCCCTCCTGAGCTGCGGGGTCTCAGGGTAACAAGTTTCCAAGCCCGTGCTATAGTCAGAGCTGAGAAAACAGCATACATACCTTCTCTTCCCCCCGGGGAAGAATAATAATAGGCATTGGGAGATCTCCGTATTGGCCGAGAACCTTCCCCATCTTGCCAACTGCAGCCTGGAAGAGGAACCCCGAGGGGAGAAGGCGATTCCAGAGAGACCCCAGTCCTCTCCATCCACGCGTCCTCCCATCGCCACCAGGACCCTCTCCTTCCCCTCTCACGGCCCGCCCCACTCCTCCTCTGACTACTTAAATATTCCAAGGCAGGAAACTCATGAATATTTATAAGGGCCTGGCAGTGAGGGAGATTAAAAAAAAAAAAATCTGGAATCTATGAACCAGGATCCGTCTATAAATAACAGGCCCATGGCTGGCGGGGCTCTTCCCTCACCCACCACATTCCTTCGACTTCTGCTCCAGCCCCATCCAAGCCTCCCAGAGCTACCCCTCCTCACTCCCCCCGCCACACACAGCTTGGCTGTGGATACATGAATCCCCATCGTCCGGTGCACTGTCGCACGCACACACACACACACATTCCCACACAGCTGAACACACAGACACACATTCGCACCTGCCTGGGATCTAGCCCGCTGCCTCCTTTCCACACACAGACACGCACTTGCAAAATCGGCCTGAACACGTCCAGGCAGCCTCCTCCTGTGTCCACGTTCAGACAGATACAGGCATTTAAGCTCAGACCCGCACACACAACACAGAGTCGCACACAATCACACACACCCAAAGAGATGCCTGTGGACCACTCCCCGACCCACAAGCCAAGCGTGGCGTTTCCCTTCAGTGGGCCTCGGTGTCCTTATCTGTGTAGGGGGACACTCAGAGTCCCTGCCTCATAGGGAGTTGTGAGAAATTTTTTAAAAATTTTTTAATTAAATTAATTAATTTATTTATTTTTGGCTGCATTGGGTCTTCATTGCTGCGCACGGGCTTTCTCTAGTTGTGTCTAGCGGGGGCTACCCATCGTTGAGGTGCGCGGGCTTCTCATTGCGGTGGCTTCTCTTGTTGCAGAGCACAGGCTCTAGGCACTGGGCTTCAGTAGTTGCAGTGTGTGGGCTCAGTAGTTGTGGCACACAGGCTTAGTTGCTCTGCAGCATGTGGGATCTTCCCAGACCAGGGATTAAACCCGTGTCCCCTGCATTGGCAGGCAGATTCTTAACCACTGCACCACCAGGGAAGTCCCGGGAGCTGTGAGAATTTTTTAAAGTAAAAAATGGATACCTGTTGTGTGCAAGGTACTATTCTAGGTACTGGTGAAACAGCAGTGAACAAAAACAGACGAAGATCCCTGCCTGACATTCTGGAGGGGAAGAAAGATAACAAAAAATTAATGCATAAATGATGTAGTGTGTTGGAAGCTGATAAAGAAAAGAAGGCGACGGGTGGTGCTGAGACATTCGTAGTCCTGACTG
Organism: Eubalaena glacialis; assembly: GCF_028564815.1. Lineage (NCBI taxonomy): Eukaryota > Metazoa > Chordata > Mammalia > Artiodactyla > Balaenidae > Eubalaena > Eubalaena glacialis. The sequence continues at coordinate 180,154,659 of NC_083719.1, forward strand.
GAGCAGGAGGGGTGTCAAGGAGGCCTCTTGAAACAACGACATTGAATAAAGGAGTTGGAAGGACATTCCAGGCAGGGGGAATAACGGGTGCAAAACCTCATATAGAAGCGTGCTCGGGGTGTTGTAGGAAGAGCGAGGAGGCCTGTGTGGCTGGAGCAGTGAGTGAGGGGGAGCATGGAGGAGGCGAGGGCAGGGAGGTGACAGGGACAGATTGTGCAGAGCGTTGTGGGCTGCAGGAGGACTTTGGCTTTTACAAGTGAGGTGGGAGTCATAGAGGCTTCTGAGCAGAGGAAGAATATGATCTGACTTGTGCTCACAGGCGCCCTCTGGCTGCTGCAGGGGGAACACACTGTGGGCGGCGAGGGCGGGATCCAGGGTACCAGGGCAGAGACAACTGCACCAGGAAGATGCCCGTCCAGAGCGGGAAAAGTGCATAGATCCCGATTGTAAAGAGGCAAGAGAAAGAGACAGTTAAAGCTGTCTCCAAATGAATGCATTTAAAGGATTCATTCTTTATTTCCAGAAATGTTTACTGAGCACCTACTGGGTGCCAGGCACCGTTCTGGCTTGAGGACACAGCAACGAGCAAAGCAGTAAACATCTCTTGGATGCTGCCATTGGAATGCCGACAGCATCATGGGGCAGACAGAGGAAGCAAGATAAATTTTAATGTAGGGTCAAGGGACAGTACATTTTATGCAATAAAACGCAGCAGAGCGGCAAGCCTTGGGGAGTGATAGGGGCTGCACATTGTAGGTTGGGTGGGCTGGGCAGAATTGGGGATACATTTTGACGTGATAGCTGTTCTCAGGATTGGATGATAGATGGCGTATGTAGGTGGAAATGACAGAACCTGGTGCCTGGGTGTGAAGATGAGCTTTGAAGGGACACCCACATAAATACCCTCTTCTGTTGAATGTTCATTGTTTCCCCCCATCTTAGGTTGGGTTCCTAAGAAGCAGAACCCAAGACAGGGATTTGGAGTACGTGACTAATTGTGAGTGGAGGGTAAGGGAAGTGGGACCAGGGAAGGGGATTCGGGTACATTCCAGGCTTGGCCTGATCCACAGGGATGGGGGGAGCTCTGGAACGTAAATTGTACTGCAGAGGGGTGGGCTTTTGGACCCCTGAATCAATCAATCATTGGCTGCTCCTGGGGGTGGGGGATGCCTCCGAGGCATCTCCAGTGTGTGGTAGCTCCCCAGAGCCAAGGGCAGGTCTCCAGAGAAGGTCACCAGTGCTAGCTGTGAGCCTCCACTCTCAGCAGCTGTGGGGTGGGTGTGCCCCATTATAAGAAGATCTAGGCAGAGCCCCAAGAGCATTGCCTACACCCCCAGGCTCCAACAAAGAGGGTCATGGGAGCACCAGGCATTTATGCCAATCACAGCGCAGATGTCTGACACCAGAACCTGTTCTCAGCTCTCTCAGGATGAAAATCAGGCCAACTTGGCACTGGGACTCCCCTCACCCAGCTGAGATCCTTTCCGGATTCATTAACTGCTGGAGACTCAGCTCTCGGCTGCTCAGACTTGCCTGGGAATTGCAGAAGGGAGCTGTGAGGAAGAGATGCAGCCCTGAAACAGATCCGAATAGCTCATTTCATTCTCCCATGGTCCTGTAGGAAGGCACTGCCATCATGCCCATTTTGCAGATGTGGAGACAGATGCACAGAGAAGTTAAATCACTTGCCAAGGCCACACAGCTAGAAACCAGAGGAGCCAGGATTTGAACTCAAGTCGTTAGGATCTGGGGTCTATGTGCTTCTGAGCTACATTCAACTGCCTTAGACCCCACACCCCCTTCAAAACCCAAAGCCCCTGTATCCACCCTGAGAGGAGTGGGAAGAGGGGAGGAAACCTTGAGAGAATAGAACAGAGAATATGTGAAGGGTGGGGGAGAAAGAGGTCACCTGGAGGACTTGGAGTGGGCAGGAGGCACTCATTCATTCATTCATTTGTTCATTGTTCATTCATCATATAAGAACCTTGTAAGAGGGAAGGGGTAGGGACTTTGGAGACACACACAGAGGGGATTCTGACCTGTCTGCAGGGATGGGGGAGGCTTTTCAGAAGTGGTAATGTTTACTCTGAACCCTGAAGGATGCAGAGAGTTTGGACAGCCCTGGGGTAGTTGGCAGGAGGATGGCAGAGTAGAAACACCAGCATCTCTACAGTGCCACAGAACTGGGTTTGTAATTCTAGCTCTACTATTTAATATACAGAGCAAGCAGCACCACCTCAGGGTTTAAAAAATATTGTACAAATATTTATTGAACACCTACTATGTGCCAAGTGCTGTTCTAGGCATTGGGAACATAGTAGTGACCAAGATATAAGGTCCTTGTATTTGTACACTTCTCATACACTACCCCAGCCAATAAATGTATATAGTATGATTTCTTCTACAACAAGTGGGGAGATGGGGACTGAGAAGATCTTCTTTAAGGAGGTAATCAGGGAAGGCTTCTTGAGGAGGTGACTTTTAAACTTAGGTGATTCTTTTTTTTTCTTTTTTCTTTTCTTTTCTTTCTTTCTTCTTCTTTTTTTTTTTTTTTTTTTTTTGGCCATGCTGCATGGCTTTCACGATCCTAGTTCCCCGACCAGGGATCGAACCCGGGCCCCTGCAGTGAAAACGCCAAGTCCTAACCACTGGACCACCAGGGAATTCTCATAAACTTAGGTGACTCTTAACTATGGATAAGAAGGATCCAGCATTATCACTGTTCCTTCAAAGACTTATTATTGTGAGGCACGAAATGGGACAGTTGACTGAAACAGATGCTCCCTAAGTGTGTAGCTTGGTGGTTAAGACAACTTTAGAGAGAGGCAGGCTGGGCCCTGAGTCCTGTGGGCTGGTCATTTACATGGTGTCCCTCAGATTCATTCCTTGCCCTCCCCTTGTTTTTGGTATCAGAGGGGGGTTGACCCCTGAAAACTACATTTCCCAGGTTCCCTTGCTCACTGGCTTCCTGTTAGATTTGGCCAATGGGAAGCCGTGGTGGGAGTTGGAGGCGGGAGGAAGAGAGAAGTCAGGGCATTTCTCCCCCTGTTTCTTTGCTGCAGGCAGTGGCCTTGTTGTCCCCTCCTTGGGTCCAGCTCCACTAACCCCTTTGCCCTGCCACCCTGCAGCAGCTTCTTTTTTTTTCTTTTTTGGTCACGACGCGTGGCATGTGGGATCTTAGTTCCCCGACGAGGGATGGAACTCGTGCCCCCTTCAGTGGAAGCACAGAGTCTTAACCACTGGACCGCCAGGGAAGTTCCCAACCCTGCAGCTTCTTACAGTTGCTATTCTTTTGATCGCTTCACCTTTCCCACCTACCCCATCCAGCCCTTCTGGCTCCTCGGCACCACACTCCCCATATTAAATTCCCTCCATGGAACCATCTAGCATGGCTTCTGTCCCTCAACAGACTGATGGCGTGGTAGGCTCTTCCCCTTGCCTTTCCTCCCTGACCTTCAGCTGAGGACACCCCCTACATCCCACAACTGTTGGGAGGTGAATGGAGGTGACCCTATCAGGAGCTGACCTTCCACAGTTCTTACTACGTATGGTTTGAAGCTCTATGTGCTCAGGCACTCATTTACCTCCACCACAATCCTAAGAGGTGGGTGCTGCTTATTAGCCCTGTTGTTTTGTTTGTTTGTTTTGTCTTCGTTGCTGCGCACGGGCTTTCTCTAGTTGTGGCGAGTGGGGGCTACTCTTCGTTGTGGTGCGAGGGCTTCTCATTGTGGTGGCTTCTCTTGTCGCAGAGCACGGGCTCTAGGTGTGCGGGCTTCAGTAGTTGTGGCATGCAGGCTCAGTAGTTGTGACGTGCGGGCTCTAGAGCGCAGGCTCAGTAGTTGTGGCGCACGGGCTTAGTTGCTTCGCGGCACGTGGGATCTTCCCGGACCAGGGATCAAACCTGTGTCCCCTGCATTGGCAGGCGGATTCTTAACCACTGCGCCACCAGGGAAGTCCCAGCCCTGTTTTATATATGGGAAGCCGAGGCACAGTGAGGTTCAAGTCACTTGCCCAAGGTCACATGGCTGGGAGGTGGCACTAGGAAGTCCCTCACGCACGCACGTGCCTGCATAGTGCCTGGCACACGGATGGCACGCGGCAAGGCTGGTGGTAATGATAATCATTACATGTGGAGCTGGTCTCTGGTGAGTGCCAGGACTGGAGGTGATGCTGAAACTCCACCTTGGACCAATGCAGGAGCCGGCAGTCGCAACGCATGCTGATTGAAGGCCCTTCTGGGACCCACGACCTGGTAGAACAGTCCTCGGGCTCCTGCTGGCTCCTGTCCCAGCCCTGGAGGACAGGGGCAAAGGGCCTCTCTACAGCAGCTTTGGCTGGGAGCAGCTGCTCTGTGCTTAGCCAGGATCGATTTCCCTTCAAGTGGGCCGTTCACACTAACAAAGGGCTCCGGTGACCCAGGTGGCCATCACCGCCTCCTGCCCTCCGAGCGGAGGATGTGCCTTGCGACCGGAGCTGTTTTCTTTGAGATCCATTTCTTTGAAAGCTCTGGAAAACTTCAAAGGATGGGCCGAGTCAGCCCCCCAATGTGCTCACCTGAATCTTGCTGGTGGATTTCTCTGCCTCTCTGTCTTGCTCTAACCAGCCCACCCTCAATGATCTTCCTGACCAGATCTTTTCTCTGCTCACACATGGATATGGGCTGAACGATGTCCCCCCCCCACACACAAATTCATATGTTGAAGTTCGCACCCTCAGGACCTCAGAATATGACTGTACAGTTAAGTCCCCCTCTATACAAATGAGTTCTGTTCTGAGATCATGTTCGTATGTCCAACAAAGTTAGCCTAGGTACCCAACTAACACAATCGGCTATTGTGTACTGTACTGTAATAGGTGTATAATACTTTTCACACAAATAATACATAAAAAACAAACAAACACGAAAAATAAAGAAAACATTTTTAATCGTACAGTACAGTACCTTGAAAAGTACAGTACAGTACCAGCTACATCACCACTGCTTTTACGCTTGCTTCCGGACATCCTGGGCTTGACATCCTGGGGGGATGCCCAGAGGAGCCACCAGTGTCAGGAGAGGAACATTGCCACCGTGAAACCATTGCTTGGCAGGAAGGGAACCAGGGAATTCAATACCCCAGACTCTTTCCTCTGCCTGCCCCCCACCCCAGTCTCCTGTGGTCACACTCACTGGCCAGACGTCGCTGGAAGCTGGAGGGCGGGGGCTTCTGGGAGGTGGAGGCTGCAGGGGTCAGCCTCCCGGAGCACAGAGCGGCTGGAGAAGTGGGGAGGGAGGACCTGGAGGGGCAAACAAAATATCCAGCTCATCTCCAGGCCTCCCGATTTGAGCTTCAAATTGTGCACCATCTTCTCCCTACTGGAGTAGAATCTTTGCGAGAACAGGGGTCTTTGCCTATCCTGTTTGCTGCTGTGTCTCCAGTACCCGGCACAGAGTAGATGCTCAATCAGTGTTTGTGGGATGCCTTTGCCCATGCTGTTCCCTTTGCCTGGAACCCTTGTAACCAGGCTCCGTAGCCATCCTCTGCTCTTACTTGTGCTCGCTTCATCAAGGCTTTGTTGCGCTGTTTTATAATCGCCTCTTTGTCTTTCAAATATCTTAGCTCCCTTAACCCTCAAAAACCAGCATTGTCATCACTCTTCTCCGCTTTGAGGAAATTGAGGCGCAGAGAGAGTAACTCGCCCAAGGTAACCCAGAGCCAGGATTTAAATGCAGACTGCCTGAGCCCCAGATACTGGGCTGCCTTTTTGGATTCCCTGTCAGCATCTATTTGCCTTTTTTTTTTTTTTTTTTTGGCTGCGCTGCACAGCTTGCGGGATCTTAGTTCCCCGACCAGGGATTGAACCCTGGTCCTGGCAGTGAAAGCACCGAGTTCTAATCACTGGGCCGCCAGGGAATTCCCTCTATTTGCTTATTTTCATGCCATAATCAATTTTATTGCACTCACGTGTATATTACATTGCCGATGTTATTCGAATACACTAACAACAACCTCAGTGACATCAGTACTATTCTTAGCTCCATATTACTAATGGGGAAACGGAGGCCCAGGGTGGCTAAGTCACTCGCCCAAGGTCACACAGCAGAGCTGAGATCGGAACCCAGGCGACCTGGCTCCAGATTCGGTGCCCTAAATGACCAGGCTCTGTTGCCTCACCTTGGCTGGGGGAATTGAATGCCTGCCTTTGAAATCCTGAATGTGAGTCCAAGGTGTAGCCAAAGGATAAAAGGTTTGGACCCCAAATTAACTTGCCACCCCCAGCGGCGCACACAGAGCCCACGGAAGTCAGTTTTCAGGCAGTGCTGATGCCTGGCTGTCCCTGTGAGTTATTAGCCAGCAGATCGGGCCCCTGTCACCTCCTGGCCACACTATCCAGCCTTCAAGGCCTCCCTCCTTCCATCCCCCGCCTGGGAGCCTCATAGCAAACACCTCCGTTTTGTGCAGGGGCGTCCCTGGCTCCTGGCGTGAGATTCCTGAGCCAGCCACAGAAGGTCAGTTTCCCCCGTGACAACCTTTTCCGTGCACCGACGGATTGATTTCAGAAATCCAACTCCAGCCAATGTGCCCATCCCCTACCGCAGGCACTGATGGCTGCAAATTTATGCCCAAGCCAGAAATTGAATTCCTATAGGTCGAGAGAATTGTCAGAAAAGCTCACCCAGGCTCATTTTTACTTCTGACAAACTTCAGGAGAGAGATTAAACCTGGGCCGGTGTCTTCCAGCAGCAGGGACTGTGGTGGCGGGGAAATGACCTTGACATGGGTATTTTTCTTACATTCCCTGGCTTCACCTTGGCCTCCCAGAGTTGAGAAATAAAAAGCAGCCAGACCCACAGGCCTGTGTGGTTAAAGCGAATTCCCATTTCTGACCAGCTAATGTTAAAAAGGGGCAAGCTCTGTGTACCTAAAGGCAAGTCTCTTGGTCCCTGTGGCAAATATTGAGCCATTCAGAGGGATGGGAAATAAAGCTTCTAATTCCTCTCCATCACGTGACAGCCAGGCCACTTCCTGCACCAGGTCCTGAGGCCGATTCAGTCTCGGCAACTTTGCACGGTTCTAATTAATCTTCCCTGTGCTATGACAGGGAGGACATAAAAATATGGGTAATGGGATGGGACTTCCCTGGTGGTCCAGTGGTTAAGACTCCGCATTTCCACTGAAGGGGTTGCAGGTTCGATCCCAGGTCAGGGAACTAAGATCCCACATGCCGCACAGCGAGGCCAAAAGATTTTTTTTTAAATGTGGATAATTCCGTAGCCCCTCACCCCCACTCTGCCGCCTGCCCGAAGGCCAGGAAGGAAGAAACAGAAATCAAATGATAGCTCTGGGAAGGAAGAATCCCCGTCTTGCGAGAAAAAATCTCTCTCACTTGCCTTGAAAAATGAGACGTCTGATACAAATGTAGCTGTTTCCCTTTGGTACAAAAGCCCCTAAATATTAAAGAAATGAATCCTTGATGTCTACAAAGAAAGGATCAAAAACGAAACTTTCTGAAAGGAGAAGAGCTTTTATTTCGCTGTGAACTTTTCTAGATCTAGACTCTGGCAGGGATGCTTGCAGAACATGGAGTGCGGGAGGATAAAGAAATAAATGACTGCCATTCTTGTATTCATTCATTCATTCAGGAAGTGTCTGTGAAGCAGCTACTGCATGCCAGGCATTGGGCTGTGAGCCAGGGAAACCTCAGGGAGAAATTAGGACCTGCTTCCCGCCCTTCAAAGCTGATGGGGCATTCTACAAAGTCTCTGACCAGTAGTCCTCAAAACTGCCAAGGTCATGAAAAGCAAGGAAAGATGAAGAAACTATTACAGACCAGAGGAGATTAAGGAGATGTGACAACTAAATGCAATGTGGAATCCTAGATGGGATTCTGGCCCAGAAAAGACATGAGTGGAAAAACTGGAGGAATCCCAATAAAGTCTGGAGTTTAGTAAGAGTGATGAACGAATGCTGGTTTCTTAGTTGTGACAAATGTGCCATGGATATGTAAGATGTTAACAACAAGGGAAATCGGGTGAGGGGTGTATGGAAGCTCTCTGTCCTATCTTTACAATTTTCCTGTAAATCTAAAATCCTTCTGGGACTTCCATGGCAGTCCAATGGTTAAGACTCCATGCTTCCACTGCAGGGGACGCGGGTTCAGTTGCTGGTCGGGGAACTAAGATCCCGCGTGCCCCGCAGCGCAGCCAAAAAATAAAATTAAAAAGGATCCATTAAAAAAAATAATAATTAAAAAGATAAAATATAAAATACTTCCAATATAAAAAGTTTATTTAAAAAAAAGTCAGCAGGGGACATGGAACAGTTCTAGAACAGTGCTGGTTCTGTGAATTGATATAAAAGCTCCCGCTGACTGGGCAGTCACAATGTACCAGGCACCGTGACTGACTCTTGACATGTACCAATTCATCATTTTCACAAGAACCTTGTGAAGCCTGGCCGTTATTATCCCAACTTTTAGATGAGGAAACAGAGAGGTTAAGAAAGGCACAGAGGGGTTAAGCTACTTGCCCAAGGTCACACAGGAAGGAGTAGATCAGAATTTGGACTGAAGCAGCCTGTGTGATAAGATCTACAGCTGGCTGTTCATGCACAGTATTTACTGAGCAGTTACTATACCCTTCAGAGGCTGACTAGAGAAACAACTCTTCTAGGGCTTTTGGGGATTTTAGTTCAGGGAATTGGTTACAAAGATGATGGAAGAGATGAAAAACTAAACAGAGATGGAAACGAAAACCAGAGATTAGCAACAGCCGAGAGCATTTATTCCCCTAGGACGGGTGGTGGTGGGGCATTGGATAGAAGAGGTGGTATAAACAGAGCCCAGGTGTGGGACTACCAGTGCGAGCTGAAGCCACGGAACCAATGCTGGAGCACAGGAGGCAGAGAAAGCAGGGAAATACCGCTGCTTCTCCCCTTGTCCTGCCCTCATATCCTCCATGAATGCCTCCCATTGGCTGAACCTTTCTGAAAGCAAAAGAGTGTGAGAGATGTAGTTCCCAACCATATGGAGCAGAGCAGGGGAAGGAAAGGATGCAAATTCAACCATCAGGCAGCTTACACTTAAGTGTGTGTGTGCATGGGGGGGACTAGGCAGGAAGGGGAAGGGATGGTTTTGGTTCCCAGTTTACAAGTGAAAGAGGCAAAGTGATCTGCTTAGAAACTCACAAAGAGGAAGTGGCAGATCCAGGATTTGGACATGTATTATGGGTTCAACCTCGTAGGGTTCTTCTGAGGATTGGTGAGAAATGAGCTGCAAAGCCCTTAGAATAGAGCCTGGCTTACAGGATATGCTCCATAAATGTTAGTTGTTATTGATGAGGAGGAGGATAATAATAATTACTATTACAACTACTGTCATTTTTATGATGCTAAAGGACCTTCCTTTGCATAGAACTGCTGTATCCCACTGTCACAGGACTCTGTGTGTGTATAGGTGTGTGTGTGAGGGGGTGGGGATGGGGACCATTTAAGGGAGGGGTCCATCCTGGAACCGGAACACCCCACTCTGCTGAGACCTGAGCAGATTTTCCCCATGTGAAGGAGGAGAGGGAGAGTGTCCTAAGCAAAGAACACAGCACGGACAAAGATCCAGAGGCAGAAAGGGGAACTGAAACAGCTGTATGTGGGTGAAGACAAGTAAACGGCGAGGCTGAGAATTCAGCCGTACCCAAGTGGGCAGGACTGGTGAGTGCATCCAGGTGGCATTTGGGCTTTATACTGAGGGCATTGGGGGCCATGAAGGGTTCAATGTGGGGGGTGACACTTTGTAAATTTATTTATTTTTGGCTGCTTTGGTTCTTCGTTGCTGTGCGCTGCTTTCTCTAGTTGCGGCGAGCGGGGGCTACTCTTCGTTGCGGTGCGCGGGCTTCTCATTGCAGTGGCTTCTCTTGTTGCGGAGCATGGACTCCAGGCGTGCGGGCTTCAGTAGTTGTGGCGCACGGGCTTAGTTGCTCCGCGGCATGTGGGATCGTCCCGGACCAGGGCTCGAACCCGTGTCCCCTGCATGGGCAGGCGGATTCTTAACTACTGCGCCACCAGGGAAGCCTGGGGGTGACACTTTGAAAGCTGGCTCTGGCTTCTCTGGGGAGAATGGATCAGTGGATGCAAGGCTTGAAGCCAAGCTTCCATGGAGAGAGAGAGAGTCTTCTCCCATGAGCATAGCGGCTAAGAGTGAGGACTTGAGAGCCTCACAGGCTGGGGTCCAAATTCCAGCTCAGACACTTGCTGTGTGAGTTTGGACAACTGACTTTCCTCTCTCTGCCTCAGTTTTTCCATCCGTAAAATGGAGCTAATGTTAGTACGTACCTCATTGGGGGAGGGGAGGCTACAAGGATTTAAAATTTGTAAAGCAGCTTAGAAGAGCATCTTAGTTCGTTCAGGCTGCTATAACAAAAACACTGTAGACGGGGTGGCTTAAACAACAAAATTTATTTCTCACAGTTCTGGAGGCTGGGAAGTCCAAGATCAAGGTGCTGGTAGATTCAGTGCCCAGTGAGAACCAGATTCCTTGTTCATAGATGGTGTCTTTTCGCTGTGTTCTCACATGGCAGAAGAGTTCAGGGAGCTCCCTGGGGTGTCTTATAAGGGCACTAATCCGACTCCCAAAGACCCCACCCCAAAATACCATCACATTGGGGATTAGTTTTCAACATTTGAATTCTGGGGAGACAGAAACAGTCTATAGCAAAGAGCACTCTATAAGTGTTAAATAAAATAAAAAACCAGTAGGAGAGGCTTCTCATGGCTTTTAATCCCATTTCTCTGCTGAGAGCACCCAAATATGTATCTCTACCCAAACCCTCTCTCCTCCTCTCCCCAGCTACCTACTTGATATTTCCACTTGGAGGTGGTCACAAGCAACATAAATGGAACGTGCCTTCAGGCTGGACTCTTGATTTTCATCCCCCCTCTAATTTTCCTCCCTGCCCCACTCCACATGGGCTCCTCCTCCAGCCTTTTTCAGCTCAGTAAATGGTACCCCCCATCCATGCACTCCATTGCTTGGGCCCCAAAAGTTGAACTCATCCTCAACTCCCCTCTTTCCCTTCCACCCCATATCTAATCCCTCAAATCCTGTGGGCTCTGCCTTTTTTTAATTAATTTATTTATTTAGCTGTGTCACGAGGCATGTGGGATCTTAGTTCCCCAACCAAGGATCAAACCTGTGCCCCCTGCAGTGGCAGCACGGAGTCTTAATCACTGGACCGCCAGGGAAGTCCCGGGCTCTGCCTTTAAAACATAGGAATCTACCCATTTGCTGTCCCTATTCCATCTACCCTGGTGCAAGCCCTCATCATGGCTCACCTGGATGACTGTGGGGGTGAACAGCATGTTCAAAGGCCCTGGGGTGATAAAGAGCTCAGGAGTCATTGGGAATCTGAATGTAGGCTGGTGAGATTCAGGAGACTCGAGTGAGGGTTTGTTTCTTCCCTGAGGGGTCTCCTCAAATGGGGTGTTATTGAGTGCTGGGGACGGGGAGGAACTTGTCCTTTCTCAAAGCAAACTGGGGCCCTCGTGTTGTAGCCTGGATGCAGACCTCTGTCCATAAACCCTACCCTTAGGGCTGTCTGCAGGCATCCACGGTGTTTCTGACAGTCTGGGCCACACTGCAAGGGAATGGACTGCGTTTGTAAATTCTTCCACAAGGCAAGCCTTCTCCAGGGAGAAGGACCCCAGGGAGGGCAGTCAGTCAAACTCAGAGACCTGTGTCTCTTCCCACCTTTCCCAAGGAAGTCTATTTCATTCATTTTGGTCCACGTTGGCAGTGTAATGGTAGAACCTAAGACATCCGGGAATGTATGTCTGGACCGGGGCCCAAGGGGCAATGGGGGTCTTCTGCCATGGCTTGGCTGGCTTCAGAGGGTGAGAGGTGGTGTGTGCCAGCCTGAATAGCCTCTCAGGGCAAGATGGGTTATCTGCATTGGAAGGGAACGAATGAATAAATGAATCGGGAATTCCCTGGCGGTCCAGTGGTTGGGACTCAGTGCTTTCACTGCCGAGGGCTTGGGTTCAATCCCTGGTGGGGGAACTAGGACCCTGCAAGCCGCAGGGCGTGGCCAAAAAAAAAAAAATGAGTGCATGAATGAATGAACTCACAGTCGCCCCCCTCATCCCGTCCCAGCCCCTCCCCCGGCCACGGACTCTCACAGGCCAAGCCCAGCTGCTGTGACTGAGAGAGGTTCTGGTTCTCCATCTCGGCACCGGTGAGCTGATATCTTCTTTAAAGCCTGTCAAGCTTATCACTCAGCGGGGATTTGCCCCATACTGCTAGGTTTGACAGGGGCAGCCTGCTATTATCTCAAGCCCTGCAAAGGGACTCAGGCCCCGTCACGGCTGAGACGTGGCAGATAGATATGTCCCTGATCATTCATCACGGCCTTTCTGCCGTCCCTGCAGTCAGAGGGAAGCCGCCGCCGCCTCTGTGCCTGCCTCAGATGATCTGCAACTTGATCTCAGACGGTCCCTCCCTGGGAGAGACGGAAACCGATTTGGTGGTGGAGGGGAAATGCATGGTGAATCCGTGATGGGCTGTTTGCCCATCAGCATCTAATCATTCAACAAACATTCATCATGCCTGGGGGATTCAGCAATGAGCAAAGCAGACAGAACTCCCCTTCCCCATGCTCTTTCCCGTCCGGGGGGCGGAGGCAGGCTTTGAGCCAGTGGTCACACCCAAGAGGTCCCAATGGCCATTGTGATCAGGGCTTGAAGGAGAACAGGGGAGGTGCAGCATGGTGGTGTAGACTGTGGAGCCATGTGGCCTGTGTTCAAATCCCAGCTCCACCACTTATAGACTGTGAAGCTCTGAGCAAGAGATTTGAGCCCTCTTTCCCCTAGTTTTCTTCACCTCTCAAAGGTAGATAATGACAGTGCCTGCCTCCTAGTGCAATGGTGAGAATTCCATCAGTTAAAGCATGCAAAGTGCTTAGAACAAGGCTTGACATACAGTAAGAAATACAAGTATTTGGGGAAAAAAGCACAGGATGCCTTGAGAAGTGTGTAACGTGGGGAAGGGACAGTGGAGGCTGCTTTTGGAAGAGACATTTATGCTTGAGCCCTAGAAATGGGGAAGAGTTAGCCCAGCCATGAGATGGGGCAAGAGTTTTGATGGCAGAGGGACCAGCCAGTGCAAAGACCTGAAGGTGGGAAAAAGCATGGTGTGTTCCAGGAAGAGGAGGATGCCTAGAGGATGGGCCACAGAGAACACGGCCGTGTGAGCCTTGGGGTTTTGTTGTTGCTTTTTGTTGTTGTTGTTTTTTGTTTTGTTTTGTTTTGGCTGGACTGCATGGCATGTGGGATCTTAGTTCGCCTACGGGATTAAACCCGCGCCCCCTGCAGTGGAAGTGCGGAGTCTTAACCACTGGACCGCCAGGGAAGTCCCATGAGCTTTGTTGATTGCCTGTTACACCGAAACAGGACTCCTCTCCACCAAATTACATCAGGGAGATGTAACTAGGACCAGAAACCAAACTGGCCGAGTCACGTGGCGAGTAGGATGGAGCAGTGTCTCTGTCTGTCTTTGGTAGGACTCGACACCCTGTCTCTCTTTCTCTCTCTCGCTGCCATCTGGCTGTGACTTCTCATCATCTTGCATTCTCAGCCCCAAATCCAATGGACTTTCACCCATTCTTCCAGATCATCTCAGTTCAGTGCCCGCATCAAATTCAAACCATTTTGACTTCAGGAAGTTACTAAATTGGCTTTAGAGCATCATGAGGATTATAATAATAACAATAGCAAACACTTCTGTAGCACTTACTACATGCTGATGACTGTTCTAATTGCTCACAAGTATAGTATTTTTTTTTTTTTTTTGGCCACGCCATGCGGCATGCAGGATCTTAATTCCCCACCCAGGGATTGAACCCGTGCCCCCTGCATTGGGAACGTGGAATCTTGACCACTTGACCACCAGGGAAGTTCCCTCTCACATGTATAGTATTGACTCATTCAAGCTTCCCAGCAACGCTGTGAGGTAGGTACAAATTATCGTGTCCAATTTACAGATGAGGACACGGAGGCACGGGGAGGTTAAACAACTCACACGGCAAGTGAGTGGCCAAGCCAGGACATCAACCCAGGCAGCCTGACCCTCAGACCCTGCTCTTAACCACCTGGCTCTACTCTACCAGCTGAGTAGGAAGAAGGAACATCCAGAAGAAACGAGTCATTTCCATTGTAAGGATGTTGTCTGGAAAGATGCTGGTGACATCACACGGACTCCTTTTTGGGAGGACCGTGGGAGAGATCCTTGCCTGTTCTTGGTACTAAAAATAGTTAAGTTTTCTCCTGAGCATCTGGTGTGTTTTTGTTTCAGGACACTGGGAGCCGCATAAATGACCAGCTTTCCCTTTTTGAGTTGGCTGCTAAGGAACTTGAAGCCAAATTTATGGCCCAACCATATGCTGGTTGTTCAAGTTTTTAAGGGATGGGTTTTTCTTAGCCTCACTTCTGGCTCTATGTCCCCACTTTTTCTCTCTCTTCCTTGCAAAAAAAAAAAAACAAAACCCCACAAAACTTTAAACGGACTGAAAAAAAATTTCACAAGAACAATACATGTTTACTGTAGACAACTTAGAAGGTAAATTTAAAGATGGGGATAAAAATCCCTGCTTGTCCCCGATTTTAATGGCTGCATAGTATTCCCTCCTGTAGAGTTTTAAAATCAATGCCCCTACTGGCAAAGGACTGGAGGGGAAAAAATTCCAGTTGTCCAATTTTAGACAGCACTTTAATGAGCGTTCTTGTAGCAATTGAGTGCTTGTCACATGATTTCCCTGGGCTAAATTCTTAGACTCAGATTGGCTGGGTTAAATACAAATGCAGAAACCTTAAGGCTTTGGCTCTGGATTGGCAGACCGCCCTCCAGAAATGTCGAATTCCTGCTCTCCTATTTAATTGGAGCTATCTTGTGGTATTTTACATATCCTTGTAAACCACTTGCAGTCCTCTCTGGAACAAGGCAGCCAACAAATAAATATATGAGCCCCAAGCCACTTCTGTTTCCTGATTAAATTATCCAGCCTCAACCGCAATAATATCCTTGACTTATTAAGAGGCAGCTGCTTGCTCTATTCCTGTTTGCTAATCCCCAATAGCCAGTGCTCAATGGTTGGTCGCCCCTGGGACCCTGTAGCAATCCCTCGGCCCCCGGAAGAACCAAGAATTGTTTTTTGAACCAAGACGTAGGTGACGGAGCTGTAGGCTGAGCTGATGATCCCGGACGCGAGAGCTAGAAAAACTTTTCCTGTGTGTCTTGTACTCAGTCAATCCTGGACCTGTTACAGAGACTGCTGCTTAATCGGGGCAGCAGCCTGGGTGAAAGCATTTGAAAAATCCCAGCCAGAAAAGGCAATATGAGGAAGAGCTACTTGAATGCATTGCTTACCTGCTTAGAGGCCATTAGCAAGAATATTGAACTTGAAACCAGCAACTCAGCCAAGAGGGTGGCTGGCTTCCCCATTGCATTTGCCACATGTGAGGTGAGACAGGCCACCAGATCAGAAGTGTCTGTACCGGGAGAGCTCCGCGGCTCTCACACCTGCTGTTATAAACATTTCCCTTAGTTATAGGCGTTCTCTACCCCTAGGACTGTGATCTCTGAGAACTCGTGACTTTGGTTTGAAGCTAAACCCAGTCTGAGAGAGCTGGCCTTTGGACTGTCAAACACGGAGCCTTCCAGGACCTTCCAATGGGTTCCCAAGGACATGAATTGACTGTGTATTTGAACTTGAACCCGATGGGCAAAACTTAGGCTCTTTGCCGTGCTGAGATTTGGCAGCCAAACCCCGAGCATTTAATTACGCTGCTGCAGAGAACACTCCAGCGAGGTGCGTCCAACGCAGACAATTATTTTAGGAAAGCCGTGGAGGCCTTCTCTCTGCGCCACTTAAATCTTGCTTCTCTTTTACAATTCAACATTTCGTGTGTTGAGAGAAAATGGCTTGTTTGCTTCAAAGGACACGCTACAGAATGTAGGAAGGGGATGTTAATTATGTTGAACCGGGCTGCTTTGTCTCTGCACAAATGAGAATCTTCGGGGGGTTCTATCCAAATTGCTTGGGGATCAGAGCCAGGGGAGCACAGATGGAGATGTTTGGACTCAAGTTCATGGTTTTGGTTTTTTTGTTTTTGTTTTTTAAGGACTGTATTTGTCATGAAAAAAGGTGAAGCTAGTTCTGCATTCTCCTAGAGCCAAAGGGGAAGGCACTCCTGAATCACTTTTCTTTTTTTTTGTTTTTAAAGTTTTATCTTATACTGGAGTATATTTGATTTACAATGTAGTGTTAGTTTCAGGTGTACAGCAAAGTGATTCAGTTATACATATACATATATCTATTCTTTTTCAGATTCTTTTCCCATACAGGTTATTACAGAATATTGAATAGAGTTCCCTGTGCTATACAGTCGGATCTTATTGATTATCTATTTTATATAGAGTAGTATGTGTATGTTAATCCCAACCTCCTAATTTATCCCTCCCCCTCTGGGTCACCCTTTTTGTCTTAGGCCATCCTTCTTGGTTTTGGTCAGGCTTCTTCAGGAGCAGAGCTGGATGAGAGGAGTTGAGTGCAAATACTTAGCTGGGAGGCGATCCCAGGAGGAACCAGTGGCGAAAGGGAGATGGGAAGTGAAGGAAACCCAGGCAGGGCAATCTAAGGGTGCCACTGTGGGCACCTGGAGCACAGATCCCCATGGGATCCTCTGGGAAACTGCAGGCAGCAGGCACCCCAGAGTTCTCCCACTGGAGAGGCGAGAGGGCTGGTATTTATCACGAACTCCGTAGGGACTTCCGGGTGGGAGGTACTTCTGCCTGCCCAGTGCAAAGGCGGGGTGGGCTCCGACCACACGAGGAAGCCCTTGGCATTGGGGATCCTGGGCGCTCTGCAGTAAGGCTGGAGTGTGGGCTCCACCTGGACCATGCCTGCGTGCAAGGGAGCCTGGGAAGGTGAGTGACTTCATTCTTCCGCCGGGGAAACATGGACTCGTAAAGAGGGGGTTCCCTCAACCTCCGAAGTGTGTACAAAAGGCTCAAAGAATGACTAATTACAATAGTTTCAGATGGCATCTATGAATGGTTTATTTATTTTTTTCTTATAAATTAGCGGAGGAGTCAAGCTCATCTGTACAGTGATATCACTTGTTCACATTCCAAAAAGCTTAAAAAAAAAAAAAAAAGCCTTTATTGAGTGGGAGAGAAAAAGGTGGGCTAACAGCTGGAGTCTCTGGGATTGCTCATAACTCACAGCCTGGCTTATCTCTGCTACAGCTCATGGGAACAGCCTCTGCGGGGTGATAAGTAGCGGCTGTGCAAATGATCCATGATGGTGAAGCTTTGTTTCTCTGTAAAACACTTGGGGTTCTATCAGACTTTCTTCCCTGTCTTAGGAATGCATTCTGGATAGGACCAGCATCTTCTACTTCCCATCTTCTCAGTTTCCACCCATCATCGCTTGCCTGGACTCTTGCAGTCACCTCTGCCCTGGTTTCCCACCCTTGCCACCCCACACCCACAGTCTGTTCCCCTCACAACCGCCAGGGGGCGCTTGTGAACACCTGAGTCAGGTCCTGTCCATCCTCTGCACAGAACCCTCCTTGGCTCCTACCTCACTCAGAGCAAAAATCACTGTCCTCCCCATGGTCCACAAGGCCCTGCACATGCTGTCCTGTCCCATCCCTGTCCTCATCTCCCCCACCCCCCGCACAATCTCCCCCTCGGTGACTCTGTTCTAGCCGCACTAGCCTCCTCCATGTTTCCCAAACATACCAGGCATGGTCCGGCCTCAGGGCCTTTGCACTTGCTGTTCCCTCTGCCTAGAACATCTTTCCCCAGATATCCTCATGGCTCCTCCCTCACCTCCTTCAGGTCTTTACTCAAATGACACCTTCTCATTAAGCCCTTCCCAGGGGCCCTAAAATTGCAATCCCTAACCACCCCCCAACCCTAGCATCCTCCATCATTTCTTCCCTGCTTTACTTCTCTCTATGGCACTCATCACCCTTTAAATACTTGGTGTTAACTTATTTGTTTATTTCTGTTGCTCTCCACTTTAATGTAACTCCTAGAGGAACTTTTGTGTTTGTGTTTTGTTTACTATGTTTTCAATATCCAGAACAGAGCCTGACACACAGTAGGAGCTTAACAAATATTTGTTGAACAAATGAGACCACCATGCCCTGATTAAAAACAAAAAGACTGGGAGTTGTGACTGACTCCAGTACGTTCTGGGGAAGCTCAAGGGGGCCTGATCTGGGGGCCCAACATGTTCCATCCAGTGAGGATTCATTGCTTTTTGAACAATGTTTCTCCAATCCCTCCAGATACTGGTCAGAATTTGTGTGCCAAAAGTGTCCCTTCCTCTCTCCTCTTCTCCTGGCTCACTCATCCCTCAAGTTCAGCTTACATGTCCCTTCCCTGGGGCACCTCCTCTGAGACCCTCAGCCTGGGAGGGTCTGTTACTCTCTGTACTTTCTTTGTAGCATTCACTGCAGCATATAGTTCTAGAAGTAATGGCAGGATTCCATAATTCATGTCTGTCTCCTCCACATCTATGGGCAGCAATCGATACGCTTTCTTCGTCTCTCTCTTCCTAGTCCCTATCCCGGACCCATGCCTGGCATAGAATAAGCACTCACTAGATATTTTCTAATAATTTTGGAAAATTATGGCTCTGATGAACATGAGCCGTAGGACACACGCATCCCTTAAAAACTTGAACAAGCAGCATCAGTTCCCTGATGAACATGAGCATTTCAAAGGTTCTGATAAGTCCTGCATTAAAGAAACTCGTTTCAGGAATTCCCTGGTGGTCCAGTGGTTGGGGCTCTGTGCTTTCACTGCTGAGGGCCCGGGTTTGATCCCTGATCAGGGAACTAAGAGCCCTCAAGCCGTGCAGCGTGGCCAAAAAAAAAAAAAAGAAAGAAAGAAAGAAACTCGTTTCACTCAGCAATGCACAAACATATTTGACCTCAGAGTACCCTCTTCCCAGCATGCCTGGTAAGATTGCCAGGGTTCCAAGGAGCATGGTTTGGGAAGCACGGCCATAATTGATCCCTGAATTATCTAAGTAGCATCAACTGACTTGAAGTTTAGTTTAGGAGGAGTCTAAAAGTGACGCCTTCTAGTCAAGGGCTTGGAGGTCTCTGCAAGGAGTCTGTCACCCTTTGGCCATCACTCTGCCTCTTCTCAGGAACAGGGGTTGGGGGAAGGGGGAATGACAATAGTAGAGTTGTGCTTAGTGGCCCCCAAGATATATCCAGAGCCCATCTGTCACTGTGGGTTGAGAAGCAGAAAGGAAGGTTCAGGTTTGAGGGTCGGTAGGAGTCTGGGTCTATGTTCTAATGGTGGTTATGGAGGCATTGTTGCATGCGTTTGAGAGAATGAATTCCCCTTTGGAAGGGCTCAAATCCCACAATTCCTTGCCATGTTCCTTCACCCCTCATACTTCAGTCTTATCATCTGTAAAATGGGTCTCCCGGAGGAGGGATTGAGATCACACACGTCTGGCACTTAGCACATGGTCTGGCACATTCCAAGGGTCCAGCAAAAGACATCTGTCATCTCTCTGGGGCCCCCTTTCTCTCCCAGGAGTTATGGGGTGATTCCCCCATTGGGTTCCCACTCTCTGACCCCCACCTCCCCGCAGACCCTCTTCCAAAGCCCAGAGGAAGGCTGGCAGCTGTACACCTCGGCCCAGGCTCCCGACGGAAAATGCATCTGCACGGCCGTGATCCCCGCGCAGAGCACCTGCTCCCGCGATGGCCGGAGCCGGGAGCTGCGGCAGCTGATGGAGAAGGTAAGAACCTTCCAGGTTCCCTTGTGAAAATCTCCCAATTCCCACCCTGCCCTCTGCCCCCATCCAGGTCAGCCGGGGCCAGATCTAGCCATGCAGATTATTCAGAACTGGTGGATAACCTGGCTCCCCTCCAGGTGGATATTTCGGTCAATATCTGTTTAGTGCTTTCTTTGGAGGAGAAGCTGAGCGCTGTATGGGGAAAGGGAAAGAGAACCCCAGTGGCAGCATCTGAGTCTTCGGTGCGTGAGCTCTGGCCCCACCATGCATTCAGCCAGACTCACCTGCTAAGAAGGGTCTCACCCTCCATCCCAAGAGACTTACATAAAGATGCCTTCCCCTTCTGATTGTGGTTGATATAAACTGGTCCCCATTCAATACATTCCCAAGGATATCTCGGTGCCCTTTAGAGGCCGACTGCTGTCCTTTGCCACTACCCAGCTGAACTGCCCATTAGTCACCTCTGATGTCAGTGTTGAAAGGGACTAGCAACTTCCCACCGCCATCCTGTGGAGGAGGAAGCTGAGGACAGAAGAGACCCTTGTTGGCACTGGAGTCTTCCACCCATTAACTCTGTAGGATCCTGCCCTGCCCGTGACACTGGAACTGCTTTCCCCAACAGTGCAGAATGGCCATGTGGTGTCCCCTGATTGTTGACCATGACTGTAAAAATGTTTTGTGGCGTCCAGGATGGGTATCAGGCTCTTGGCTTTCTGAGAACGTCCAAGTGTCACGTGAACGATGGTTCAGGAAAGTCTGTGTATTTCAACAAGCATCCAGCGTTGCCTCTGAGTTCACCTTGGTCGGGAGGAACTCAACTTAGCCAAGTTGAGGTGGGGGCTAGGGGGCCCTCGGTCTGGATTAGGAGAGGTCAGGGCAAGGGGAAGTTCAGTCCCCTCATTTAGCCTAAAGGTATTTATTGAGCATCCAGTATTTACTGAGCATTCAGCTGTGGACAAGCCAGACACTGGGTCTGCCTCTGAGGATCCCACCTAAAGGAGACAGATGAATAAGAACATTCCAGATAGTAGTCATAGCTGGAAAGAAAATAACCACGTAAGGGGGAGAGGGTGAGTGGCTGCTTAAGGCAGGATGATCAGGGAAGGCCACTCTGAGGAGGTGATGCTGGAGTTGAGACGTGAAGGATGAGGAGGAGCCAGCGGCAAAGACAAAGGGAACAGCGCTCCAGGTAGAGAGATCAGCAAGTGCAAAGGCCCTGAGGAGGGAAGAAGCTTCAAATCTATGTGAGCGAAGTTGGGCTGGTGGTCGCGGTGGATGAACACGGGCGACTAGGCAGGCAAAGGGGCAGGACCAGCTCGCAGGGTCTGCAGGGGAAGGTGATCCAATCTTCCTTTTGAAAAACTCCCTCTCGGGACTTCCCTGGTGGTCCAGCAGTTAAGACTCCACGCTTCCACTGCAGGGGGCCCGGGTTCGATCCCTGGTCGGGGAACTAAGATCCCACACGCCTCGCAGTGTGGCCAAAAAAAAAGAAAAAAGAAAAAAGAAAAAGCTCTGTCTGGCTGCTCTGTGGAGACTTGACTGCTGGGGACGAGAGTGGAGGCAGGGAGAGCAGGGAGGAGGGGAGAGGTGGGAGGTGGTGGTGGCCAGACTAGTAGCCAATGCATGGATTGGGCATGCCATTGGGAGGTCAGGTTGCTGGTAAGGTTGGGAGGAGAAGGTTGGTGGGGTGTTTGTCTGGCCTCTGGCCCCGCCAGGTCTTGTGTGTGGCATCCTGGGGACGGGGACAGGAGAGTGGCTCTCCCTAACCCTCCCAGTTCCTAGGTTCAGAACGTCTCCCAGTCCATGGAAGTCCTTGAGTTGCGGACGTACCGTGACCTCCAGTACGTGCGAAGCATGGAGACCCTCATGCGGAGCCTGGATGCGAGGCTCCGGGCGGCCGACGGGTCCCTCCCGGCCAAGAGCTTCCAGGTGGGTCCTTCTGGGTTCAGGTCAGAGGTCAAGAGAAGAATTGGGATCGGTGCCCATTAGCTCCCAGCGTGGGGGTCACATCTGGGAAGGACCGAGTGTTGGCTGCCCCAGATCTAGGGTCCAGTGTGGGCTGGGCCAGATGTGCATCAGAGATAAGGGGTGAAGTTGTGGGTTGAAGGTCGGGCTCAGGTCTGGGTCACTGGTCAGGGGTTGGGATCAGCAATGGTTCCACCTTGGGAGCAGGAGCTGAAGGGCAGGATGACGGAGCTGTTGCCCCTGAGCTCAGTCCTGGAGCAGTACAAGGCAGACATGAGGACCATTGTGCGCCTGCGGGAGGAGGTGAGGAATCTCTCCGGCAGCCTCGCAGCCATCCAGGAGGAGATGGGCGCCTACGGATACGAGGACATGCAGCAGCGGGTGATGGCACTGGAGGCCCGGCTCCACGCCTGTGCCCAGAAGCTGGGTATGCCTTGCTGCTTGATCTTGACCCCTGGCCTCCACACCCAACCCCCAAAACCCTCTGTGTGCCCAGGGCATGGTTTTGACCTCTAACTTCGAAACTTTGACCCTTGACCTCCCTACTCAAGGCCAAAAATAGACCCAGAAGCTGGAAATGCTCCTGACCCTACACTTTCAGTCCCTCACCCCCAACCTAGCTCCACCTTGGGACCAGATTTCTGGATCCTTCCTCAGCCCTGTTCCCAGCTCTTCAGTTTGCTCACACTACCACATCCTTGCCCTGCCTCCCTTGCATTCTTCCCATCCTCCGCTCTCATCCCCCCTGTTCCTGCCTCCCAGGCTGTGGGAAGCTGACGGGGGTCAGTAACCCCATCACCGTTCGGGCCATGGGGTCCCGCTTCGGCTCCTGGATGACTGACACGATGGCCCCCAGTGCGGATAGCCGGGTGAGTGACTGTGCCCACGCCAGGGGTCAGAACCTATACTGGGGAGGAGACATAGCCTGTGGCTGCCCCTAGGTGCCAAGCAATTCCACATCGATGATTATCTTGTAGGGCGGAGTGTCCTAGGGTCTCCAGGGACCTTGGACCTCCCCCTGACTGTCTAGTGACCACCAAGTGACCAAGAACTTTCCAGCCCTGTGAATCCATAAGTCAGCTGACCTCCAAAGACTGTATAGAGACTAATGGTTACTAGTACTAATGACCAGCTCCCAGTGACCACTGAGCTCAAAGTAACCACCAGTGACCAGTGCCTTCCCAAGGACTAGGACCTACCAGCACCACTCAATGACCTTTAAACTTCCGGTGGCCACCATGGTCACAATTGCCTATCACCTCTGATCCACAGGAACCATCTATGAACTGCCTAGTGACTATCCTAGTGACGGATGTTGGTCACTGGGCAGCCACTGAGTGTCATAGATTAGAGGCAGCAAATAGCCACTGCCCCACTGTGATCATTGGTCTCCCAGGCATCCTGGTGGTTCAACCAAGGGGTTAAGAGCTTGGGTTTGGGGGGAATTCCCTGGTGGTCCAGTGGTTAGGATTGGTGCTTCCACTGCTGGGCCATGGGTTCAGTCCCTGGTTGGGGAACTAAGATCCCGCAAGCCACGAGGCACCAAAAAAAAAAAAAGAAATCAGACTTGGAGTTATATCCCGCTTCCACCAATTCTTAGCTGGGAAACTTGGGCAGGTTCCTTAATGTCTCTGAGCCTCAATTTTCCTTATCTTCAAAATGGTTATGATAACATCAGCGTTACAGTTTTTAGGATGCTTTGCCCAATAACCAGCGCGAGTAAGGGCACTCACAAATGCTAATACCATGGTGACAGCGAAAGATGTTGACGGAGAGGATGCTGCGTTCATGCCGGTCACCTCGTGGTCACAGGAATTACCCACGGGCAATGGATTCACGTGACCTCTTACCACCCAAGGGCAGCCTAATGACCACTAGCCATCCCATATCCAATGACCAGTGCACTCCTAGGCCCAGTGAGTCACCAGGGACTGCAATTTCCCCGATTCTTGGGGATCAAGCACTGTCCTCTGAGTGTCTGAGACCAATAGCACTCCCTGACCAAATGATCCCAGTCACTGGGAGGTCATGAAAGGTCACTGGACATCCCATGACTGAGTAATGACCACTTAGTGACTGTTGATCCCTAATGACCATATGATTCCTGAGTGGCTGCTGGGACCTTTGGGTCATTGGTGGTGGTCCACCAGTGACCAGCGGCTCTCTTGTAGGTCTGGTACATGGATGGCTATTACAAGGGCCGGCGGGTCCTGGAGTTCCGCACTCTGGGAGACTTCATCAAAGGCCAGAACTTTATCCAGCACCTGCTGCCCCAGCCGTGGGCAGGCACAGGCCACGTGGTGTACAACGGCTCCCTGTTCTACAATAAGTACCAGAGCAACGTGGTGGTCAAGTACCACTTCCGCTCGCGTTCTGTGCTGGTGCAGAGGAGCCTCCCTGGGGCCGGCTACAATAACACCTTCCCCTACTCCTGGGGTGGCTTCTCGGACATGGACTTCATGGTGGACGAGAGTGGGCTCTGGGCCGTGTACACCACCAACCAGAATGCAGGCAACATTGTGGTCAGCCGGCTGGACCCGCACACCCTCGAGGTCGTGCGGTCCTGGGACACCGGCTACCCCAAGCGCAGCGCCGGCGAGGCCTTCATGATCTGTGGCGTGCTCTACGTGACCAACTCCCACCTGGCCGGGGCCAAGGTCTACTTTGCCTACTTCACCAACACGTCCAGCTATGAGTACACAGACGTGCCCTTCCACAACCAGTACTCCCACATCTCCATGCTGGATTACAACCCCCGCGAGCGGGCCCTCTACACCTGGAACAATGGCCACCAGGTGCTCTACAATGTCACCCTCTTCCACGTCATCAGCACCGCTGGGGGCCCCTAGGGGCTGCCATCGCTCACGCAGCCACGCGAGGGCCACGGGAGCCCTTTCTCCTCTGCCTGTGTCCCTCCAAGTTTATCTTTCTATCTCTGTCCTGCCCTCTCTCTCTCTCTCCCTCTCCCCTCCTGTACTGTTTTTTCTCCCTCCACCTTTGCGCCCAGCTTTCATTCTTTGCTTCGGTATTTCTGTCAGTGCGTTTTCTCAGTATTGTCTCTTCTTTACTGATCTCTGATTTTGATACCTCGCTCTTTCTTTTTATTGAGGCCTCTCTATCTTTTGATCGATCGGACTCTCCAGCTCTCTATCTCTGCCTCTCTTCCCTCCCTCCCTTCCCTCTTCGAGTCCCACCCCGTCCTCCTCCTCCTCGCTCCACGTCCCCTCCTCCCAACCCGAGGAGTTGAGTGCACGGATGCTTCTTTTTTTATTTACACTTTTTCTTTCCGGGTTGCTGGAATAAATGGGACCTTTGACATTTGATGCTTCCCCTGCTGTGTGTGTCTGGAAGGGGCAGAAGAGGCAAGGGGGAGGGTGAGCCTGGAGGCCCATCCCAGCTGGGTCCCCTTGTCCCAGGCCACAAGCTTTGTGAACAG
Source organism: Eubalaena glacialis (assembly GCF_028564815.1). Classification (NCBI taxonomy): domain Eukaryota; kingdom Metazoa; phylum Chordata; class Mammalia; order Artiodactyla; family Balaenidae; genus Eubalaena; species Eubalaena glacialis. The sequence goes on from NC_083719.1 coordinate 180,179,855, forward strand.
GGGCAGGTAAGCCCAGCCCGGGGGGTGGGTGGGCGAGGGCCATGGCAGGGCGAGCCCTTTGGGAAGACAGGCGAGGATACCCAATCCAAAGTTGTTTCAATTGATCCAAACAACATGATCCAAATAACCAAGAACTCTATCACAACGATGAAGACTGGCCTCAAACGAATATCCTTTGTCACTGTTTTTTTTTTTTTCACTCACTGATCACACAGGTGCATCACTGACCCACCTGGCAACTTTTAAAATGGGTTTTTTAACAATTTGGCTGCTTTTAAGAATATGGGTATGAGAGGGTAGCACACAATTTTTCCTTTTTCTTCTCTTTTTGCTTTGTAACATCAAAATCATTTTGTATGAGTTGCACCTGTTCTGAGTTAGCTGCTAAAAAAAGATAGCAAGGCTGAAAGTGCATGGGGCCCTTCTGCTGGACACACCCACGCCCCGTGCCCGGGCTTGGGCAGGGATAGTCCCTGACGTGGGGACCGACATGGGGACCGGAGCTCTTGGAGGGGAAGGACGGGCAAAGCTAGCAAGTATCAGAGACAGGAAGGGAAGGGGTGTGTGAGCGCGTGGGGAAAAGACTGAAGTAAGCACAGGCCAAGTCCTCAGGAACCTCGGCAGTGTGACTAAGGTGGGGTAGGAGGGGGTCACAGAAGGGGAAAAACAAAATGAAGGCTTTATTTTAGCCAGATCTTTGGTAGCCTGGGTGACAGACTTCAAGGAGACGGGGGAGACAGTCGCCTCTGAAGCTGTGGCCGGGAACAAAGGTAGTGCTGACCACTCCCCACCCCCGCGTTGGCCCCAACACATGGCCCCCCCTGAAATCTCCAGCAGAAACATTGTGCAAACAGCCCTACCGGCCCAGACAACCCCCCCGCCCGCCCCTGCTGAGGCCACGGAGGCCAAACTTGCTCCTCTGGGAGGAACCCTCCCTCCCTGTCTCCCCGTCTCTAATTAATGGCCTGATTAAATCATCTCCGCTCCGTGCTGGCATCTCCCGGAACTCGGGACACTGGGGCCGCATTGCCGATGAAACCAGTGAATAATAAATGCGACTGCCTAATGCACTCATTTAAAACCAATTTTAAAAGAAATCTTCAAGAAATGCAATTAATTTCCATTTAAATTAACAAGTTCGACATTGAAGAGAATCGATTCCTGGATAAGCACCTTGAGAGGCACTTCGCTCTGTACCTGCTTTTAAAAAACAAACACACAAACAAAAAACAGGCACAGGGCGAGGACACCTAAAACATCTGCACCCCAACCCTCCAATCTGTATTGGGCATCAGTCAGATGCCCACAGGCGCCCCTTCTCTCTTTCTCACACACACACACACACACACACACACACACACACACAGGCAGGCCCAGCCCTCCTTATACTTTTGGGTTGGTGGCTTTTGTTCCAACCAAGGTTGGGAAGGAGTAATAACCCCCTGCCCCTGGACCCAGGCGAGGGTTGCGTGTCATCTGCGTGTCCTAGGCTGCCTACTGCTTACCCTGACTTCCCCTTTTGTGGATGTGTATCTGGCTACATCGGGGAAGCTTTGTAGCCCATCCCGTGGCAGTACCCATGTTACCCCGAGTTGAAGCAACTGGCTCTAGCCCTGCTCTGTGGCCACAGAAGCCTGAGCTGGTGAAAATGGCAAAAGAGTGGAAACCAGCCCCCTGGGTAGAGTTTGGGCCGGGAGGTGCCAGACCAGTGACAAAGACTATACTCTCACCACGCTGAAGGCCTGGGATTTAGGGCCTCACTTCTGGGCAGGAGGGGTGTGGAACAGGTGACAGAAGCCACAGCTCCTGAACCATGCATGCTGAGTGGGCTCTGGGGGCATGTTTACCAAAGAGCAACGTTCTTTTGTGTTGGGTTTTGGCCGCTGCACAGCTAGACAAAGGAAGAGGGAGGTCCATGGAGGCAGGTGGTCACGTCCAGATGGGGGGACCCCTGGGTCACACAGGACAGACACACACCTAAGGCCAACAAGTCACATGGGCACATGCAGGCTTGGGCACGCGCACACACACACACACACACACACACACGGATGCCCAAAGTGACAGGGAGTGACACAATTTCCCTGGGACTTCCCTGGCGGTCCAGTGGTTAGGACTCTGTGCTTCCACTGCAGGGGGCACAGGTTCGATCCCTGGTCAGGGACCTAAGATCCCCCAAACTGTGCGGCTTGGCCAAAAGAAAAGGAAAATTTCCCTGCCAGCCCCACACAGGAAAATGCGCGCGCACACACACACACACACACACACACACACACACACCCCCGCACCCTCCCTTCCCCGGCAGCATCTCAGATGCCTGGGAGCCCAGGGAGACCTTCCCCGGGCCTTTGGTGCTGAGAGCGAGGCACAGGCCCATCCTCAGGTGGTACCTTGGAGCAGGACCCTGAAAACCCTTCCGCCCCCAAGTACTCGTTTCCGATCCTTCCCAGAGGCTCCTTTGGACCTGGAGGGGTGCAATGGCTCCCCCGACACCGCAGAACGGTTGGCGCAGACGGCAGGGTTGCTGCCTGCCTTGTGGCCTCCACGGGTGGTGGGAGAGGATTCTGCCTGGAGGCGCAGCCGACCAGCCGGCTCTCCCCAGCCCACCGGAGCTGAGAGGAAATTCATTAAACCTTCCTAATGACAAACGCTCTGGCAGGCGGCAGGCAGAGAGCGATGGCTCCAGAAGCTGGCCAGATGGGAGTCGGCCCAGGTGGCTGTTTGAGACTCGGGCTTTTATCAGAGACTCAGCTTCGGCGGGGACGGGGGGCGGGGGGCAGGGTGTTCCCTGGCGTCAGGCCAGGCAGGGCTTTATTTTCCTCAGGTGCCCAAGCCCCGCTAGCCCGCCACCCGCCCCCGCCCCGGGCTGGTCCCCGTGAAGTAGGCGGGCAGACCAGGCCTAACCGCCTCTCAGCAACTCCGCAAACCTCCTGACCGACCTGAGCCCCCAGCCCAGGCCCTGGCCCCAGGGCAGCTACGAGGAGGTGATGGACAAGAGGTGGGCCGCACCCCAGCCCCCCACCTGAAGAGGAGGAAGAGCCCCCCCCCCCCGGACCCCATGTGCCACAGGATTCCCTCTGCTCCACGACAGCCCCTCCCCCGGAGGGCGGGGCAGGATCCCTGCTCTCAGAGGCGCCTGGCAGGGCCCCCCCCCACCAGGCTGGCCCCCTGCTGCCATGGTAACAGCGTCTGCAGAGGCCGCAGGACCCAAGCGCAATCTGCCAGAGCGCTCGTGGTGACAGGGAAGCAGGCCTCAGGGTGCTGGGCGTAGTTCATTCTAACTCAAGTGGCCCACGTGCGTGGAGGGAGTTGGTGGGAGGGGGGCGGCGAGAGCACCCAGGGCACGGGGGCTTCAATCTGGCTCCCCGAGGATGCCCTGCTCCACCCGACCTGCTGAATCCAGAGCTGGGGGGTCAGGGCCCTCGCGTGCCAGGACGTTCTTGAACACCCAGGTGTGAGGACCGCTGGCGCTGAGCAGTGCTCCACATCCCCGAGAGCCTGGCTGCCGCTAGGATGCCCCCAAGCCCAGGAAGAGGAGAGGCTCCTCAGCGAGGAGAGGCGGCCTGGACACCTGGATGCCAGGGATGGTGGGAGACGATCGCTCCCCCAACCGTGCCCCACTCACCTCCGCAGGGAGGAAATGAGAGACAGGGACAGCAGAACAGTGGTTCCAGGTTTAATCGAGGCTGGGGAAGGTGCTGCACTGCTGCTTAGAGAGGGCCCCCAAGCAGCAGGCAGCCTGGGCCCCAGGCGGAGCATTTGCTTTTTGCAACTGAATAGAGGGAGGTGGCAACACCAGAAACAACTCAAGGCCCTCCTGCCCCTGTCCTGGACCTGGAGGGACACAGGGGGCGGCTCAGCTAACCAGGCCTTCTCTTTGGGACAGGTCACCCCCAGCCCTTGGATCTGGAAGTCCTGCGAGCCTCTCCACCCTGCGCCCTTCTGAAGTCAATTCCTAAAGGGGAGGGGAGTCTGGCAGGGAGCCCCCGGTGGTGAAGAGCCCCCCTCCCAGCCATTTTGGGATCAATAAATACTGTGTGACACGAGCAGGGAGGGGAACGCACTGGTCAGCGGCAGCAGGGAGCGGAGCGTGCGCACCCAGCCACCCTCTCCCGCACCCAGCCCGGGACGGGCGGGGGGCGTGCGTGGCAGGCCTGGGCCGTCCACACCCCTCACTCCGTGCGCAGGATGATGTGGATGCCAGAATCCGTGAACACGGGCCCGCTCATCTCCCCTGCCCGCAGTGCAAAGGAGGCGTCTTCAAATGGCTTCTGCATCTGACCTGGGGAAGGAAGCATGAGGGATGGCAGGTGGGGGGTCAAGACCCGGGCTGCAGGCCAGGACCAGGCAGGGCGGGCAGATGGGGCTCCCACCTGCACCCCCGGGCACTCATTTGGACTCATCCGTCACGTGGTTTATGGCCCGGTCACAGCGGCGAGTGGGGCCCAGCTGAGGGCGGCAGGGCAATTAGGGAGGCCCCGGGAAGGCTGAGGACAGCGTGAGGGATGAGGGCAGAGCTGCGGTCTCTGCCGTGCACGTAAAGACGCGTTCTAGGCATGAACTGGTCTCCCTGCGCCGGTCCCCAGCCCCTGCCACACTGTCTGTCTCCCCTGCCTCCTGGGGCGGGCAGGCGGTCCACAGACCCTTGCTGGCTCCCCGACACCCCTCGCCCCATCCTGGGCCCCTCCCTGATGCTCTGTAGACCCCAGGGATGGAGTGGGAAGGAGGCGGAGGCCTGGCTCCCTCCGCTCCTCCCTTTTCCACAGCCCCAGCTGGAGAGGCCTGAACTCGGGGTTGCTGATCTGACCCCCTCCTCCCCTCACCCCTGGTTTCCCCACCCATGAGGGCGGGGCAGGGGATGCTGGGGGACATGCCCTGGGGCTCTAAGGGGCCCCAGCCTTACACCTCCAACAGGAGGAGAGGAAAATGGCAGCAAGTCCCCACCTTGGGGGGCCCGTGATGGGGACAACTGAGCAGAGAGACACACGGATGGACTCCCCACCCCAAAAGAGAATGTCACTGGGGAGAAGGCTCTGCGGCCACCACCCCCAGCAGGGCGGCCTCTGAAGCCTGAGGGAGGGACTTTGCTGCCACCTGGTGGACTCCAAAGGCCCATGCGGCAGGCGTTACCCCTCCCGATCTCTAGGTGGTGGGCGGGCGCTGGTGGGTCAGAGGGTCCTGCCGGGGTTTGGTGGTGCCCATTCCTCGCGCACCTCTGCTGAAGGCACCCAGGTCTCCCCTGGCCTTGGCGGAGCTGCAGTCGCTGAACTGTGAGGCCAGAGATTCAAAGTCCTCTTCTCCCGACTTAATCTTCTGGATGTAGCCTGCGAGGGGGACACACAGGGAGACCTCCCCGTCAGGGCTGGGGCGGGGCAGAGGGCTCCAGGGAGGGCGGCATTCCACTCAGAAAGCGCCTTTCACGTGCAGGCACACCGTGACACTGTGGTGACCGCAACAGCCAGCTGGTCTCACGTCCCACCCCTATACCGCCCGCCCTGTCACTCCCCACCCCACACACACTCAGCAACATACAATGAACAGAGCATGGCCTCTTCCTGCCCTCACACGTACTCTGAGAGAAAATCTACCCCCCAGGCCCTGTTGGGGAGGACAGCAGAAGACAGGACAGAAGTTAAAAAGGGACACTGGGACCCAGGGGTTCCCCAAGAACCCCAGGGCAGTGGTGGAAACCCCAGTGGAAAGTTTTCTACAGGCTTCTAGGAGAAAGGCAGGAGGCCAGGGCGCCAGCCCAACTCTGCCACAGGAGACGGCTGGGTCCTCAGCCCGTGGGCCTCAGTTGTCTCATCTGTCCAAAGTGTGAGGAAGGCCAGGGCCGCTTACTGGGGCTTTGTGGAGACCCAGCGGCGGCCTAGCTGGGGCTCGGGGAGGGACACGCGTCATTCCCACAGACTGCGCCCCAGAGACAGCAGGGTGTGTTGGTAGCGCACCAGATTCACCCTCTGTGCAGCCCAAACTGTCCCCATTGGGTACCGATTCTCCCCGGAGGGACAGGGAGGCTGGGCTGATGGGAGGGCAGGAAAAGGATGACTGAGGGGAAGGGCTCCCAGCAGAGGGCGCCAGGGGGCAGCACCGAGCACCTGTGTGGCTCTCACAGACCCTGCGTGTGCGGGGTAGGGAAGGGCCGCCAGCCACTCTCCTGAGTCCAGGCAGGAGCCCTTGGAGCGAGAACCCATCCTGTCCTCCCCAGACCACCAACGGACAGCCCCTTGCCTCGAGCTAGGCCTACACGGCTTCCCTGACAGCCACTCTCCTGGGGGGCATTATCCCTGAGGCCCCCGGGGGGACCTGGGACCATGCACCCCAACCCCCAGCTTAGCGATGGGACACCAGCCCACGCTGGTTGTGAGGGGCACCCCGTCACACCCACCGGTGGGTTTCTGAACTCCATGATGACACCTCTACCCGTTGCTCCTGTCTGACCTAAACGAGGCTGTGACACGCCTGGTACCTGTCTGAGCACCGCAGGGACACTGCGGATTAATCTACCTGGTGCTCTGAGGTCCAGACACGCAGCCCGGCCATCTGCCTAATGCTCGGCTGGTGCAAACCTCCCCTCGGCCCATGGGCCTCCGACTCCCGTCCGACCTCAATGTCACTGTTATCCATCTATCTCCCTGGAACGACGGTGACAGCACACCTATCACTCCCCGCCCACCCCCGTCTCACTGCTTGTCACAGCAGCAACTGCGTGTCCCGGTATCTGACCTGCTCGGCTGCTTCCACGGCTGTCCCGGTAGCCCCTGCCTCCCCCGTGTCCCTGTCACTCTCGCCCTGTCCTGACCGTCCCTTTGCTTCTGAGCCTCAACTGTCAGTCATTGCCAGCAGGCCACAGTGCCCCACAGCACAGTGCCCGGCACAGACAGACACCTTGACAAATGGCACTTGCTGTCACCATTCTCTTCCCCCTTCCGTGTGGGCTGTGCCAGCCGGTGACGAGGCTGCCCCTACTTCTCTCTGACCTGCCCACCCCTGGTCCTCCTCGCCTGCACCTCGCAGTCTGCGCCGGCCGTCACCGTGATGCGCTGCCTGGTCAGGCAGGCTCTCCGTCGGATGCGACACAAGCCCCACCCTCTGTGGACTGCTCGCATGCGGCAGCGGCTTCTGCCGTAATGCTCTGCGGTGCTCCCGACGCCGCCCTGGGGCTGCCAGGTAGGTGGTCCCCCTGTGCTAGACGCATTCACGGGTGACTGCGATCTGAACCGGATGTCACTAGGATACCCCTCCTCTACCTCCTCCTCTCCCTGGATTCTGGTTGCGTCCTCGGCCTCACCGGGACGGCACCAAGATATCTCCTCTCTCTTCTGTCTGGACCTCAGTAACAGCGGCCAGGGGATCCTGAGTGCACTGTGCCCCCCGGTGCACCTGCCCGCCTCCAGGTACCGTGGGGGGCACTGCTGCACATGCCCAGCACTTGGGGAGTCAGGCCCAGCCCTGAGCCCGGTACAAGCACCCCCCTGCTGCGTCCTCCAGCAGCTGGAGCTGTGGGCACAGTGGCGGGGAACCCCCGAGACTAGGTGGCCTGGCCGAGGCGCGCACACAGTGTATGTGTGCAAGCAACAGCAGCCTAAAGACTGAATAAAAGCCAAGCTTTTGCCCCCCCATAGTTTTTTGTTTGTTTTTTGGGGGTTTTTTGTTGGCCAGCCGCATGGCTTGTGGGATCTTAGTTCACTGGGCCCTCGGCAGTGAAAGCGGAGTCCTAACCACTGGAATGCCAAAGAATTCCCGTGTCCCCCATAGTTCATGGCACCCAAATCTTCCTCTGACCAGCCAACTCTCTCAGAAAATATTCTGCTTGGATGGGAACCTGAAATGATTTTGTTTAAAGAAACAACGCTTCCTTCCTGAGCTTCCCTTTCAAAAGCTGACCTTCAGGGGTCTGGCCACAAGTGAGGATGCAAGGCTACATTCAGAACCCCCTGTGTCCCCTCAGCTCAGTCTTACACCCCCCATGGTGTCCCGCCCAGTCTTGCCCCCCCCACACACCCCCACCTCTCAGCCTTTGCTTAACCTTTGTTTAATCATCTCTTCCCACCTGAAGCTCATCTGCTGTCCTCTGGTCTCACCCAGGAGTCTCCCTAAGGCCCCACTAGGCGAGGTGCCTCCCTGGGCCCTGCATTTACCCCTTTCCTGTTTGTGCGTCTGTTGCCGCCTCATACGGGAAGGAGAGGGACCAGGTCGGCCTTGCTCACTGCTGTGTCCCCAGCTCCCCGTGCTGTGCACTGAACAGGTGTTCACTAATGTTGAAGGAATTCGTGAATAAATGAGACAGAAACAGGCCACGGGGAAGGAGAGAGAGGGATCCACCACTGGGCTCTGTAGACGGAAATGCTGGAATCTCATGCCTTTTTTCTGTGAACCTCAGGCTCAAACGCTACAGAGGAGGCAAGAAAGGAAGTGCAAACCAGACACCCTGGGCTGTTCCCAGCAATGCCCTGCCTCACCCGACCGGCAACACCCCTTACCCAGACAGCGTCCATCTAACCCTCACCCAAGGGGGCAGCTGAGGCAGAGCAGGGTGGATTGTGGACCCCAACTACTGTGTTCGGATGCCAGCTCTACCGATCCTGAGCTTTGCAACCCTGGTACGTGACTTCGTCTCTTGGAGCTTCACTTGCCTGGTCTGTAAAATGGGCTAATTATCAGCTCTGACCTTGGAGGGCTGCTGTGAAGGGTAAAGGAATCATTGCCAGAACAGTGCCTGGTGCAGAGTGAGCCCCTGACAATTACTAGCTGTCAGTCCATAAATAATACGGGTTGAATGTTTATGTCCCTCTAGAATTCATATATTGAAACCCTAACCCTCCAATGTGACAGTTACATGTAGGGCGACTGCTGTTCACATCAGGGCCTCCCTGGGACCCTCAGGCCCTGGGCGTGTGGGGATGGAGGGATGGGAGTAAGCAGGGAGGGCTTCTCCACGGCCTGGCTTCCTTACACAAGGACACTGGCAATGACAGGCAGCCGGTCCCCAGATCCCTGACAAGCCTGTGGCCGCAGCCCAGCAGCTGCAGAGGAGCCAGCACTGGGAAAAGGAGCCTCAGCAGAAAATGTGGACACATTGCCGGCAGCCTGTCCCCTCGGGGCAACCGGGGAGCACAGGACCTAAAAGCGAACTGATGGACCCAGGCTGCCGGCTGCAGAGTGTGTCGCCCAAATCCTGATCTCTTTATCACCTGGAACAAGCCCTTGATGAGAACAGGGGCGGGGGGAACAACATCCACTTTCACGAAAGAGAAAACCAAGCCCAGGCGCCCAAAGCTTGCTGATGTGGCACACGAGTGTCTGGTTACCGAGTGCACCATGGCCCGGGCCATCTCACTGCACCCTCGTAAGGACCCCCGAGGGGGCCTGCCTCAGCCCCATCTCAGGACACTGAATAAAACCACAGGCCAAGGTCACTGGAGGGTCTGCACGCTAAACCCACCAGGCCTCCCGCGTCCTGGCCCAGAGCTCCACCCGCGGGCCATGGGGAAGCAGCAGGGAGCTCTTGGTAGGCGGAAGCCTTGTCCAGACCATGGTCCCCACCACACACTCCTAAATGAGTGGGGTCGAGGCTCTGCTGAGCATTCAGCTGCTGGCTGGCCCCTGGACCTTCACGGCCACCCGGGCCCCATCCTACAGATGAGGCAACTGAGGCTCTGACAGTAAAGACGCTTGCTGGAAGCTACGCCGCTGGCACCGAGATCCATCTCTGTGTGGCTCCAGGGCCGGGCCACACTGGTTCTGACCTTACCCCACCCCTGCCCCTCTAATCCATCACCCCGTCCTCCCGATTCTGCCTCCTAAATCTCTCTAGAATCTACTCTACCTGCTTCCTACCTGCCCCAAGTTCCAGTCACAGTGTTTCTAGTTGCGATTCCTCCCACAGCTTCCACCAGGCCCTCTGGCACAGGCAGGCAGGTCGGACCCCTGCTAACACTCCCGCGTGTGCACTGACTTAAGGCTAGGCCCCAGGGCCCAGCTGCTTACTGGGCACACCCCCAGACACCCCTTCCCAAGACCCAGGCTGACCTCAGCACCCCCAGGCTCCCACTGCAGTGCGAGCCCCACCAGACACATCCCTGTCCATCCTAGAGCTGGGTCGGGGGGGACCCTCACCTGCCACCCCCAGGCAGTCCCCAGGGCCCAACAGCTTTCCTTCCACGTGATGCTCAGATATCCCCACATCCACCTGCCATCTCTGGCCAGGACTGTCGCAAGGGCTTCTGTCTCTGGCCTGCTGCTCTGCGGAATCCAGGTCCTCTCACGGTTGCCTTGCCAACATCTCTTCCTCAGACCCTCAGATTTAGTGAGTCCCTCCCGAGACTGTGCCTCTTCCCAGTCCCCTCAACCAGTGATGGCACCTCCTGATGCTCAGTCTCCAAGTGCCCGTCACCTCTTGCTCGTCTCATGTGGTTCGGAAGCCTCAGAACAGGGACCCCTCTAGGAGCTAGGAGGACCCAAGAGGTCATCTCGTGATTCCTCTGGGTTTCCTGCCACATCCTCTTCCCCTGGGGCCGCCAGACCCCGCTCATTGCTCACAGCTCACCGCTGGTCCAGCCAGCCTGGGCCCTGGGCCTTCTGGCTTTCTTGGCCCGTCACCCTCCAGCCACACGGCTCTCTCCTAAAAGCCAGCGCCACAGGGCCCCCCTCCCAGTCACACGTGGCCATGTGTTTCCTGCTGTCTCTGGGAAAGGACCCAAACTCTTGGCCTCACTCTGGGCCGTCCTCCACCTGGCTGGGACCTGCCCTTGAGGGGTCTCATCCCTCTTCAGTCCCCTGCACAGCCTTCCCCCGAGTCCTACCTACAGCCGAGCCACAGGCCTTCATTTCTGCCACTTCCTCTGCCAGGGATCCTTCTCGCTTCCTCCTGATTCAGGAAACCAGGCTGCGAGCGCTGCCGTGGGCCAGGCTTTGTGTTGGGTGGCAGGAATACAGTGGGGAAAGAGACAGATCCAGTCCCTGCCCTCACGGAGCTCAGGAAGCGAGCTCTTTGAATCTGCCTTCAAGATTCTGTGCCAGAACTTGGCTCTGCTCTACAAGGCTGGGAGGTAGGAGGCTAAGAGGTGCCATTTAGCAGGTGCCAGACACTGTATGGGGGGTGTAGGTGTGGGTATAGGTGTGTTTAAGTAATATCCCACGGGCCAAGGACTTCCCTGGTGGCGCAGTGGTTAAGAATCCACCTGCCAATGCAGGGGACACGGGTTTGATCCCTGGTTCGGGAAGATCCCACATGCCACAGAGCAACTAAGCCCGTGCGCCACAACTACTGAGCCCATGTGCCACAACTACTGAAGCCCACGCACCTAGAGCCCGTGCTCCGCAACAAGAGAAGCCACCACAATGAGAAGCCCACGCACCGCAACGAAGAGTAGCCTCCGCTCGCTGCAACTAGAGAAAGCCCGCGCGCAGCAAAGAAGACCCAACGCAACCAGAAATAAATAACTAAAAAAAAAAAAAAAAAAATCCCACCGGCCAAGTACCGGACCAGTGATGCATAGCAAAACAACAGCCAATATGGACTGATTATGCCAGGGCTGTGCTAATAACAACCATCATAATGGCCACCAGCAATTACAGAACATTTACTAGATGCCAAGGCTGTTATTCATGCTTTACTGCATTAGGTCAGAGTCTTCTCAACTACCCTATGCAGTGGGTCCTATTATCATAACGCTAATTTTCCAAGTGAAAAGATTGAGACTCAGAGATGTTAAGTAACGTGCTCAAGGTCACACAGCCAGGACCTGGCAGAGCTGGATGGGCACTCAGCCTATTTGGGCATGGGAGAGAGACTGGTTATGTGGGGTTGGAGGGCCCGGGAGGGGTCTGGGATCTCTGGTGAGAGAGGCTGAGTGGATGATGAAACCACACGTGTGATCCAGACCAGCACTGTCCAACAGAACTTCCTGCAAGGATGGAAACCTTCTCTATCTGTGCTGTCCGAGATGGCAGCCACTAGCCACATATGGCCCCAGTGTGGCCAGTGTGACTGAGGACCCAATCTTTAATATGACTTAAATTTAATTAATTTAAATGGAAATAACCACACGTAGGTGGTGGTGGCCACACTGGACAGCTCTAGACCAGGGTGCTGCGAACTATGTCCCACAGGTCAAATCCTGCTGTTTTTGTAAATAAAGTTTTATTGGCACACAGCCGTGCCCATCTGTTTACATATCATCTATGGCTGCTATGGAGTTACCAAGCAGAGCTGACAGAGACTGTATGGTCCGCAAAACCTAAAATATTTACCATCTGGCCTTTTCAGAAAAAGTTTGCCTACCGACTGCTGCTCTAGACTGTGGAGGAAACACAGAACAGAATGAGGAACAGCCTTCTCCTTCAGGGCAGAGTTAATTCACTGATTCTACCTTTCCAACCTCCCTCCTGACCCATCCATACACGTGCCCCAGGACCCTGCTTGACGATACTACCATCAAGGATAGCTCCCACTGAACGAGGACCCACTGTGTGCCACGCACTTTCTCATCTCACTGAGTTTTCACGATGGCCCTCGGAGGCAGGTATATGATGCCCATTTTACAGAGGTGAAAACTGAGTCTCAAGGAAGTGATGTGAATGTCCCAAAGTCAAGGAGCTTATAGTGGCATGGCTACTGTCTGAACCCAGGTCTGCCAGCCCCAAGGTTGGGTCCTCCCCACCTACCCTGGCTCACCCTCAAATACCAGCTGGAGAGGAAAAGGAGAGGCAGCCGTGAGAGGCAGGCTCGTGTCATGTACAGGCACTTCCAGGTCTGTCAAGGCCACAGCTGACAGCTGAGCAAGCTGGGGTAGAGGGTCTGGCATGACTTCTACAAGCCCAGTCTGGCCCCTGGGGAGAGGGACCTGCCCCCCCCCAGACCCTGTCTCCACCTCCGCTCACCATTGATCAGCTCCAGAGCCTCCTCCTTGGTCCGGGTGATCTTCTCCTGCCGCCAGGACGAGGGCCGCCGTGACTGGCTGTGCTTGACCAGCAGGTGTGAGCAGCGGACCCTGGCGGGCTCCCCTTGTCCATTTTTGCCGCCGCCAGTGCTATTGCCACTCGGCCGCTCCCACTGGCTGGCGTTAGTGATGTGATTGAAGTAGTACACCCGGCCTGGAAGAGGGGGGAGTGGAATTCAGCTGCGACCTGCTCAGAGGACACCACCGTGAGGCCGTGATAAGGGACTGGCCAATGAGATGCCTCCATTCGGCCAACCCACTGCTGTCCACCAGTGCCACCAGGCCTTAGGGAGCTAACATTCTAGGCGGGGGCAGACAGACACCAAACAAGCAATAAGACCACGTTATAACTTCAGTCATTCATAACTTCAAGGGGGAAAATAACCCCAGGTGAGGAAGAAAGGTTCCAAGCGTGCACTCAGCAGCCAGACCGCCTGTTCAAATCTGCCACTCTGCCACTCACTCACTGTATGATCAACCTTCCCTGGGCCTCGGTTTTCTCACCTGTAAAATGGAGATAACAGCAATACCTGCCTGAAGGCTTGCTGTAAGGGCTGTATGAGTTCGTATCTGTAACGTGCTTAGGATAGCACCTGGCACACATTAGGAGTGTGGTAGCAACTATTATGTCCATTTTATAGACTACAAAACTAAGCAACATTTCCTGGGTGTTTACTCTGCTCCAGGCACATATGGGGGAGGCAGGAACTGTACCCATATGCGTCAGACACAAAAGCTCTGCTCTTTTCCCCTACCCAGTGTACTCTGTTGCAGAACTGCGGGCCAGCATTACTGGGGCCAGATGTTACCCAGAGACTAAGGAGCATGGAGTGAGGGCCGCAAACAAGAAGCTTGAAGTAGGACCCAGTAGAGATAGGGTGTCATTCCAGGGGCGGAGAGTTTGCCTGGGTTACGTGGAGGACTTGTGCCCACCATTGTGAAGGGCTGGATGTCACCCACGGGGAACACTGTTAGGGTTGAACTGGGAAGAAATGGAGGGAGTGGGGGCCCAGAATTGGGCAGAGCATCAGCTTTATGCTGCAGGTCACAGCCACAGGCCAGGGCTGCAGCAGGGTGGGTGACAGCTGAGCCACTGACTGCCTCTAAAACCTTGGCAATGGGCTCCATCTCCCTGAACCTCAGTTTTCTCACCTGAAAAGTGGGGGTGAGGTGAGAGAATAAGGACATCAAACCTCATGGGGTTAATGTGGAGAGCTGATGATGATGTATGCAAAGTGCTCACCAGAGCTCCTGGCGTTCAATAAATCGGAATTCTTACTGCGACTGTGATTACTGTGAGCTCTGGTCCGGCTGAGTGAAGCACTGGACCTCAGTGTATCTCAGTGGTTTGCAGTAACAAGGGCAGGGGGCTGTGGAGTCAGACTGACTGGATTCTAACCCAGCCCCCACCCCCTGAAATGAATGACCTTGAGCGAGTTCCTTCAGTTTTCTGGCCTCAGTTTCCTGACCTGCAAAATGGGAGTAATAACTACCTACCTTCCAGAATTGCAGCCATTCAGAGAAAGAAAACACCTAAAACGCTTGGCACAATGCTTGGCACTGAGATAAACGTGCCCTATTATTGACATTATTATTGGGGGAAAAACCTTAAATCGGGTCCCGGAGCACGGGGGGATGTCCTCAGGCAGAATACCACCGGGCGGATATCGCAAACTCAGATTTAGGTATGGATGGCAGCAGGCATGTTAGCAGTAGGAGGTTGTGGACCCGAGGCCGAGCAACCCTGGGGCCCCGCCCTGAGCATGGGGTTGGGGTGTCCTCCCCCAGGGGTGCCCCCTGGGCCCAGCGGGGTGCAAAGACCTTCTCCCCGGACGTCAAGTGCATTAGGCCGAACGAAAGGTGTCAGTCAGATCGGCAGGGCCAGGGCCATCCCTGAGGGAGTGCCGAGGGATCACCGTCCCCCTACCACCCCGGCAGTGCGAGGGGCCTCTCCGGCCCCGCCCCTTGCCTCAGTTTCCTCAGGGTTCCCCACTCCTCAGGCTCGCAGCCCTCACGGGGTGAGCCGGGCCGTCACCCTGGGACTACGCGGAGGAGCCAAGACCCCAAGGCAATCGAGCGGCGGCGCCGCGCCCAAGGGGCGAGCTCGAGCCCTGCTTCCGCGGGCCCTCGCGGCCCCGCCCCAGCCCCGACCCCTACGGCACCTGAGCTGCGGCTCATGCGCTTCTCCCAGCCGGGCGGCAGCTTCTCCTCGTCCGCCATCTTCCCTCCTGCCGCAGAGCCCGCTCCGCCTCCGCCGCACCGCCTCTGACGCCCGCGCCTGCCCACCGCCGCTGCCGATTGGTTGGGCCCGCCCCGCAACGGGGTCTGGCGACGACACTCATTGGGCACCCCAACTGTCCGGACGGGCTCTCTGGCTTCCTATTGAGCAGAAGCGGGGGTGGGCGGGACCTCCCACGGTTTTACCTGGGCCCCGCCCCCGGTCGGCCTCACCCAGGCCCCGCCCTCCTCCTTTCCTCGGCCCCTAAGTGGTGGGAAAGGTACACGAGCCCTCCTTGTCAACGCCCTTTGCCGAGCTTCAAAGAAGTCCTCACCTCTCCTTTGCGTCCTTCGCCGCAGAGCTCATCCGATTGGCTACTGCAGCAGCAATTCCCGCCTTCCTAAGCCGTACCCGGAGGGCCGCAGCTCCCCATGCGGAAGTGTCTGGTTTGTGTGGAGGTAACTGCAGCAGAGAAGGTTCTTGGCAGAGGCTGCGCTGCCTTTGTTGTTGCCATAGCAACGCAGTTACCTTGGTGATGAACAGCTAGGAACCCAGAAGCCTAAATTTGGCTCCTCCATCCTCCCTCTTCCCACCTGTTTCCTCCAGATGTCCAAAGCTAGCCCACCTCCTTTTAATTTTTTGTGCAAGTCTCTTTCCCTATGCTACTGACCCAAACACCTTACACTTCCGTTGGAGTCTACTTTACTTCACCTATTCCCTCCCAGTCTGGCTTCTGCCTCCGTCCTGGGTGACCAGTGGGTGTTGGCATTGCCATTCAGATGGGACAACATGGGAGGCGCGGGTGGGAAGATGATGAGCTCAGTTTGAGTCAATTTATTTTTTTAATTTATTTTTTATTTAAGTATAGTTGAATGAGTCGATTTAAAATTAAGTCTGTGGCACTCGTGGGACACTGAGGAGGTGGTTGGAGACCTAGGGCTGGAGATAGACATGGGAGTCAAGACACCAACAGGGAAGAGTTCAACTACAGTTCATCTATAGCATAGACCCTTACATAACCGTTAAAAAGAATGAGGTGCAATGACATGAAACACAGGGAAACATGTCTATGACAAATTATAGAGGCAGGATGGGGGTTGAAGGTTAACAGCACTCAGGAGCCAGATTGCTTTGGGTTCAAAGCCTGGCTCTACCATTTGCTATGACCTTGAACAAATTACTTAACTTCTGCACTTCAGCTTCTCCATCTGCAAAATGAGGGTAAGAAAAATACATATCTCATAAATACCTTTGATGTAAAGATTAAATGAGTTAATCTATATAAGCACTCAAAAACAATGTCTGGTCCCTAGCAAGGATATGTGTTGCTGGGTGAAAAAAAAAGCAAGTCACAGTACAGTGTAGCAATTATAGTATGTATGAAAGCATAACAAAACCAAAAAAAAAAATCAACAAAAATTAATTTAATTATGTGTATTATTAGAGTATGTATAATTATCTCAATTGTGTAAAAACTATATCTTTATATCACAGAAAATTTCTGGATTTATTCAAATATGTTAATGACTAACACTGGTGATTCAGGTGAAGGAAAAAATGGGAACTTAAGTTCTAATATAACATTTTGATTCCTTTTTACAAGCATATATGAGCACAGTAGTAATAATACTTTTTAAAAGATAATTTTAGACTTAGGGCAGAGCTGCAAAAGTAGTATAGTTTTCTGTGTCCTTCACCCAGCCTTCCCTTATATTAGCATCTTACATAATAGAACAGAGGCTCTCAGCTAGGGGTGATTTTGTTCCCCAAGGGACATTTGGCAATGTTTTAAGACATTTTTGATTGTCACAAATGGAGGAAAGGAGATGCTACTCGCATTTAGTGGGTAGAGGCTGCGTATGTTACTGAACATCCTACAATGCACAATTATCCACCCAAAATGTCAACAGTGCCAAAACTGAGAAATCCTGCCACAGAATAATGATCAAAACTAAGAAATCAACATTGGTACAATACTATTAACTAAACTAGACTTTAAAAGAATTTCCCCAGTTTTCCCACTAATATCCTTTGTATGTTCCAGGATCTACATTGTCATGTCTCCTTAGTCTCCTCCAATATATGTCAATTTCTAGGTCTTTCCTTGTCTTTCATGCTCTTGATACTTTTGTAGAGTAGAATGTCTCTCATTCTGATGTTTGGTCATGATGGGGTTTGTCTGGTATTCTCATGATTAGATTGAGGTTATGCATTATTGGGAGGGATACCACAGAGATGATATGCCCTTCTCAGTGCATCATACTGGGTGATCAATGATGTTGCAATGTATTACTGGTAGTATTAGGGTTTCAACTGCTGCATAACAAATTACCCCACAATTTAGTGGATTAACATTTGCCATCTCAGTTTCCAGTACAGTTTAGCTGGTGTCAGCAAGGGCGTCTGTGGTCTTATCTGAAGGCTTAACTGGATAGGATCTGCTTCCAAGCTCCCTCATATGGTTGCTAGCACGATTCAGTTGCTAACAGGATACTGGACTGAGGACCACAAGTTCTTCACTGGCTATTGGCTGGGGGCCAGTAAGGCAGCTCACAACCTGGCATCTGGCTTTCATCAATGAGCAAGAGAGCAAGCAAGACAGAAACCAGTCTCTTCACAACCCAATCTCAGAAGTGATATAACATCACTTATGCCATATTCTGTTTGTCAGAAGTTAGATCTACCCTATACTCAAGAGGAGGGGATCACACAAGGGTATGAATACATGAGATCATTAGGGGCCATCTTAGAAGCTGCCTCTCACAGTTGTGATGTTTTTGATCACTTGGTTAGGGCAGTATCTGAACTATTTTCCCCTTTGTAATGAATAACTACTTTTGGGAGAGATACTTTTGAGACTGTGCAAATATCCTACTTCTGCTTAAACTTTTGCCCACCAATTTTAGCATCTGTTAGTGCATCTTGCCTACAGCAATTATTACTATGGTGATGCAAGGGTGGGTGATTTCTTATTTCTCTTTCCTTCTACAACTGAAATCCTTTTGTAATGAAGAGTTGTCCCTTCTCCCCCACTCATTTACATATTCAGTTATTTATTTATACGAGCATGGGCTCAAGGATATTTAATTCTTTGGGTTATAATCCAATACTATCGTTATTTTGTTGCTCAAGTTGTTCCAAATTTGGCCACTGAGAGCTTTTTCACAGGTTGGCCTCTGTGCCCTTTCAACATGCTTCCATCCTTTTTATTTGAGTACTTCTTACCTTCTGGTACACAAATTTTGGGGGTTTGTTTTTTAAGCAGACAGGTAAAGAGGGTACTGACCTATAAGAGCAGGAAAATACAGGCTCAGCTTGTATTTTCCCTGCCCTAGCTCTGGAATCAATTACTTCTCCTCCCACCCCCCCCCACCCCAAATTACTTCTCCCAGAAGCCCTGGTTCCTTTTATTGGAGAATATTATTTAGAAACCAAGATCTGGCTGCTGGGTGTGCTCACTGATACTGGGGTGTCACGGCTTCTGGTCCCTCTAAGTGGGTAAAGGAAATATATGTATATATGCACATGTCTGTATTTCTACATGTGTCTGTAAACATATTAAACCAAAACCATGAGTCCACACTGATAACTCCCAACTCTAATCCAGCCCCACAGGGTTCATTCTACCCACCCCCTTCCAATGTACCCTCTCCTAGTTTTACTTGTAACTTCTTTCTCCAGCAGCAAGAAACCTGGCTCTAATTATATACAATATATTATCCAACCCTGTGTGTGTATACGTGTACAAAACTAGTTTCAGATTTGCTAAATCATACCACTGTGAGGAACATAGTTACCAACTAAAGTACAGTGTTTGTGTATAATTCTTTTTTCTTTATCCTTACAGTATTAAATCAAATTACTTTTTCAAGGTTATTTAGGTCAGCTCCTTTCTCCCCTAACCTCTTTGGTGGGGTCATGTGATTCATTTGTAATACAGGCAGATTTATTTGACAGCCTGCATTCCATCTTTCTCCCTATATCCTGGTTGGCAAATACTGAGTCCTGCATCCACCACTACAGTTCCAGACATAGCAGTTCCATCACCACAGAAATCCCTGCATACTGCCCTTTTATGTAAAAAAAAAAAAAAAAGCAAACAAAAATCAATAAAAATACTAATTAAAAAGAATGAAACGGATAATTTATATAGAAAGAAGAAAAGTAAAGCATAAAAAAGCAAACCGCTGAATGGTATGCAAATATTACAGAATATATAATTATTCCAATTGTATAAAAACTATAGGTTGTATTTCAGAAAATTTCTGGATTCACTCAAATGTTAATTATTGCCACTGTCGGTGGGGATATTATAAAAATAAGAAACAATTTTTAACAAAACATTTGGATTTTTTTTACAAGCAGTTATTGGCACAGTCTTTTTAAAAATAAAACTGAAGTTTATATAAATGCATTGAAAAAGGCCTGACCTCAGGAGAGAGAATGGGGCCAGAAGTGGGGTCTTACTTTTAGCCTGTCCTTTTCTATGCTGATTTGAAAACAAGGACTCACCTTGTCAAGGTTGTCATGAAATTAAATAAAAAATTGGGGGGGGTTGTTTTTTAAACTTTTGGGTTTTATCTATTTATTTATTTATTTATGGCTATGTTGGGTCTTCGTTTCTGTGCAAGGGCTTTCTCTAGTTGCGGCAGGTGGGGGCCACTCTTCATCGCGGTGTGCGGGCCTCTCATTATCGCGGCCTCTCTTGTTGCGGAGCACAGGCTCCAGACGCGCAGGCTCAGTAATTGTGGCTCACGGGCCCAGTTGCTCCGCGGCATGTGGGATCTTCCCAGACCAGGGCTCGAACCCGTGTCCCCTGCATTGGCAGGCAGATTCTCAACCACTGCGCCACCAGGGAAGCCCGGGGGTTTGTTTTTTAAGCAGACAGGTAAGGAGGATACTGACCTATAAGAGCAGGAAGAGCAGAGGTACCAGAAAACAGAGATTTCTAACTTGTCAGGAGGAAGTGGAGTCCTAGGGACAGGAGGGAAGCCAAGGGAGCAGGTAGGGAGGTGGCCAATGGAGACCGAGGTGAGACCATCACCCCAGGCAGCCGTCAGGTTTGCATCCCAAGAAGCTTGGTGGCAAAAGGCAGGCAGAAGCCTGGGTGGAGCAGTGGGCTAGACTTGAACATGGTTATGTCCTGAGAGGATCAGCCAAGTCAATACACAGAGAGGGGAGAAGGGATGGAGCAAGGTTCTAGGTGAAACTCTCAAAGCAGCTCCAGAATGTGGCTCTGGGAAAGGACAGGGCCAAGGTTGAGCCCAGGATCTGTGGCCAGGGGAACAGAAATGGAGTGTTTGGGGTCCTGTCTACTCAAACCTGAGGGAAGAAGGCAGGAGACGGCTAATAATGCCAGGCATCCTGCTGTTTTAACTCCATTATCTCATCATTATCTCATGGAAATGTGACTGTCATCATGGTTCCCCTTTTTAGAGGAAGAAACTGAGGATCAGAAAGGCTGACTCCTCCAAATTCCACTGCTAATGATCAAAATTCAAACCCAGTTGGTCTGACTCTTGAGGCTGGGTTCTTCTTATAGCCTATGCCACACTGTTTCACTCTGTCCACAAGGATTTCATAAGTGCTAAGAACTGTGGCTGCTTAATCATGCTTTATCTCATCTCCACTTCACAACACACCACTGAAGTAAACACTGTCGGTTCCAGTTTGGATAAGGAAATGAAGGTTAAGGGAGATTAAGTAACTTGCCCAGGGTCACAGTTGGTGGCAGAGCTGGGATTCCACCCATAGTCTCTCTGAATCTAAACCTGTATGCCTAACTACTACATCTACTGTCCTTACCCAGATGACAAAAATTAGGTCTATTAGGATGACAATAATCCTAGGATTATTGTTGGTCTATTAGGAAGACAATAATCCCAGGATCTCTTGACCTTCAGAGACACATGGCTAGCCCCAGAGCTCTGGTCTTCCATTCAGGCTCCCAGTCTACTGGCTCCCTCATTGATCCAATCTTGAAGTCTTATTGAGCAGCTGGGTACTGAGAATATAGTGACGACCAGATGCCAACCCTCCCCTCAAGAGATAGCCCTCACTCAAAGATGACAACAGTGAAGCAGCCTCTAAGTTTTTATTAACATGAGTTTTCAAAAACAAGCATCCATATTAGTGTGGGGGGCGAGGGTGGGGGAAGAGGGGAGGACAGGTAGAAGGAATTCTGCTCTATTGGTAATAAAGCTCCAGGTTCATCCCATCGTGGATTTCATCTGAAGTACAGGTGTTAAGGAATCCTCACTGTGGGCTCCATCCACACCCCTCCCATCTGTCACAGCTGGGTCAGGGTGGCCACATTTTAATTTGGATCATTTTAATGTGAAAAGAATCCAAACTTTTAAAGAAGTTCATGTTCCTTTTGCACAACAAACATGCCCGAGTCTCCCTCCACTCTGACCTCCTGTACCCAACTCAAGTGGAGCTCAGTAATAAATACTTTGACTGGAAAGTGTCAAAGTCTTATAAGCCGAGTCAAATCAAAATATTTCACCAACCACCCTCCTCCCCCAACAAAATAATTACATGGCTCCCATTTTCTAAATACTTAGCATGTGCCACATATTAAGTTAAACACATTATGTGCATAATCTCATATAGACTCCAGTACTGAACAAAGAGAACCAAGTCTGGGTATGTAGACCCTTCCTCAAGAAGTCAAAGGATACAGTCCCCCAGAGATACATGGTCCTTAAAAATCGTGTACCTGCGGGATAAAAACTTTTCAGGAAAAAGCTTAAGGAGGCTCTTCAGCCTGGAGGCAAGCTCAGGAAGTTCTGCCTAAGCAAAAGGCTGGCTGCAGCCCTCCCCCAACCAAAAACCTCTGGCCTGCTCCTGTCCAGCCCCCAGCTCTACCCCTGTACTCACCACTTCTTCAATACGATCTTGTTCCAACGAGTGCCAGTTTGGGCTGCAATCAGCTTCTTAAGGTCCCCGATGGTGTCATCAGTACTGGGCGCAGAGGAATTAAGGAAAATGGAAGGGGGAGATAGAACGCGACGAGGACATTTCCAGGAGTGAATGCTCTCTGCCAGGACCCCATTCCCGCCCCCAACCCTGCCCCCGGGTTTAACTAAAATCACCCTACAACATAGACTGAGTTGCCTGCCTCATTCATGTCAAGCACCCTCCGGAAGCCACCGCCTCTCGGCCGCCAGTGGATACTTGCATTTAACGCGGACTTTCTTCCCCAGACGGTCGTTGCAAACAACCTCGATCATCCTGGCTGGAGCTACACAGAGCGGGGACAGAAGCAAAAGAATCGGGACTTCAGGGGTCCCTCAGGCCCCAAGGCACCCGGTTATTGAGACTTAATGTTCACGCCTCCCTGAATCCCCCAGATCGGAGTCTTCCTGGGCCCCAAGTCCCGTGTCCCAGGAGCTCGGACCCCACGGCGACCGCGGACCCCAGGCAGCCGCGCGCCCCACCCCCCGTCCCGGCCCAGTCCCACTTCAGGTAGCCTGAAGGCCGAGCCTCGCCTCTCGCAGGCGGGCGGATCCTCGACGGCCGGGTCCCATCAACTTTCCCCTACTCCGGACCTCTCCACCTGGCCCCCTCACCTCGAATCTCCTGGAACCAGCAGACGCCACACCAAGCTCGCTCGAATGGAGAGCCCCAGCCAGCGCGGACGCTAAGAACCGGAAGCGGAAGTGCGCAGCCGAAAGCTCCTCCCTCCGCTCCTCCCAGTGCCTGTCAACGCCCCGCGGAATTCGCAGCCCCGGGCAGGATGTGGGCTTGCGGTTCCTAGGAGCAGCTTTGGGGTCCCGAGCCTGAGTAGAGGGACACATGTGGACGGAGCGTGGAGCCGAATGAGGGTCCCGGCGGGGGAGGGGCGTGGAGAGTCAGAGGTCATGGACCGGCGCCCAGCCGTTTGGATGCAGTTAGTTGAAGGCTTCTCGCTGTGCCGAGACGCCGTCTGGTGTGGCATCTCGGGGGGCGGGGATGACCTCTCGTTCCTGAGCCTGACGGAGCCTCTAACTGCAGCTTTAGGGCTTTGGGGAGCCTGGGTCAAGTCCTGCGGGCATCCCGTCCGCCCCCCTGCCTTCATTCAGGGCTGGGCCTCGGAAGCGTTTTGCTCACCCCTCCCCTCTGCTTATCTCGCCTGCCCCCAGGGACATCTTGGGTGCAGACTACAGTCAATAAGTGAAGGAGCCTCCTGATCCTGGCCTGGATACCAGCACTTACTAGAATGGAGTTCACGTTGCACGTCTACCTGCAACACTGACGAGGAAGCTGGAAACTGCACAACTGCAAAATCTGCCAGGTCTGTATCTTCAAGGAAGGTCGCTCCCGCCCTACAGGGGGCACTGTGTACCAGTTCCCAGCGTTGCCTTTCAGCGCCAAGCAGCCCCTGAACTGGTCTGGTTCCCCAGAGCTGGTGGGACAGAGAACACCCCTCCCTAAGTCCAACCTGCCAATGGAACTGACTCTTGAACTGTTCCCTCTCAGCAGATGAGATTCTCCTAGTTTGGTGAGCCTAAAAGGATTCACTCTGAAAAGGGGCCACCACTTCTTCTTCTTTTTTTTTTTTTTTGATTTTTATTTATTTATTTTTGGCTGCGTTGGGTCTTCGTTGCTGCCCGTGGGCTTTCTCTAGTTGCCCCGAGCAGGGACCACTCTTCATTGCGGTGCGTGGGCTTCTGATTGTGGTGGCTTCTATTGTTGCAGTGAGTGGGCTTCTCATTGCCGTGGCTGCTCTTGTTGCGGAGCACGGGGGGCTCTAGGTGCGCAGGCTTCAGTAGCTGTGGCACGTGGGCTCAGTAGTTGTGGCTCGCGGGCTCTAGAGCGCAGGCTCACTAGTTGTGGTACACAGGCTTAGCTCCTCCGCGGCATGTGGGATCTTCCCGGACCAGGGCTCGAACCCGTTTCCCCTGCATTGGCAGGCGGATTCTCAACCACTGTACCACCAGGGGAGACGCGGGGCCACCATTTCTGATTCACCCAATCCACCTTCTCAAACTAGGATATGAGATTAGGTGGAAGACATGAGATGCTTTCCTGGGGAAAGGGAGGATGCTCTGTGACCCTGTTGGGGCTGTCCTGCCTTAGGGAACTGGCCCAAGAAGTCCCACCTCAAACACTAGACTCAGGGGCCTTCCTGCCTCAGGACTTTGATCCGTTATTTCTCCAACCCCTGCAGAATCCCTCTGAGTGGGCTTGAGAAGGCAGGGAATCTGAATGGAAAGCTTATTCAGATTGGAGACACAGGCTTTGGATCCAGACAGATGAGTAAAAACGCCTTGATATTAAGCTGTGTGGTCTCAACTCTTCCCCTCTCTGATTCTCATCTTCCTCATCTATGAAAGGGGAGAGCAATCCCCACCCTAGGATTGTAGTAAGAATCGGTCTTGGACCAGCCCCTGACAGTCCTCTTGCAGAAGAACAGATGGGGCAAGAGGGGGAGATGGGAAGGTCAGGGGTGAGCTTGAGGGGACTAATGTGCCCGAGGAAGTTTAGAAGGAGCACATCTTTGCATTCACATAGAAATACTAGGACACACCAGATGTTGATGGTGTTTACCACTAGACGGTGGAATTGCTGTGTCTCATGTTCCTCTTTTTGGTGCTTTTGGTGTTTTCCCAGATTACCTACAATGAACATATGTTACTTTTGTAATCAGAAGAAAAAGTAAATGTTATTTTTTTAAAACAAGAAGTTCTATTTTTTCAATGTTTGATTCAAAGGTAGCTAGGGAATTCGCTGGCAGTCCAGTGGTTAGGACTCAGCACTCTCACTGCCGAGGGCCCGGGTTCAATCCCTGCCCAGGGAACTAAGATCCCAGAAGCTGTGTGGCGCAGCCAAAAAAAAAAACCCCAATTTTTTTTAAAAATTAAAAAAATAAAAAAGGGGAGCTAAGGCACAGGATGGTGACGCTGAGTTATGGGCTGGGGGAGATTGGAAAGGGGTGAGGAGTGCTGCTGAAAGGGGAAGAATATAAAGTCTGGGATTGTTGGGGGCTTGGGCTCCATGGGCAGTAGTGGGGGGCTGCCAGCCCCAACTGGGCTAAGGCTTCCTGAGGAAGTGGAGGGGATGGGCAATGGGAAGTCCCAGGACTAGGCTGCCACTGCTGCATGGACTGCCTCCTCCAGAGCCAGGTGGGAGGGGGAAAGGCCTCAGGAGACAGGACACCTCACCTTAGAGACCTCTCTCCACATCCTGGTAAATATCATTCGGAGCTTCCCATGAAGGGACTCAGTGCCTGCCCATTGAGGGGCCAGGACAGCCCCATCCTCCCGTCTAGGCAGCGGAAGGACCTGCTGTCAGAGCTGCTCTTGTGAGGAGGTAGATGCTTCCCAGGAGGGAGAGTTCTAGGTCAGAACTCTGGGCAGGGCCCCTCTGCCCCTTGTCGCCTAAGTTTCTGACCCAGAGGAAGGAGCTTATACTTGGGGATTCCCATCCCTCCACTCCTGTATGCTTGATGGGGAGGAGATGGTCCTTAGGAAACCCCTGTAACTGAGCTGGGGTCAGGGACACCTGCGTTCTGCTGAATTTAAAGGTTCACCAGAGGGGAAATAATCTTAGAGGTGGAGAGAGTTGCTCAGGAGGTCCCTTCTCCCCAACATCTCAGCCTGTCAGCAGGCCTTGGAGATGCAGCAGTGTCCAAGGCCAACCTGCCACCCCAGAATTCAGTCTGATACAGGAGGAAGACAAGTAAAGAAGAAGGACAAGTGAAGAGGTCCTTGCAATACAGTGTGACAGGTGCTGTGAAGGGGAAGCCCAAGGCACTGGGAGCAGAGGAGTCATTGCCCCTGCAGGCTGGCATGGGCTTTCCAGTGGGAATCGGAGAGCA
Source organism: Eubalaena glacialis (assembly GCF_028564815.1). NCBI lineage: Eukaryota > Metazoa > Chordata > Mammalia > Artiodactyla > Balaenidae > Eubalaena > Eubalaena glacialis. The sequence continues at coordinate 180,205,821 of NC_083719.1, forward strand.
CTGTGATAGAGGCCCACACTCTGGCATCAGAAAAATCTGGGCTTGTGGCCCTGGCAAGCGACTTGACCTCTGTGTGATTCTTTTGGTCTTTCCTTCCACAGTCGTAAAATGGTTGCCAGAGCATGAAGCATTTTTTCTGTGCTCTTGTTTGAGGAAAAATATCAAAGGGGTTGGATTTATTAACAAACATTTGGAACTTTCTTGCACATGGTAAAAATTCAAGCAGCACAAAAATATTATATACGGCAGCATAAAGTTTCCTCACCCTCCAGACCCCAGGCCCTCCTCACGGACAACTACAGCTAAAAGTTTTCATTTCATCTCTGTGTCTTCAAACATGTGATACAGAGCCTCCCAAGAAAATGATGAAACCTCTCAGATGTTAATAATGCATTTCAATAGAGATAGGGACTTTGTATTTTCAAGTAACATACAATATTTTAAGTTGTGTCAAAGGGCAGAAATGAATGACATAGTTTTCATACAGGCCTTTATGTATAAAATGAAACACAATAAATATATATATATATCCAATGAGATCAAACTATATACACTGTTCTCTACACCTTTTGCTTTTAAAAGCAAACAATATCCTAGCGATTGTTCCAAACAGCACAGAAAGACCTACCTCATTCTTTCTGACAATTTGAGATCCTAGAAGTGGGATTATTGGGCCCTACAGGGGCTGCAATCTGATATTGCCAAACTGTCTTCAAAGATTTTGCATCAATTCTGCCCCATCTGCAGTGGTTGAGAAGGTCTATTTCCTCACACCAAGGCTAGTGTGGGTATTTTCTGGCTTCCTCATCTTAATCTGATAGGTGAATACCACAGTGTTTTACTTTTTATTTATTTATGGATAAGTGAAAGCATACAGATTTTTAAGCTTTATTCAGATATAGTTGATATACAAAATTGCACACATTTAACATATACATCTTAATGAGTTTGCTTTTTTTGGGGGGGGGGGGCCGGGCTGCCCGTCATGCGGGATCTTAATTTCCCCACCAGGGAGCGAACCTGCACCCCCTGCAGTGGAAGCACAGAGTCTTAACCACTGGACCGCCAGGGAAGCCCCAGTTTGCGTTTCCTTTTAAAACAGTTTTCAGCGTCTCCAATTTCTTCTCTGTGTGTGTATTAAAAACATGTATTGCCAGGGAATTTCCTGGCGGTCCAGTGGTTAGGACTCGGTGCTTTCACTGCCCTGACCGGGTTCAATCTCTGGTCGAGGAACTAAGATCCTGCAAGCCGCACAGCGCGGCAAAAACAAAACAAAACAAAACAAAAAACCAAAAAAAAACCCAACAACCCAAAACCATGTATTGCCATTATAGGCTCTTGGGAGTGTGATTTGGCAAAACCTATTCAGAATTAAACTTAACATGTCCTTTGACCCATCAACCCAACTCCTGGTTATTTATCCTATAGAAATAAAAACATGGGAGGTATATATTGTGTATGTGTGTGTGTGTATATATATATATATATATACACACATATATGCATGTACATACATATATAAAGAGAATGTTTAGCGCCGATATTGCGGTGATAGAACTGGAAGCAACGTGAATACTCATCAATACGGGAATGTTTGAATAAATTTCACTGCCCTTATGAATTGCAACTTTAAAAGTGAGTGATATATTTAGAAAAAAAAAGAGTGATAGGGGCTTCCCTGGTGGCACAGTGGTTGAGAATCTGCCTGCCAATGCAGGGGACACGGGTTCGAGCCCTGGTCTGGGAAGATCCCGCATGCCGCGGAGCAACTAGGCCCGTGAGCCACAATTACTGAGCCTGCGTGTCTGGAGCCTGTGCTCCGCAACAAGAGAGGCCACGATAATGAGAGGCCCGCGCACCGCGATGAAGAGTGGCCCCCACTTGCCGCAACTAGAGAAAGCCCTCGCACAGAAACGAAGACCCAACACAGCCATAAATAAATAAATAAAAATTTTAAAAAAATAAAAAAAAAATAAAAAAAAAAAAAAAAAAAAAAAAAAAAAAAAAAAAAAGAGTGATATATATCTGGAGGGAGTGTCAATTCAGGCTCTGTGGAGAACAATTTGGCGCCATCAATAAAAGCGAAAAATTCAACACGTCTTTTAACAAGCTATTTCACTTCTACAAATTTATTCTCGAACTCTCCGCCTTGTCCTCCGCTCTTGGTTCCGCCCTCAATCCCGCCCTTTAGGGCTCGTGACCGCCGCAGCCACGCTTTCCCGGTTCGGTCCAAGCCCCCCACCCCCCAGTCTCGTTCCCACCTTAACCCCGCCGCCGGGCCTCGTCACCGCTCTAGCCACGCCTTCCGGGCTTGGTCCTAGTCCCCAGGCACGTCCCCCGAGTCTCGTTCCCGCCCTTAACCCCGCCCCCGGGCTCGTCATCGCCCTAGCCACGCCTTCCGGGCTTAGTCCTAGTCCTTACCCCCACCCTCGGTGCCGCGTTCGGATCCCGTGCTGGTCTGGCTCCCGGGACCAACCACGTCCCCGCAAGGAGAAAGCCAGAACTCTGCCGGCTACCGGGAGCCACGACCACCTCCCTGCCGGCACCCTCACTTCCCGCCGTCTCTTAGGGGCTTCCAAGGCGAGTCACGGAGTCCCTTTCGCCGGAAGCGGAAGTGCGTGTCGGCGGGATCATGGCGACGTTTGCGGACTTGCCGGACTCTGTCCTGTTGGAGATCTTCTCTTACCTCCCGGTTCGGGACAGGATCCGCATCTCCAGGTGCGGCCCCGCCCCAGGCGAGGGAAGGGCCGGGCGGGGGGGTGCACCAGGAGATGGACATCTGGTTCCCGCGGGGCCGGGACGTTCTAACGGCGGGTCCCCTTCCCCAGGGTCTGTCACCGCTGGAAGAGGCTGGTGGACGACCGGTGGCTGTGGCGACATGTCGACCTGACGCTCTACACGGTATGCGGGGCTGGCCGGGCAGGTCTGGGCCAAGGTCGGGTTGGCCCGACCTCGAGGACCACGCCTCCAACCCTGTGTTTCGAGCGAGGCTGTCCCGGGTGCATCCCGGCCGCGTCAATTATTTTGCTCCACTGTGCCTTCCAGGCCTCAGTTTCCCCACCTCCAGAATGGGTGTTACCAAAGTCGTGCAGGGAAAGGGCTTATTGATGAGTTTTCATGGAGAAATCATTTTCCATAGTCAGCTTATCTCCAGAATTAATCTCCTGAGTGGTGCAGCCAAACCATTTCCACTTTCTCCCATTTGCATTTTATTTTTTTCTTTTTATTATGAACTATTTCAAATATATGTAGAAATGTACAGAGGATAATATCTGAAACTATGTACTCACCACCTAGATAAAACCTTTTTTAACCTTTGGCCTTATTTACTGCTGGTCTTGTGAAACACATACAAATGTTTATATATACACATATGCATACAACATTTATAGGTACACTTCTTGCACTTTTTAAACCCTCCTCAGAGGTAACCACTATCATGAAGTGGATTTGTATCCCTTCGCGTTTTTATTTACTTATGTGTGTGCCCGTAAGCAATACACAGTATTGTTAACGTATTTCTAAAATTTAGATAATGCTGCTCTACTCTTTAGATAGTTAAATGCTATTTTACTTATATAACCAGCTTTATTCACACATCACTTTTGAGATTTATTCTAATCAGCACTTGTAAATCTAATTCATTCCTTTTAACTGCTGTTAAATGAATATACCACAATTTGTTTATCTATTTTCCTGTTGACAGATGGTTAGGTTATTTCCAACTTTCTACTGTTGTGAACAGCTTTATAAGGCAGTGTCTCAGACTTTACTGTGCATATGAATCACCTATGGGGATCTTGTTAAAATGCAAATTCTGATTCAGTGGCCTGGTGTGGGGGCCCCAGATTCCAAATTTCTAACAACTTTCAAGGTGTTACTAATGCTGCTGGTTCTTGTTCCACAAGAATGTCCTTGCATCTGTCTTCTTGCATCCAGGTACCAGATACTCTGAAACCTAGAAGTACAATTTCTGAGAGGTAGGATCCTTTATATTTTCTCACTTTCAATTCTTCATCTGCAATTCCAAAATCAGAAAGCCAGAAAAGTGAAAAGGTTTTTTGTAAGCTTGGCACAAATTCATTTGGTGGCAACACCTGATGTGAACTAGTGTGAGGCTATTAATGTCCTTTTCCTTATCTCACTTGGAATAAAAGTCATGTTATACTGAAAAATATTAATCTGATAACAAGGTGCTGCCCTTGACCCTTCTGATGGTATTATATATGGTATTTGTACCACATTAATTCTGAATTCTGAATTCTGAAACCCATCTGTCTCCAGGAGTTTTGGATAAAGAATTGTGGCCTTGTACAGAAATTATTTTTATTGAAATCACCTTTAAAAATGGTTATTTTTTTCTGTACTAAAAAACTAATACATTACATAATAATGTAGTTCTTAGTTATTTTTTCTGCCATTTTATTATGAGAAATTTCAAACATATATAAAAGTTGAAAGAATAGTACAGAGAACACGAAGTTACCCACTATTAGTATTTAACTACATTTGTTTTATCACCTGTTGACCCATCCATCCATCCCTCTTTCCATCCATCAATCCATTTTATTTTTTAAATACACTTCAAAATAAGTTGCAGACAAGAGTCCACTTCATCCCTAAATACTTTAGCATATGTAATAGAGATTAACTAGAACATTTGTTTTGCGTTTCTCTTTTTGAGGTTTAATTTTTAAAAATCACACAAGTCATGAATAATTCTTGTAAAAATGTTGAAGTAGTATAACTATGTATGGTGATGGATGTTAACTAGACTTATTGTGGTGATCATTTCACAAGCTATACAAATATCGAACCATTGTGTGTACACCTGAAACTAATATGTCAGTTATATCTAAATTAAAACAAAAAACCATTGAAATATTGCCACAGATGAAGCTAAGAGCCTTTGACAGTCATCCCCTGGTATCTTCAACCCTTCCCCAGAGTAACCACTATTATAGGTGTGGAATATTTCCTTCTCTCCCATCTTCTATGCATTTATACCCTTGGGCCTGTATAAGGGAAGGAAAGTGCAGTGGTTACAAGAGCAAGATTGGCTTTTGGAGTCAGGCTGTGTTGAATCATAGCTGTACTCTTGCAACAAGATTCTGGCCACTGCATTTTTCCAGAGGTACCTGCTACACAACCAGGTACTGTGTGAGCTTTCTAGTTCAATGCTCAGCACTGCACCTGGCAAACAGTAGGTACTCAATACAAGTTAGCCATTATGGTTGGAATAATTGTACCCCTATAAAATATATAGTATTGTTTCTTTTTTCTTTAACCTTTAAAGTATCATTTTGCCACTCTTTCCTGCATGTTTTGAGGAGTTACCAGGGTTCATATCTCTGGATCTACTTTGTTCTTAGCTACTACCTACATGGCTGTTATCTTGTCAGTGGACATTTGGTTTTTGCTGTTAAAACCACGATGTCAGAAACCAATGTTTCTGTAGGGTAAATTCCACAAAAGAGGTCTTACTAGGTCAGGCAGTATGTGCATTTAAACAAACTGAAGAATTAGTTTTAAAAAATAATACGGGGGGCGGCGCAAAAAACATATACACAGGATTCAAAAGGTACAAAATAATAAAAATTGGAAAGTAAGGTCTCTCCCTACTTCTGTCACCCAGGTCACCTTGTTGTTTCCCAAAGAAGCAGCAGATGCTACCCCCACCACCGCCCTTTTTTTTTTTTGTGGGATCTTAGTTCCCTGACCAGGGATCAAACCCGGGCCCTCGGCAGTGAAAGTACGGAGTCCTAACCACTGGACCGCCAGGGAATTCCTGCTCCCATATTCTTAAAAACAAAACAGGTGCCAGCGGGTGTCCACATTTTACATTTCAGTAAAAACCACCAGATCGCCTTCCAAAGTAGCCACACCAAGTCCCACCAGCAGGACCTGAGAACTGCTTCTCCACATCCTGGCCAGTGTTTGATATTATGAAACTTAAAGGATTTTCTCATTTTGTCCTTCTACAAGTAAAAGGGATTCAACCTCTGGCTTCGTGGCCATTTAAAATTTTGCCAACGGTCGCTTCTACTTCTGTGAGTTACCTTTTAGTGGGCAATATTTCTAGTGAGTCCCTTTCCCTCGGCCCAAACTTGCAGGTCCAGATTTTATCAGGAAGATTTGATTCCTCTGTCAAGAGTAGTCAACAGGGGGAAGGGATAAATTAGGAGTTTGGGATTAAAATATACACACTACTGTATATAAAATAGATAACCAACAAGGACCTACTGTATAGCACAGGGAACTATACTAAATATCTTGTAATAACCTAAAATGGAAGACAGTGTAAAAAAAGAATATATATATATATTCTGAATCTGAATCACTTTGCTGTACACTGAAACTAACACAAGATAGTAAATCAACTATATTTCAATAAAAAATTTAAAAAAGAATTTAGGAATAAAAGGATTAGGGATACCAAGAACCCAATGGAAAAGGTGTAACTGAGAGGTAGCAAAATATCCTCTTGCCTGGTCATGGATTTTGCTAATAAAAAAGTCATATTTACAAAAAAAAAGTCGTCAACAGATTTTATGGTATGCAATTTCTTTTTAATTTAATTAATTAATTAATTAATTAATTTTGGTTGTGTTGGGTCTTCGTTGTAGTTGTGGAGAGCGGGGGCTACTCTTCGTTGCGGTGCGTGGGCTTCTCATTGCGGTGGCTTCTCTTGTTGCAGAGCACGGGCTCTAGGCACGCGGGCTTCAGTAGTTGTGGCACGCAGGCTCAGTGTGGCTTGCGGGCTCTAGAGTGTAGACTCAGTAGTTGTGGCGCACAGGCTTAGTTGCTCTGCGGCATGTGGGATCTTCCCGGACCAGGGCTCGAACCATTGTCCCCTGCATCGGCAGGCGGATTCTTAACCACTGCGCCACCGGAGAAGTCCCTACAATTTCTTTTTTCTGTCCTTTTTTTTTTTAAGCTAAAATGTACATATAATGAAATGCACAGGGTACCAGTTAGTTATAGTTTGTTTGTTTGTTTGTTTGTTTTCTACTAAGTCTAAGTTCCCAGGGTTAATTTTTGCAGCTTTCACTATTACCAAGCTGTGATTTTTATTTTTTTCTTTTAACCTAGATCTAATTTACCCTGGGCAGTTTTAGCCTTTTTCCGTTTTATTTTGTATGGCTTATTTCTATGAGGAGGTAGTCATTAAGAAAGGGATAAAAATATTGCCAGGTGGATTCACTTTCTTGCTTACTGCAGAAGATAATGAGAGTCCACTCTCTTGCTAGAGACAGATCTGTTGTGGTCTCTTATCGCCATTGCTTTTGTTCCAACCTAGAGGTCAAAACAGATTAAATCATCCTGTTGCTCCTGGGGAGGTATCTGGGTGTGTGAGGCTGGTGAGGGAAGGACAGAATTCCCAGGGAACATCAGAGCCCCAGCTGGGGCCTGCCTGTCTCCAGGCAGGTGGGGGCCTTGGAAGATGCCCCACATCTCTGCCGCAGTCACAGCCCCCCCCGCACCCCGTTTCTGGTTCTTACAGATGCGGCCTAAAGTCATGTGGCACCTCCTTCGCCGGTACATGGCATCCCGGCTCCATTCCCTGCGGATGGGCGGCTACCTGTTCTCGGGCTCCCAGGCTCCCCAGCTGTCCCCCGCCCTGATGAGGGCCCTGGGCCAGAAGTGCCCCAACCTCAAGCGCCTCTGCCTGCACGTGGCCAACCTGAGCATGGTGCCCATCACCAGCCTCCCCTGCACCCTGAGGACCCTGGAGCTGCACAGCTGTGAGATCTCCATGGCCTGGCTCCTCAAAGAGCAGGACCCCACCGTGCTGCCCCTGCTCGAGTGCATCGTGCTGGACCGCGTCCCCGCCTTCCGCGACGAGCACCTGCAGGGCCTGACGCGCTTCCGCGCGCTGCGCTCGCTGGTGCTGGGCGGCACCTACCGGGTGACCGAGACCGGGCTGGATATGGGCCTGCAGGAGCTGAGTTACCTGCAGAGGCTGGAGGTGCTGGGCTGCACCCTCTCGGCCGACAGCACCCTCCTGGCCGTCAGCCGCCACCTCCGAGATGTGCGGAAGATCCGGCTGACCGTGAGGGGCCTCTCGGCCCCTGGCCTGTCGGTCCTGGAGGGCATGCCAGCCCTGGAGAGTCTGTGCCTGCTGGGGCCGCTCATCACCCCAGAAATGCCTTCCCCGCATGAAATCCTCTCCTCCTGCCTCACCATGCCCAAGCTCAGGGTCCTTGAGCTGCAGGGGCTGGGCTGGGAGGGTCAGGAGGCAGAGAGGATCCTGTCTAAGGGGCTACCCCACTGTATGGTCATTGTCAGGGCCTGCCCCAAAGAGTCCATGGACTGGTGGATGTGACCGTGCCAGCCGACCCTGAGACCCCTCTCAGCTTTTATTAATGAGTCCCAGACCCTCTGAGCAGCACCTTACCATGGGCAGGTAATCAGGCTGGAGAGGTATGAAGGCCACAGGTAGGGAGAACCCAAGCCTTGGCTCCTTCAGATCATTGGAATCATGGTTTGCCAGCTGTGTGGCCTCTGTGACATCAGCCAGCCTCTCGGAGGCCCTGTCCTCACCTCCAGAAATGAGGAAGACCATAGCTACCTCTCGGTTATGTTGCAAAGCCTTACTCTTTACTACCAGCCCTGAGGTCCGAGAAGGTCCTCGATGAAGAGCCATTCGCAGGAACAAGACAGATGTGGAAGGGTGGGTTAGGAGTTAGGGAGACCTGAGGGGCCAAGGCCCCCTTAGGAAGCCTAGAAGGGCTGTCAACGCACGTGCACCAGCACACTGACACATCATTGACATGCCGACACACCACTGACACGCCGACACACCATTGATAGTCCTACATGCACGCAGGAGACACGGAGAGAAGGGCAGATACAACTCATGCTTTGATGATCGAAATGTTAATAAAGGTTCTCAGTTGTCCTTTCAGTATTTTGTATTCTGTATTTTCCAAGTTTTCCACAATATATATTATTTTGCTATTAAAGAAAAATAATCATATTTTTCAAAAAAGCATTTGGTTTATTCATTCAACAAATGTGTCTTCAACCTCCGCTCTTTTGCAAGCATGGTTCTAGGCACTGGGACCACAGCAGTGAACAAAACACACAAGGAAGAAGGCAGGATGATAAACAGGTGAACACATGCATGAAACAGTTTCAGAGACTCTGAGACAATAAACCAGGGCCACGTGATGGAGGCACACGTGTTTGGTTGAGTGGGCAGGGTGGGCCTCTCTGAGCCGAGAGCTGAGAGGTGAGGAACCAGCCCCGGGACGTGCTGGGGAAGACAGAAAAGGCAAAGACTTGAGATGGGAGTGAGCTTGGCAATTTCCAGGGATGGGAAGAAGGTCCAAGTGGCCGAGGGAACAAAGGGTGAGCAATCAAAAGTGAAGTCAGAGAGATGATGGGGAGAGGTTGGAAGGGCCTCACAGGTGGCTTTGGTTTTAGGGGTTCAAAAGGTAGCAACTCCTTTTCCTGCCCTTTGAGTCTGAAGCACTTGAAAGATGCAGGTGGCAGACTGATAGTGATCCTAAGTGCCCACCCATGAAATGAGCGTTACTTTTTTTTTTTTTGAAGTATAGTTGATTTACAATGTTGTGTTAATTTCTGCCGTACAGCAAAGTGACTCGTGACTCAGTTATACATATGTATATGTATATACATTTTTTTTTTTTTTTTTGGCCACGCCGCACAGCATGCGAGATCTTAGTTCCCCAGCCAGGGATCAAACCCATGCCCCCTACAGTGGAAGCGTGGAGTCTCAACCACTGGACCTCCAGGGAAGTCCTTGTCATCTGTTTTAAGATGTGCCTGGACAATAGTGCAGCCTTGGGGCAGGGTCCTGGTACCCCCCCCCCTCAAGGGATATACATAACAGTATCTTCAAGCTGTTTTGCAGATACTGAAACCTCCACCAGGTGGGAGAAGTTAACGGTATGGTGCCCACAAGCATTTAGACCCCAGACCGGTTAGAACCAGAAGGTTAATGATGCTGACTCCCACTTACCTCACCACCAACAAATCAGAAGAATGTCCACGAGATGATCACGCCCTCCTCTTTGAACCATTGCTATAAAACTGCTCACTAACCCCACTCCAGGTCGGGACACACAGTTTTGAGGACATTAGCCTGCTGTGGCCCCCTTTGCCTGGCAAAGCAATAAAGCTATTTTTTTTCTAATTCATCCCCCCCCTAAAATAAAAATAAAACAAAACAGAATGTACCTGGAACTTGATTCAATCACGTATAGTAAGGTGATGATAGACGTGGAGACAGCGGTTGTATGGCCATTAGCATAACTGACACCATCTTGGGCCCTGTTCCTCCTATCCTTCCACTGACCCTATGCAGGACTGTACTGTACAGTAAATCACTTCTCTGTCGTCAAGGGCTTTGTAGTTAATAGATACTGTTTCATAATCATTAGGTTCAGGTGGCCTCTATGCTCTGTTAGGCCCCAAACAATGATGAAAACTTTCACTGCTGATGTATTCCCGGCACCCATGAGACTAGTTACCCATTTATAAATCTTGACTTAGGAATGCACATCCTGTTTTCAAGCACCTTCCCCCATACCCTAGGTTAACTATAAATTGTCCAAATGGCCCCTGGGGGTGTGGAGTGAGTCTGTGAATGCTTCTGGGTCACTGTCCAACTGATCCCACCCTGTGAGCAAGTTACCCTCTAATAAACGGATCTATTGATTATATGGAGCTGCCTGCCTTGTTTTTCGGTCTCAAGATGCCTTCTCATTTCGGTGGTCTCTTTTCATTCTCTCCATCCTCCAACAACTGTCCTTTAAAGAAGGGCTTATTACTACAATTCCCAAGAGGAGGGGCATGCCATGCCATGCACGGCCACACGGGAGGGGGGCACCAGGACTGGTCAGAAGGAGTGAGGGAAAAGCATGGGCCAGAGCCTTTGTTATGGTTTTTGCTGGAAGGAATGGGAGAGGCAGGGGAGGCCAGCAGAGCAAGCTAAGAATTGGATGGTTTAAATAATTTCAGTGGGGGACTTCCCTGGTGGTCCAGTGGTTAAGAATCCGCCTTCCAATGCAGGGGACGTGGGTTTGATCCCTGGTGGGGGAACTAAGATCCCACATGCCGTGGGATCACAACTGAGCCGGCAGGCTGAAACTAGGGAGAGAAGCCCATGCGCCACAACAAAAGATCCCGCATGCTGCAAGGAAGATCCTGCGTGCTGCAACTAAGACCCAACGCAGCCAACAATTAAATAAATATATAAATAAATAAATATGTTTTAAAAGGCATTTAAATAAATAATAAGTAAATAATTTCAGTGGGTTCTAGGCTCTAGGGGTGGTCCCTAGTTGCATGTTACATGGTCCTGGGATGATTTAGGGCAGGGGGAATATTGGTGTAGGGTCCCAGGGTTTAGATAAAGGAGGTGATCGGATTGGCTGGTTTGCATATGAGAAGTGGGCTCCCAGGCATGTGGTTTGCTATCTCTAGGAACTAGCTAACCCTGAGAGGGGCGGTCTTTCCCCAGGTTTGCAAGACCTAAGATGTCAAAGCATCATAAAATGTAGAAAATAAAAAACATGTTTAATACACCCTCCCATGGGAATTCCCTGGCTGTCCAGTGGTTAAGATCCAAGCTCTCACTGCCAAGGCTCCGGGGTTCAATCCCTGGTCAGAGAACTAAAATCTCACAAGCCACGCAGCATGGCCAAAAAAAACCCCAAAAAACAAAACAAACTAGAAATACACCATCCCATGAAGGTAAGGTATCATTTATCGAGTGCTTGCTTATTGCATGTCAGGTACTGTGCTCAGTCCTTCATGTACAGACTCCTATCAGCAGCCCAGTAAGAAAGGCACAGAGGAGGAAACTTAGGCACAGAGAAGTTAAGTTGCCCAAAGCCACACAGCTAATGAAGTAGCAAAACTTGAGTAATCTTATTCCATGATCTTAACCATTATGTGAATTTGCTTTGTTGACATGGAACATTATGTGAAAGGATGGCCCAGTAACTGTGCTCCATTAGACAAAAAAATTTTTTTAGTTTATTGAGGCATAATTAATGTATAACAAACCACATGTTTAAGTAATTTGATGACTTTTGACATGTGTACACTCGTAAAACCATCACTACAATCAAAATAACAAACATTTCCATCACCCCCAAAAGTTTCCTTGTGGCCCCTCATAACCCTCCCTCCGATCCTGTCCCCAGGCAACCACTGATCTTTCTGTCGCTATAGATTATTTTGCTTTTCCTAGGATATTATATAAATGGAATCATATAGTGTGTTATTTTCTCTGTGTGTGTAGGAGGGGTCTTGTTTCTTTCACCCAGCATAATAATTTTGAGATTTATCCAGACTGTTGCAGGGATCAAAAATTTGTTCCCAGGAATTCCCTGGCAGTCCAGTGGTTAGGACTCCGTGCTTCCACTGTAGGGGGCCCCGGTTTGATCCCTGGTGGTCGGGGGAACTAAGATCCCGCATGCCCTGCAGCGTGGCCAAAAAAATAAAAAACAAAAAACTTAAGAAAAAAATTTGTTCCTGAGTAGTATTCCATCATACGGCTAGAGACAACTTGTTATCCATTCACCTATGGATGGTTATTTGCGTTTAAACATATAATTCTTGAGCAGAAATTAACACAACATTGTAAATCAACTATACTTCAATTAAAAAAGTAAAGTATAAAATAAGCCTTGGGACTTCCCTGGTGGTCCAGTGGTTAAGACTCTGCAGTCCCAGTGCAGGGGGCCCGTGTTCGATCCCTGGTCGGGGAACTAAAGATCTCACATGCTACAACTAAAGATCCCGCATGCTGCAACTAAGACCCGGTGCAGCCAAATAAATAAATAAGTAAATATTTTTTTAAAAGAGCCTTAAAAAACATATACTTTCTGGTTAACAAGAAATTTTCCTGATGTTGAAAATAATACCTGCTTGTAAATAATTTTAACATTACAGAAATTGAATCTATTTCTAATCCCTGGTCCCACAGGGAATCATTGTAAAAAGTTCGGCTTATCGTCTTCTAAAACTTGCTTTGTCTTGTTGACTGAAAAAAAAATGCACAATGTGAGACTTGTGAGTTAAGTTTTATTAGGGACAAAATGAGGACTATAGCCCAGGAGACAGCCTCTCAGATAGCTCTGAGGAACTGTTCCCAAGAGGTAGGGGAGGAGGTCAGTATACATATGACTTTAACGAAGGGGGATACGTGCAATCAAGCACACATTTGGTAGAAGGTTGCTGCTAGTCGCAAGGAGCAGATGTCTCCGTTAATAATTTTAGTGCTTTTCTAAATATGAGAAGATGGAAGAAACTAGACTGATAAAATCTTCTGAAAAATCTAACTATCGGAAGACCTGTTCTGCCAGTTTTTCCCAGAGCACAGAGTGCCTCATTCCTGATCTCCACCCTGAACTCCTTTCAGGGTGTGTTGAAGGTCAGCCACTGCAGTGGCTAGTGACTTCATTCTTGTAGAACCAGAAGGCAAGTGACAATTTTTAGTTGGCAGTCTATTATTGTGACTTTGGACAAAAAACAATCACGGGCATCTCTTCATTTCCCTCCTGAGTTTGAGACCAGTCACAGGACTCAGCAATGAAAACATCAGCTTCATGGCCTATAAAAGCAGGACTGAAACACGTGGCTCCACTATGCAGCCTGGTGGGTTTTCTGATATTTCACCCCTAAATTTGCCAAACCTACTTGGGCATGGCAGAGCTGGTCAACCACAAGGCTCCTCTAGATGCTTACTGCATGGCCCCAGCCTGATCAAAATGCCCTCTCTCTGGGGCCCAGAAGACTCCAAAAGGCAGAGAGAAAGGGTGTGAACCGTTCGAACTCAGCTCCTTCTTCCAAACCCACTATTCAGATAAAGTGTGTGCATGTGTATGTGCAGAGAGGGATCAGGACTGTCGCTTCAGCTGAAATTCCCCCTCCTCGGACCCAGGGGGCCAGAGGAATGGAGTTTCTGCCCTAACTCAGACTAAAGTAGATACATACCTGTTAAAAAAATTTTTTTTTGATTTTTTAAAAAATAAATTTATTTACGTATGTATTTTTGGCTGTGTTGGGTCTTCATTGCTGCACGCGGGCTTTCTCTAGTTGCGGCGAGCTGGGGCTACTCTTTGTTGTGGTGCGTGGGCTTCTCATTGCGGTGGCTTCTCTTGTTGCAGAGCACGGGCTTTAGGCGCGTGGGCTTCAGTAGTTGTGGCACGTGGGCTCAGTAGTTGTGGCTCGAGGGCTCAGTAGTTGTGGCTCGAGGGCTTAGTTGCTCTGCGGCATGGGGGATCTTCCTGGACCAGGGATCGAACCCGTGTCCCCTGCATTGGCAGGCAGATTCTTAACCACTGCGCCACCAGGGAAGTCCCCATACCTGTTTTGTGTCTATCTCAGCCTATCGACAAGGATGCTATCAGCTAGGGATGCCTGGAGCACTCACCTGGGCCCAGACTAAATGCAGCGAGCCTCCACAGATATTTCCCCAACCTGAGTCACTGCTGTGTGGCTGGACTGGCCCTTATGGTTTCTTATTATGATTGTGATGAAATAAATTTATCTTAAGGCTGGACAAGAAAAAATTTAAACATAAGATTCTCTCTCTGCCCATTTGAGCCACTACCGCCTCTCCCTTTTGTACAATGTGCATCTGCAGTACACATTAACCAGACCTCCTTAGAAGACACAAGAATACCTGCCCACTTCCGTGGTGGCGCAGTGGTTGAGAGTCCGCCTGCCAATGCAGGGGACACGGGTTCGAGCCCTGGTCTGGGAAGATCCCACATGCCGCGGAGCAACCAGGCCCGTGAACCACAGCTACTGAGCCTGCGCATCTGGAGCCTGTGCTCCGCAACAAGAGAGGCCGCGACAGTGAGAGGCCCGCGCACCGCGATGAAGAGTGGCCCCTGCTTGCCACAATTAGAGAAATCCCTCGCACAGAAACGAAGACCCAACACAGCCAAAAATAAATAAATAAACAAATGTGGGGTTTAAAAAAAAAGAATACCTGCCCAATTGTAAAGAGCAATTTTCTCCTGGTACCAGCAAGGTAACTCCTTGGGAGATAACATTCCTTTCTTAATTAATCTTGTAAAAGGTCACAATGACTGACTATTTGCCTTGTACGTGCAGATCTGTACTTTGTGAACTCTCAGCATGTCACTTTGACGTATAACCTTTTTCTCAAAAAAATGTATATAACTGTGCTTTGACCTGTAACTGGTGGAAAAGTCCTCAGAGCTTTCTGAAAGACTGTCTCCCAGGTTATAATCCTCAGGTTGGCTAGAATAAAATTCTCTATTTCTGTATTAGATTGACTACTAATTTTTTTTTTCACTGACAATGCCAAGAAGCACGTCAGCAACAATCAACAGGGAACTTGAAAAAACAAGGTTTATGAGTCACAGGTCCTAAAAGGTACGAGGGCATGCCTAAGGTCTCAGATAGAAGGAGATAGGAAGGACAGACCTGGGTTCTGTCTTTCTTGGGGCCGAGGGTGGGGTGACAAGTATTTTAAGGTTTCACTCTGTATTGGTGAATTTAAAACGTAAGAGCAGGAACTAGGGGGCAGGAAGAGAAAAATGGGATCACTTAAACAATCAGTTATCTAGGTTGCCCAGGGATCGCTAAAAGAGGACCTTCATGGATGGGGCAGCCTGTTTTCTATCTGGTTGTTTAGCTAGTAACTGTGTTATGCAACTGGTAATACATTTATCTGAAATGGATGTCTTTGAAATAGATGCCTCAGGAATCGAAAGCTAATGTCAGCCATGTACACTGCACCTCCTTAAATGCAAAGATATTCCCTGAGCTTCTCGGGGAGAAACTCCCCCAACAAAAGAAGAGCCTTTTTCTGCCTAACTCGTTAAGATGCTTGCAGATCTCGTCGGAGTGTTCTCCCTCTTGCAATAATCATTTTGAATGAAGTCTCTCTTTACCAATGTCCAGAATTATTTTTATTTGACAATGCAGAACAAACAAACAAAAATCCTCATTTTTTAAAAATATCTATCTATTTATTTTATTATTTATTTATTTGGTTGCTCCGGGTCTTAGTTGTGGCAGGCGGGCTCCTTAGTTGTGGCATGTGAACTCTTAGTTGCAGCATGCATGTGGGACCTAATTCCCTGACCAGGGATCGAACCTGGGCCCCCTGCATTGGGATCGCGGAGTCTTAACCACTGCGCCACCAGGGAAGTCCCTCAGAGTCATTCTTGACTCCTTGCCCCCAAACTACACATCAAATCCATCAGCAGACAGTCATCGGCTCTGCCTTATTTCTAGCATCAGAGCACTGTCCCACTCCTTCCATCCTCCCCTGCCGCCTTTGTCCAGACATCTCCATCTGTCATCAGGATTATTGCCTTAACTTTCTAATTGTCCTCCCCAATTCTATATTTGCTTCCATGGAGTCACACACGAGACAGAGATCTTTTAAAAATATACATCAGATAATGTAGCTCAAAACCCTTCAGGGGCTCCCCACCGCACTCAGTGTAAAACCCAAAATTCTTACAGTTGCCCAGATGGCCCCATATGATCTGACTCTGTTACTTCTCTGATTTTATCTCCTGCTGGTCTCCAACCTTCACAATTCACTTCAACCATTTTAGGTATTGAGCTTCTGCTGTTGGTCAAAGAGGCCAAACGTTTCCTGCCTCAGGACCTTTGCATTTGCTGTTCATTCTTCCTCCAGAAATTCTCACAGTCCCCAAATTCCTTCAGCCTGATTGCTGGGGGTAATGTGGAAATACTGTGTCTAGATAGTTTTCGCATTTGCCAAGCCGTCGCTCTTCCCCGCCGCAAGCCCAAGCACTAAGCACTGCTAGAACCCAAAGGTATAGTGGTAAGGAAAAATGCTTTTTTTTTTCAATCTTTTTTCTCTTTTGTTTTTTTCTCTTTTTGTTTATTCTTTTCTTTTTTCTTTTTTAGTTTAAAAACTTTTATTATTTTTATTTATTTTTTCACTCAGATGGCATTCTCTCCCTCTCACTCTCGCAAAGGAAGAGAAGAACGATCATCAATGGCTAATGGCAGCTGCAGAAGCAACAGCAAGAACGAGCTTCATGCTCAGGACAGAACACTACACCTCTTCCTCATGGTTTCAGGTGCTCTACACATTCAGAGAAACTTCTCTAGAAACGACCTATAGAAATGATCCCTGAAAGTATAGTCTTGAAAAATGCTTTCTTAAAATGTGAACTTTCCAATACGGAAAGTTTTATGGTTGATTTCAAAGGTAGCCAGTTGAGATAGAATCTAATACCCTTGATTCCCAGCAGATGGCGGCACATCACCAGATTTGCCATGTAAATTATTCACTATAACTTCATGGGACTTCCCTGGTGGCGCAGTGGTTAAGAATTCGCCTGCCAATGGAGGAGACACGGGTTCCAGTCCTGGTCCGGAAAGATCCCACATGCCGCGGAGCAACTAAGCCCGTGCACCACAACTACTGAGCCTGCGCTCTAGAGCCTGTGAGCCACAACTACTGAGCCTGCGTGCCACAACTATTGAAGCCCATGAGCCTAGAGCCCTTACTCCGCAACAAGAGAAGCCACCGCAATGAGAAGCCTGCACACTGCAAAGAAGAGTAGCCCCTGCTCTCCGCAACTAGAGAAAGCCTGTGAGCAGCAACGAAGACCCAACGCAGCCAAAAATAAATAAATTTATTTGAAAAATATTATAACTTCATAACACAGGAATTAAGAGAAGCTGCTAACATTTGTATTCCTCTTCACCCTTCATAAGGGGAAAAATGAAAGGAATTCGTATTTGTTGAATATCCACTTTATCAGCAGGATACTCTGATTTACACCTATGATTTAAATCAGAGCACATCCCTCATCTCTCAGAACTCCCCAAAAATAATCAAATGGGAAATGAAACGAAAATTTAGATGTATGTATGTACAGCGTCTAGGAGTTAACCTAATAGAAAGATACAACCCACTGAAGAAGAAAAATTTAAACTTTAACACCCTAAAGAAGGAACAGAGTAAACAGGACGATCCCTTTGTGGACAGATACCTTCCTAAACCTGGTGTTCTGTTGTGTAAGGGTCTCGGAATGGTAGAGAAAAGGAGCAAGAAAAGCCTGTATTGGATATCCTGAGGACTGGCCAACTAGAAGCGAGGCCCCGCCCAAGCCCCGCCCTCACACCTGAACCCCTCCCCCAGGTCGGACCCGGCTTAGCCCCGCCCACCAGATCCTGTACCTACGCCCAGCCTCGCCTTCTAGGATTGGTCTTCAGCCCCGGTCACGCCCCCAGGCCTTATCTCCGCCCAGGCCACGCCCTCCAAGAATCTTTCTCCCCTCTAGCTCCGTCCACTTACCCTGGTAAGTGGCGCCAGGCTGCAGCGATTTCAGGAACGTGCCCGCCCCTCTGGCTTCTTTAGGCTCCTCCTTACGGCCCCGCCCCTTTCCGGCGCACAAAACTGGAAGCGGAAGTGGGGATCAGCGGGCCTGCAGCCGCAGCGGGCGTCAAGGCCACTCAGCAGAGGTACGGACTGCCGGGTTGGGGGGGTGGGTCAGGGTCACTGGGTAGGTTCAGTCCCGCCCCAGTAGTGCTTTTTTCCCGACCCGCTGGGGTCGGGGAAGAGCTGAAGTGGAATTACGTTCAGCTGACGCTGGGCCTCAGTTTTCTCATCTTTCAAACTGTTGTCCACCCTCCCGCCCACGAGCACAAGGCAGATGTTATAACCCAAAGGTATGGTGGGATGAGAAAATGCTTCTTTAAATGAGAACTTTCAAAACGACATGGGCATGGATGATGGCAAAAAACATACTTTGTGAAAGAAGCTGTGAAAATTAATAAATAAAACCTGACTTAAAATGGAGTCAGGAGGCCAGAAGAGGGCCCTCTCATGCCCTGCTATTCAAGGTCAATTGTATGCCCCACAAGAGGAAGCCTACCTTGCTTTCCCAAACTGGAAGCACACTTTGCTATCCTGAAGGAAGAATTTCTCCTGTCTCAGCAACAGCCCACCAGCGATGAGAAACGTGGCAGCTTAGCCAAGGAGAAGCTGTCACCACCCTGAACTCCTATTTCCTCTAGTGAGCTTTCCTTTAGGACAGCCCCTCCCAATTGTTCCCTATTCCTTATAAAAGCAGGCTCCCTTTGTTCTCTGGACATGCCTGTGGTTCACCATAGGTTGTATATCCTGAATTGCAGTTCTTTGCTGTTCCCAAATAAACTCATTTTGCTGGTAAAATAACTTGATGTTTTAATAATTTTAGGCCAACAAAGCCTTACACGAAAGAGGGTATATTATATCATTCTATTTAGATGGAGTTCTAAGAAAAACAGAGTCATCTATAGTGAAAAAATTCACAACAGGGGCTGTTGGGAGGTTTTGGATGGGAACTGACTGGGAAGGGATGTGAAGAAATTTTCTCAAGTGAGGGTAATAGTCCATCTTGATGTGGCTTTGGATTACACAGGTGTATGTATTTATCAAAATTCAGCAAATGCACACTTCAGATTTTATATTTCACTTTATGTAAATTTTTCCTCAAAATAAAATATTGTATGCAAATATTAAGCATTAATGATATACATACTGAAAAATCTAGGAAGGTGTGTACTGATGTCACAATTTGCTTTGAAAAGCATGAAGAAAAGACTGATGGGTAGATAGAAGGATGGATGGATATGTGATAATGCAGTTGTAAAATGCTAATGGCAGAATCTAGGTGGCGTGTATAAGATGTTTAGTATAAATTTTTTCCAACTTTGGTATATGTTTGAAAATTTTCACATTAAAATGTTAGGAGAAAAGCTCAATCAAAACTCTTGGGGGATATGTTATTGTTTATTCCCACTTAAGAAGAAAACACAAAAGGAAAAGTGTTGCCTACATCAAAATTAAATAAACTGTTGAAAGATAGGAGACAAACCAGGAGAAAATATATGCAGTATAAAAAAGATAAAGGAGAAAATCCAGGATATACAAGTATATAACTTACTCTTATGTATCAAGGACAAAAACACAAGCAATTCAATAGAAAACTGGCATGGAAATAGGCAATTTATAGATGAGGAAATACCGTAACCATAACAGTAAAGAGTGATCAGTTGGACCTGTAAGCCTCAAAAATAAAACAGCAAATTATTTTATCAGCAAAATCGGTTTATTTGAGAATGGCAGAGAGTTGTAATTTGGGACAACCAAGCTATGGGGAATTATGGGCAAGTACAGAGAACAAAAGGGGGGCTTGCTTTTGTTAGGTTTTAGGAGAAAACTGGGAGGGTTGTTTTGAACAAAAGTTCATTGGAGAAGAACGTTGTTTCTCATTGGCTGCAAGTGGTGGTTAGAGCATTGTTGCTGGGGCAGGGAGGTGTTGACCTGAAACAAACAGACTGCCAGATATTTCTCCAGAAAAGATGGGTTTATTTGGGATCAGCAGAGAATTGCAGTGGGGGGGTCTGCAACCATGGGGAGCCATGTGTAAGTCACTGCATGGCAAGGGAAGGAGAATATTTTTATAGAGGGGAAACGGAAGTTGGGAGGGCTATAGTAAACAAAGAGTTCATGGCTTGGGGCTTCCCTGGTGGCGCAGTGGTTAAGAATCCGCCTGCCAATGCAGGGGACACGGGTTTGAGCCCTGGTCTGGGAAGATCCCATATGCCGCAGAGCAACTAAGCCCATGCGCCACAACCACTGAGCCTGTGCTCTAGAGCCCGCGAGCCACAATTACTGAGCCCACGCGCCTAGAGCCCGTGCTCCACAACAAGAGAAGCCACCGCAGTGAGAAGCCAGCGCATGGCAACGAAGAGTAGCCCCCGCTCGCCGCAACTAGAGAAAGCCACGCACAGCAACAAAGAACCAAAGTAGCCAAAAATAAATAAATAAACTTATTTTATAAATAAATAAAAAATAAAGTTAGTTAAAAAAAAAAAAAAAAGAGTTCATGCCTTTTCATTGGCTGAGTCCTTGCCAGGAGAGAAGAGGAGTCTTCTTCTTGTCGGGCTCTGCTATCAATGCAAGTTGTGAGAACTTCCTTTTCGGTTCTCCCAACTCTATTTAATTGAGGTTACTGTTTGTTAATTTTTTACCTTGGGATCTTCCTTCCCTTTTTTTCTTTTATTTTTTTCTATTTAAAAAAAATTCTACAGTTGAAACTAACATGACATTGTAAATCAACTATACCCCCAAATAAAATGAAAATTAAATTTAAAAATTCTTCCTTTTTTTAAAAATCAGGAGATAAAATTCCTATGTGAAAAACGTCCTCCCTTGTACTGGAATAAAAGTAACATTCTTATTTTACTTCTTCCTGCCATTTATGGAGGCTGGAACAAGTGGTATGTGATTGAGAGGTCTCCATTCAGGGCTTTCTGACTCCGTTTAAAATGAGGTTTAGGGCTTCCCTGGTGGTGCAGTGGTTAAGAATCTGCCTGCCAATGCAGGGAACACAGGTTCGAGCCCTGGTCTGGGAAGATCCCACATGCCGCGGAGCAGCTAAGCCCGTGTGCCACAACTGCTGAGCCTGCGCTCTAGAGCCCGTGAGCCACAACAACTGAGCCCACATGCTACAACTACTGAAGCCCACGCGCCTAGAGCCCGTGCTTCGCAACAAGAGAAGCCACTGCAATGAGAAGCCCGTGCACTGCAAAGAAGAGTAGCCCCTGCTCGCTGCTACTAGAGAAAGCCCACACACAGCAACGAAGACCCAATGCAGCCAAAAATAAATAATTTCTTTAAAATAAATAAATAAAATGAGGTTTATTTCTTTTCACAGACGACACTAACGAACTCTCCTTATTAAAAAGACATCATTCAGAAAGGGAAAAGTAAGCTATAATGAGGGATAGGATATTTGCAACATATATATCTGAAAAGTAACAATAAGTGAATAAAGTTTGCAAATCATAAGAAAAAGACAAAGGTCTGAAGAAAAATGGGCAAGAGCCCAAGAGTAGGCAGTTCATGAAAGATTTCTGAACAATCAGTAAACACATGAAAGGACTTCCCTGGCATCTCAGTGGTTAAGACTCCACGCTTTCACTGAAGGGGGCACGGGTTTGATCCCTGGTTAGGGAACTAAGGTCCCTCATGCTGTGTGGTGTGGCAAAAAACAAAACAAACCAAAACCAAAAAACAAACAAATGAAAAGATGCTCAGTTTCAGTGATCAGTGAAATGGAAATAAAATCATGCTGAGATGCTAGTATACACCCAACACAGTGTCAAAATTTAAAGGCTGACAATATCAAGTATCGGTAGGGATGTGGAGCACCAGGAATGCTCATAGACTATGTGGGAGTGTAAATTTTTACAATCATATTCCTTCTAACCAACAGAATTTGGTTATATGCAATATGTGATACAATATGGCAGAGGTGATGGGATGCCTCTCCTGTTTTATACAATGCATTGTATTGTATAAAACTTGGTAGCAGACTTTTCTGAATCTTCCTCTGTTGCTGGCGTTGAAGAAGCAAGCTCTCATGAATCATACAGCCAAAAGGATAGTTCTACCAATGACCTGATGGAGCTTAGGAACAGATTCTTTTGCAGATGAGTCTCTGGTCAAGATCCACCCTTGGGTGACATCTGAATTGCAGCCTTGTGAAACCCTAAAACAGAGAACCCAGCTAACCTACAGAACCTGAGATAATATGTGTTGTGTAAGCCAATAAGCTTATGGTAATTTGTTACACAGCATAGAAAATTAATACAATCCATTTGGAAAACAGACCTATTATGGTAGAAGATATGCATGCCCAAGGACCCTGTAATTCCACTCTTTGGAATGTATATAACAGGCATGCTTGCACATGACCACCAAGAGCTATGTACAAAAATATTCATATATGCAGTATTTGAAATAGCCCCACACTAGAAACAATTTAAGGTCCATCATCACTGATATGGGTAAATAAATTGTGGTGTATTCAATACAACGGAATACCATACATTAATTATCAAGAATGAACTCAAGTATACACAATAATATGTACGAATCTCACGTTAAGTGAAAGAAACTAAAAATTTTTAAATGTATGGTTCCATTTCTCTAATACTCGAAAATATGCAAAATAAAACTGCAGTATTAGGAATGAATACTCGGGTAGTAAAAGTATAAAGAAAGGCAAGGAAGTGATTAACATAAAATCCAGGGATATTGCTGCCTTTGAGGTGGGGAGCTAGGCGTTTGTGATTAAGAAGGGACACATGAGATTTCTAAGGTCGTGGGGATTTTCATTTAAAAAGTATTCATCACAGTATAAATTTGTTTTTTCCTTTTTGGTGTTGTATTTCTCATTTTTAAAAAAAGGTTTAAAAAAAAATGATTGGATGAACCTCCACCCAATGTAACTTGGAAATGTAGTAGAAACATTCCAATGTGGCATTGACATATGTTTTCTTGTATATATTTATTCTACCATCTGTCCTCCTCCGCAACGGAAATAAAATTTCTGTGAAGACATGACTCAAATATTCCCTATATGAATGAATGAAAGCAAAAGTATTAAGGGAAATGATGGTAACGACATAAAACCAACAAATTATAAATATATAAACGATATAAACATGTACATACCTATAGAATGTCTAAAAATCCATTAATATTTATCTTATAAAACTGGATAGATTTAAATAAAGTTAACAGTCCCAAGATTAACATACAAATGTAAGACAAGTTCAAAGATAATACAGAAAAACTTCTGAGAAGGGACAGTAAAGTTTAGAAATAAAGAATAGTGAAGAGGGGTGTGTCAGTTATCCATTGCTGCATAACAAACCACCTGGAAACTTAGTACCTCCTTTACCGCGTTGCAAGAGCTCAAAGAAAAGCATTCTTCGAGCCTCCCGCGGCCTGGCTGCTCTAGGGTAGGCGCGAGGACCCGCCCAACCGACTTCAGCGGCTCTGGTCCCGCCCCGTGCCCCGTCCTCCCGCCTGGCCCCGCCCCCAAGATCCCTAACGGAGCCCGCCTGCAGGGGCCCAACGGCTCCTGCGAGAGAACACTAGGACTTCTCGGCCTCGAGGCTGGCGGATGCAATGGTCGCCGCTCCTGCCGCCTCAAGCGCTCCTAGGTCGGGCCCCGGAGCCTTCCACCTTCCAAGGAAGTGGAGAGGGCGCCCCCAGAGCGGCTATCTTTTCCGAAACTGCGCCATTGTTTCCCTCGC
The DNA here is from genome assembly GCF_028564815.1 of Eubalaena glacialis. Lineage (NCBI taxonomy): Eukaryota > Metazoa > Chordata > Mammalia > Artiodactyla > Balaenidae > Eubalaena > Eubalaena glacialis. The sequence continues at coordinate 180,229,926 of NC_083719.1, forward strand.
AATCTGCCTCTGGCACTGATGAGCAGGTCCGCGTGCGGCCCCGCCTCTTGGGGGGCGGGGTCTTGGTAAGGGCGGGGAGACGGAGCACGGGAGGGCGGGGTCCCGGAGAGGGTGGGGAGACCGGGCTCTGGGAGGCGGTATCTAGGCGAGGGAGGGGGCGTGCAGCTCCAAGGGGCGGGGTCTGAGCGAGTGCGGGGCCCTGGACCTCTGGAGGCGGGGTCTCAAGCGACTGGGAGTCGAGATGGCGTTGGCCTTCCGTCCTCGTGTCCTTTCGTTCTCTGAACCTGGGCATTTCGTCGGTTTTTCGGGTGAGAGGGGCCGGTGAAATTTAATCAAGCAGGTCCTTTTCTGCCCTCCTTGTACAAGAGAATTTTACCTGTGACTTTTGCTTTTTTGAGCGGCTTTGAGGTGAGGTTTTAAGATAAACTTTTTTTCGGTTATTTATGTTTGATAAATTCGTTGGGGAAAATACTTTCGGGATTCTAGGGTGAGTGTAAATAAGCAAGTGTAATAAAGAAAATAAAACGAAAGAGAAGAAGTGAAAACGTAAATAACAGGTCTTACATTAAAGTAAGATTGTTCAGCTCTTAAGTCAACTCCAACTTTCCTCCAGAGGCTGTGATCCCCGCAGAGTTTAAAAATATAGGGATCTCTTATACTGATATTATTAAAAGGGATTTTGGTGCCATATATTTGTAGTTAAAGCGTGATAGGAATCCAAAGTATAAGTGAAATACGTGAGATTGTATTTCTTAAAAGCATAAGGACTCTCCAGAAAAAGGGAGGAAGCAGCTTTCCTAATATTAGTCGCAGAAAATCGAATTTACTAACCTTAAACGAGATGTGGTTTGACCAAGTGGGGTTTTTTCAGGGAAGTTAAAAACTCATGGGTGAGAAATTGGAGGAAAAATAACTCTGGAGGAAATTAAGCAACATAGGCTCCTTGTTTCTGAAAATATTTCTCACACCTTACCTTTTTCATAAGAATTTTTCTTAAAAGTTTCAGAAATAACACGGGTGGTTTATATTGTGGACAGGCATTTAAGTTAATTCCTGTGTTAATGTTTGTATTGTATCTCTAGTGGATGTGTGCACCTTCTCAATCTAGCTATAACTGAACATTTTCCAGGGCACTCAGCAAAACTCATTGGGTGCCAGATATGAACCAGACCTAGGTCCATGCGTGGGCACAGGAACAATAAAAAATGCACTGGTGCTGTCCCCACAGAGTAGGCTATTTAGAGCAGAAACATTGAAAACTGACTTGGGGGCCTGTAACAGAAGAACTTTAAGAACTGAAAGGTAAGTAGGACAGAGCTAGGCAGAGGCTGTGGAAGGAGGGTTTTTTTTTTTTATGTTTAATGATTTATTTATTTTTTTTAATAACATCTTTATTGGAGTATAATTGGTTTACAATGGTCTGTTAGTTTCTGCTTTATAACAAAGTGAATCAGTTATACATATACATATGTTCCCATATCTCTTCCCTCTTGCGTCTCCCTCCCTCCCACCCTCCCTATCCCACCCCTCTAGGTGGTCACAAAGCACCGAGCTGATCTCCCTGTGCTATGCGGCTGCTTCCCACTAGCTATCTATTTTACATTTGGTAGTGTATATATGTCCATGCCACTCTCTCACCCTGTCACATCTTACCCCTCCCCCTCCCCATAGAAAGTGCAGAATCCCAGAAGCAGGACAGAGCCTGGTGTGTTGCCTGAATGGAGGAAAGAGAGACCTGACCTGGGAAGTAGAGAATGATGAGAGAGGGAGGCAGTGTTTACCTGAAATCTGGGTTCACCTCTTGGTGGGTGTCGAGCCAAAAGACACAACCAAGCCAAAGAGCAAGAGAGGGAAGGATATATTACTTGCAGCAAGTAAGGAGTACACTGCGATCTTTCTCAATGCAGTGTCTCCTTGAACAGCAAAATTGGGGAAGTTTTAAGCTAAGGGTACATGCATACTCATGAAGGGGCTCGAGCAGAAGAGAATTCAGCATAGAATTGGGTCAAAGGTTGCCAGAATCCAAGCTTTAGTTGATTGAAGTCACGGGGGTCAGAAAAGGTTAACATCGACTTTCCTTCGGTTCCTACCTGTCTGAGGTCTCAGCATGTAGTTACCTAGGTGATTGTTATGTATATCCCTTGAGGAGGAACTAGGACTCCGTTTTATAGCTGAACTATTATTTCTTGACTACCTTGCCTTTGTTCTTGCATTCCCTCACTTCCCTTAAGATCATTAATTACTGAGACCTGTTCTAGGGCAAGCTTATGTCAAGAACGCCATTCCTGGTTCTCTGTCTCTCTGGGACACCCCCTTGCCCCCACCCTATCTGCTTACAGCAGGACTAGTTGGGACTTTAAGGAAATTGGAATTTATTGAAGAGTTTGAAGCAGGGATGTGATGTGATTCCGTTTGTGATTTAGCTAGAACATTCTAGCTCCTGGATGGGAGTAGACTTCAGGAAACACTAGAGAAGGCATGGTGGCAAGAGAATAAGTCTAGGGATAGAAAAGAAGCAAAAGGATTTGAAAGAAGTGTAGGAAGTGGCATTAGAGAATTGGGTCGCTCCTTCATTTACTCAGTCATTTATTTACCAAAGGATGAAGAACACTTAACTACGTGCTTGTGCTAGAATCGTGGATGGAGTCCAAGCAACAAACACGTACATGAATAAAATATACAGTACTGTTCTCATAATTACAAGGGAGATTGAGAAAAACTGACAGCTGTTGAAATTGCACTACATAGAAAACCAGTGGAGGAATTAAAGACATTTGATGGCCAAGCTATGAAAAATAAGTTCCCCATGAAGATTCCTCCCAGGAAATGTATCAGTGTTATATCTCCAGCATGTGTGTTTATAAACAAAAGACCAGAAGGTCTGTGGTCCATCCTGCAGCCACCGCAGGGCCTCTCCTGAGCACTCAGCCAGCCAGTGCGGCCACCCCTACCCAGAGCACCAAAGGAGGTCCCATCCAGACGGACTGGTCCTGTGAGATTCTCTCCATTGGGGAACCTCCACCCAACGTAATTTGGCCCTCAGGCCTGAGGAGAGCCAGGATCCCTTCTTTCTTTTCCTCTGGGCTCCAGCCTTCCGTCCCCCTCTCCCTGGGGGCTGGACTCTCCCTAATGATACCTAATGATGCAAATTGGGTCCCTCATGGAGGGAAAGGAGAAAATTTTCGGATGGAGAAGGTCAGGTGGCTCAGAGGCTGTCGCAGAAGGCTTTCCGAGAGAGGGTGTTGGCAAAAAGCCTTGCAGGCTGGGATCAGGGACACCTGGGGATGGAGGGAAGGGGCGTGGAGGTTGGGGAGGAAGGTGCTGCCGGCTGGAGGTCATTTCGTGCTTGGAAAGGCTGGGGGGAGTGGAAGTTCTACATCGCCAGCAGATAGCTTAGGGGTGGATCTGAGATTTAGAAGGACCAATGGCAGTGCTTTGGGCCAGGGTATTTGGAGGGTCCTTATGTTCAAATAACCCTGAGGTTTGAGGATGGTAAGCACAGTGAAAACGTAAAACTGGCCAAACAGCATAGACTTGCCAAAGTGCCTGACCAGTGAGCTGGGTTCCTTGATCACTATTATGAAGTTCGAGAGAGGTTCCCCAGGGAGGGATAATCTTTTTTTCTTTAATTAATCAATTAATTTATTTATTTTTGGCTGCGTTGGGTCTTCGTTGCTGCGCGCAGGGGCTACTCTTCGTTGCGGTGTGCGGGCCTCTCACTATGGTGGCTTCTCTTGTTGCGGAGCACAGGCCTAGGCGCGCAGGCTTCAGTAGTTGTGGCGCACGGGCTTAGTTGCTCCGTGGCATGTAGGATCTTCCCAGACCAGGGTTCGAACCCGTGTCCCCTGCATTGGCAGGCGGATTCTTAACCACTGCGCAACCAGGGAAGTCCTGGGATAATCTTTTCCAACAAAATTTTAGCCACAGAAGCAGCAGTGACCTGTCTACAGGGGAAAGCTTTGGTCCAGTGAGAAAACATACAGACCATGACTAAAACGTATTTATAGCCGTGAGATGGGGGCAGCTGCATGAAATCCACTTGCCAAACCTCAAATGACCCATCAGGCAATTCAAAATGTCCAGGGACAGCGTGAACAGGTTTCCCTGCATTGTACTTTGGACAGGAGGGGCACACAAGGTAGGTGGTCTTTGTAGGCTTCTTACTATTTCCCCACCAATAATGGTTCATGAATGCTCTCATTTTGTCAGTGGACCAAAACAACAGGAATGGGAATCTTAGAATTTCTAGTAGGACCAGTTATTTGGCCCAAACCAGAGTTCTTTCTTTTTACTGAACCAACAGTTACTAGGTCAATATATATATATATTTTTTCCTTTTCTGGAGCCAATTGTTGGGCATTTCTAGTCAATTTGTCTAAATTGTTATCTTGGGGAGTGTCCCTTTGGACCATGACTGAGGTTTGGCCTTTGGTTCCTTTGAGAGCAGTGTTTTGGGAAGAAATAGAAATGAGGTGGTTTCCTTTAGCCTCTAGGGAGCCAAACTTGGAATGCCCAGCATCTTAATAATAGCCAAGGTGGCGGGCAAGAGTAGGGCTTCCTCCCAGGAAAATAGCATCCACCTGCTAAAACTTTTGGCCTTAAAGGGATATAAAGTCTCCAAAGAAAAATTGCAGTTTGCTCAAACTCAGGTTTGATATTTAGGGCACCCAATCTCGGAAGAAGGACTACATTTGGATGCAGATAGGCTTCGTGGCATCCTGAACTTCCCGAAACCTAAGACTAAGAGCCAGTTAGGAGGTTTTCTCGGGCCAGCAGGCTACTGTCGAAATTTGGATTCCAAATTTCTCTTATGGCTCAGCCCCTATAATGCTTTATTGAAAACCTGCAAACCTGACCTCATTAACTGGGGAGATCAAGATGACCCAGCTTTTGAAGCCTTAAAGAAAAGCTTGGACATCCTAATCATCAGTTTCCCTTTTTCCTCTTTGTATGTGAGAAGGAAGGGAATGCCCTTGGAGTACTCACCCAAAACAATAGGGACCATCACTGACCATGGGGTATTATAGCCAGCAGCTGGACTCTGGCATGGGCTAGTCCCCTTGCATGAGAGCCATTCCTGCCACTGCCCTTCTGGCTAAAGCCACTGAAGAGATGATCATGGGATCCCCCTTTAACCATCTTTGTACCCCATGCAGTCAAAGCCCTCTTAATTTCTTGTCACACCTCAGCACTTTCCAATCAGCCGCCTCACCTCTTATGAAATGCTTTTGCTAATCGCTCCTCACATAACTCTCACATTGTACTCGCCTCAACCCTGCTACTCTTCTCCCCTCCTTCACTGATGAAATCCCTCACAACCGCCTAACGCTGACAGATCACCTTTTGACTCCGCATAATAATTTACAGGAGACTCCTCCAACCAATGCAGATTTTTCAAGGTTTACCCATGGTTCTTATTTAAAGGGAGAAAATGGTAAATATTGTGCTGGGTAAATATTGCAACTCCTTTTGATATCCTTGAGGCAGCACCTATATCTATGGCTACTTTGGTCCACCAGCCTGAATTATATGCTTTTACTCTGGCTTGTACTTTATCTGAGCGCAAAACCGCAAACATTTATACCGATGGAGTAGCCTTTGGAGTAGCGCATGGCTTTGGGGTGCTATGGAAGCAATGAGGTTTCCTTACCTCTAATGGGGAAAAGGTGAAAAATGGCTCTTATCTTCAATCCAAAATGGATAGATATTTGGATGTATATATATTATGTATGTAATAGATCTAAATAGAGTTTGTGTGTTTGTGTCTGTCTGTGAAAGTTTTGAGTGTTCATTGTACAGAATTTGAACAAGGAGAGTATGAATGATCACCTGTGCCACAAATGTTCCCCTCCACTGTCTCCATGGGAGGAGGGCCTAATGAACTGGGGGCACGGGGTCCATTCCCCCCCTGCCCCCCAAGTGGCAACAGCTGTGCTGTGCTGGCGGACTCCAGAGGCTGCTGCTTGTCACTGTGGCTAGGAGGACACCCACACACCTGTGGACTCCCAGGCATCTCGCTCTAGTCCCACCTGGGGCACGTGGGCTTCCCTCTGCCGGCACCACTTTATTTATTTACATATTTATTTACACAGGGACAAACGTCTGTTGCTCACTTTGAACCTGGCACAGCGCCCACTTCAGGGGACAAGATAGACTTGTGAGTGGCATTGAAATACTTATTAAAAATGTCACATATAACATTACAATTGGTTTTTGTAACTTTTGTATATTTTGTATCCTATAAAAATTTTTTAAACTAAAAAAGCTATTTAAGTGGGATAATTGACCTGTATATGCTTTTGGATTTTTTATGCATACTGCATTCATCTGTGAATAATGACGGATGTGTTTTTCCCTTTCCAGTCCTCAGAGTATTCTTTTCTTTGCTTTTTCAGCTTTACTGCCCTGATGGGGACCTCCAGTACCATCATGACATAAAGTGGTGACAGCTGCCATCCTTGTCTTTCTTCAGACTTCAAAGGGAAATTTTTCAACTTTTCACCAGTAAGTTATGGTTCCTTTTTTTGTTTTCATTTGGAAAACATTTTAAGCTTATAGAATAAAAAATTGTAAGAACAGGACAGTGAAATCCCATTTGCTCTTTGTCTAGATTCAGCATTTGTTAACATTTTGCCACATTTTTTTTCTCTCTCTCTATACATGTAATAATTATCAATACTATTTTTTTTGGACCATTTGAGAGTAAGTTGCAGAAATAACCCTTCACCTCTAAAGATCTCAGCATGTGTCTCTTAAAAACATTCTCTTTTGTAACCTCAGTTCAGTTACCACATTCTGGAAGGTGTAGGTTTTTATTTATTTTTTAATTTTTTAATTTAATTTTATTATTATTTTTTAGAGGACCCCTGCCCATTTCTTTATTTATTTGTTTGTTTTCCCCCAAATTTTAAAAACGGCTTTTAAAAATTGAGGCAAAATTTACCAAAAATGAAATACACAGATCTTAAGTGAACAATTTCAAGAGGTTTGCCAAATATGTACATCTGAATAACCAACATCCCAATCAAGGATATGAGTTTCCCATCACCCCAGAAAGTTCTGGGTACCCCTTCCCAGACAGTCTCCAACTCTAAGAGCTGCTACTTTGTGATTCCTATCACCAGACATTATTTTTTCATGTCCTTGAACTGTATATAATTGGAATTACATAAACTGATGGAATTATATAACTGAAATAGAATTATATATTAATTATAACATAATTACATTTATATTATTAATAATATATCATATGAAATACTGTTATATTATTAATAATATAATATTGTATAATACAAAATGATAAACTATAATTAATTAATAATATACCTGATAATAGGACTAAAGATGCTAAGTAATAGCATGATTGATAATATAATTTAAATCATATAAATTATAAATTCTATAAACTATAATATAAATAATTGATTTATTTTTTATTTTTAAATTTTTATTTATTTATTAATTTAAAAAAAATAATTTATTATTTATTTATTTATTTTTGGCTGTGTTGGGTCTTCGTTGCTGCGCGCGGGCTTTCTCTAGTTGCGGCGAGCGGGGGCCACTCTTCATCGCGGTGCTCAGGCTTCTCATTGCGGTGGCTTCTCTTGTTGTGGAGCAGGGGGCTCTAGGTGCGTGGGCTTCAGTAGCTGCGGCACGCAGGCTCAGTAGTTGTGGCGCACGGGCTTAGTTGCTCCGTGGCATGTGGGATCTTCCCGGGCCAGAGATTGATCCGTGTCCCCTGCATTGGCAGGCGGATTCTTAACCACTGCGCCACCAGGGAAGCCCTATTAATTTTTTTTATTGAAGTATAATTGCTTTACAATGTTGTGTTAGTTTCTGCTGTACAATAAAGGGAATCAGCTATATGTATATCTATATCCCCTCCCTCTTGGACCTCCCTCCCACCCCCACCCCCCTCATCCCACCCGTCTAGGTAGTCACAGAGCACTGAGCTGAGCCCCCTGTGCTATACAGCAGGTTCCCACTAGCTATCTATTTTACACATGGTAGTGTATTTATGTCAAACCTAATCTCCCAGTTTGTCCCACCCTCCCCTTCCCCCGCTGTGTCCACATGTCCATTCTGTATGTCTGTGTCTCTATTCCTGCCCTGCATATAGGTTCATCTGTACCCTTCTTTTTAGATTCCATATATATGCATTAATATACGATATTTGTTTTTCTCTTTCTGGCTTACTTCACTCTGTATGACAGATTCTAGGTCCATCCACATCTCTACAAATGACCCAATTTTGTTCCTTTTTATGGCTAATATTCTATTGTATATATGTACCACATCTTCTTTATCCATTCATCTGTTGTTGGACATTTAGGTTGTTTCCATGTCCTGGCTATTGTAAATAGTGCTGCAATGAACATTGGGGTACATGTGTCCTTCTGAATTATGGTTATCTCAGGGTAGATGCCCAGTAGTGGGATTGCTGGATCATATGGTAGTTATATTTTTAGTCTTTTAAGGAACCTCCATACTGTTCTCCATAGTAGCTGTATCAATTTACATTCCCACCAACAGTGCAAGAGGGTTCCCTTTTCTCCACACCCTCTCCAGCATTTATTGTTTGCAGATTTTTTGATGATGGCATTCTGATTATTGAGTCAGTGATACCTCACTGTAGTTTGATTTGCATTTCTCTAATAATTAGTGATGTTGAGCATCTTTTCATGTGCCTCTTGGCCATCTGTATGTTTTCTTTGGTGAAATGTCTATTTAGGTCTTCCACCCATTTTTTAATTGGGTTGTTTGTCTTTTTGATATTGAGCTCAAGGTGTAGGTTTTTAGAAAACTTTTCCGATGAGCCTGTTACCTCCTTTTTAATTTTTTTTTTAGTATTTATTTATTTGGCTGTGCCGGATCTTAGATGTGGCACGTGGGATCTTCGTTGCTGCGTGCAAGATCTTTGTTGCAGCATGTAGGATCTTTTTTTTTTTTAGTTGCGGCACACGGGCTCTTAGTTGGCGGCATGCGAGATCTAGTTCCCTGACCAGGGATGGAACCCAGGCCCCTGCATTGGGAGCGCAGAGTCTTAACCACTGGACCGCCAGGGAAGTTCCCCTTTTCTTATTTGTTAACTTTTTTTTTTTGGCGAGCTGCTTGGCCTGTGGGATCTTAGTTTCCCGACTAGGATAGAACCCTGCAGTGGAAGCGAGGGATCTTAACCACTGGACTGCCAGGGAGGTCCTGACTTTTCTTTTTTTGTCATTGAATAGATAGTGATTGTATCAAATATGTTTACTGGGGGCTTCCCTGGCGGTGCAGTGGTTAAGAATCTGCCTGCCAACACGGGTTCGAGCCCTGGGCCGGGAAGACCCCACATGCCACAGAGCAACTAAACCCATGCGCCACAACTACTGAAGCCCGCGCTCCTAGAGCCTGTGCTCCGCAATAAGAGAAGCCACAGCAATGAGAAGTCTGCGCACCGCAACGAAGAGTAGCCCCTCCTTGCCACAACTAGAGAAACCCCGTGCGCAGCAACAAAGACCCAACGCAGCCAAAAATTTAATTAATTAATTAATTAATTAATTTTTAAAAAAATATGTTTTCTGAATCTATTGAGATGATCATATGGTTTTTCTCCTTCAGTCTATTAATGTTGTAAATTCCATGAATTGGTTTTTTAAAAAATGTTAAACCTGACTTGGATCCCTGTGTGGTTGTGGTAGATTATCTTTTTATTTTTATTTATTTATTTATTTATTTATTTATTGACACCGCGTGGCTTGTGGGATCTTAGTTCCCCCACCAGGGATTGAACCCATGCCCCCTGCAGTGGAAGCGCAGAGTCCTAACCACTGAACCACCAGGGAATTCCCTTTATTTTTATTTTCATTTATACATTTTAAACTTTTTTTACATGTTACATTTATTTACACATTTTATCTATACATTTTTAATTTGTATTATTTATTATTTATAAATATATTTTACATTTATTTATAAATTTTTTATTTATACATTTTACTAATGTACATTCAGTGTGCTGATACCTTCTCTCTGCTGTTTGCATTTATGCTCATGAATGAGATGGGCTCCTTATTATTATCTGGTGTATCCCTGACTTATAGAACTTTTCACTGTCAGCGTGGGTTTGGGGAATCCATGGGTAGGACTCTTTTATGACCTGGTGGGAGCCGAGTTTTTCCGAAGGTAACGTTCATATGCTCATGCCAGTTCCCTGCTGGAGATGTTTTGGACCACAGAGGTATTGTGAATTTGGCCTGATACCCACGGGAAGTAGACTTGTGTTTGCAAATTCTCAGGAGAGAGTTTTGCCCCCAAAACCCAGCACCGAGGCCAGAAGGACCCTGGTCTGCCCCCTGGCCATTCTTCAGCAAGTATTCATGCCGGGGAGGGCTGGGTAGGTGTGTGGAAGGCTGCTTGGAGCCAGATGTGGGAGGGTCTTCCCTGTTGTGGTTGGAGGAGGTATTCTAGAAGTTCTTAAGTCCTTAAGGGAAGGGGCATAATCAGATCTGTGGGCTTTTTTCCTCCCCAAGAGAATTCTGTCGACTTCATGGAGCATTGTTAACTCTTAGACATAGAGATAAAAGGGGGCAGAGGAACCAGTCTGGAAAACATTGGAATCTTCCAGGTGGGACATGCTACAGGCCACAACTTGGGCACATTACATGCAACTTACAATAATGTTGCCTTACAGTGCACAATAATGTTTGCTTCACACTATTTCTAACGATAAAATAATGTAAAAGGATGCATTTCATGAAGCTAAACAGTTGTTTGATTAAAAAGGCTCTTCCAGAAAGACAGATACCATATGATATCACTTATATGTGGAATCTAAAATATGACACAAATGAACCTATCTACGAAACAGAAACAGACTCACAGACACAGAGAACAGGCTTGTGGTTGCCAAGGGGGAGGGGGATGGGGGAGGGATGGATTGGGAGTTTGGGGTTAGCAGATGCAAACTAGTATATATAGAATGGATGAACAACAAGGTCCTGCTGTATAGCACAGGGAACTATATTCAATATCCTGTGATAAACCATAATGGAAAAGAATATAAAAAAGAATATGTACATGTATAACTGAATCACTTTGCTGTACAGCAGAAATGAACACAACAATGTAAATCAACTATACTTCAATAAAATAAATTTTTTTAAAAAAAGGCTCTTCTTTTGGTTGCCAAGGCTCCAAGTGGAAGGCACTTGGTGTGTGCATGTAGGTGAGAGAGCAAAAGTCCCATTGATCCATGAGATTAGCCGTGTGCAGGGGTGATGCTTCAGCTACATACGTCATTTTTTAAAAAAATATTTATTTATTTTAGCTGCGCTGGGTCTTAGTTGCGGCACGTGGGATCTTTAGTTGCGGCATGCAGACTTAGTTGCAGCATGTGGACTTCTTAGTTACAGCCTGCGAACTCTTAGTTTCGGCATGTGGACTCTTAGTTGCGGCATGCACGCAGGATCTAGTTCCTGGACTAGGGATCGAACCCCGGCCCCCTGCATTGGGAGCGTGGAGTCTTACCCACTGGACCACCAGGGAAGTCCCCATACATCATTTTTGTTTGTACTTGACAGTTTAATTGTTCTCAGTTACACAGGTAATGTGTGGATATGTTTTTTAACATTAAAATAATTGAGGAAACTGTAGAGTAAAAATGTCAATGTTTCCCTTCGTGTTTCCCCTGCCAAGTGCACATGAAACGGTGTCATGTTCTTCTCCAGAGGGCCCCAGTGTTACCAATGTATGTATGTCTTTGCAGTTTTTTTTTTTAATTGTAGTAAACTATATGTAACATAAAATTTACCTTTTAACCTTTTTTGAGGGTACTTCTCAGTAGCACTAAGTACATAATACATTGCTGTGCGGTCATCACCGCCATCCATCTCCAGAACTTTTTCATTTTCCCAAACTGAAACTGTCCCCATTAAACAATAACTCCCCAGAACCGTAACTCCCAGTCCCTGGCACCCTCTGTTTTACTTTCTTTCTCTATAAAGTTGACTGTTAATCTACATACCTCAGATAAGTGGAATCATACAACATTTGTCCTTTTGTGTCCAGCTTATTTCACTTAACATAATGTATTCAAAATTCTTCCACGTTGTAGCACGTGTCAGAATTTCATTCCTTTATAAGGGTGAATAATATTCCATTGTAAGTATACACATTTTGTTTATCCATTCATCTGTTGATGGACATTTGGGCTGTTTCTATCTTTCATCTATTGTGAATAATGCTGCTATGAATATTAGTGTGCAAATATCTGTTCGGCTTTGTTTTCAATTCTTTTGGGTGTGTATACCCAGAAATAGAATTGCTGGATCTCTGTTAAGGTAACTCTGGTTAAGGTTTTTGAGGAACCGCCACACTTTTCTACAGTGGCTGCATCATTTCACATTCCCACAAGGGTTCCAGTTTCTCCACATCCTCTCCAACACTTGTTATTTCATTTCTCCTTTCTCTCTTTCCCTCTTTCCCCCTTCCTCCTTCCCTCCCTCCCTCCCTCCGTCCCTTATGCCATCCTAACGGTATGAAGTGGTATCTCATGATGGTTCTGATTTGCATTTTCCTAATGATTACTGATGTTGAGCATCTTTTTGTGTGCTTATTGGCCATTTATATATTTTCTTTGGAGAAATGTTTATTCAAAGCCTTCGCCTCGGGGCTTCCCTGGTGACGCAGTGGTTAAGAATCTGCCTGCCAATGTAGGGGACACAGGTTCGAGCCCTGGTCCGGGAAGATCCCACATGCCGCTGAGCAACTAAGCCCGTGCACCACAACTACTGAGCCTGTGCTCTAGAGCCTGTGAGCCACAACTACTGAGCCTGCGTGCCACAACTACCAAAGCTCGTGCGCCTAGAGCCCGTGCACCACAAGGAAGAGTAGCCCCAGCTTGCCGCCACTAAAGAAAGCCCGCCTGCAGCAACGAAGACCCAACGCAGCCAAAAATAAATAAATAAATTTATATTAAAAAAAAAAGCTTTCACCTCGCAGTCATTTTCAATACACATACATATTTTATAAATTATGTAAATGTATTTATACTTTGTCTTCAGATCTGTGTCAGTTTTTTGGTTTTGTTTTAAACACTGTAATCATATCCCATATACAAATATCTGATAATTCTTTAGCCCCTTGCTATACTGTAACGGGATGTTTTGGTTGGTTCTAGTTTTTACCCATTATAAACAGTTTGTAGTAAACAAGCTTGAACACACACACACATCTATTTTATCTGTCTATATCGCCACAGGTGCCAGGGTTCCTCTTGTTTACAGTCCTACAAGTTGCTGGTTTGAAGGCATAGGGATATTTAAAATTTTTATACACATAAATTCCAAATATCCCCAGCACAGCCCCAGCTGCCACGGGCCCCTGGTCATCTTTTGTCATCTGTGGCTATACAGTTTGTCTACCGGGTGCTGAGGGCAGATGGCTGCCCGAACCTGGAGCCCAGATAAGACATCCCTGGAAGCCCTCTCTCAGCCTGCTGGCCCACCACATCTTGAAGTTATTCCCCCCAATCCCCCTCATTCCCACGAGCCTAAGAATAGGCCTTGATATCCTTCTTGCAAAAAAAGCCTCTGCTCTATCAAGCCTCTTTCTGAGGGAGTGTGCCTTGTGGGAGTGGCCCTGCTCCACGAGGAAATTTCCTTTCCTTCCTGAAACCTCCAGCTGGCAGCCCCCTCGTCTTTTGCCAAGGAGTGGGGAGAGGGTGGTCAGAGGGATAGATGCCCGCACCCTCTGAGCTCCTGAGTTCCCTAGTGCCTGAGCTTTCATGGCGTATACCCCTTTTAGTTTGATGGGAAAATATTTGCTATTTGTTAAATATATATGTGTAGAGTATATATGATATATACATCATTATTAATTTTCAGGTTATACAAAATATATATTTTTTTGTCTCTGCCACACCTCACCTTGAACAAACCTGCCCCTCCTTAATCTTTCCCTCTCAAGCAATAGCCATTATTTACCCAGTTTATTAGGATTGTAAGGAGAGACTTGCTAATGACCCAACACTCCCGCCCCAGGGTCAGGCTTTTCTTTGATCAGAAAGAGTAAACAAGGCTGGGAAGTGAGATCAGGGAGGACAGCTGTTTTCCAGGCTCAAGGGTGGGCAGAGTTCAGTGGCCCAGGGGCATGGTGGGAGGTGGGTGGGTGGAGAGAAGCCTGATTGAAGTTTGGTGAAGTTTTGTCCAGGTTGTTGGGGGGGCGGGGACAGACAGTTTAGCTACTCATTCATGAGACAGATATGGGGAATTTGGACAGTCTCTGCCTGGTCTTGTCATAGGTAAACAAAGGGGTCATCCTTGGGTCTTACCTAAGTTGTGTGGGGAAAGGTGTTTCATTGCAGGGCACAAAGGGTTGGGGGGATTTCTTACCCACTACTGTTTTCTTTTTCTTCTTCTTCTTTTTTTTTTTTTAAGTATATTTATTTAATTTATTTTTTTGGCTGTGCTGTGTGACATGTGGGATCTTAGGTCCCTGACCAGGGATTGAACCCATGCCCCCTGCATTGGGAACGTAGAGTCTTAACCACTGGACCATCAGGGAAGTCCCATTGCTGTTTTCTAGGACCACAGGGCTCAGGTATAAAGTTCAACACTGTCAGAAATTCCCTGGTGGTCCAGTGGTTAGGACTCAGCACTTTCACTGCCATGGGCCTGGGTTCAATCCCGGGTCAGGGAACTAAGATCCCGCAAGCCATTTGGTGTGGCACTCTCCGCCCGCAAAAAAAAAAAAAAAAGTTCAACATTGTCAGTATAAAGGATCCAGTGATCCTCCTTGGTTTCTCTACCTTCTGTTATTGGCTTTGGGTTTCCCCCATGCCCCCTTCCATCCCAGTCTAATTCCCTAGCAAATCCTTTGATGTTTCCTCTGATATGTACACCATACTAATCACCTAGAATCGTCTCTGCTGCTCCTGGCCTCTTCCAAGGTGTCCTGCCACTGCCCCTCACCAGCCGCCTGCTTCTATCCTTGCCCTCCCCAGTTCTGTCCTGTGAACAGCAGCCAAAATGATCTTAAAAAAATATAAATGGGAACAGAACACTCTTCGTGCAAAACTCCCGATAAGCTAGTCATGAGGTGTAAATCCATATGTTCCTTTGCCCTCGTCTTGACTCAGTTTCTGGTCCCTCTGCCCCCCTTCCCCCCACTTTCCTCCCCAGACACCCCAGTCAGCAAGCTCTACCCACTCCCACGTGGGCCTTCTTTTTATTTTTTTGTTTCTATTTCATTTATTTCTGCTCTGATCTTTATGATTTTTTTCCTTCTACTTACTTTGGGTTTTGTTTGTTCTTCTTTCTCTAGTTCCTTTAGGTGTAAGGTTAGATTGTTTATTTGAGATTTTTCTTGTTTCTTGAGGTAGGCTTGTATTGCTATAAACTTCCCTCTTAGAACTGCTTTGCTGCGTCCCATAGGTTTTGGATCGTCGTGTTTTCGTTGTAATTTGTCTCTAGGTATTTTCTGATTTCCTCTTTGATTTCTTCAGTGATGTCTTGGTTATTTAGTAACACATTGTTTAGCCTCCATGTGTTTGTGTTTTTTACGTTTTTTTCCCTGTAATTCATTTCTAATCTCATAGCGATGTGGTCAGAAAAAAATGCTTGATATGATTTCAATTTTCTTAAATTTACTGAGGCTTGATTTGTGACCCAAAATGTGATCTATCCTGGAGAATGTTCCGTGTGCACTTGAGAAGAAAGTGTAATCTGCTGTTTTTGGATGGAATGTCCTATAAATATCAATTAAATCTATCTGGTCTATTGTGTCATTTAAAGCTTGTGTTTCCTTATTTATTTTCATTTTGGATGATCTGTCCATTGGTGTAAGTGAGGTGTTAAAGTCCCCCACTATTATTGTGTTACTGTCAATTTCCTCTGTTACAGCTGTCAGCAGTTGCCTTATGTATTGAGGTGCTCCTATGTTGGGTGCATAGATATTTATAATTGTTATATCTTCTTGGATTGATCCCTTGATCATTATGTAGTGTCCTTCCTTGTCTCATAACATTCTTTATTTTAAAGTCTATTTTATCTGATGTGAGTATTGCTACTCCAGCTTTCTTTTGATTTCCATTTGCATGGATTATCTTTTTCCATCCCCTCACTTTCAGTCTGTATGTGTCCCTTGTAGACAGTATATATATGGGTCTTGTTTTTGTATCCATTCAGCGAGCCTGTGTCTTTTGGTTGGACCGTTTAATCCATTCACATTTAAGGTAATTATCCATATGTATGTTCCTATTACCATTTTCTTAATTGTTACGGGTTTGTTTTTGTAGGTCCTTTTCTTCTCTTGTGTTTCCCACTTAGAGAAGTTCCTTTAGCATTTGTTGTAGAGCTGGTTTGGTGGTGCTGAATTCTCTTTTAGCTTTTGCTTGTCTGTAAAGCTTTTGATTTCTCCGTCAAATCTGAATGAGATCCTTGCCGGGTAGATAGAGTAATCTTGGTTGTAGGTTCTTCCCTTTCATCACTTTAAATATATCATGCCACTCCCTTCTTGCTTGTAGAATTTCTGCTGAGAAATCAGCTGTTAACCTTATGGGAGTTCCCTTGTATGTTATTTGTCATTTTTCCCTTGTTGCTTTCAATAATTTGTCTTTAATTTTTGTCAATTTTATTACTATGTGTCTTGGCGTATTTCTCCTTGGGTTTATCCTGCCTGGGACTCTCTGCACTTCCTGGACTTGGGTGGCTATTTCCTTTCCCATGTTAGGGAAGTTTTCGACTATACTCTCTTCAAATATTTTCTCGGGTCCTTTCTCTCTCTCTTCTCCCTCTGGGACCCCTATAATGCGAATGTTGTTGTGTTTAATGTTGTCGCAGAGGTCTTGTAGGCTGTCTTCATTTCTTTTCATTCTTTTTTCTTTATTCTGTTCCATGGCAGTGAATTCCACCATTCTGTCTTCCAGGTCACTTATCCGTTCTTCTGCCTCAGTTATTCTGCAATTCATTCCTTCTAGTGTATTTTTCATTTCAGTTGTTGTATTGTTCATCTCTGTTTGTTTGTTCTTTAATTCTTCTAGGTCTTTGTTAAACATTTCTTGCATCTTCTCGATCTTTGCCTCCATTCTTTTCCCGAGGTCCTGTATCATCTTCACTATCATTATTCTGGATTATTTTTCTGGGAGGTTGCCTATCTCCACTTCATTTAGTTGTTTTTCTGGGGTTTTATCTTGTTCCTTCATCTGGTACATAGCCCTCTGCCTTTTCATCTTGTCTGTCTTTCTGTGAATGTGGTTTTTGTTCCACAGGCTGCAGGATTGTAGTTCTTCTTGCTTCTGCTGTCTGCCCTCTCCCACATGGGCCTTCTTCCCCCTTGAGCCCCCTCCCGGAGGTAGATCATGCCCTGGCCACTATTTTCCTGAGACCCTCTTCCTCCAGGGCTTCCAAAGGCCAGGACAAGGTGGGAGTGAGTCCTAGGAGCCCCTGAGTCTGCTTGTATCAGGGTCGGTGCCTTTTAGGGTTTGAGATACTTGGGGGATAATATTGCATTATTCCTTGTTTCCTCCCTCCCTCCCACCCTCCCACCCTCCCTTCCTCTCTCTCTTTCTCTCTCTTTCTTCCTCCCTTCCTCCCTTTCTTTCTGTCTTTTTTTGCCAGGCTGCACAGCTTGTGGTATCTTAGTTCCCCGACCAGGGGTTGAACCCGGGCCCTCGGCAGTAAAAGCGCAGAGTCCTAACCACTGGACCACCAGGGAATTCCCCTCCTTGTTTTCGACTTATACGACTTGCAAAACTGTTCTGAAGCTTGAGTACCCTCAACAGTCACAGGAGTTTACTAGCCTTCCCCACGGGCAGCAAGGCCCGATTGTGAGAGAGACAGGACCTCCCTGGCCTTTTAGGAAATCTGCCTGCAGGTGGGTGGGCTTGTGCTTTGCTTCTTGCAGGGTCTTGTGAAGCAGCGTCCAGGCTTGTGCGGGGTGGAATCTAGGCATGGCCCATCTCTCATGGCCCCTCTCTTGTCCTCTAGCTGTGCCTGCTCAAGACCCCACCTGTCGCCAGGAGGGGAACATGGAGGAGGAAGGGGTGGCTCCAGAGCTGCTGACCACCTGGTCACAGGTAACCAGATATCCCCCTATGTCCAACGTGGCATCTCCCTTCCCTGAGTGTGGGTGGCCTGGAGCCTCAAACCCCACCGGGACTTGTCCCCATGCTTCCTCTAATTGTGGCTAAGGGACTTCCCAGAGAATGCTCTCATTGCCTCAGTATTTATGAATTTTTCTCAGTATACTCACTTGTGGGCTGTGACAGAAAACCAAGAAAGGCTGTGAGACCACTTTGTCTCAGGAACTCTTGGGGACATCACTCATTCATTTACTAAGTATTCCTCACAGGCCACTGGAAGCTCAGTGCTGTGTGGCGCCTGACTGAGGGGACCCAGGCTGGATGGGTTCACAGTCTAGTTGGAAAGTTCAACTGTTCACTGAAGAACTAATACACCTATGGGGCTGGATGGGATTGCTGAGGGCGAGCTCGCCTTCCTGTCTGAACTTCCCAAGCGTCAGTCCCGAGGCAATGTCCTCCTCACACCCTGCCCTCCTGGGACACTGTTGGAGATGAGCCTTAGCTGAGCCCGAATGTGTGATGTTTCAGGACCCGGTGACCTTCCAGGAAGTAGCGGTGGACTTCTCCCAGGAGGAGTGGGCCCTGCTGGCCCCCGCTCAGAAAATCCTGTACC
Source organism: Eubalaena glacialis (assembly GCF_028564815.1). Lineage (NCBI taxonomy): Eukaryota > Metazoa > Chordata > Mammalia > Artiodactyla > Balaenidae > Eubalaena > Eubalaena glacialis. The sequence goes on from NC_083719.1 coordinate 180,248,603, forward strand.
GAGACGTGATGCTGGAGAACTACAGGAACCTGGCCTCCGTGGGTGAGTGAGGTCGGCCTCATCTCTTCATTCATTGGTTTTTGCTGCAAACATTTCTCCAGCACCTGCTATGTTTCAGGAACTGTTCTTGCTCTTGGGAAGAGAGTGACACAGAAGGAGATGTGGCCCACCCTTAAGAAGTGACATTGTAGGGAATTCCCTGGCGGTCCAGTGGTTAGGACTCTGCGCTTTCACTGCCAGGGGCCTGGGTTCGATCCCTGGTCGGGGAACTAAGATCCTGGAAGCCTCATGACACGGTCCCCCAGCCCCCAAAAAAAGAAGTGGCATCGTAGAGTGGGGGTGAGCACACTTTTCCTTAAGGGGCCAGAGAGGAAATATTTTCAGCTTAGTGGGCCCTCGGGTCTCTGTTGCAACTCCTTAATGCTGCCGCTGTAGTGCCGAAGCCACCGCAGATGGTACGTAAACAAATGTACCATCTGCGAGGTGTGTTCCAATAAAACTTGACTTTCAGAAGCAGGTGGCTAACCCCTGGGCTGCAGTCACCAGCCCCTAGTCTAGTGTCTCCCTCTTGAGAGTGAAGATTCATCCATTACACTGACTTAGTTTTCTTCATGATTGGAAGCTTCCATGCTCCTGAAGTGTGTCTCTGAGCCTGGGTCTGAGGATCCCTGATCCCTGTAGGGCACGATGGGTAGTTAAGAGTTTGGGGTCCTGGGTACCATCATGTTACTGCTCGTGGGTTCACACATGCCCATTTGCCGAAAGTGTCGGCCCTACTCTGGGGCGGGGGGAGCTCCTGTTTTCGTCCCTGCACTGCCCCCACCTCATGTGTCTTTCCCCACGTGCCAGGGTATCATCTCCGTAAACCCAGCCTGCTCACCCAGGAGGAGCTGAGGACCAAGAAGAGGAGAATTCTCCAAGACACCTGTGCAGGTGAGCCCTGGGAAAAAGGAGCCCTTTTTAGGGAGTTTCTCAAATGTCATCTTTGTCTAAGAAATTATCTCCGGCCACTTGGGGTGAGTTTCCTCTCGAAACTTCTGCTTCCCTTCCTCTCCTTTCCTTCTCTCTTTTCTTTCTTCCCACCTTTTTTTTAAATTGAAGTGTAGTTGATTCACAATATTGTATTAGTTTCAGGTGTACAGCAAAGTGATTTGGTTATACATATATGTATATATCTATATTCTTTTTGTGTTTCAATTCTTTTCCATTATAGGTTATTACAAGATGCCGAATATAGTTCCCTGTGCTGTGCAGTGAATCCTTGTTGTTTCTCCCACGTCTGCTCTTAGAAAAAGCTCTGTTCTGCTTTCTTTTTTTTTTTAATTAATTTTTATTGGGGTATAGTTGATTTACAATGTTGTGTTGGTTTCTGTTGTACAGCAAAGTGAATCAGTTATACATATACATATATCCACTCTTTTTTTTTTTTTAATTAATTTATTTATTTTTGGCTGTGTTGGGTCTTCGTTTCTGTGCGAGGGCTTTCTCCAGTTGCGGCGAGCAGGGGCCACTCCTCATTGCGGTGCGCGGGCCTCTCACTGTCGCGGCCTCTCTTGTTGCGGAGCACAGGCTCCAGACGCGCAGGCTCAGTAGTTGTGGCTCACGGGCCCAGCTGCTGCGCGGCATGTGGGATCCTCCCAGACCAGGGCGCGAACCCGTGTCCCCTGCATTGGCAGGCAGACTCCCAACCACTGCGCCACCAGGGAAGCCCCTCTCCACTCTTTTTTAGATTCTTTTCCCATATAGGTCATTACAGAGTACTGAGTACTGCTTCCTCTTTCCAGAACATTTCCAGGTGTGCTACTTGCCCATTTTCCCACTGTCTTCACACTTCGGTTGCATGATATAGTGCCCTCTCTCAGACTATTAGCAGCCGTCTCATTTGTAACAAAATTGTTTCTTAGCCAGTCACTTGCCATTTCCACCCCTTGTTCACATCCTTGTCAAATTCTACACATTGCTGAAATCCTTGGAGTCTGTCTTTAACTGCTGGTGCATTCTTTCCCGTCACATTGCCTTCTCATGTTTAGGGTCAGTATATGAAAAAAATCTATGTGGGCCTGGCTTTTTTTTTTTTTTTTTTTTAAATCACCTTTATCTCACCATTTATTTCTCCAAGAACTTAAGTGTTTTTTCCTCCGATTCATTTCAGACCAGAATTCTCAGCTTAAAACCAAAGAGACTACTGCCAAGCAGAATAAAGTTTGGGAAAAACCATTTACCAGCAGGAAAGTGGTAAGGCTCACGAGGGCACATTGCTGGTTCTCTGCAGGAGGGAATTGCCATGAGATAGAACAATACAACAACCTGGCGAGACATGGGGCCAGTCAGTGGCCTTCACCCAAGAGAAGTCGTGTCTCAGGAGAGAGTCTTGGGGTGTCGTGAATTTGGGGAACATTCTAAACTGATTTCCATATTGATTCCTGGAGAGGTCCCACAAGTAAGCAGGTCCATAAATAAGACTTAGAATTGACACAGAATTCAGTTTTTGTTCTAAACAACTATCAGAAAAAAAAAATTCTGTACCTAAGAAGCCTTATGAATGTGGCCATGATGGAACCTTGTGGCCGAGTATTCCCTCTACTCAATTTGTGTGCTCTGAAAGTGGTAGCAACGTCTAAGGTAGGAATCTGCTTTCTTTACTGTACACACTTTCTATGGGGGAGAATTCCCACGACTGCAATGAAAGTGAGAAAACCTTTAGTTACCACTTATCCCTTAATCAACAGGCACCAAGTCAACCTGGAGAGAAACACCATGAACAGAGTCTGTGTGGAAAAGCCATCAGAAGGAATCCTGACCTTATTTTGCCCAAGAGGAATTACACAGGAATGAAACGCAGCAAACGTAAAGAACATGGGAAAGCGTTTAGTTATCCTTCATCCCTTGGGATCCACATGCGATCTCACGCTGGTGAGAAACCCTACGAATGTTCTCAGTGTGGGAAAGCTTTCAGTCGCTGCTCGTCTCTTAGGACATACGAGCAAACTCACACTGGAGAGAAACCACGTAAGTGTACCCGGTGTGGGAAATTCTTGAGATCCGGCTCGAGCCTCGCCGTACACAAGAGGATGCACACTTGGGAGAAACCATACGAATGCAGTGACTGTGGGAAGGCCTTCATCAGGAGCAGTGACCTGACTATGCATAAGAGAGTACACACCGGGGAGAAACGCCATCTGTGCAGTGACTGCAGCAAAACCTTTAGCAGGAAGTTCCATCTGACGGTGCACATGAGAACCCATACTGGGGTGAAGCCCCGCCAATTCGGTGACTGCGGAAGAGCCTTCGATAGGAGTTGTAAAGCGACTGCCCACAGGAGGGTACACGCAGGGGGGAAGATGTAGCAGTGCGATGACTGTGGGGAACTTTCCAGTAGTCATTCATCACATAGGAAACATGTGAGAACTCACAGTAAAGACAAGTGTAGGAGTGGAAGCAGGGAAAGCCTCATCCATCTCACATGACAGCAACTCTGTGAATATCTTCAGTATGGGGAAGCCTTCTGCTGGGAGTTAAACTACTGCACGAGGAAATTCAGAGTGGCAGAGAAACCGTATAAACGTGAAGAAAGTGGGATTGCTTTTATCAGGGCCCTATCCTGAGGTTGGAAATCTAGCTCATTAATTTTCAGTCTGTGTTTTGGAATATAAGCATTTAAGGCCATAGGTATCCCTCTAAATACCCCCTTTGGCTATATTACATGAGTTTTGAGCTAAGGTTTTTTGTTTTGTTTTTGTTTTTAATTTATTTATTTATTATTTTTGGCTGCGTTGGGTCCTCATTGCTGTGCGTGGGCTTTCTCTAGTTGCGGCGAGCGGGGGCTACTCCTCGTTGCGGTGCACGGGCTTCTCTTGTTGCCGAGCACAGGCTCTAGAGCACGCGGGCCTCAGCAGATGCGGCGCGTGGGCTCAGTAGTTGTGGCTCACGGGGTCTAGGCGCACGGGCTTAGTTGCTCCGCGGCATGTGGGATCCTCCCGGACCAGGGATTGAACCCGCGTCCCCCGCATTGGCAGGCGGACTCCTAACCACTGCACCACCAGGGAAGCCCCTGAGCTAAGGTTTTTAAAATTTTGGTTTAGTTCTAAATATCATCTGATATCTCTGTTAGATCTATTTTAACTCACAGCGTCACGTTACTTTTTAAGCCTGTCAAGATGCTACTTCATTTGAATTTCACCCAAACTCTCTCCTTCCCCCAAATCCTATAATATCCATGTGTCTTCCTTGGTTTGGTGGGACACCCCGAGGTTCCTCACGTATGTGGTCTACCTGGTTGCAACAAGCTGGTAAACCTGACTTTGTCAGACTATAGGTTTTGTCCCTGGTGGTCTTAGGCTGATTGTGTTGGGACACTAACCTGTAGTCATAAATACTACAGGTCTCTCATCTTCTAAAATGTTTCTAAAATATCCTTCTAAAATGTCTTCTAAAATATTTTCCTATCCATTATTGATTTTTATATGTGGTGTCAGGAGGGGCCCAATTTAATTTTTCCCCTACAGAACTGATTTTCCTAGAACTCTTAATCAGAAAGCCAGGTCCCATAAGTTGTTTGTGTGTGTGTTTTTGTGTTTCTGGGCCTTCCATGCAGTTCTGGTCAGGTTATTAGTCCTGCATCAATATAGCACCATCTTTAATAATGTTATGCCTAATTTTTTTTAATATCTGAGAGGCAGGTTCCTGCAACTTGTTCTTCAAGAGTGGCATGTCTCTTCTGTGCCTTTTATGTCTCCATATAAGCTTGGAGAATTTCACAAAAAATCACATTGGTATCATGTCTGGAATTGCATTGAATCAGTACTGGTGGAATCAACATCTTTATGTTATTAAATCTTTCAGGCCATGAACTCAGTATCTGCATTTATTGAGGCATTCTTTAATATCTTTTAGTAAAGTTTTATGTATTTTCCTATGAAGGTCTGGCACATTTAGTGTCAGATGTCTTCCTAGGCACTTCATATTTTATCACATTTTATCATTTTAAATGCTAATATATTAAAAATGTAATTTTTCTTTGTAAACATATATTCTTAATGTTTTTGAGTGCTAGAGATAAATGTTTATTAAAAATTCTACTAAATTTTGTTGAACATTTCCGAATAGACTTGTAAACATAGTACTTTCCTTTTCAACGGGCAGTACTTTGAAAAGCCAAAATACAGTAAGAGAACACAATGTGAATCAACGTTAGTTCAAAATCTTTACATCTTTAACCACGTAATTTATGTTCAAAGTCAGTAGATGAACTCCAGGAAATGGAAGTGTGTGCTGATTGATGAATCACAGTATTTTATAGTTAAATATCTTTGTTCTTTTTATATACGCTATTTCCATGAACAAAAAAGAAATCTTTAAATAGTTTTCATGTAGGCAATCGTTGCTTTCAATATCTCTCTTAAAAACGATGTTTAATTTTATAATTCTGTCTCATAACTTACTTTCCACATAAAATGCACCATTTGAAATGTATAGGTTGGTGAGCTTTGACCAGTGTATACACCCCTATAATCACTACCCCAGTCAGGATATAAAATATTTCCATCACCCCAGAAAGCATAACATACTGATTTTGCCCAACATTAACAAAGCTGTAAACTGTGGAAATGGAAATGCTTTTGTCTTCCAGAATAGAAGCAGCAATTTGACAGGAAGAAAGAAGGTGGGGGGGTGAGGGGATTCCTTGGCAGTCCAGTGGTTGGGACTCCTAGCTTCCACTCCAGGGGGCCCAGGTTCCATCCCTGGTCTGGGAACTAAGATCCTGCAAGCCGCCTAGCGGCCAAAAAACAAAACAAAACAAAACAAAACCAACCTGACATTAAGCCTGGGCAGTTTAACCCTGGAAAACAGCCTAGCAGGCGTGTAAGCTGTTTTCCCTCTTCATGCATGCCCACATCACGTGATCTGGTAGGCCAGTTTCCTTCCCAGTGCTCCAATCAAGAGCTTTGTACAGAACTCTAAACACCTTAAAGCAGTTGCATTGGGGGTTAATTTGCAGGGCAGATTTACTGTTCTAGGTCAGGTCAGCCTGATACACTTTTCTTAGCCCTCCAAAACAGTAGTTTAACTCTGTATTTTGTGAAGATTTTTGAACTTACTATTTAAGACAGGGGTCTGCAAGCTTTTTCGACAAACGGAGAGATAGTAAGTATTTTAGGCCTGGTGGGCCAGATGCTCTCTGTTGCAACTACTCAGCTCTGCCGTGTGGCACAAAAGTGGCCACAGAAAATACATAAATAAATGGGTGTGGCTGTACACCAACAGAATTGTATTTACAGAAACAAAAGCCAGGCTGGCCGATCCTTCTTTTAAGGCAAGGAGTTTGCATTAAGAAAGTGGAGAGGGACTTCCCTGGTGGCGCAGTGATTAAAACTCTGCGCTCCCAATTCAGGGGGCCCAGGTTCGATCCCACGTGCATGCCACAACTAAGAGTTCGCATGCCACAACTAAGGAGCCCATGTGCCACAACTAAGGAGTTGGCAAGGCGCAACTAAGACCCAGCACAACTGAATAAATAAATAAATAAGTGGAGAAAGGAGGCTCATGTTTTCTAAAAGCACTTCACCTTATTGGCTTATTTTTTTTTTAAACACATGCACAACTTTGAAGAATGGACACTGGATCCTCAATATTTAAAAAATCTGGAATTCCTTGGCCGTCCAGTTGTTAGGACTTGGTGCTCTCACTGCAGGGACGTTGGTTGGGGAACTAAGATCCCACAAGCTGCAGCAGCACAGCCAAAAGGAAAAAAAAATCTAAAAAATAATAATTTCTATTGACAAACATGGATCTTGAGGGAAAAGGGGAACCAGGGAAATGCAGCTTCCAAAATTCAGGAAACATACATTGCTGCTGGGAACGTAAAATGATGTCATAATGAAAAACCATTTGACCCCCAAGAGAAATAAAAAGATATGTCCACACAAAGAGTTGCACACAAATGTTCATAACATGTTTCATAATAGCCAAAAAGGGAAACCCCAAAAGTTTCCCTTTTAGGAACTGGAGAATGGATAAACAAAATGTAGTTATCCATACAGTGAAATATTATTTGGCGATAAAAAGAAATGAAGTCCTGATACACGCTGCAACGTGGATGAACCTTGCAAAACATGATGCTCAGTGAATGAAACCAGTCACAAAGGACCACAGACCATATGATCCCATTTGTGACATATGCAGAATAGGCAAAGCCACAGAAACAGAAAGTAAGTTATTGTTTCTGGTGGGGGAACCCGATTAACTAAACAGGCATAAGGGATCTTATTGGGTTGATGGAAATGTACTACAACCGGTTCATGTTGATAGTTGCATAACGCTATACGTTGACGAAAAATCATTTGAACTGTACCTTTCAAATGGGTGAGTTTTACGGTATGTAAGTTATACCTCACTAAAGCTGTTATAAAAGGTGCTTCCATTATGCATTCTTTTTGATAAATCTAGCCACAGTCTCCATTGTGGCAGGATATACCCGTAATACTCAGTTTTGAAGTCATCCTTGGAATTGTGGCGTTCCTCATAGATGCCAGTCTCAGTCTGTTTTCTCAAAAGCTAGCATCCAGTTAATGAATCCTTTTTGGACTGAACGATCTAAAGAGTGTAACACTCTTTAACTCATTTATTGGGGGTTCAGGTGGGGTATTTATTTATCTCGGCAATGTCATCTTCTCTTTCAGGGCCTTCCTCTTTTTACTCCGTAGTTTCCATGCTGCACTTTTTAATTTGGTTCTTTTCCTTGTGTTCTTTAGAAGTCTTTTTGGACATTTTGTGAGACATGGAATGGTTTCCTTTCCTAGGCTCTGAATACTTCAAACTATATCAGGGTATAAGGTTTCTGGAGAAGGCCTAGAGGTATATGTCTCTTGCTGGTCCTCATAGAGAATTTTCTTTGTGTGTTGAGTTTGCTCATAGCAAAGTTGCTACACTTCTATATAATAACTGATGCATAGATCTTTTGTGGATTTCTATAGATAATCATATCTACAAATACAGACAGATTTCCTTTGCTCCTTTTTAATCCTTACAACTTTCTTAAGCTTTTATTGCCTGTCTCTGGCTGGGGCTTGAACCATTATGACTAGGAGTGGTCTTATGCATCCGTGTCTTTTTCCTGATCTTAAAGGGCATTCTTTTCCTATTTTATCTTTTAAGTGTGGTGTCTGCTGTAACATTTTTGTACATAACTTTATCAGGATAAGACAGTTCCCTTCTCTTCCTAGGGTGTTAGTGTTCTTTCTCATGAACAGATGTTGCATTTTTATCAAATGTCTGTTCTGCATCTCCTCAGATGATAATATTTGTTCACTGATGTATTTCAAAACCCCTAGAACAATGGTAGAACCCATAGTAGGCACTCAATAAGTATTTGTTGAATGAATGAATGAATGAATACAGGCAACTTCTCTTTTTTTAACATGTTTGTGTGGTACATTACTTGAACTGATTTTTCCACTGTGCTATTAACCTTGCATTCCTGGGTAACCTGACCCTCACATATTTATTATACATCATCGTTCCCAGTTTGCTAGCTAAGATTTTTGCGTCTCTGAGTGAGACCAGCCTGCAAATTTTCCTTTTGTCATGCTGTTCTTTTGTTGTTGGGATATGCTGGCCTCATAAAATTAGTTGGGGAAATTCCCACAAAGTCCATGCCTTCACCTAGATTCACCAGTTATCAGCATTTTTTTGACAATTGTTTTGTGTCTTTCTTTGCTTGTGTGTAACTTTCTTTAATGGGGGAGCCATTAGACATCAGACTTCTTTAGCATTTATCCCCAAGAACAGGGACATTGTCGAGAACGGTAAGATCTGAGGATTATCCCTACTTTCAAGCTAACTAGTTAGTCTGCCACAGTTTAATGGATGTTGGCCAAGACACCAGACTTCTTGGTCAGAGACCAAGGGCTTTATTACAGCACAGCAGGCGGCAGATGCTTCACGTTCCTGTCAACTCCCCTCGACTCCCAAGTCCCACAGGGGTGACGTGAAGCGGACCAGGCGGCTGCTACACATGCAGTGAGTTTGTGTCACAGCTGAGGAACCCCAAGCTTTTCTAATGAGCTGCAAACAAACCTGCCCAATCTTTGCCCCGGGGGGAGACCTTAACTTTATTACACTGGACAGCAAACAAACCTGCCCTGTGCTCCGAGACATAGTCCAGAACAGAGTAAGACACGTGGAAACTTGAGCTACCTGTGGAGAACTGTCTTCCGACATTTTCCTCTATCATCAAAATATCATTAACACACTTATGAAATTTAACATGGATAAAATGTTATCAGCTCACAACCTATAATCAAATTTCTTCCCATAGATATCCTTTCTTGAGGATTCGAAATATAATTTAGTTTTAAAAATTATTTTTAAAAAATCTTATGTAAGAAGCCCTGGGAAAGTAGACACTTAAATAGAGCCTTCTGACAAAAGTCACTTGATTCGACTCAAAAGAATCAGATAGGACAGGAAGTATGCCTGCACGGAAAACTGTCATATTTTTTTTTTCACAGAAAAAGTTGTGAAAGCCTTCAGAAGCACTCATCCTTGTATGACACGTGAGGACACATGGAGGAGGGTCCTGTTAGTATAATGACTATGGATGGGCTTTCAGGGGTGGATCTTCACTTACTATTCACCAGAGAACTCGTTCTGAGAGAGGCCATGCCATTGTTGTGAATGTGGGTTTGCCTTTATGCTGCATCCTTTTTTTCTTTTTTTAATTTATTTTTATTGAAGTATAGTTGATTTACAGAATGTTGTGTTTATTTCAGGTGTACAGCAAAGTAATTCAGTTATACATACATATATATCTGGGTATTTTTTTTTTCAGATTCTTTTCCCTTATAGGCTATTACAAAATATTGAGTATAGTTCCCTATGCTGCATTCTTAATATGGACCCCTAGCTCATTAATTTCTTTGCGTTTCCTTTCATAATATAAATACTCAAGGCCACACGTATCCCTCTAAATGCCCTCTAAGTTACTGAAAAAGTTGTGATAGGTAATCTTTTTACTTATTGTGGCTCAGTTCTAAATACTGTCTTATTTCCATTTTGACAACCTCTTAGACTTATGGGTTATTCAGGAATATGTTTTCCAGATGCAGTGCCAGGGGTTCTTAGTCGCCTTGTTTTTCATTTCCATTCTAGTTGTTTGTGGTCAGAGTCAGTGACCTGTAGAATGTGGATTCTTTGGCATCTGTTGGGACTTTATGGCCCAGTGTACCAGACACTGCTGGCTGCCTCTGTGTCCACTCTGCCCCTTTTTCTGACTCAGAACCTGGATTTTGCTCAACTTGTTAAATGTTTACTATAAAACAAAAAACAGAAAAACCCAGCTCTCTCTCTTAGTCTTTCTTGAAGGAATGTCCCACAGCCTTGGTAGACAGGCAGAGCCACTGGTGTGGCTTCTGGGAAAGCCATTGAAAAATGGGACAGTCCCATGCTTGTTATCTTCACTCTTTGTCCTTGGTCCTTCCTCCTTCTTTCTGCCTGGAAAGTAAATACAATGCCTGGGGTTGGAAGGAGGTGACCAGTAGGCAGAAGCCACAGGCAAAGATGGCACAGCCAGGACACAAGGCTCTTTGCTTCTCAGTGGTTTCTCTGAGTGTCTGTACCGACCCTGAACTGCTTATTTCTAGACTCATGGTACGTGAGAAAAAGAAATATTCTTTTTAAAAAAAGTCTTCATTGTAGTTTCATGGTGGGGGAGCTATCAGGAATTTTTTTTTTTATTACTCTCAGGAAATGTTTATTACTCCCAGCTGAGTAGTTTGTGCTGGTGTGGTAGTCATGAGAACCCACCCCTTGGGTATCCAACTAGGGGGCTGAGTTTGCTGGTGGCCCTGGTTGCTGACCCTCCCAGAAACCACCTCTGGGGTTGTGCTAAGACTATTCCTAGCAGTGACTAAGCCTGGCAGGAGTAATATAGTACAAGCCCATTTGTGGGTTGTAGGGCTCTTCCACTGATGGCCATGGTTCAAGAACCCCCCACTGGTCTGGCCCTAACTTGGCTAGACTGCGCCTCTGTCCAAGACTCTTCGGGCCCAGCCTTCCTCCGCCCTTCTCCCTTCCTTCTGACTGGATTTGACAACAGATAGCAAAATATCAATGGGAGTCACTGTCAAAGCTGATTCTGTCACCTACTGTCCACAAAAACCTGATTGAAATGGGTTCAGAAGAAACTAGGAGAAAAACTGGAGACAGTAAGGAGAAAGATTTTTTAAGGTCTGTTTTGTTTGATGTTATTAATAAAGCCATGCCAGTTTTCTGTCTGTTAGATAGTTCTCCATCCTTCTCATTTGAACCTTCTGTGTACTTAGATGTACCTCTTGTAAAGAGGATGTAGCTGGATCCCACCCCCACCCCAATCCAATCTGAAAATGTCTTTCAATCTGTAAACCCATCCAGTTTTTTTATTGTGATTCCTAACATACTGGATTAATTTCTACCACCTTAATAGTTATGATTTCTATTCCGCATTTTTCTTTTAAAAAACGGGAAATAGAGAAGATTTGATGAAAACGTATAAGTACAGTTAAAAAAAACCAATAAACTTGTACCCATCAACCAAGCCAAGAGATGGAAGATTGCTCTACCTCCTTGGGTTTGCAGCTTTTATCCATTATGAATAATGTTGCTGTAGACATTCTTGCACACCTCCCATTGCACGTATATATGAGTTACTCTAAAAATGAATTCGCTGAGTGTAGAATCTTTATGTTCAAATTTGTTGTGTATTCTATGTGAAATGTATCTCGTTTTAATTTGTACTTTGCTGATTACTAATGAGAATGGGCATCTTTTTATATTTATTGGCTCTTTTGAGTTTCCATTTGGGAATTACCTTTACATGTTTTTGCTGATTTTTCTCTATCTTTGTCATTTCCCTGTGATATTTAGGAGTGTGATATCTCTGATACCAATTTTTTTGTTGTAGATGTCCCTCTCTCTTTATGCTGTCTTGATGAACAGTGATTCTGAATTTTAGTTTAGTTTAATGTGTTAGTCTTTCTTTTTGTCTCATTTAAGAAATCCTTCCGCAAACTCCGATTCTAAATATGTTCAGCTTCATTGTCTTCTTCAGCTTTTGACGTTTGGTTTCACGTTTAAATTCTCAGTCAACCTGAAATTGATTTTTGTTTGTGACAGAGTGTGACAGAGTATGACAAGTTTATTGATAATGGTTTCAGATTCCACAGTGCAACTAATCTTTAAGAAATAAATGACTGCTAGTTAATTTTGGTACAGTATCAAAGACGACTATTCACAGTTATCTTAAGAGGCTGTAAAAATACTCATCCCTTTTCCATCTACGTATCTATGTATAGCTGAAGTTCTTTAAATACTTCAATCAAAACAACATATCACAACAGATTGATTGTAAAAGGAGATAGGAGAATCCAGCTGTTACTGTTAAGTAGACATTAAAGAGATATGCAAGGGACTTCCCTGGCTGTCTAGTAGTTAAGACTGTGTGCTTCCACCGCAGGAGGCCAGGTTCGATCCCACATGCTCCCCCGGTGGGGGAACTAAGATCCCACATGCTGTGTGGCGTGGCCAAAAAAAAAAAAAAAAAGAGTAAACGGGGATTCTTGTACCATCTTTGCAACTTGTCTGCCAATCTAAAAAATGATCACAAAATTAAAATTTTCCTTAAAAAAAGAGATATACTAATGCCACTCTTCCCTCTAAATTTTTTGTTTTGGAAAATATACTTCAAAAAAAATAAAGATATTTATGTTTACATGTAATGGCTTATTATTGTTATTTTTAACAGATGGGTAATAATATTTTTAAAAGCTCAGTTTTAACATTATTCTTGAAGTTTAACACTGTTTAAAAAGATTTTAGCAGAGCCTTATGACATTTTATAGAAATGAAAGAAACTTATTTCAAAAGAATGGGTAAAGAGATCAAAACAAGATTGTATGTCTAAGAATCAACTGAAAAATATTAAAATTCACAAATAAAATAACTAGAAGAATACTATATAAAAATACAAAATGCTTTTTCTATTACCTAACATTATCTCTCTTCTTTCTTTCTTCCTATCAATCATTCAATCAATCATATTAGTTAAGGAAACTCCGGCTGCTGAAACAGATAAGCCCTGAAGTCCAGTGGTAGCATTAAAGATGGTGATATGTGGATGAATTATAAATATATTTTCTGTATTCTTTATATATTCTGACTGTAGAACTGACAGGATTTTGCAGATTATGTGTGCACTCTGAGAATAAAAAAAGGAATAAAAGATGACTTCCAAGGAATTTGGCTTGTGCAACTGCAATAATGGAACTGTCATTTATTGAAATGCGGTAAGATGGAGCAGGAACAAATTTTGGGGAAAATCGTGAATCAGTTTTGGGCATCTCAAAATTAACATGACCATCACACACAGCAGTGGAGCTGTCAAGCAGGCACTTTGAGCACACTTCAAGGATTAAACAGTACCCCGAATTAATCATCATAGAATTTAGAAAAACTTTTTTTTATTTTTATTTTTTTATAATTATTTATTTTATTTATTTATTTTTGGCTGTGTTGGGTCTTCGTTTCTGTGCAAGGGCTTTCTCCAGTTGCGGCAAGCGGGGGCCACTCTTCATCGCGGTGCGTGGGCCTCTCATTATCGCGGCCTCTCTTGTTGCGGAGCACAGGCTCCAGACGCGCAGGCTCAGTAGTTGTGGCTCATGGGCCTAGTTGCTCCGCGGCATGTGGGATCTTCCCAGACCAGGGCTCGAACCCGTGTCCCCTGCATTGGCAGGCAGATTCTCAACCACTGCGCCACCAGGGAAGCCCCAAAACTTTTTATTTTGAAATAATTTTAGACTCAATAGTGCTGTAACATTTCACTCAGCTGTAGCTTGCCATGGTCACTACAAAGCCATGCTAGTTTCTTTGAAAAAATAATATTATTCAAAAATTTAGAATTTATTTTATCATAACATGAAATATTTTTTTGACCAAAAGTGGATTCCCCTTATGCCCCCCTTCCTACCAACTTTTTCTTTTTTTTTTTTGGCTGTACCACGCAGCTTGCAGGATCTTAGTTCCCCAACCAGGGACTGAACCTGAGCCCTCAGCTGTGAAAGTGCGGAGTCATAACCACTGGACCGCCAGGGAATTCCCTCAATTTCTTATTTTTAAATAGTTTAAACTTGCCATGAAGTTGAAAGAATATACTGAATTGAATACACTCAACCTGGAACCATCAATTGTTAACACTTTGCCACAAACTGCCCCCAACCATTGTCCTTTTTCCCCACTGCTTAACCATTTAAAACTACAGTAAGTTGAAGACGTTATGACAGACACTTAAATGCTTTGGTATGCATCTTCTAGGAAGAAGGGCGTTCTTCTACTTAGGCACAATATTGTTACTTCACCTACAAAAATTAAAAATAGTTCAGTTATATCATCTAATACACAGGCCATATTCTTACAGAGCTGGTTATTTATTTAGTCCAGGGCCCAATCAAGGTTTACATATTACCTTGGTTTTTATTGTCTCTGTACACCCTTTTAATATAGAACAGTACCCTTGCTGGTTTTTTTTCCCTCCATGACATTATTTTGAAGAATCCATGTCAATTTCTTGTGGAATATCCCACATTATGGATGTCTCATTGTTTTCTCATGGTTTCTTTTAGCTTGTTTTTTTATTACCTGCATTTCCCATAAATTGGAAATTACCTCTAGAGTGGTGGTTCTCAATGGGGGTGATTTTGCTCCCAGGGGACATTTGGCAATGTCTGGAGATGTTTTTGGTTTTCAAAACTGGGGGTGCTTCTGGCATTTAGTGTACAGAGGTTAGGGATGTGGTGAAATTTTCTACAATATACAGGACACCTCCCAAAATAAAGAACTGGCTGGCCCTAAATATCAATAGAGCTGAAGTTGAGAAACCCTGGTCTAGAGCACCACTGTCTGTGATGATGGAAATGTTCTATATCTGCACTGTTCAATATTGTACCCTAGAGCCACACGTGGCTATTCAGCACTTTAAATGTGGCTAGTGTGACTAAGAAACTGAATTTTCCATTTTGACTAATATAAAGTAAATAGTCACATGTGGCTGGTGGCTAGCTTATTGGACAGCATAGGTTTGCAGGTTTAATCAGATTCAGGGTAAACATCTTTTCAAGACAGGAAGAGATGAAATAAGGAACAAAGGAACTATGTAGAACAGCCAGAAAACAGGAATATGGCATTAGTAAGTCCTTACCGTACATGTAAATGGGTTAAATTCTCCAATCCAAAGGCACAGGGTGGCTGAATAGATAAAAAACAAGACCCAACTATATTTTACAGTATAGTTTACAAGAGATTCACCTCAGCTTTATGGACACACAGAGGCTCAAAGTGAAGGAATGGAAAAAGATGCAAATGGAAACCAAAAGATTGCAGGGAGCTATACTTATATCAGAAAAAATAGACTTTAAGTCAACAAATGTAACAATAGACAAAGAAGATCATTATATAATGATAAAGGGGATATAACAATTGTAAATATATATGCACTCAGCATCAGAGCACCTAAATATATTAAGCAAATACTAACAGATTTGAAGGGAGAAATAGACAGCAAATCAATAACAGTAAGGGACTCCAATACCCCACTTTCAACAATGGACGGGGAATTCCCTGGTCGTCCAGTGGTTAGGACTCAGCGCTTTCACCATGGGGGCCCAGGTTCGAGCTGCACAGTGCAGCCAAAAACAAACAAACAAAAACAAAAAACAAACAAAAATGGACAGATCATCCAGAGGAAAAAGATCAGTATTTCCAGACAGAAAATATTGACCTCAAATACATTTCAGACCAAATGGCCTTAGCAGATATATAAAGATCATTTCATCCAACCAGCAGCAGAATACACATTCTTCTCAAGTGCACATGCAACATTCTCCAGGATAGATCACATATTAGGTCACAAAATAAGTCTTAGCAAATTCAAGAAGACTTTTGAAATCATCCCAAGTATCTTTTCTGAACTCAATGGTATGAAACTAGATATCAACAAGAGGAAAGCTGGAAAATTTGCAAAATATGTGGAACAATCAATGAGTCAAAGAAGAAATTAAAAGGGAAATTAAAAAATACTTTTTTTGGTAATCAATATATGTTTATTGTAGAAAACAAAGACAAGCAAAAAGAGAAATAACCCACAATTCCATCAACGATGTAAACCACAATTAATCATTTTCCTATGCACATATTTTGTAATAAAATAAGACCACATTATAATGTTTTGTAATCTGCTTTTTAAACTCAATCAGCTGTCCACGTATTTAAATATTTTTTTCAGGACATCATTTTAGTAGTTGCATTATATTTCTTCACATGAATAAACTATATTTAAAGCAATGCCCTGTTGTTAGAGACTTGTTTCCAATCTTTCTTGCTACTGATACAATACTATAATGAATATCCTTGTAGTTAAATCTTTTACAAGTCTATTGTATCTTTTCCATAAGATAAATACCTTTATTTAAGTGGCATTACTGAACCAAAGATATTCACATTTTAGGATTTTCTTACTTCTTACTTGACATATAAGACCTGGTAATAACAAACCCTAACATTACTGTATGTAAAAAAATCTTGAAATAAACAAAAATCGAAACACAACATACCAAAACTTATGAGATGCAGCAAAGCAGTTATAAGAAGAAGTTTATAGCAATGAATACCTATATTAAGAAAAAAAGATCTCAAATCAAAAACCTAACTTTGAAAAAAAAAATTTTACGGGGAGGAGTCAAGATGGCAGAATATGAGGATGCAGAATTCGTTACTCCTAACAAGTACATCAAGAATACATCTACAGGGACTTCACTGGTGGCGCAGTGGCTGAGAATCCGCCTGCCAGTGCAGGGATCACGGGTTCGAGCCCTGGTCCAGGAAGATCCCACATGCCGCGGAGCAACTAAGCCCATGCACCACAACTACTGAGCCTGCGTGCCACAACTACTGAAGCCCGCAAGCCTAGAGGCTTTACTCTACAACAAGAGAAGCCACCTCAACGAGAAGCCCGTGCACCGCAACGAAGAGTAGTCCCTGCTCGCCACAACTAGAGAAAGCCCACGCACAGCAATGAAGACCCAACACAGACAAAAATAAATAAATAAATTTATATAGATATAAAAAAAGAATACATCTACAGGGCTTCCCTGATGATGCAGTGATTAAGAATCCGCCTGCCAATGCAGGAGACATGGGTTCGAGCCCTGGTCCGGGAAGATCCCACATGCCGCGGAGCAACTAAGCCCGTGCGCCACAACTACTGAGCCTGCGTTCTAGAGCCCGTGAGCCACAACTACTGAGCCCGTGTGCCACAACTACTGAAGCCTGCGCTAGAGCCCGTGCTCCCAACAAGAGAAGCCACCACAATGAGAAGCCTGTGCACCACAATAAAGAGTAGCCCCTGCTCGCCGCAACTAGAGAAAAGCCCACGTGCAGCAATGAAGACCCAACGCAGCCAAAAATTAAAAAAAAAAAAAGAATACATCTATAGGAACTTCCCTGGCGGTCCGGTGGTTAAGACTTTGCCTTCCAATGCAGGCGGTGTGGGTTCGATCCCTGGTCAGGGAGCTAAGATCCCACTTGCCTTGGGGCCAAAAAAAAAAAAAAAAAAACCCAAAACATAAAACAGAAGCAACATTGTAACATATTCAATAAAGACTTTAAAAATGGTCCACATCAAAAAAAAAAAAAGATTACATCTACAACTGGAACAATTCTCACAAAAAACCTAACTTGCACCTCAAAGTACTAGAAAAAGAATAAAAAACTAAGCCCAAAGTTAAGAGAAGGAAGGAGATAACAAAGATCAGAGCAGAAATAAATAAATGGAGAACAGGAAAACAATAGAAAATATCAATGAAACTAAGGGGTTTGTTTTTTTTTTTTGGCCGTACCGCAGGGCTTGCATGGGATCTTAGTTTCCCGACCAGGGAAGGATTGAACCTGGGCCCTCAGCAGTGAGAGCGCAGAGTCTTAACCACTGGACCGCCAGGGAATTCCAAGAGTTGTTTTTTTTAAAAGATAATATTGACAAACCTTTAGCTAGACTTACCAAGAAAAAGCGACATGATTCAAATAAATAAAATTATACATGAAAGAGGAGACATTACAATTGATATCACAGAAATAAAAAGGATTGGAAGAGATTAATATGAACAATTATATGCCAACAAACTGGACAACCTAGAAGAAAATGTTAAACTCTTAGAAACATACAACCTAGGGAATTGCCTGGCGATCCAGTGGCTAAGACTCTGCACTCTCACTGCCGAGGGCCTGGGTTTAATCCCTCCCTCGTCAGGGAACTAAGATCCCACACAAGCTGTGCGGTGTGGCCAAAAAAAACGAAACAAACATACAACCTATCAAGACTGAATCATGAATAAAGAAATTCTGAATAGACCAATTATGAATAAGCAGATTGAGTCGGTAATTGAGAATCTCTCAACAAAGAAAAGCCAAGGACCAGATAGCTTCACAGGTGAATTCTACCAAACATTTAAAGAAGAATTAACACCGGTTCTTTTCAAACTCTTCGAAAAAATTGAAGAGGGAATGCTTCCAAATTCATGTTATGAGGCCAGCCTTAACTGGATACCAAGATCAAACAAACAGCCCATAGTAGCAGAGGTCAAAGTGCCATCACACCAGCAGGCAACGGTGTCTGCCAGGGCGCCTCAGCCTGCCATCTAGTGAATCCAGTTAGTAAGCCAAGAGCAGTCTAGTGGCATCTCTTTCTCATTTGGGGCAAACAGTCCTGCTCACTGCCCCATTTGTTTCACTCATATTACCTTGGGTGAAGTATCACGAAGCCACAAGCAGACTGAGAGAGAAACCAGAAAGAGTTTTATACTTTTGTTATATTTGCAGTTCCCCAGGGAAAAGACAGCACTTCATGCAGGGCCACTCAGTGTAAGCACTGGGGTTAGTCACAAGGCAGAGGAAGGGAGCAGAGCTGTGGGCAAGCACCTTTACTGTGGTTTCCATGGGAAGGAACGGGCAAGGCAGAGTAAGCAGGCTTAGGATTAGCCAGCTATATGTGAAAGTGGATCCTCCACGAAATTATGTTCAGGGACTTCCCTGGAGGTCCAGTGATTAAGACACCATGCTTCCACTGCAGGGGGCATGGGTCTGATCCCTGGTTGTGGAAGTAAGATCCTGTATGCCCCACGGCTTGGCCAAAACAAAAAAAGCTAAAACTATAGAACTCTTAGAAGAAAACATAAGGGAAAAGCTTCATGACATTGGTTTGGCAATGATTTCTTGGATACAACATTAAAAGCACAGGCAGCAGGACTTCCCCAGTGGCGCAGTCGTTAAGAATCTGCCTGCCAATGCAGGGAACATGGGTGGGAATGTGAAATGATGCAACTGCTGTGGAAATCAGTCTGGAAGTTCCTCAAATTATTAAACAGAGAATTACCATATTCCACTTCTGGGTATCAATCCAAAAGAACTGAAGGCAGGGACTCAAATATTTGCATGGCAATATTCACAGCAGCGTTATTCACAGTAGCCCACCAATGTCAAACTCAAAAATTTACAAATTCAACTTTTTTGAGTTTTTAATTTTACTCTTTCCTTATATAAGTTTTTTTTTAATATTGGAGTATAATTGATTAACAATATTGTGTTAGTTTCAGGTATACAACAAAGTGATTCAGTTATACATATATAAATTCAATTGTTTTAAACTTAGCCCAAACAAGAAGATTTTCAGCCATTTAGAGCATGCCTGCTTTGCATATCCCCAAAATGATGTCTAAAATCTGCTAGCCACAGAGAAGATAAATTCTGGTGCTATAAAGACCCCAAGTGTTGCTGCCCTTCAGAGCTTTCTGACCCAGAGACTCCCCACCAGGCTTCTGAGCACCATCACCTAGATACATAAACCCCCCTCTGCAATTGCCTTCTCCTCCTGGAATAGGAGTTTGCATACTCCCCTTCGGAGTAGCAGCCCCCATGCTATAGCTTCGGTATTTCCTCATACCATGAGGGCCTTTTCCCATAGGCAAACCTGTCAAAGTTTGTTCTACTGCCACCTCATGGTCATATCTTTTTCCTTAATCAGTCCAGAAATCACTTGAATACCCTACTTACATGTATGGCTCCCCACCTCCCCCAAGACACACACATTTAGATCCCTAATCCATTTGGAGTTTATTTTTGTGGGTGGTGTGAGGTACATATGTAATTTTATCTTTTCCCAGATGGCTAACCAGTTAGTTGTCTTAGCACTTTTCATTAAAAACTCTATTTTTGCCCCAGTGATCTGAAATACCACCTTTATGAACTAAAATTCTGTATGTTCTTGGGCCTGTTTTGAGATATTCCCATTTGATTCCTATTCATGTGCCAATACCACAGGTTTAACTACAGTGGCTTTGTGCTATGTTTTAACATCAGTAGGGCATCATTGCTTGTTTTTCAGTGCTTTCTTGGGCATCACCAGATGTTTGTTCTTCCATATAAACTTTAGCATCAATTTGCCTAACACTATTAAAAAAAAAAGCTTGTTGGAATTTTTATTAGGATTATGTTACATTTCTGAATTAACCTGGGGAAAATTGATATCTTTATGATATTAATGCATTTTATTGAAGAACAAAGGATGTTTTTCCTTTTGTTTAAGTCTATTTTGTGTCTTTCAAGAGTGTTTTAAAGTCCCCCATGTGGGTTTTATACATTTCTTGTTAAGTTTAATCCAAAGTATCTTTTTTTTGCTATTGTAATTGAGTTTTTCTCTATCACCTTACTGGTTATTGGTTTAGTAGATGGAGGCTTTTGATTTCTATATGGCAATTCCATATCCTGCTAAGATACTGAACTCTTTCATTGTCTACATCAATTTTATCATTGATTCTCTAAAGCTTTACATGTATAATATCATATCATCTGCAAAAAGAGATAGTTTTACTTCTCTTCCAATTCTTAAGTTTGCAATTAATTTCTCTTATCTAACTGCATTAGCTAATGTCACCAGTACAGACACAGACACACACATAGCTATACATATAGTCATCGTAAGAAAGTATTCATCAATTTCTATTTTCTTGAGTACCTATATCAGTAACAGCTGTTGAATTTTGTCAAAGGCTTCATCAGCATCTATGAAGATAATCACATGATTTATCTTCTTAGATGTATTGATATGGTATGTTATTTAATAGATTTCCTAATAACTGAACAAACCTTGAATTCCTAGAGTAAATTCCACTTGGTCAAGGTTTATTATTTTCTTAATGTGGTTTTGTATTCTATTTGCTAATATTTATCATAGCTCATTTGAATCAAGATTCATAAGTGACATGGCTCTGTAATTTTCTATTTTTGTATTCTATCAGGTTTTATATGAATGTTGTCTTGCTTCATAAAAAGAATTAGGAAGTTTTTCTTTACTCTCATTGCTCTTAAACAACTTACGGAGTATGAGAATATGTATCTGAACTTTGAAGATTTGGTATAATTTCCCTATCAAAATATCTGGGCTCCCATTTACAGTCTACTGATGCTTGACAAGGGTGCCAAAACAATTCAATAAGGGAACAAATAGTTTTTTCAACAAATGGTGCTGGGACAACTGGATATCTACATGCAAAAGAATGAAGCTGGATGACTACCTCACACCATATACAAAAATTAATTTAAAGTGGATCAAAGAACTAAATGCAAGAGCTAAAACAAACAAAAAGAATAAATGTAAGAGCTAAAAATATAAAACTCTTTGAAGAAAACAGTGGGTAAATCTTTAGTGATTGGATTTGACAATGTTTCTTAAATTTGACAGCAAAAGCATAAGCAACCAAAAAAAAATAGACAAGTTGGACTTCATCAAAATTAAAATTTGCTGTACTTCGGAGGATATCACAAAGAAGTGAAAAGACAACCTACTGAATGGGAGAAAATGTTTGGAAATTATATATCTAGTAAGGGACTGGCATCTAAAATATATAAAGAACTCTTAGAATCCAATAATAAAAAAATAACACAATCAAAGGATCTGAATAGACATTTCTCCAAATAATACATAAAAATTGCGGCAAACACATACAAAACTGCTCAATACCCACAAGTCATTGGTGAAATTAAAATAATAACTACAATGATGGGCCCTTCCTCCACTAGGGACAGGGTGGCACCTGCCGCTCTCAAGACTGCTCTCCCAAGGCAGAATAAACCAGTCCTGCTGTAGCCTCAAAAAAAAAAAATCAAAACTACAATGAAATATCACTTCATAGCAACTAGGATGGTTATAATAATACTTTTTAAAAAAGACAATCCACGTGTTGGCATGGATGAGGAGAATCTGGAACCCCCATACACTGCAGGTGACAAATAGGGTAAACATACTATTACAATATGACCCAGCAATTCCACTCCTAAGCATATACCCAAAAGAAATGAAAACATGTCCACACAAAAACTTGTAAAACAATATTTTGTAGCATTACTCACAATGGCCAAAGAGTGGAAACAAACCAAATGTCCATCAACTAACAGGAATATTATTCATCACTTAAAAAAAATAAAATATTGATAAATGTTACAGCATAGATGAACCTTGAAAAGTTTATGCTACGTGAAAGAAATCAGTCACAAAAAGTCATATGGTATTTTAAAAAAACTTATATGAAATTGTCAGAATAGGCAAATCTATAGAGACAATAAATAGATTAGTGGATGCTTACGGTTGGGGATGGGATGGGGTACTGGGGGTGATGAAACTGTTCTAAAATTGATTGTGGTAATGGTTTCAGAACTGTGTGAATATAAGAACCACTGAATGTACACTTTAAATGGGTGAATTGTATGGTATGTGAATTATGTCTCAATAAAGTTATTACCAAAACCCCATCCCCCAAGCCAAAATCCAATTCATCTGGGCTTGATGCTCTTTTGTAGTGTAAGCTCCTATAAAATTTATCCATCTTGGTTTGCACTGATATTCTATTTCTAGGTTTTTGGTTTTTTTTTTTGAGCTTGGAATTTGTTTTTTATTATCTCATTTAAAAAAGTATTATCTCAGGGCTTCCCTGGTGGCGCAGTGGTTGAGAATCTGCCTGCCAATGCAGAGGACACAGGTTCGAGCCCTGGTCTGGGAAGATCCCACATGCCGCGGAGCAGCTAGGCCCGTGAGCCACAACTACTGAGCCTGCGCGTCTGGAGCCTGTGCTCCGCAACGAGAGGCCGCGACAGTGAGAGGCCGGCGCACCGCGATGAAGAGTGGCCCCCGCTTGCCGCAACTAGAGAAAGCCCTCGCACAGAAACGAAGACCCAACACAGCCAAAAAATTAATTAATTAATTAATTAAAAAAAATTTAAAAAAAAATTATTATCTCACTTTTAAGGATAAAAGTGTTTAGGATGACTTTTCCTCTGATCACTGCTTAAAAGGTATTCCATATTATTTATAATAGCCAAAAAAGTGGAAACAACCCAATATCCATCAACTGATGAATGGATAAATTATGATACATCCATAAAATAGAATATTATTCAATAAGAAAAAGAAATGAAGTACAGGTACATGCTACAACATGGATGGACCTTGAAAACATGTAACTCAGAGAAGCCAGACACAAAGACAACAGTATCGTAATATTCCATTTATATGAAATGTGGGGAATAGGCAAATCCACAGGGGCAAAAAGTAGATTAGCTGTTGCCTCAGGCTCAGGAGTGGAGTAGGAGATTATGGCCAAGAGGGCACTGGATTTTTTTTGTGATTATGAAAATGTACTAAAATTAATTGTGGTGATAGATGCACAACTGTGAATATACTAAAAGCCAATGAGAAAATGTAAATTGGTAAAGCCACTATGGAGAACAGTACAGAGGTTCCTTAAAACACTAAAAATAGAGCTACCATACGATCCTGCAATCCCAATCCTCTGCATATATCCAGAGAAGACCATAATTTGAAAAGATACGTGCAACCCAAAGTTCATTGCAGCACTATTTACAATAGCCGAGACATGGAAGCAACCAAAATGTCCATCAACAGATGAATGGATAAAGAAGATGTGGTACATACATACAATGGAATATTACTCAGCCATAAAAAAGAATGAAATAATGTCATTTGCAGCAACATGGACGGACCTAGAGATTATCATATTAAGTCAAGTAAGCCAGAGAAAGACAAATACCATATGATATCACTTATATGTGGAATCTAAAAAAATGACACAAATGAATTTATTTACAAAACAGAAACAGACTCACAGACTTTGTAACAAACTTATGGTTATCAAAGGGGAAAGGTGGCGGGGGGTGAGGGGGGAGGGATAAATTAGGAATTTGGGAGTAACATATACACACTACTATATATTAAATAGATAAACAACAAGGACCTACTGTATATCACAGGGAACTATACTCAATATTTTGTAATAACCTATACAGAAAAAGAATCTGAAAAAGAATATGTGTGTGTGTGTGTATCTGAATCACTTTGCTGTACACCTGAAACTAACACAACATTGTAAATCAACTATACTTCAATAACAAAAACAAATTTAAAAATTAAAAAAAAAAAAGCCAGTGAATGGTATACTTAAAATAGACTGTGTGCTATGAGCATTACACCCCAAACAAATAAAACTAAAAGGGGACTGAATTAATTAGGAGAATAGACCATTTTATGGACAAGCAGGCTTATCTTTGGAAATATATGTACATCGTTTGCATTGGGCTAAAGAAACAAGAATTCCTGTAGGGAAAAAAAAAAGGAGGCCTGTAGAAAAGCATTTGATGATCCTGCTGCGCCTGTGCACCAAGCCTTGGATCTGACTCCGCCCGGGGTCCCACCCTCCGGGGACAGGCAGAAGACCAACCCCGCCCTCCGCGTCTGTTCCGCTTCTAACCCGGCCTTCTGCGCTTCGCTCGGTCCTCCAGCCAGGCGTTGTCCTCTGGGCCTGGTCGACAAGGAGAGCCTGCTTCGGATCCAGGTCCAGCTGCATTCCCTAGCGTCTAGAAGAAGCAGGCGTCACCCCTATCCTCCCCTGTCTCCGCCGCAACTCTTCAGGATCCTGGAGCGCCCGAGGCTCCGCCCCTCGTGCTGCACGCGGTGCGGTTCCGGAAGCGAAACTGCTTCCGGTTTATGGCTCATTTCGCGTTCCTCGCTGTGTTTGAGGTTGGTTTCCTCCTCTGTTGGCGTCTGGTTTCGGCGCTCAGCCCCGGCCTCTCAAGCCTAGCCAGCCGGCTAGAAGTCGCGGCACCTCCTCCTGCCAGTACCCCGCGCCCAAGGCTTCCCGCCTCGGTCCCTCCAAGAGCCTCTGGCCGCTCCGCCAGGGCGGGTGTCGGTGGTGGCTCTGTCTCCCCGGTGCAGGCGGGGCCTTTTCTCCATCCGCTGTGCTCCTCTGTTCAAAAACTGCCAGAGCAATCTTTGTGTCGTTTCTCGTGAAGGAAAAGCATTTACGTTTTGGAAAACTGCCCCAGCGCCCTCTTCTACTCACCGACCTGGCGATTGCAGCGCGTTCCGGTGAGCACTGGACAGAAATGCTCTGGCTGTGATCATCCGTTGTTGGGAGTTTGATAAATTATTCAGGTGTTACCTTGTGAACTATTTGTTCATATTTTACATGTCTAGTGTCTCTACATCTGTCTTCGTGTGCATAGTTAAATGTTTACGGTAAACTCTGAGAGTAAGGAGATTGAAATAATTTGCAGGCATGATATTTGACCTTTAATACTTGGTTTATTGCCTCATATATGCCTCGTATAACTCCTACAGATTAATACCACAAGTGAAAACTCAATAGGATAATGATCAAGAGGTTTCGATAGGCTCTTTAATAAATAAAATATACAAAACAAAGAAAATTTTAAAAATAAACAACAAAACAAAAACAAATATACGAAGAGACGACAAATACATGAAAAGGTGCTTGATATGATTAGCAACCAGGGAAATGCAAATTAAAATCACAATATGATAGTATTACACTGACTAGTCAAAAGTAAAACTAAAAAGAGTGACAGTGCCAGTTGTTGGTTGAGATGTGTATACAGAGCTAATGGAAACACATTTTTAAAGATACCAACTAAATTTGATCTGTTGATAACACGACAGTAATGCAGGCACATGTCCACCAGTTGAACATAAGCACTATTCATAGCATCATTTGAAATATCCCTAAATTGGAAATAACCCAAAGTGGATTAACAGAATGGATGAACTGTGGAATATATTTTGTGTGGCATACTCTTCAGCAAAGAGAAGGGCCAAATCACAGGTAGATAGATGCAACAACTTGGATGAACCTCACAAATGTATGTTGAATCAAGGAAGCCAGACACAAAAGAATGCATGCTGTTTAATAGTGTTTCTTTAAAATTCAAAAATAGGCAGAATAGCCTAGAATGTTAAATGTCAGGATAGGGGTTTGGATTTAGAAGCATGGAATTAGTGATTTGGAAAAGAGACAAGGAATATGTCTGAGATGCTGGATATTGGGACATTCTGTTTCTTGATCTGAATGGTGGTTACCTGGGGCTGGTCATTTCTTGATAGTTCATTGAGATTTTTATTCATGATTGCCTCCCTTAGTTATATGTATGCTGTAATTCAATAAAAAAAAGTTCAAGAAATGGAACTAAGTGTTCTACCTCCTAAAGTTGAATGAGATATGCAGAAGTAGAACAAAATGTACTGAAAGGATGAATAAAAATAAAACCAGTACTTAGTGGAAAAAAAGTAGAACTGATCAGTATTATGAAAAGGTGAAAAGATGAAAAATATATTTATATAATAGTCTTTGGAGTTAACTGTGAGATAATATGGAAAGACTTCAATTTCAACATAAAAGAAAAACAATGACATGATTCAGACCCTGTTGGAGTGGCCAGCGTTAAAAATGTATTTTGATTTTTTTCTAAAATCATGATATTCAAGTTTGGATGTCTTTGGGTCAATATTGGAACACTTACTTTTTAAGTAAATGAAGTATCAATTACCACAGTCCTCTGAAGTGGTTATTTCCCTATTCTGTCTTTATCTTACACTTAACCAGTCTTGTCTATGTATCTCGAATATATTTGTGTATGTGTGGTACTCCTTATACTTTAATGGGATGGATTCTTTCTTTAACTATACTGCTCATCACCAACATAATTATTTTCATTGCCCGACTGAACTGTGAGGTCCTGAAGAAGTGTCCCCTCCTCGTTGCCTAGTACCTGGCTTGGCATAAGGAAGGCCCTTAATAAATATTTGTAACTGAATGAAGGAATAAGAGACAGAGGGAGACAAAGGTTCCAAGCCCAACCAAGCTCTAGCAGGGGGTACTCAGGGAAACTTCTGATTTCATAAACTCTTTTGTATTTCTCCTCTCCATTATGCCTAGTAGAGGGTCTGGACTGAATTCTGGTCGTGTTAGGAATAACAACAACCACAGGAGATCAGGCTCTTGACACACTAACCCGTATCTACTCTGGGCTCTCATTTCCTAACTGGTGATTTGGGGCCAGTTCCTAATCCTGTGTGAACCTCAGCTTTCTTGGTTATTAAATGACAGTTTAATACCCAATCTGGGGGGGGGTGGTTGTTGACGACTAAAGGAGTTTATGTATGTAGAACTACTAATAGGTGCTCAGTAAATGGCAATTCTTATTGTTAATATTTGTGTGGTATCGTATTAGATGGTTTTTAGTGGCTGTCACATGTTTCATCTGCAGAGAGATGTTTGATGATTGAGGAAAAATGTCAGTTGCTTAATGATTGATGTTGCAAACCAGTTACCCAGACTTTCTAGTGTTCAAAGAGAAATTGAGCTCAACCTCTTAATTTACTCAAAAGCTTCTCTGGAGTGATCTGAGGAAGAAATGGAATGTTCTGGAAACTCTCACGATCAGATTCACAGGATGGCAGCCCTTGATCTGACTCACGGATGTGGTGAGTCTTTGTTGATGCTTCTTTTCAAATCGTTTACTTCATGTAGTTGCAGTGGGCTGAGAGATCATGCACTGGGCCATACAAAAGGGATTGGAATGGCCACAGTTCACGTTTCTGGGATTTGGGATGCAAGAAGGTGTGTGTGCTTTTGGGGTGGATAAAATGTTCATGAACTTTATTGTGTCTGTCACACAACTCTGCCTCTTTGTACTTTGATTTGTATAACTCTAAGATGGATTTTTTAACCTGTCTTCGTAGGTAGCAAGATTCAGAAAACCATTTTCTTGCTCCAGGTAACTCATGGTGCTTTGTCATACCATGGAGTTAGTGTGTTTGTGGTGTATTCTGTGCATCGTGTGGAAGAGTTTATAGGCCTGCGATTGTTGGGATTGGATTGGCTTCAGAGTATACGCCATGCTTCTTCTCTCTGAGGTCATCTTTCTGGGGACCCTTCCTGTCTTTACGAGAGAAAAACCAAGGAGACACGGGTGGTGGCTCGGTTACTGATGGATTCTTCTCAGGCAAGTGAAAAGAGGACCTTTCTTCAAAATGTTGTCATGCTTGTTTCCATCAGGGAGCCATGTCTCCTTGTAATGTCCCCAAGCTTTTTAACGCAATTAATGGCCCTGCTTAGGGAATGAGTCCCAAGTGAATTTCTCCCGGACCATGCCATCTCAGAATATACAGGGCTTACAGGGGATATGATTCTTTTATCTTGATATTTATCAATTCTTTCTGATCCTCAATCATGTTTGTTGGCTTATTGTTTTGCTGAGTGTTATGACAGATCTTAAGGAAAGTATGTGAAAGTATCTAAGATCTAATCTCACAGAATTTGTGTGTCACTGTGGAAATAATTCATTTGTTATTAGATTTTACAGTGCTGCATTGTGTTCAGTGCTAACTACAGCTTATAAATAGAGGAATAAAGCAAGAAGAGCCCACAGTAAAGCTGTTTTTAAGATAAGTTTAATCACGTGTCAGTGATGCTGGTAAATCCACGTGACTGGATGCGATCAGGCAGCGTATATAGCTAGAGAGAAGAGGTCTGGGCCCAGGAGTACCGTAGGCTTCTGGTCTACCCTCCACAATCCCTCATGCATCTCTCTGAGAACATCAAAGAAGATGGTTTTTAGCTGAAGCCAGCATGTGTTTGATAGTTTAGCACTTAGTGACCTTCGAGGATGTGGCCGTGAACTTTACCCAGGAAGAGTGGACTTTGTTGGATCAAACGCAAAGAGATCTCTACAGAGATGTGATGTGGGAGAACTACCAGAATCTCATTACAGTAGGTGAGGCTGGCATCATTTCTTCACTGAGCTCTTTAGGAAATGAATGTTTCTCAAGTACATTTGCTGTCAAATGGGAATACCGTGGTAAACAAGACAAACCTGGTCCCTGCCCTCATGAGCCTTACTGTCTAGAGGATTCCAGCATGAAAATGATCTTTATTTCCTTTAGGGACTAAAAAATCTTAAGACTTTAAATGTGTATGAGGTTGAACATAGTTTTTAGGTCTTAGAGATCTCCAGTCACTTGAGGGCACAGAGAGAGAATGTGTTTGGATTTTTGATCCTTTAAAGAAGTTTTACTTGTTTGAGATTTTGCATGATTATTTTGCTGTTTTGAAGTTAAACTTCACTGTCTTCAGAAACCCCAAAGGCTAAAGTGTTGGTTCCCGACTCAAGGACATGTTTTTCATGTCTTGCAAGGTCCTCTTTATGTGTTTTACCTTTAAGCAGGGTACAAATCATGCAAACCACATCTCAACTCTCCTTTGGAAGGAGCAGAAGAGCTGAGGACAGGAGCAAGAGTTCTGCAGGGTGAGTTCATGGCAGATAGGGTTTTTTTTTTTTAATAAATTTGTTTATTTATTTGTTTTTATTTTTGGCTGTGTTGGGTCTTCATTGCGGTGCGTGGGCTTCTCATTGTGGTGGCTTCTCTTGTTGTGGAGCATGGGCTCTAGAGCACAGGCTCAGTAGTTGTGGCTCACGGGCTTAGTTGCTCCGTGGCATGTTGGATCTTCCTGGACCAGGGCTCGAACCCGTGTCCCCTGCATTGGCAGGAGGATTCTTAACCACTGCCCCAGGGTTCTTAACCAGGGAAGCCCCAGATAGGGTTTTATGAAGAGCAGTGAGAGTCTGGGAAAGGGGCGGTGCCTTTGGAAATGTCACTCTGCAAACTTAAAGGTGTACTCTCTTTTCTGAGAAGACTAAGGCCATTTGGCTTCTGAGTTTCTTCAGGAGCCTTCAACTCCTGTTTACCTTTAAATTCCATTGATCTTCTCAACCTCAGAAAGATCTGTCCATCTCATTTGAAAATTTCATTATTTACAGGTAGCTGTTTTCACCATACCTTCTTACTTATTTATTTATTGGCTGCGCCACACGGCATGCGAGTTCTTAGTTCCCCAACCAGGGATCGAACCCAAATAGTAGACAGACTTCCCTGCAGTGGAAGTGCGGAGTCCTAACCACTGGACTGCCCAGGAATTCCCTCACCATACCTTCTTATATTGTTTTCCTGATTCTATCATCTTTTTGTTTACCATCAGCCTTTCTTTTCCAGAGTGTTATAACTTGGTAAATTATCCACAATTTTTAAACCATATCCTTATCGTTGTCAAACTCCTAACACAACCAAACTTTGTGGTCCATCTTCCCTTTTGTTTCATCATTTTTATTATGTTTCATTCATATTAAGAAAGACACATGTGCCATATGCTTTTTTTTTTTGAGGTAAAATGCATATACATTAACCATTTTAGTGAATGTAAATTATTGTTATTGAGTACATTTCAAAAGGACACCCAGTATCCGTTAAGCAGTCATTTTACATTCATCTCCTACCCCCAATCCCTGCAACCGCTAATCTGCTTTCTTTATGATTTTACCTATTCTCTATATATCATATAACTGGAATCATACAAAATGTGATTGGCTTCTTTCAGTTGCACAATGTTTTCATCTATGTTCATCCATGTTTTAGTATGTATCAGTACTTCATTCCTTTTTATGGGTGAATAATAGTCAATTTCATGTCGATTTACATTTTGTTTATCCAATTGTATGCTGATGGACATTTTTCCCCCACGTTTAGCAATTGTGAATACTCCTGTTAACATTCCTGTACATATATTTGAATACCTGTTTTTAACTTTTGGGTACATACCTAAACATAGAATTGCAGGGGCATATGGTCATTTTATGTTTAACTTGTTAAGGATTACCAAACTATTTTATACAGAGGCTGTACCATATTACAGTCTCACCAGCAATGTAGAAGAGTTCCAGTTACTTCATATCTTTGCCAACACTTCTTATTTCCTTTTTTTTTAATACTAACCATTTTAGCAGGTATACAATGATATCTTTTTTAAAAAATTTATTTATTTATTTATTTTTGGCTGCATTGGGTCTTCGTTGCTGCATGCGGGGTTTCTCTAGTTGCAGTGAGCGGGGGCTACTCTTCGTTGTGGTATGCGGTCTTCTCACTGTGGTGGCTTCTCTTGTTACAGAACACAGGCTCTAGGTGCGCGGGCTTCAGTAGTTGTGGGTCATGGGCTCTAGAGCACAGGCTCAGTAGTTGTGGCGCACGGGCTTAGTTGCTCCGCGGCATGGGAGATCTTCCCGGACCAGGGCTCGAACCCATGTCCCCTGTATTGGCAGGCGGACTCTTAACCACTGTGCCATCAGGGAAGTCCCTTAATTATTTTTGTTCTACATTCTTTCTAGTGCAGCCCTTGAAACCTGTGTTCTACTAGCTTAGTGGTCACCTTAGAATGACAGAAATTCCTTAAATGCCTGAAGCCATGAAAAGAAAATTAACAATTCTCTTTTAGTGCCTTGCCAGGCTGTTTACAACTCTTCCTTAGCCTTCCCTTCCTGCTTGAATGCATCTTGAAGGTCAGCCAGAGGTGAAGGCTTTCGGTCCTCTCTGGCCTTTCCTACCTTGCATCCGGCCCTGTGCATGCTTGCAGACTTCTTAACTCTCTGGTAAACGTTCGAGTTTTTATATGCCCCTATTCACCCGCATATAACATTCCCAACTTGTTCCTCCCAAGGCTTTTCAGTCTGTCTACTATTTGTCCCAACCATTTTCCCTTTCCTCAAGCTGCTGCGGCCAATACTTCACCTGTAGACACTTTCAGCAGAAGCTGCCTCACTCCTGGGAACTCTCTGAGTTGGGTGAAATAAAGGCAAGCTCATGCACCGATACTCAAGGAAGCTGCCAGACAGATTGAAACACACAATGGCAGTTCTTTGAGAACAAGGTCCATGTTGTTCCTTTTGGCACTAGCAGCTTGTTCAAGAGGTGCATCCTGCCATCTCCATGGCTGCAGCTGATCTGGAGAGTGTGGATGGTAGGTGGGAGGTTAAAATGCCACAGCACTCTCTCAGGGAAATACAGCTGCTTCTTTCTTTTTACCATTTGCTTGGTTTTTGTATATTTTTTTGCTAGATTCTGAATTCTGCAAGAGTTGGTTCTGGTAGTTTTTGTAAGCTTGTTAGTTTTCTTACCATGGGAAGGAGCCACCAGAATCTAACGCATTTTGTGATGTCATTCTTTGTTCCTTATGCTTTGAAATAACTTTATCCCACAATTTTTCCTCAAACTTGAATTTTTCCACTTTATTTCAGAATTGGATTTGCAACTTAAAACCAAAGGTCCCACACCTCTTCAAGATATTTCTGTGGAAAAAACATCAAATGGAATATAATTGGTAAGATCTCCAAGAAACAATTTTTTTCCTCCATATCAGGGCCAGAAGCACAAAATCCATGAGAATTATATGAGGTAAATGCTGTTTACCTAGAGAAAGCAGAGTCTATGAAGAAATTCTCTGAATATCAAGAATTTGAGAAGTACTCTTAACTTACTTCAAACCTACTTCTCCTCAGAGGTCTCACATGTAAACATCCATATTATATGTAACTCTGATATCCAGTTTTTGAAACACAATGTACCCTAAATAATTATCAGAAAAACTCTCTAAGATGCTCTGTGAAAATAGAGAATGTAATTCAAGGTCCTGGCCTCATAGCTTATTCAACTTAAAATAACTCAAAAACAGAGGAGGAACTCTGCACACTTAATGGAAATGGGGAAAAATTAACTATGATAATGTTTCCAATGCATAAATATTGTGAGGGGGGAGAAATTCTATTATTATAATTAATGTGAAAAAGTCCTTAGTTATTATTTGTACCTTAATCAACAGGAGAGAAGCAATCCTGGAGAGGAACAATATGGCTCTAACCTGTGTGGAAAAGTGTTTGGTGAACACTCATTTCTTATGACACACACGAGAACTCACATTAGACAGAAAACTTCTAAGGGTAATCAGAGTCGAAAAGCCTTCAAAAAGAACTTTATTCATACTTTGCTCAAGGAAATCATACTTTGCTCAAGGAAATCAGTGCTTCTGAGTGTATTCAACATGAAAAAGTCTCGAGTCAGCTTTCAAATCTCAAAAAAACTCAGACACAAGGGAAATCGTGTGAACACAAAGACTGTTGGAGAACTTTTGTGAATCAGTCATCGCTTAAGTTACATAGGAGATATCACACTGGAGAAAAGCCCTATGTGTATAAAGAACATGGGAAAGCTTTCACTGATCCCTCATACCTTCCAGATCATATAGGAATTCACACTGGCAAAAAGCCCTATGTATGTTTGGAATGTGGGAAAGCCTTTACTCGATCCACAGGACTTATTTTACACATACGTATTCACACTGGAGAAAAACCCTTTGAGTGTAAGGAGTGCGGAAAAGCTTTTATTCATTCCTCCTACCTTAAAAAACATGTAAGAATTCACAGTGGAGAGAAGCCATATTTATGTAAAGAGTGTGGGAAACTTTTACTTGTTCCTCAGGTCTTGTCTTACATATGCGAACACACACTGGCAAAAACCCCTATGTGTGTAAGGAATGTGGGAAAGCCTTCAATAATTCCTCAATGCTTAATCAACATATGAGGACACACACTGGAGAGAAGCCATATGAATGCAAGCAGTGTGGGAAAACCTTCACTCAGTCGTCAGGCATTACTACACATTTAAGAACACACACTGGAGAGAAGGCCTGTGCATGTGAAGAATGTGGGAAAGCCTTTGCTCGGTCCACAAATCTTGTTATGCACATGCGAACACACACGGGAGAAAAGCCGTACAAATGTAAAGAATGTGGGAAAGGCTTTAGATACTCCACATGCCTGAATATGCACATGCGAACTCACACCGGAGAGAAACCATATGAATGTAAGGAATGTTGGAAAACCTTCACTCAGTCTTCAACACTTGCTAAACATCTAAGAACTAAGACATGTGAAAAAACCTGTAAATGTTCCTCAGACCTTAGTATTCACATCTAAACTCATCTGGAGGGGGCTTCCCTTGTGGCGCAGTGGTTAAGAATCCACCTGCCAATGCAGGGGACACAGGTTAGAGCCCTGGTCTGGGAAGATCCCACATGCCGCAGAGCAACTAAGCCCGTAGGCCACAACTACTGAGACTGCGCTCTAGAGCCTGAGAGCCACGACTACTGAGCCTGCGTGCCACAACTACTGAAGCCCACGCACCTAGAGCCTGTGCTCCGCAACAAGAGAAGCCACTGCAATGAGAAGCCCATGCACCACAACAAAGAGTAGCCCCCACAACTAGAGAAAGCCTGTGTGCAGCAACGAAGACCCAATGCAGCCAAAATAAATTAAAAATTAATTTAAAAAAATTAAAAAAAAATAAACTCATCTGGATAAAGACCTCATGAAAGTAAAGAATGTGAAAAAGCTTTACTCAGTTTTCATCCTTACGTGATATTTGGGAACTTACATGGGGCAGAATTCGAATTCATAGAACGTACATGGGAGAGCAGTAATTGTTCACACCTTACAGGATGTCTAAGAACTCACACTTGAGAGAAAAACTTTCTGGTCATAAGGCGTGTAGGCAAACCTTTTTGTTGTTGTTCTAACATTAATTTTATATACCTGAAATTACTGTAAAAGCCATGTGAAGGTAAGAATTAGATACAACCTTAAAATGTTTCACATGCTTTAAAAAGCACATGATAACTCACACTGGGGAAAAACCACATATATGTAAGGAATGTGGTAAAACTTTTACTTAGTGTTAAGGCCTTAATATCCACGTGAGACTTCGACATAAACCCCTATGAATGTAAATGATACAGGAAGAACTACACTTTTCGTATCTTTTTAGGACCCAACATTTAAAAACGCACAGTGCAGGGACTTCCCTGGTGGTCCAGTGGTAAAGAATCTGCCTTACAATGCAGGGGACGCAGGTTCGATCCCTGGTCAGGGAACTAAGATCCCACATGCCACGGGGCAACTAATCCCACGTGCCACTACTACTGAGCTCATGTGCCTCAACTAGAGAGCCTGCGTGCTGCAAACTACAGAGCCCACTCACTCTGGAGCCTGCACGCCACAACTAGAGAAGAGAAAACCCACACACCATAACTAGAGAGAAGCCCGTGTGCCGCAACGAAGAGCCCGCGTGCCGCAACTAAGACCCGACGCAGCCAAAAATAAATAGAAAATAAATAAAAATTAAAACGCACAGTGCAGAAATGCCCTCTCCATGTAGGAAATCTGGGAAGTCTTCAGAGATTCCTGAAAGCTTCATGTGCAAAGAGACTCAGGAATGTAAGAAATGTTAAAAATCTTTCAGGTGTTACTCAGTCAACGTGCAGTGGAGAGAAGCCCTGTCAAGGTGTCAGGTATGTGAGGAATCTTTACTTCTGCCTCCTAGGTTCATATTCTCGGGTAATCTCACAGAGGCAGAAAATGTTATGAATGTTAGAAATAGGGGAATACCTTCACGTGTGTGTATTTTTTTGGATTTCAACCTTTAGTAAAAACGATAACTCATACCAGAGAGAAATTGTGATTGTAGGGTACCTGGGAAATGGTGTATCCACTTTATCAATCTTATTCTAAATACATGTAAAAACCCACCCTGGAAAGAAGCTGTATGAAAGCAAACATGTGGGAATGATTTTTGGTAAATACACATCACTTAAGAGACTCATACAGTACTCACTGGGGATAAACTATGAATGTGAGGAATTTTGGAAAGCCTTCAGGTGCTGGTCTTCACTTATTATGCACAGGAGAATTCATGCTGGAGGAGATAGTGAAATCAATAACGTGACATGAGATTGCCTTTCTGTGTGTCTTATTCTCATGGAAAGCACCTGGCCCCTTAATTTTTTGGGGTGATTTTATATTATAAAAGAGCTTTTAAAGTGACTCTAACTTTGCTGTACAGCAGAAATTCACACAACATTATAAATCAACTATATTCCAATAAAATTATAGAATAAAATTACTATCATATTAAAAATAAAGTGACTAGAGTTTCTGCTCTATCATACTCATTTCATGGAATGGTGTTTTCATCATGGCTTAGTTCTGAAGGCTTCCTCATCTACATGATAATGTCTTCATTGAACTATGAGATATTTGGAAGGTTAATTGGCAATGTAAGGGCATTTTATAAAAGTTTTGGGGTACTGCTTTCTAATATATTTGCAAGTGGGTCGTAAAATAGGCTCTTTATGATGTTCTTTTTCTGTATATTTATAGGAAATTCTCTCTGGCCCTGAATGGCAAGTAGTATCTAGTTGGCTCTTCAGTATTCTTTGTCCTTTGGCCCCTTATAAATAGAATCCGGAGTATCTTCAGGCACATACTTAAAAAACATTCCACTTCTCAGGTTTCCTTGGATTTATGGGACAGTATATTTCACAGTCCTGGCAAATAAGAAGTAGATGGAAGTCATTAATATGGATTCAGGGAAAGCTGCTAAAAGGGGACAGTCTCCTATGGCCTTTTAAATTACTGCCCTTTATCTTTCCCCCTTCCTTCCTGGAAGTCAGACACATTCCTGGAATTTGGATGATTAAATTTTTGCTAGGAGGACAAAAGCCACAGAAAACATGGTTTGGCTAAAAAACACAGGGACACTCCCACCCCCATTCCCCACATGGTATCTTTGCACCATCCAGTGGACTGCTTATTTACAGACTTATTGGTACATGAGGAAAATCAGCTCCTTCTCAGTCCGAGCACTTACACTTGAGAGTCATCAGTGTATAGATGGCGCTTACGTCCGTTAGTTAGATGGTTTCACCTGAGGACTGGCAAGCCATGGGAGACCTCTGACTTTGGCAGTTGGGATTATGAATGGAAGTAGCAAGAGGATTCAGAAGTAGTGGCCCATGAAATAGGAATAGAATTGATTGGTGTTCATGACTCCAAAGGAGGGAGCAGTGACTAACCAACTGTATTGAAAGTTGATTGTACAAAACCAGTGAGGACTGGGATTTGACCATGAAAGTTATCGGGGACCCTTTCAATAGCTGACTTTGTGGAGCAGGATGTAGAAAGCTCTCACTGGAATAAATTTCAGAAAAAGAGGATGGATAGGCATTACAGACAATAAAAATAGGTACTCCTCTTTGACCTTACAATCACTACCTTAAGATTCCAGCTTTACATTGTGTATTAGTTTTCTATTGCTTCTGTAATGAATTACCACAAAGTTAATGGTGTAAAACAACAAAAATTTCCTATTTTACAGTTTTGGAGATCAGATCTCCAAACAGGGTCTCACTGAGCTAAGAGCAAGATGTCAGTCAGTAGGACTGTGTTCAGTGGTGACCTGCTTTTTCCAGCTTCTAGATGCCTCTTGTCTCATCTTCCATCTTCAAAACCAGCAACATCAGTTGAGCCCTCATGCTACCATATCTTTGATTTTCCAACTCTGCTATTCAACTGTTACACCCCAGAGCCTGCTGGAATTATTCAAACAGGCCAGTACTAAGCTGGACCCTGCTCTGCTTTGCCTTTTTTTCCTCCCACCCCCGAATTTTTTTTAAAGATTTTTTTGATGTGGACCATTTTTAAAAGTCTTTATTGAATTTGTTACAATATTGCTTCTGTTTTATGTTTTGGTTTTTTGGCCAGGAGGCATGTGGGATCTTAGCTCTCTGACCAGGGATTGAACCCACACCCCCTCCATTGGAAGGCAAAGTCTTAACCACTGGACTGCCAGGGAAGTCCCCAGCCTTGCCTTTTTCTTGCAGAGACCCCAGTAGACCTCTCTCCTCTCATTCCTGCTTTTCCCTCCTGACTGACTTGGTGCTTCCCCATGTGGCCCAGTGTGGCATTGTGCCCTCTTCTCTTGAGATTGTGTAGCTTGTAACCTTTCTTTCTTTTTTTCTTTCTTTCTTTTTCTTCTTTTTGGGCTGTGCCACTCGGCTTGTGGGATCTTAGTTCCATGACCAGGGATCGAACCTGGGCCCTCGGCAGTGAGAGCGTGGAGTCCTAACCACTGAACTGCCAGGGAATTCCCACTTATAACCTTTCAATGACATTAACCTCTCTGTGTCATCACTCAGTCACTTTTATAAACGAATACTCAGGCACAAATCAGTTGACACAGCAAGCAGGTGACTCACTGCTTGATGGAGGGACATGCTTTGGTCTTACTAACTGCCTATTCCCGACAGCAAGCTCTGCCTGGGAGGGTACTGCTGGCTCTTGGAGCACTTCGGTCCTCACTGCCTGGTGCTGTGTCTGCAAGTCCTTACATGGTTTTCCTGCCTAAATTGTGACAAGAGATGGACCTGGATTTTTGCTTGGTATATGTAGTAAGACTGGGGGTATGAGAAGTCCCCAATGATACCTTATTTGTGATAAAATGTCCTACCAGACAAGAGGTGATGGGGGCATCAAGGGCTAATTGACACAGGCTGAAAGCGGCACAGTGAAGGCTTCTTGGTAAGGGAAGTAACCATGGTTACCCTCAGAGGACATTGGGGGCGCTGAGACTGATTCACTGGCCTGGCAACACCGTTAGAGCACCATCTGGGGCCACCACGGAGGGTTTAGGAGCCGGGCATTGAGCCCCAGGTGTGCTCCTTAAATGTAACAAATCTTCTCTTACTCTGGTGAACAAACAAGTCCAGGGTAAATAAGGTCCCTTATCAACAGGCCATCAGAAACATCATTGACTTTTTGTCCCCTGGGCATTGCTACCCGTGGCAGACACACATTTGATTCCAAATTTCCATGGGCCCTTCTCAGTTGTCGGTAGCTAGGTGTAGGGTCCCACTTGGAAAACCATGGCTCCTGAAAAGTTTAAATTATGCTTTAAAGACAAATCTCTGTGTTGTT
The DNA here is from genome assembly GCF_028564815.1 of Eubalaena glacialis. NCBI lineage: Eukaryota > Metazoa > Chordata > Mammalia > Artiodactyla > Balaenidae > Eubalaena > Eubalaena glacialis. The sequence goes on from NC_083719.1 coordinate 180,287,732, forward strand.
GCTTGCTTTGCTATTGTCAAAATTCACCGCGACATAGTGGGATAGAAGAGATGGTATTCATAGAGACGTTGGCTCAATGTTTAATGGAAAAGGTAGAGGGGAAGGCACATTTTGTTCTTGCTTCCCCCAAGACACATGAAGGGGGCTCTTAGCTCATTTGTGAGGTTGTAAATCGCCTGGTCAGTGTACTTGGGCACTCTTGAGTGCTGCTGTCTGTCAACATGCTAAGAAAATCCTCCTGAAAACCAAATTATCACAAAATCAGGGTTCTGCCACCATTGTTCTCTTGGAGATAACCCCCAGCCCCTCTGAGGTTGATAGAGACACCCTGGAAAGGGGGGCCACCACTCACAGCAGGGGCCAGTCAGGACCACCAGCAGCTTATCAGGTAAATACAATCAATCAATCAATCAACAAACAGTTGTCTCAGGATCAGACAGGAGACAAAAAAGAAAAAAAAGTGGAAAAGCTGCAGATTTAGGTGGCTACAAGCACCCCTCCCTCCCAAAACTAAAACTTGAAATTAAAAAAATTATAGTTTATTTACAATATTATATTCATTTCAGATGTGCAACATAGTGATTCAATATTTTTATCAGTACACTCCATTTTTTGAAATCTTTAGGTATGGAGAAAATGTCAGGTCTATCAAACATAGTGGTAGTCTCATATTACTTACTGATTTAAAAGCAACAAAGAAAAATAAACCCCTAGATACTGGGAAGAAAGTAAAGATTAACTACATAGATTCTATATATGTTCGTTTATATAATGTATATATGTATAATTTAATATAGATGCATAATAAATTATATAAATTGTGCATAAGTTGGAAATTAGAGATCCATGATGTGACCAAACTGGAGATTCAAAATAACTTATATATAATAATAAGTTACATGTAATTAAGGCATACAAGAGATTTGTAATAAACTTTATATACTAAAAAAATGTATATAACAAAAAGATTAAAAGTGCACTGATTGGCTTTTGTACCTCTACAACATAACTTCTAAATTTACTTTAACATTTGGTAAAATGTACTAATTGACAAATCTTTATAGACTTAATGCTGGCACTTAGTTAAATTATAGGCATACCTGGGGATCCCATTAAATTTAAACATTATACTCACCTACAATTATAAAAAGTAACTCACAGTAGAGGAAAAATAGGTGTGCCTCACTTTAATTGTAGCCTTGCCTAAATTTCCCATAGTCATAGTACCTATTGCCCTAAAATATCCCATTTTGGACATAGATGCCCTGACACAATAATAAGTTTAAGTTAAGTCTTTGACATGAATTGTTTTGATAAGATGGGACGCCTCCACCAAAACCCTAGTTAAAATAATTAATATGTCCCATTGTGAGTTAAAACAGGGCCTTCAAGGTTTAAAACGTATTATACAAACCTAGTTGATAAAGAGGTGATTATCTTCACTCCATTTAATAACCCAGTTTTGCATGTTCTTGAAAAAGAAAGAAAGAAGGAAAGAAAAAAGGAAGGGAGGAAGGAAGGAAGGAAGAAAGAAAAGGAAAGGAAAAGAAAGGGGAAAGAATCCATCCCTTGGCTACCTTGGGAACCCTTGGGATTAACTGAGTAGATAGCAGAGTTCATGGACTATTAAATTGCACTGCTAGCCATATGTGATGGAACACAGTGGAATGTTCCTGCTTTCCATCTCTTAACCAGGATGTCCTAATGAAAAACAGGACCCCCCCCCCCAAAAAAACAACAACAACAACCAAAAATACACTTGGCCAAACTTCATGCAGGTATCTTGGCTCTGGATGTTCTGGCCAACAAATGTTTCATCTTCACATTTATTATGAACTGTAGGGATATTCCCTAAAAATCGTCCATTCAGGATCAAGAACTCTGAGAATCTCTTGCTTCACAGATATCCAGATTGTCAGTCAAAATCACACGTATTGCTACATATACTGAGGCCACAACATAAGGCCTTGTCAAGACACTCCATTTTCCCTTTGGACCTATAGATGTTACTAATAGTAACAAAGGGACACATTTCACTTCTCAAAATACACAACACTAGGCTCCTGGAGAGTGCCTTCAATAAAAGTTTCATGGCTCTGGTCCCAGACAGCCAGTTTAACTGGAAGACATAATGATCTCCTCAAACAATTTCTTTAAAATTCCAATCTGGGGATTTCCCTGGTGGCACAGTGATTAAGAATCTGCCTGCCAATGCAGGGGACACGGGTTTGAGCCCTGGTCCGGGAAGATCCCACATGCCGCAGAACAGTTAAGCCCATGCACCACAACTGCTGAGCCAGCACTCTAAAGCCCGCAAGCCACAACTACTGAAGCCCGCGTGCCTAGAGCCCATGCTCTGCAACAAGAGAAGACACTGCAGTGAGAAGCCCACGCACCGCAACGAAGAGTAGCCCCTGCTCACTGCAACTAGAGAAAGCCCGCATGCAGCAATGAAGACCCAATGCAGCCAAAAATAAATAAATAAATTAATTTTTAAAAATTCCAATCTGACCAATGAACCACTAAGTGGATCTCTATCTTGTCCTGAGCCATAACCTATGTCGATGAAAAATTAATCACTTGATCTAAGAAAGGAATGGAAATTTTTATTTGAGCCAAATTTGAGGATTATAACCTAGGAAGAACATCTCAGAAAGGTCTGATAACTGTTCTGCCTGTTAGAAGTCAAGGCACAGTTATATAAATTTATTGAGACAGAGAGTTGTACATCAAATGACGTATTACCGACAATTTACATAATCCATATCTAAGAATCATCATGGTGGGTCATGTGACCCTTGAAAAGATCAAAAAGTTATGTTATCTTTTAAGGAGTTGTCTTGTTGATGCTAGGAGAATGTTGCTCTTTATGGTTGAGCAGGTATTCCTGCTGATGGGGGAGGTCTTGTTGATGCATAATGCAGATACAATGCACAGTGGGAGGAGAGAGGAGGCCAAAGGGCAGAGAAGAATTTTTATGTTTAAATTTTTCTTGGGACTTCCCTGGTGGTCCAGTGGTTAAGAATCCGCCTTTCAATGCAGGGGATGTGGGTTCAACCCCTGGTCAGGGAACTAAGATCCCACATGCCGTGGGGTGACTAAGCCCGCATGCCACAACTACTGAGCCCACATGCTCTGGAGCCTGCATGCCACAACGAAGAGCCCTCATGCCACAACTAAGACCTGACACAGCCAAATAAATTAATTAATTAATTAATTAATTAAAAAAATTTTTTTCTTGGGCTTCCTTGGTGGCACAGTGGTTGAGAATCTGCCTGCCAATGCAGGGGACATGGGTTTGAGCCCTGGTCCAGGAAGATCCCACTTTCCACAGAACAACTAAGCCCGTGTGCCACAACTACTGTGCCTGTGCTCTAGAGCCCGTGAGCCACAACTACTGAGCCCGCGTGCCACAACTACTGAAGCCCGCGCGCCTAGAGCCTGTGCTCCATAACAAGAGACGCCACCGCAATGAAAAGCCCGCGCACCACAACAAAGAGTAGCCCCGCTCACTGCAACGAGAGAAAGCCCGTGCGCAGCGACGAAGACTCAACACAGCCAAAAATAAAATAAATAAATTTATAAAAATAAAAATAAGACAGTTTAAAAAACTTTTTTTTCTTGTCTTGCTATAAAATGTGAATTTCATTTCACACCTATCTTTATAAATTTTTAATTCCATAAGAGTTGGAGGCCAGATGGAGGATGCATACTCTCCTGGGACATCGAACATATATTGTCCTACAGGCCAGGCAGCTACTCATCTGATAGGGGACCAATTTGAGGCTAAACTTCCACCAAAAAACAAAACCAAAAACATGTTAAGCACAGCCGCACACCATTCTGTTGTCTGTTGCTCTTACTACTACTGGTCTGGGTTCTTTCACTGATTTACAATCTAGAGGTCCAAATCCTCCACATATGTCACTGTTTCAATCAAACATATGTAGGTCAATGCTGCGACCCACATCAACATGAGTGGATATCATCTGAGAAAGGATACCCCAGTCCCACTTCCTAGGTGACATTGCCCTGGCCCAGAAGTTCATTGGGGTGATGACATTGCTTCAGATGACATTACCTCAGCCCCAAATCTTGCTATTGGAGATGATTTTACTGCCTGTCCTGGAGAAGACTTCACCCAATTCACCACACCTTTGGACTCACTCACCTAAGGTATAAATTGGACTCAGGACATTTTTGCTTTTCTTTCTTTGATATTATGGATTCTATTATTGAAACAGGAGGGAAAGGGGCAAGGCACAATCTTTAAAAGAATGACATAGTTGTTGTGGATATGACATAAACTGGTTAGAACCGACTAGGCTCAAGATGGTGGAAGATTCGATTTCCAGTGGACCTGGAGCCTCATTATACGTTCATTGTAATGTATTAGCATGCTAAATAACACACCCACAGGTGCCATGACAGATCTGAGGCCAGCCATAAAAGGCCAAAAAATGGGCGGTGGCCCAATTCCTGGAAATCCCACCCCTTCCTCAAAATAGTTGGAATAATCCTCCCATTCATTAGCCTATTAAAATCCTCAGCCCATAAAAACTAACCATTCCATATTTCGGGACCGCGTTCGCCTTTGGAGACAGACTGCATTCTGTCTATGGAATGTGTATCTCTCTAAATAAATCCACTTCTTACCTATCATTTGTCTCTCACTGAATTTGAAACCATGGGGCTCCTGGGCACAAAAGGCTTTCTGTGTCCCCCGTTTCTTGTTTGTGGGAAATAGGCGTCATTAGCCTCCATGACCTTTCCTGAGTTCCAAAGGGCAGGTTCAAACATTTGCTAATCAGGGAAGGGAGGTGATGTGGAGACAAGTTAGGGGCAGTCAAGAAACAATAGTGCAGCCTTGGGGCAGGGTCCTGGTACCCCCCCCCCCACCTCCAAGGGATATACATAACAATATCTTGGAGCTGTTTTGCAGATACTGAAACCTACACCAGGTGGGGGAAGTTAACTGTATGCTGCCCACAAGCACAGAGACCCCAGACCAGTTGGAACCAGAAGGTTGGTGATGCTGACTCCGAATTATGAAACTGAGAAGGACCCTGTGGGGCTCTTGGGCATGAAAGCCTTTTTGTCCCCAGTTTCTTGTAAGCAAGATTCCAGTCTCTATGACCTTCCCTGAGTTCCAAAGGGCAGATTCAAACAGTTGCTAATCAAGGGAGGAGCAGCCAAGAAACCATTTGAGGCAAGATTAAAGGGACCAGAGAAGCTCATCAAAATTAGGAGACTACCTGCCCACACCCTAATCTTGTCAGCAACCCCACCCTTGAACTACTGCTGTAAAACTCCTCATCAAATCCTCCTGGGTTGGGACACATAGTTTTTCAAGGCAGGAGCCCGCTGTGTCCCCCTTTGCCTGGCAAAGCAGTAAAGCTATCCTTTTCTACTTCACCCAAAACTCTGTCTCTGAGGTTCGATTCAGCACCAGTGTACAGAGAAGCAGAGCTTTTGGCATTAATTGCCTTACCACCAGCCAATCAGAAGAATGTCCACGAGCTGATCACGCCCTCCTCTTTGAACCATTACTATAAAACTCCTCACTACCTGATCTCAGATGGCCTCCGCCTGCAGCGGCTTGAAGCAGGATTTTTGGTTCCCTGGCCAGAGATTGAAGTCAGGCTGTGGCAGTGAGAGCACTGAATCCTAGCCACTAGACCAATGGCCAGTGATAAGGCCCTGGCCCATCAGCTTTGTAGAAATAAATTTCCACGAAGAGACAAAGAGTAGTGAAAGAAGTAAAGTGTTTATTAGGAGGAAAAAAAGTACGTGTGGATAGACATACGGGCGGACTCAGAGAGTCGTGCCCTCATGGTAGTTTGAATCACGTATATGGGGCATTTCTTCTGAGTTTCCTTTGGCCAATCATCTTGCTTTGCCTGGTTCTGAGTCCATATTTGGTTTATCTTAGGGCCCTCCCATGTGTGCGAGGGCATCTCTTAGCTGAGATGGATTCCAGTGAAGAGGCCTATGGATAGGTTGACATCACTCCCTTTTTGACCTCCAAGGAGACTTTCTGCACATGTACAGTCGGGAAGGTCTCCTTGACCTTGAGAATGAGAAATATGGGAGAAGTTAACTGTATGCTGCCCACAAGCACGGTCTTTATCTTTTATTTGCACAGGGTTCAGCCTCTCCTATACTTCTCCTGCTATTTTCTTCATCTTGGAGTATCTGCCATGGGAAAAATAAAAAACAGAATAAATACTCAAGGAAGAAAAACACATAGGTAACAGAAAAATGTCACTACTTTGAATACACAAAGAAATCAATGATTAGAGTTTAGCATGGTGTCCAATATAAATTAAAAAAAAATAAGGGGAAATAAAGGTTAAATAAAGGATTGATTGAATGGAGGAGATGATGCTGAAAGCTCAGCTTCTCTGTACAAAGGTACCGAATCAAATCTCAGAGATAGGAGCTTTGGGTGAAGTATCAATAGAAAAGGATATTTTTATTGCTTTGCCAGGCAAAGGGGGACACAGTGGGCTCCTGCCTCGAAAAACTATGTGTCCCCTCCCAGGAGGATTTGGTAAGGAGTTTTATAACAATACTTCCCAAGGGTGAGGTTGCTGACAAGATTAGGGTGTGTGCAGGGACTCAGGTTGTCTCCCAATCTTGATGAGCTTCTCTGGTCCCCTTAATCTTGCCTCAGGTGGTTTCTTGGCTGCTCCTCCCTTGATTGGCAACTGTTTGAATCTGCTCTTGGGAAGGTCATAGAGTCTGGAGTCTTGCCTACAAGAAATGGGGGACAAAAAAAGAGACCTCCATGCCCCGGGCCCTCCCGCACAGTTTCATAGATAGCCTATCTCATGGATTGGCAGGCTTATTAATATGGGAGACTCGGGCTTGCCTGGTGGCGCAGTGGCAGAGAATCTGCCTGCCAATGCAGAGGACACGGGTTCGAGCCCTGGTCTGGGAAGATCCCACATGCCGCGGAGCAACTAGGCCCGTGAGCCACAACTGCTGAGCCTGCGTGTCTGGAGCCTGTGCTCCGCAACAAGAGAGGCCGCGATAGTGAGAGGCCCGCGCACCGCGATGAAGAGTGGCCCCCACTTGCACAACTAGAGAAAGCCCTCGCACAGAAACGAAGACCCAACACAGCCATAAATAAATAAATAAATAAATAAAAATTTAAAAAATGCATCTAAGACAGGAAAATGGTATAGACATGTAAAAGTATCATTAGTATAATCATGATTGATCTTTTAAAAAAAAAAAATATGGGAGACTTATTCTAAAGGCTCCAGGATGTTGAGGACAGGCAGGTAGATAAGCTTTTGAGGCGCGACCTGGTGGGTGAGTATCCACCCCCAACCTCTCCCTTCTGATCCCTAAGCCAGCACTGGGCCTCCTCCTGCACCAACACCACTTCCGGGTATGGGACCGCCCTCTCCTCACAGCCCCGCCCACAGGCCTAGTTCTAGCCTAAGTTTGGCTCGTTGGGCCTGTTTCTGCTTCCAGAACCCAGGCTGAGCCAACTTCAAGTCCTCCAGCACCAACTACAATTCCCTGTCAGCAATGGTTGAACTTGATTGGCAGCCAGAGTCCCGGGGCCCCGCCCCCTACGGCCGAGGCAGGAAGCGGAAGTAGCGTCGCTGGTCGGTGGCAGTCTTCTGCCTCGTGGCCCAGTTCCTGGTGGAGCAAGTCGCTCTAGTCGTCGTGTGGTTCAGCGTGTCCTTTGTGAGGCTCGCGTCAACGGAGAGCTCTGGGATGCGAGGAGGGTGATAAAGGACAGGTTTGGACTAGGCCACCACGGCGCTGCGTTAGAAAGACCTGGCCCTTCCGCTCGCGTCCTCCGGGACCTGAGCCACCGCGTTTAGCCGGTGGGACGTGCGGTAAGGGCGCTTCTGCGGCGTGTTGTCATTCACTGTGCTTCCCTATTCGAAAGCCTCCACTCTGTTTTTTGAGACTTTCCTCCACGAGGAAAAGAATTTCCGCTGTTCTGGTCAACAGTTGCTTCACCTCCCACCTCCTCCGGGTGTCACGAACCTGGTGATCCTGCCGTGTTGCTCTGAGTATTAGGGAAAGTTGGTTTAAAGGGCCGGTACTTTTTGTATGAAAAAGAATGTTTCATCTGAGAATTTGGGTGTGTCTTCCCGTGTTCTTTATTTTTCAATATTACATAGAGGTAGATAAAATACTTTCTCAGGTGTCAAGGGTGTGCATATTTCTGTATATAAATGTAAACGTATGTAGATCACAGATCTTTCTTCTAATAAAAAGCAAGAGTACTTAGTCTTCTCGTCATCTGAGCTTCCTGGGGCTGTACATGCCCACAGAGTGAAAGCGGGCCTCCAGGAGATGTGGTGGAGGCTTTATGATACTAGTTCCAGAATGAGGAACCATAAACAGGGTGTTCGGACTAAGCGTGTTTTTTCCCCACATTTTTTTTTTTTTTTTTTGGTAAAATCTTAAACCTCAAGAAAATGTGAACATCCAGTACAATGAATGTTCTTTGTAGTAGATTCACTTATTTTTAGCATCGTACATGTGCCAACTTAAAAAAAATGCACAACGTGAGAGTTGTGAGTTAAGTTTTATTTGGGGCCCGAGAGACAGCATCTCAGATAGCTCTGAGAAACTGCTCCAGAGAGGTAGGGGGGGAAGGTTAGTATATATGTGATTTTGGTATAGGGGGAGTACATGCAATCAAGCATATATTTTTTTGCAGAAGGTTTCTGCTAGTCTTGTGAAGGTTACTGGTAGTCACGAGGAGCAGAGTCACCATGAAAGATTTTAGTGCTTTTCTAGATATGAGGAGATACAAGAACTGGGCTCATAAAATCGGTTCCTGAAAATATCTAACTATCTGAAGACCTGTTCTGCCAGTTTTTCCCAGAGCACAGAGTGCCTCATTTCTGCTCTCCACCCTGAATGCCTTTCAGGGGGTGCTGAAAGTCAGCAGCTGCAGCAGTTCATGATTTAATCCTTGTAGAGGTAGGTGGCAAGTGCCAATTTGTAGTTGACAGGGCCCCCTCATGGTCATAAATTCGACCATGCTTTGGGAGGCATTTCATGACCATTTTGTCCCATGGTGCTAGGAAGGCTCATTCCTAAGTTTGGCAAAGATTTTGCTGATAGGCCACTCAGTGTGCTATTACTGGACTAGGTCTTATTAACAATAGCCAAAGGTCTCTGGACCACCTGTCTTACTAGTCTGTTCCAAGAAAAAAAATTCCCTCTTATTGCATCTTCCCATATCTAGAGTTACACTATTACAATCATTGATCCCATACAGAATTATATATTTGATCAACTGCTTCAAGTTGCCTAGTCATCATTATTTTTGTTGGAGGCTCAGTCACACATTTGGAAATACAAGAAACAATAATCTTGTTAAACAGGCAAAATACAAATAACATAGCTAGCAGTATTATTAAAGTCGTAAGTAAGAATTAAGCCAAGAACTTCCATTAGGTGCGGCCCAGTATATTCCCAGGTCATCTGACTTAGTCTGTTCTGTACCAATCCTTATCTTTCAGGGAAATTATGTATTGGCACTGTCCATAAGGCTCCCAGCCCAACTTCCTAGTGTTACTAGGCTGGTTATCCTTAGTATCATTTAATTGTTCCCAAGATAAAGGAGGGTCTTAAAACTTAAATGACCATAGCCTGGTGTTAACCACATAAATCCATACCATAATTGTGGGAGGTTTTATTCCTTGGCTGAAATTTTGCTTGTTGCTCTAACTGAGCTTGAGTAACTTTAGAGGAAAATTCATTTTCATGGCCAGGGTCAGAGCAGGTATTATTAATTGGCTAGGTGAGAGGATCCCACCTAGTATACCGATAGTGGTTTGAACAGGACTATAATTTCTTTCTTTTAGAATACATTTCCTAAGGGCCAACCAATTACAGCCTTGGAGTGGAGAAATCCACCAAGGTAATCCAGAAGTACTAGACACAGATAGTTGGTCACAAACCCAACAATTGGATTGATTTTTAAAACTAGCATAGGATCATGCCCATGATAGAAAAACATTTGATTCATATGCAATGGTTCAAGAAGTCAAGAAAACATTATAAATGATCATACGAGTCAGGCCCAGTATCTTGGGCTAGCTGTCTACTTCTGATGTTGTCTTCTTTTCATCCTAGTAGGAGTGTAGTTCGGACTAAGTGTGTTTTTTACCCACTTTTTTTTTTTGGTAAAATCTTAAACCTCAAGAAAATGTTAACATCCAGTACAATGAATGTTTGTTGTAGTAGATTCACTTATTTTTAGCATTGTGCAGATTTGTTCCCTCATAGATTTACGAATACATTGTATAGTGAGGTGTTTGAGCGTAAGTTGAAAATAAATTGCATACATGCTACTTGACTTTTAAGAACTTGGTAATGCTTCTCCTAAAGATATGGGCATTATCCTAGTAAAATCATAATATCATTATTTCACATAAGGAAAGTAAAAATAACAATGTCTTCTAATATTTACTTTAAAAGGTTAACTTCTCCACGTTGTTCCAAAATATGTTTTGGGTAGTTTTGGGATCTACAACCCAATCAGGGTTTATATATGACAATTGTTTATGCCTTTTAGTCTGTTTTAACCTAGATCACTTGCTGTTGTTTGTCTATTATATTCATTATATTGACTCTTTGAAGAGTCACATGCATTCTTTTAGAAAGTCACACATTTTGATATTCCTGCTTCTATTTTCACAGTATGTTTAAGTTTTCCTTCATGTCTTGTATTTCCTGTCAGTTCGTAAATGGGTTCAGAGGAGAGGTTGGCAAGCTTTTGGTATGAACAGGTCCAGATAGTAAGTTCTTGATGCTTTGTGGGCTGTAAGGTAAGGAATTACTCAGCTCTGCCTTTGTAGTGGGAGAACAGCCAAAGACCTAAGGAAACAAATGGGCATAGCTGTGATCCCAAGAAACTATTTACAAAAACATGCCTGTGACCAAAGTGTGCCACCTCCTGGTGTAGAAGCTTCAAAAGGTCATTTCAAAATATTTTGAAGGTAATGTTGTGTACATCAAATTGCATTCCATTGGGAAGATGTAAACTTATGACATCCCTTGGTTAGTGTGCTAAGTTTGATTACTTGCTTAAGATAGTAATCACCAGAGCTCTCTATTTTAAAGATAGACTTTTCCATAAGAATAAAAGCATCATATGTGGGGTGATATTTTGATACTCAGAATCTTTTTCCCCCTAGCAATTGTTTTAGTATCTGTTAATAACCTGCAGTAAATAAGTTTCTAGGGTGTTTTTCTAGGTCAAAGGCAAGTATACTTTTACTTTTGTTGGCTATTACAAATTCCCTTCCATAGATCTTGTGCCATTTTGTAGTTTCTGATCAACTTTTAAAAAAAATATCTAAAATTTATTATGGAGAAACATAAGGAACAAATTTTAGTTTTTTAAAAAATTTATCCATTTTATTATGGTTCATTATCAGAAATAATGGATACCTCTAAGTTTCTTGGTGGAGAATCCATCACACCTAAAACATGAAAATTATGTAGTACCCAGTATCTAATAACAGGGAAGAGGAACAGTGGAATCAACAAATATTTAATAATAGTGACGACAGTTGCTTGGCTCTGGTTAAGATTTCCTTTTAAGTGTAACAAATTTTAGTTTTAACTTCAAGACACTTGTTTTCAAAAAGAATATCCTATCTACTTTCAGTTTTTAAAAAAAATTTATTGAAGTATAGTTGATCTGCAATGTTAATTTCTCCTGTACAGCAAAGTGACTCAGTTACATATGTATGTGTGTGTATATACATATACATATATATATACACACACTTTTTATATATACATATACATATATACATATACTTTTATATACATATACTTTTCCATTATGGTTTATCACAGGATATTGAATATAATTCCCTGTGCGTAGGACCTTGTTGTTTATCCATCTTACTAGTTTGCATCTGGTAATCCCAAACTCTCAATCCTTCCCTCCCCCACCCCCTTCCCCCCTTGGCAACCACAAGTCTGTTCTCTCTGGTTTTTTTTTTTGTAGATATGTTCCTTTGTGTTGTATTTTAGATTCCACAGATAAGTGATATCATATAGTATGTGTCTTTCTCTTTCGGACTTACTTTGCTGCAAATGACATTATTTTTATGGCTGAGTAATATTCCATTGTATATATATACCATATCTTCTTTCATTCATCTGTCAATGGACATTTAGGTTGTTTCCATGTCTTGGCTATTGTAAGTAGTGCTGCTACAAACATAGCGGTGCATGTATCTTTTTGAATTATAGTTTTGTCTGGATATATACCCAGGAGTGGGATTGCTGGATCATATGGCAACTCTATTTTTAGTTTTTGAGGAACCTCCATACTATTTTCCATAATGGCTGCACCAAATTACATTCCCACCAGCAGTGTAAGAGGGTTCCCTTTTCTCCACACCCTCTCCAACATTTATTATTTGTAGACTTTATAATGATGGCCATTCTGACTGGTGTGAAGTGGTACCTCATGTTGTTTTGATTTGCATTTCTCTAATAATTAGTGATGATGAGCATCTTTTCATGTGCCTATTGGCCATCTGTATGTCTACTTTGGAGAAATGTCTATTTAGGTCTTCTGCCCATTTTTCGATTGGGTTGTTTGTTTTTTGTTATTGAGTTGTATGAGCTGTTTGCATATTTTGGAAATTAAGCACTTGTTGGTTGCATCATTTGCAAATAATTTCTCCCAGTCCATACGTTGTCTTTTCATTTTGTTTATGGTTTCCTTTGCTGTGCAAAAACTTATAAGTTTGATTAGGTCCTATTTGTTTATTTTTGCTTTTATTTCTATTGCTTTGGGAAACTGACCTAAGAAAACATTGGTAATATTTATGTCAGAAAATGTTTTGCCTGTGTTCTCTTCTAGGAGTTTTATGGTGTCATGTCTTATATTTAAGTCTTTAAGCCATTTTGAGGTTATTTTTGTGTATGGTGTGAGGGTGTGTTCTAACTTCATTGATTTTACATGCTTCTGTCCAACCTTTCCAACACCACTTGCTGAGTAGACTATCTTTTCCTCATTGTATATTCTTGCCTCCTTTGTCGAAGGGGTGTAGGTTTATTTCTTGGCTCCTTATTCTGTTCCATTGATCCGTATGTCTGTTTTTGTGCCAATACCATGCTGTTTTTATTACTGTAGCTTTTAGTATTGTCTGAAGTCTGGGAGGGTTATGCTTTCTGCTTTGTTCTTTTTTCTCAGGTTTGCTTTGGCAATTCTGGGTCTTTTATGGTTCCATATAAATTTTAGGATTATTTGTTCTAGTTCTGTGAAAAATGTCATGGGTAATTTGATAGGGATTGCATTAAATCTGTAGATTGCTTTGGGTAGTATGGCCATTTAAACAATATTAATTCTTCCAATCCAAGAGCATGGGATATCTTTCAATTTCTTTGAAGCATCTTCTATATGCTTTATTAATGTTTTTTAGTTCTCAGCATGTACGTCTTTCACCTCCTTGGTGAGGTTTATTCCTAAGTATTTTTTTGGATGTGATTTTAAAAGGGATTGTTTGCTTACATTCCCTTTCTGATATTTCATTGTTAACATAAAGAAATGCTACTGATTTCTGTATGTTAATCTTGTATCCTGCTACCTTGCTGAATTCATTTATCAGTTCTAGTAGTTTTTGTGTGGAGTCTTTAGAGTTTGTCTTTAGAGAATGTCTTTGGGAGTGTTCCTTTGTCTTCAGTCTTTTGGAAGAGTTTGAGAAGGATCAGTATAAATTCTTCTATGTTTAGTAGAATTCTCTTGTGAAGCCATCTGGCCCTGGACTTTTGTTTGTAGAGAGTTTTGTTTGTTTGTTTGTTTGTTTTTAAATTACAGATTCTACTTCACTTCTAGTGATTGGTCTCTTCAAGTTATGTATTTCTTCTTTTTTTTTTTAATATGTATTTCTTCTTGATTCAGTTATGGTGGGCTGTATGTTTCTAGAAAGTTGTCCATTTCTTCTAGGTTGTCAAATTTGTTGGCATATAATTGTTCATAGTATTTTTTTTTTGTATTTCTGTGATATCAGTTGTGATTTCTCTTTCATTTTTATTTTGTTTATTTGTGTCTTCTCTCTTTTCTTCTTGGTGAGCCTGGCCAGAGGTTTGTCAATTTTGTTTACCTTTTCAAAGAACCAGCTCTTAGTTTTATTAATCTTTTTCTATTGTTTTTAAATCTGTATTTTATTTATTTCTTCTCTGGTCTTTATTATCTCCTTCCTTCTGCTAACTTTAGGTTTTGTTTTTTCTTCTTTTTCTAATTCTTTTAGGTGGTGGCTTAGGTTGTTTATTTGAGATTTTTCTTGTTTCTTAAAGAAGGCCTGTATCACTGTGAACTTACCTCTAAGAACTGCTTTTGCTGCATCCCATAGATATTGTATGGTGTTTTCATTGTCATTTGCCTCAAGGTATTTTTTAACTTCTCCTTTGATTTCATCATTGACCCTTTGGTTTTTTAGTAGCATGTTGTTTGGTCTCCATGTAATTGATTTCTTCTTGCAACTTTTTCTGTGGTTGATTTCTAGGTTCATGTCACTGTGGTCAGAAAAGATTCTTGAAATAATTTCTATACTATTAAATTTGTTGAGGCTTGTTTTCTGCCTAGTATGTGGTCAGTCCTAGAGAATGTTCCATGTACACTTGAAAAGAATGTGTATTCTATCTTTTTTGGATGTAATGTCCTGCAAATATCATTTAAGTATAACTGTTCTTTCGTATCATTTAGGATCTCTGATGTCTTACTGATTTTCCGTCTTGAAGATCTGTCCATTGATGTGAGTGGGGTGTTAAACTCTCCTATTATTATTATACTCCCATCAATTTCTCCCTTTATGTCTGTTAGTATTTGTTTATGTATTTGAGTGCTCCTATATTCGTTGATGAGTGTAATATCCTCTCCTTGTGTCAATCCTTTTATCATTGGATAGTGTTCTTTATCTTTCTTTATAGCCTTTGTTTTAAAGTGTATTTTGTCTGGTATGAGTATTGTGACCCTCACTTTCTTGTCATTTCTGTTTGCATGAAGTATCTTTTTCCATCCCCTCACTTTCAATCTATGTGTATCCTTTGCCCTAACGTGGGTCTCTTGTAGGCAGCATATTGTAGGCTCTTGTTTTTGTTTTTGTTTTATCCAATCTGCCACTCTGTGTCTTTTGATTGGAGCATTTAGTCCATTGACATTAAATGTAATTATTGATAGGTATGTATTTATTGCCATTTTAAACATTGTTTTCTTATTGGTTTTATATTTCTTCTTTGTTCCTTTTTCTTTTTTTTTTTCTTTTGTGGTTTGGTGATTTTCTTTTGTATTATGCTTATGTTCTTTTTTGTTTTTGTGAATCTATTGTATATTTTGCTTCATGGTTACCCTGCTTTTCAAGTATGTTAACACTTTCCTATATCTACTTGCCTTAGACAGGTAATCATATAGGCTCCAACATTCTAGAAAAAAAAATCTACATTTTCTTATTCTCCTCCCTACATTTTACGATTTTGATGCCCTCTTTTACATCTTCATGTTTATTCTTTTGCTGTTCATTGTGGGTATCATCGCTTTCACATAAATTTTTTGATTTTTTTTTTAATCTGTGTACTGGCTTATTTAAATGATTTACTTTCCAATTTTGATTTTCTCTTTCCTATAGATTCTTACTTCTTTTCCATTTAGAGAAGACCTTTAAATATTTCCTTTAGGATAGATTTAGTATTGCTGTATTTGTTTAGTTTTTGCTTGTCTGAGAAATTCTTTCTCTCTCCTCCTATTCTAAGTGATAATCTTGCTGGGTAGAGTATCCTAGGTTGCAGATTTTTCCCTTTCCAGACTTTGAATATATCTTTCTACTCCCTTCTGGCCTGCAACGTTTCTGTAGAGAAATCAGCTGATATCCTTATGGGGGTTCTCTTGTAATTAACTCTTTGTTTTTCTCTTGCTGCCTTTACAATCCTCTCTTTAACTTTTGCCATTTTTTATTATAATATGTCTTGGTGTGGGTCTGTTTGGGTTTATCTTTTTGGAACCCTCTGTTCTTCCTGTGCATAGATATCTGTTTCCTTTAGGTTTGGGAACTTTTCAGCCATAATTTCTTCAAACACATTTTCAATCCCCTTTTCTTCTTTCTTCTCCTTCTGGGATCCCTTTTGTGCATAGATTGGCATGCCTTTATATTATGCCATAGTTCTCTTATAGTGTTTTCATTTGGCTTTCTGCTGGCTGTTCTGATTGGGAGATTTCCATTATTTTATCTTCCAGATCACTTATTCATTTTTCTGCATTATTCATTCTGCTTATTCATTGTCTTTAGCTCAGCTTTCATCTTGGTGAATGAATTTTCTAATTTTTCTTGGCTCCTGCTTATAGTTTCTAGTTCCTTTTTTACAGTAATCTGCATTTCTATCAATAGTCCTCAATTCCTTCAATATTTTATCTCCTTTTTGAACTCAGTGTCTATTAGACTGAAGAGGTCTGTTGCATTGTTTGTTCTTTCAGGGGAATTCTCTTGATCTTTTAATTGGGAGTGGTTCCTCTGCTTCATTTCACTTATATTTTTCTTGATCTATGAGTTTAAGAGAAACAATTATTTACTGTGGTCTTGGAGGGCTATTTTTATGTGGCGGCATCCCTGTATAGCCTGTGTGGGTTTAATATTTTTTTGGTGCAAGAGCTGTTTTCAGTGTGGATGCCTGCTGCCTCTTTCCTCAGTGTATGCTGGCCATTATTCCTTTGATAGGAGGAGTAACTGGTGTTGTGGTGACCAGAGCCTGCACTGGATATTGAGTGGGACCTCCTCTTTGCTCTGTGGTTGTCACTGCCGTGTCAGGGGCCTATTCCCTAGTTGTTGAATAGAAACCCCTAGATCCATTTCTGAGTTGCATTTCTGATCTGCAGTGTGAGGTAGATGGGATTGGAGCCCTCCCACTGGGAGAGAAGCCACTGAATATACCTCTGCCAGAGGTGTTCTCTGGTGAGTGTGCTCTGTTGTGTCATCTGTCATCTGTTGTGTGGGCTCACAAAGTACACTGTTGTTGGCACTGCCCTCAGCCCCGTGTCAACCTTGGGAATGCTGGCAGTTAGCCCTGGTGTCCCTCAGGCATTGTTTTCACAAGGCCACCAGCACAGATCCACTGAAGTCAGGTCCCAGGACTGCAATAGTCATGCACCTGGACCTACTGTGGGAGCTATGGAGACAGCTCAGACCCTGGCCTGGCCCAGCCCCTGCGTGCATGTGTCCACGAAGCCCACAGCTGCTAAGGCCAGTCCTGTCCCAGCTGCAGGAGCACTCATACACTCGGATGTCCTGCAGATGCTGAATTTACAAAGCCGGTGGTGGAGGTGTAAATCTGCAGCTCATGCTGCCAAGGGGAGAGATTTCATCCCTGCTTCCCAAGTCGCACGATCCCTGGGGCTCAGCTGTGGTTTCAGCCTCACCTCTGTGAGCGGGCAACCCACTAGTGGCTGGTGAGCGGGAACCCCCGAGGCGGTGATTGGGGCATGCTTCCCGGAGCCCGCATAAGCAGGGGCTGGCACATGGAGAAACAGGCTGTAATGGCATCCCTTTCCCTCCCTTCATGTGAAATGAACCCATTACTTTCTTCTTGATGGGCAGCTTGGCTCACCCTCCCCCCTTTTCTGGCTGCAGGTGAGACAGGGCTACTCTGGCTTTTCACAACAGTAGTGTGTATTTATGTGAGATTTCTTGAGTGTGCAGGGATATTCGGGAATTTCGAGCTAGAGTGGAATGACTTCCAGGCAGTGGCTGGGAGAATTATGATTATCTCTGGGTGCTCATGCCTTCTTTCTTTTCTTCTAGGTGTTCTTTCTAAGGATAGTTTCTGCTTTTCTGAGGAAAAGATAGAGGCAGAAAGGATGATGGCTGAGTGTTTGAGAAATTGTTCTCAGTTAAGGAGACAGTGTGGGTAAGAAGAAAGTGTATTCTTCTACAAAATGACCTACTGCATCCACCAGATGGACACATTTTGTTTTGGTAGACCTGTGTCCAGAGCTTCTTAAAGAAATAAAGTCATTGCAAGACTGAATCCCTGATGAATTCCCTCCGAAACTGGAGGCTCCTACTGGTGACAGATTACCCTGAATAATCTCAGTATTTCAGTAATTACCTCCTAATATTGCCTCTCATGATGGTGACTGCATATTTTTAATTTTGCTTGGTGTTCTTACATAGTAAGGAAGATGACTGCATTTCTCAAAGAATGTATTCATTCATCAGCATTTAGAAGTGTCTCCAACTGGCTTAGGTCTGTGCTGCAAGAAGGAAATAAAATGCTTTTAGGCTCATTCTATTGAGATAAGTTCATGTGTTATGTGTTCCTTTTGAGCTGTAGCTGAAGGATATCAATCATGAGTGAGTGTAGATAGAAGAGAACCTAGGACCAGTGTGTCCTGGGGGAGGTGATGAGAGACCTTGAATCCCTCTGTTGCCATGGGTCACCGGTCTCCATTCCCCACTGAACATTGGTGGAGGTCTTACTTTACTGAAGCTGGTATGTGTGTGATGGTTTAGTATTCAGTGACCTTCGCTGATGTAGCTGTGGACTTCACCCAGGAAGAGTGGACTGTACTGGACCCCTTTCAGAGAAAGCTTACAGAGATGTGATACTGGAGAACTACAAGAACCTGACCACAGCAGGTACAGCTGCCACCATTCTTGTAGCCTCTTAGGGAACAGATGTATATGATGCACCTTCTGTGTTGCATGGTGGGTGATGTTAAATATGAATACAGTGGAAAGTAACAGACACTGGTCTCTACATGAATGGTTTTCAATTTGGGTGGTTTGTGTAAAAATGTGGTTCTAGGACTAGCAGCATCACCATCATCTTAGAAATGTGCCTTCTCTTTCTCCACTTATTGAATCAAACTCTGGCCTTGGGGCCCAGTCATCTATGTTGTAATAAACACTGGACTTGATTCTCTTGGACACCAAATGTTGACAGTCACTGGTGTATTGATTTCCCCATGTGAACGAACATCTCTTTTTGCACTTACTTCATTTCCCATTTCAAAAAAGTCTTAAGCTTTGTAACTGTGTATAGCAATCTGAACATGGGCTTCAGGGGCCAGAGAGAAAAGATCTTTTTGGAGAACAGAAAGAGGTGAATTTTCATTTTTATCTCTTCTGAAATAATTTTACCACTTTTTTGGAAATATAGGACCTGATTCGTTGGACAGTTTCTCATATTTTGCAGGAGCTTTTTCCATTAATATATCTTTGCTCATGAGCAGAGTATCAATTGTTCAAACTCTCTCTGATCTCTTGGTTGGAACAAGAAGATTTGAGGACAGTGGAGAGAATAGGAGTCCTCCAAGGTGAGTGATTCCCTGGTCAATGAAAATTTCAGTGTCTTTGGAATTATAATAAGGAAACATGAAGTGTTACAAAAAGACAACCCTCAGAATGGGAGAAAATATTTGCAAATGAAGCAACTGACAAAGGATTAACCTCCAAAATTTACAAGCAGCCCATGCAGCTCAATATTAAACAAAACAAACAACCCAATCCAAAAATGGGCAGAAGACCTAAATAGACATTTCTCCATAGAAGATATACAGATTGCTAACAGACACATGAAAGAATGCTCAACATCATTAATCATTAGAGAAATGCAAATCAAAACTACACTGGTCAGAATGGCCATCATCAAAGAATCTACAAACAATAAATGCTGGAGAGGGTGTGGAGAAAAGGGAACCCTCTTGCACTGTTGGTGGGAATGTAAATTGATACAGCCACTATGGAGAACAGTATTGACGTTCCTTAAAAAACTAAAAATATAACTACCATACGACCCAGCAATCCCACTACTGGGCATATACCCTGAGAAAACCATAACTCAAAAAGAGTCATGTACCAAAATGTTCATTGCAGCTCTATTTACAATAGCCAGGACATGGAAGCAACCGAAGTGTCCATCAAGAGATGAATGGATAAAGAAGATGTGGCACATATATACAATGGAATATTACTCAGCCATAAAAAGGAACGAAACTGAGTTATTTGTAGTGAGGTGGATGGACCTAGAGTCTGTCATACAGAGTGAAGTAAGTCAGAAAGAGAAAAACAAATACCGTATGCTAACACATATATATGGAATCTAAAAAAAAAAAAAAAAAAGAATGGTCATGAAGAACCTAGGGGCAAGACGGGAATAAAGATGCATACTTACTAGAGAATGGACTTGAGGATATGGGGAAGGGGAAGGGTAAGCTGTGACAAAGTGAGAGGGTGGCATGGACATATATACACTACAAAACATAAAATAGATAGCTAGTGGGAAGCAGCCGCATAGCACAGGGAGATCAGCTCGGTGCTTTGTGACCACCTAGAGGGGTGGGATAGGGAGGGTGGGAGGGAGGGAGATGCAAGAGGGAAGAGATATGGGGACATATGTATATGTATAACTGATTCACTTTGTTATAAAGCAGAAACTAACACACCATTGTAAAGCAATTATACTCCAATAAAGATGTTAAAAAAAAAAAAAGAAACATTTCAAGATGTGCTTTCTCTCAGAAGGCTGAGGTCATTGGTCTCTGATGTTTTAGGATATATTCAAATTGTCATACGTACTTACTTCACATTTACTCAAAATTTCCTCTGAGTTCACAAAATGGCTTGTTCTGTTTCTTTTTTTAAGTTTAACATTTTTATGTATGCTATTTTTCCAAACATTCCTCCTTTCCTTTACTGATAATATTTAGTCTTTTTTCCCCATCATATCTTTTAAATTAGCTACTGTATTTTGACTCTGCATGCCTAGCATTCTTAAACATTTGGCAAACCCAAACTCCTCAAATCTGTTATGTGTTTTTTTTTAGTAGCTTTAATTTGGAAGCAAATAAAAACGATATTATTTTTAACTTCTTCAACATACTCTTTGTTTCTGGAAACTCTTATATTTGTTATTCTTTTTTTTTTTTTATGGGAAATGTGACTTAAAATCAAAGACTCAACAATTCAGCAGGATATTCTAGGGGGGAAAACATCTGTCGGGATGGAAGCAGTAACATTGGTAAGTTTGAAACATCATATCAGTTTTCCACATTTAGAAAAGAATGGGAATTTTATTAGTTATGGCATGAGCACAGGTGATAGATGTTTGCAATAAGTGGCATTCTCCCAGGGGAGAGCAATGTCTCTGGCGAGATATTCTGAATACAGTAAGTCCCCTACATATGAACCTTCAAGTTGTGAACTTTCAAAGATGCGAAAGTGCGTTCGCATATCCAATCACGTAAGTTAGTTCACGTGTCTGGCATATATTGTCACATGCGTGCATCCTCTATAAGTGGTTGTGCTTTTGTGTACTGTACAGTACCGTATAGAGTACAGTAGTACAGTATCTTTATTTCAAGCACAGGATGTCTGGAAGGAAGCATAAAAGCAGTGGTGATATAGCTGGTACTTCTAAGAAGAGCCAAGTGTTAACAATGGAAACATAAAAGTGAAAATAATTGAGAGAGTGGAGCGAGGCGAAAAGATGATAGACGTCACGCGTTCTTACAACATGAATCATTCAACCATTGGCATGATTCTAAAGAACAAGAACAAGATCATGGATCATGTGAAGTCTGCTGTGCCAATGATGTCAACAATAATATCGAAGAAGTGTGGAAAAGTGATGGAGGAGTTGGAGAATCTTCTCAGGGTGTGGATGCAGGATCAGCATCAGCGTCGAGTCCTGCTCAGCTTAATGCTGATTCAAGAGAAAGCTAAAAGCCTTTATGAAGACTTGAAGAAGTAACATGGCGAAGAATCAGAGGGCCATGATTCTTCGCACCAGGGAAGTCCCCTGAGCAGGTTTTTAATGTGGATGAGACAGGACTGTACTGGAAGAGGATGCCAGACTGAAGTTACATCAGTAAGGAGGAAAAGTTGATGCCAGGCTACAAAGCAGCAAAAGGTAGGCTAGGACTTCCCTGGTGGTGCAGTGGTTAAGAAGCCACCTGCCAATGCAGGGGACACGGGTTTGATCCCTGGTCCGGGAAGATCCCACATGCTGCAGAGCAACTAAGCCCGTGAGCCACAACTACTGAGCCCACACGCCTAGGGCCTGTGCTCTGCAACAAGAGAAGCCACTGCAATGATATGCCCGCGCACCGCAATGAAGAGTAGCCCCAGCTCACTGCAACTAGAGAAAGCTCGTGCACAGCAATGAAGACCCAATGCAGCAATAAATAAATAAATAAATAAATAAATAAATAAATAAATAAATAAATAAATAAATAAATTTATTAAAAACCCCAAAAAGGTAGGCTAACTCTTGTTTGGTGGCAGTGCTTCCAGGGATATGAAGCTGAAGCCTCTCTTAGTTTATCATTCAGAGAACCCAAGAGCCCTTAAAAACATAGCCAAGGGCTTTCTTCCTGTTGTGTGGAAGAGTAACCCCAAAGCTTGGGTTACACAGGCCATTTTCCAGGACTGGTTTCTCCACCACTTTATCCCGGAGGTAGAGAAATACTGCTTGGAGAAGGATGCCCCATTTAACATTCTTTTGCTGCTTGACAGTGCTCTGTGCCACCCCCGATTCATGGACGACTTTCATCCCAACATCACAGTAGTGCATCTGCCACTGAATACTACATCGCTCATCCAACCTATGGACCAGGGAGTTAAAGTGACTTTCAAAAAATGTTATTTATGTCACACTTTTTGTCAGGCAATAAAGGCAAGTGACAATCAGGAACAATCTTGTGACAATTTTGGAAGGACTGTAACATCTACAAGGCCATAAAAATCATTGACTTTGCTTGGAATGAGGTTATGGCCATCACCATGAATGGGGTTTGGAAGAACCTTTGCCTGAAGTTTGTTCATGATTTTCATGGATTTGAGAAGGTGATGAGTAGCCCAAAGAGGTCTTCAGCAACTTAGTGACCCTCAGGGAGAATCTGGAGCTAGATCTGCAAGAGGACAACTTTATTGAACTCCTTGCTATGCAACATGAGGAGTTTACTAATGAAGACTAATGATGGAATTGGAGGCCCAGAGAAAGGATGAAGAGAGACAAGAGGAAGAAGAAGTAACTGAAGAACTGAAGAGATTCACCATGCAGGAAATGGCAAGGGGATTTTCTTATTTGTGGAGGCACTGTTAGATTTTGAGGCACAGGACCCAAATGTAGAATGGTACACGAAGGCTGCTGCAGCTGTGCAGAATGCAGTCCAGTGCTACTATGTCATCTATGATGAGGGAAAAAGAGCTATTACCCAGACATCACTGGATCACTTTTTCAAGAGGATAGATAGAATTGAATCCAGCAAGGAACCAGAACCTGTGCCATCAGCATCAGGCATGAGTGAAATTGCAGCTTGCCCTCCATCTCCTATTGCTGACGATTCTTCAACTCTACCATCTCCCACCTGCCCTCCCTCCTCCAGTCAGTAATTCTTCTTGCCTGTTCACTTGATGCCAGCCCCTGTATGCCAGCTGTTGTACTGTACTACTGTACTTTTCAAGGTACTGTACTGTAAGATTAAAAATGTTTTATTTTTTGTGTTTTTTTTTTGTATTATTTATGTAAAAAGTATTATAAGCCTATTACAGTACAGTACTATACAACCGATTGTGTTAGTTGGGTACCTAGGCTAACTTTGTTGGACTTATGAATGCGCTCTCGGAGCAGAACTCATTTATATGTAGGGGACTTACTGTATTCTGAATATGATGAATTTGGGGACATCCTGAACCTACCTTGAAACTTGGTCCTTCAGAGTTCCTGGAAGTCCCGCTTTCCACATATATAACTAGGCATTGAGATTTTACAACAGTCCATGAAGCTGTACAGGATTATTTGAAGGTTGGAGTAGATGGAACATCATTCTGGCATAAGGATTCCATCATTTAACTTGAAAGAAATCAGCAGGTCAGAGGTGTATGAATGTAATAGAAATGGTAAAAGTCATCATCATCGTTGTAATGATGTTTCAAGTTTGACATGAGTAGGATCAATTAATGAGTCTGAACAATCTTTGCATCATCATTCATCTATCCATCCACAGGCAAGAATCCACAATGGATGGGAACTCTATGACTGTGAGCAACATAGGAAAGACTTCAGTGAACACTGGAGAACTCAAAGTGGAGGCAACACTTAACGAGCATAATGAGTATGGAAAAAGCTTCCTTACTCCACAGAAGAAAACCTCTACTGTTGAGAAGTATTCTGTGTTTAATCAGTGTGGAAAAGCCATCATCCTGACTCCAGATATTGTGGACGGGAAAACCAGCATTGGAGAGAAAGCCTTGGAATGTAGTGATGGTGAGGAAGCCTGTGTGAATCAGCTTTCCCTTCAGGCACAAGTGGTAACTCAGAATGGGGAAAAACCCTGTGAACAGAAGGAACATGGGAGAACTTCTGTTCACTCCACAAGCTGTGGTATACGTGTACGAAATCACACCGCAAAAAAAGGTTATGGGTGAAAGCAGTGTGGGAAAGTCTGTAAATATCATACATCCATTAAAATTCACATGGGAACCCACACTGGAGAGAAACCCTATAAATGTAAAGAACATGGGAAAGACTTTGTTAGTGCTTATTGGCTTATGAGGCATATAAAATCTCATACTGGAGAGAGGCCTTTTATGTGTAAGGAATGTGGGAAAGCCTTCATTAGAGCTTCTCAACTTACTTTGCATATAAAGTCTCATACTGGAGAGGAGCCCTTTATATGTAAGGAATGTGGAATGTCCTATAGATATTCCTCATACTTTAAAAAATACATTCTTCTTCACACTGCAGCAACACCATATAAATGCAAGGAATGTGAGACGGCCTTCATTAGTTCTAGTCAACTTAGGAAACATGCAAAATCTCATAGTGGAGAGAAGCCCTTCCCATGTGAAGAATGTGGAAAATTCTTTAGAAGTTCCTCCGACCTTAAAATTCACATTCACGTTCACACTGGAATAAAACCCTACAAATAGGAGGAATGTGGGAAAGCCTTCATTTGGAATGCAGGCCTTTCTAGACATGTACAAACTCACAGTGGAGAAAACATGAGGATGTAAACAACATGAGAAATCCTTCAGTTATTCCAATTCCTTTTAGATACATGAAAAACTTACCCTCTAGAAAAATCCTATAAATGAACAATATGTAGGAAAGCCTTTAATTCTCTCTATTCCTTTTGTCTTGAAAGAAATCACCTTGTCCTATCGATGTCAGGCATGTAGGAAAGCCCTCAGTAGTCCTGATTCACTTGACGTGAAAAGAGCACACTGGAGAGATGGTCTTCAAGCATGAGGAATGTGGGAAAGTCATCCATCTCACAACCCAGCCTGTTAAGGCTCACAGTGAAGCCATACTACTGTGAAACATGGTAAGCACTTTACTGTTTCCTCAGGGAAATATATATTCCTTAAATATGGGAGATCTTGCAATGCAGAGAAACGCTACTAAGGTAAGATTTGTGGAAAACTGTACTTCTCCTGAATACTTTGATGTTGACTTGAGATCACACTGTGGAGAAGAACATTATGGATGTAAGAAATATTGTAGAGTCATCTTTTTTTTTTTCCATTAGAATGTTACTCATCAAGAATTTCCTGGCAGTTCGGTGGTTAGGACTCAGAGCTTTCACTGCCGGGGCCCGGATGTGATCCCTGGTCAGGGAACTGAGATCCTGCAACCCATGCAGTGTGGCCAAAAGAAAAAGGAATGTTATTCATCCATTGGACATGGGGTGATTCACAATTAAGAGAAATGAAATGTAGGAAATATGGGAAATGCTACCCTGAGTCTGAAATCTTAGGGTTTCTGTAAAAGGATAGTGTTCCGGTTGGTCCCAAAGGTCTATTTTGAACGTTTGTCATCTGGCCCTGACCTTTCCTGGGCAGTGGTACGTCTTTCTTTCTCCTCATCGTCAGGCCAGGCCAGTCTAGTTGCTACATCTTCCAGGCCACAGCCTGGCCAAAAGTGGGCCTACAGGATTCACAGTTAATCCTCTTTGGACCCCTGGTTTCTCCTTGTTGGGTGGACCTGGTTAAGACGTTGCGAAGATAGGGACTGCTTGACTGTGTATGGTGCTCATCAAGTCCCAATGGCCGAAGTGGAGAATATGGTACATCTCTGTAAATTTTGTAAAGATGGCCTTGTCCTCTCACAGTCCTGATCCTTTCAGGGTCAGGATTAAGCATGGGATGAATGGAGAAAAAGTGAGATTTCATTTACTGATGTGAGACACCCCAATTTCCTGACCTTTGCAGGAAAACAACACCCTGACACCTGTGGAAGGCATTCAACCTCAGGCCTTGCAGGAAGAGGGTAAAAGCAATGAATGTTCTCTTTCACCCCTATATCCAGCTCCAAACCCATGGTTAACAATCATATCATGTGTCTGGGTCAAGCAACCTCTGCTGTTGGTGACATGGCCTCCCTCTGGGTTTGTCATCCCATCCAAGTGCTTGAAAAGTGAAAAACTCATGTGACTCTGGCTGCTCCTATTAATGTGCGCTGCTTGATGCCATGACTGGCAGTTCCTGAAGGTGGGCTTCTGGTGCAGAGACAGACAAATGACCAGTACACCTGTTACTCCTCTTAAAGATGGGTTTATGGAGGTTCAGCTGTCCTCAGTTACGCCTCCATCTTTGTCACCACTGGGAATTACAGAAGTTGAACAGGATCTGTCTGGACTTTTTATTGGCTCAATTCTACCAGCTGTCAGTAACATCCTCAGTGCAGGTGTACCAACCGCACCATTATTGCCACCAGAACTAACCAGTCCCCCATTTATGTGCCACCAGTGAACCCAGCTACTGCATTACCAGGTCTAATGTGTTTACCAGCCCCACCCTCCCCAGTCTTAAGCTTCCCACACCCCACGTCATGCAAGGTGTCGGCTAGCCAGAACTTGTTAACCCAAGTATGTTGCCCATCTTGCCTTCCTAGGACTCTGTCTAATAAAAACCTCATTTCAGCCTCTGATAAAAAGTTAAACAGTTCTCATGTTCGAGCAGCCTTGGGTTACATCATGTATGGCCATCAGGGTGCAGCTTCTTAAATTTATTTTATTTATTTATTTATTTTTGGCTGTGTTGGGTCTTCTGTGTGAGGACTTTCTCTAGTTGCGGCAAGCGGGGGCCACTCTTCATCGCGGTGCGCGGGCCTCTCACTATCGCGGCCTCTCTTGTTGCGGAGCACAGGCTCCAGACGTGCAGGCTCAGTAGTTGTGGCTCATGGGCCTAGTTGCTCCGCGGCATGTGGGATCTTCCCAGACCAGGGCTCGAACCCGAGTCCCCTACATTGGCAGGCAGATTCTCAACCACTGCGCCACCAGGGAAGCCCCAGGGTGCAGCTTCTTGATGACACTTTCTTGAGGCTAATCAAACCGTTGTAATGATAATCCAAATCAAGCTTAAAACAAAGCCTGGACTGGAATTACCTGTGAACCTTCATTTACATGTTTGTATGTGTGAAGTAATGTGTCATGTTGTGGTTCTTTTTTGTGTATGCATATTGTGACCTATCTGTTGACCTCTTTAATTATTGGCAGTGACACTGAATTATCAGCGGATTAGTCTTAACTGCCCTGAATGCAGTGTAATGGACACATCACACTAGCCCTGGATGGCAGTCTGATTTTCTGAAATAAGACCATGGGTCCAGCAGAATTTGTTGCAGTTGCCTGAGTCTGAGACCTCATGGGTCATGTTAGAGGTTTATATGCAGGTTGGCCTCATTCTGCTGCTTCGACTCCTAGTGATAGTGTCATCAACAAGTGCTCACTGAGATCCATGAAGCAGATTTCATCCCAGCTTTTGTTCATCAGTGGCTGACCAGATGTCCTTTTCATGTGAAAATTCTCCATAAGCCAAGTTGACCAGGAGTAGCTTATTGAAGACCCTCCTCCGTGCATCTCTCTTGCTCCTGCTCATCATGTTGTACATGTGAATACAAGGCCCTCACCCCTTTTTTTTCTCAGAATTGAGAAATGCAGTGAGGAGCTTGGAAAGACGAGATCATCTCTCCCATTGAGACAACAAGCAGGCTTGGTTCCTGCTTCAAAGAAACTGAAATAAATTCCACAACCTCAGCATTCCTCTCTTGTAAGACAACCCAGTGTATGTGCAGACTCCACTGGGCCCTCTGTGTCACCCCTGAGAGACTCAGGGACAAAGGGAACCAATACAAACAGGCTAACTTTCCTTGGAGGAAGGGAATAATCAAGTCATAGATCCAACCGTTTTGGTGATGGAGACGTGACTTCCTGGAAGAGGCAGAACAGTAGTGGCCAGGCTGGTTGGAAAGACAGAAAAGCATCTGGAATCCAGTAATGAAAGCTCTTCCCCAGACATTTGCCCATGTTTGGGGCAGGAAGAGGGAACAAGGATCCCTGCTGTCCTACTTCTTAATGAGCCTCAACAGTAAGTGTATCAGTAATTATGTCAGTTTCCTTTTCCTTAATTTCTTAATCTTATTGTGGCATTACCTTTTAAGTGTCTCTTTTGATATAGACATTATATGGAGTTTTAAGATGCCCAGGTATTTGAAATGCAGTCTTAAAATCCTTTTTTTCTCCCTTGGTGTATTTACTCTATAATATAATGTAATTACTAATAAATTTGGGTTTGTGTCTAGCATCTTATTTTTTCCATATTTATCTCATTTTTCATCTTTCTCTGCATTGTTAGTGTATTTTCATGTAAATGATTTTACTGTCGATGATTGAAATTTATATGCTCCACTAATTTTATATTAGTTTTTACCCTGAAACGTTTTAAATTAATGTCTTTCATTGAAGTCTTAATACCTTTTCCCTCGTACAAAGTGTACTGGGGCTTGTGAATACAGCAATGCCCATCGTCAACTCCTCAGCAGCACACTGACCCAGAGACCCAGAAATCAGTCCATAGTTAGAAGAGCCACTAAACAGGCCCAGGTGGGAAAAAGAACCAAGTTCCCCTTGAGAAGTGGCAGAGCCCCACCTTCTTGGGAGAGGTTACATCTGACAGGGACTTGGATACCCGTGTAGGGAAGTGCTCAGTATCATCAGAAACAGTGAAATGAATGCACCTTTGTGAGGTAAATTGGCCTCCTCCATAGGGGTACAGCTGTGGAGACTGCATGATTGCCCCGCTGTGGACATAACAGTAATGACGATGGAAACGGCTGTGACTGGTTCCCAGCTTTCCTGGGTCATGAAGGCTTCACGTTGGCCTTTTCTGTCCCAGACAACTTTGGACCTGGCTGTCTGCCTCAGCCCCCAGTGGTGCCGTCCATTGGGTTTCCCATTGGCTTTGTCCCCTGGCCTTTCTGGCACCCTGCAGTCAATGCAGCTCTGGTCCTTTCTTCACTCTTTACCCAGACCTGCCGCTCTCACAGGCAGCTGTCTTCCTGCCTCCTTCTCTCCCTCTGACTGCCCTGTCACTTGTCACATAAAGGGTGGCTTGTGGGTCCCTGGTGATGGGGACATTATATAAGACATTATTGCCCCTGAGCAGTATGTCTTTCCACGGCGTGTAACAACAGAAAGGCATCTCTTTAGTACAGGAGCTTTGAGGCGAGGAGTGGGGAAGATTATTCATCAGAGTGAAGGGCGGAACAGGGTCAGCTTGTGTTTGTGCTCCATGAGGGGACGAGAAATATGCACCCTGAGCTTCTGAACCAGTTCACTCGTGACCCGTTGGAACACAGTGCCTTTCACCATTACGAATCACTTTCGTCAGTGGAATCAATTTCATCATTCTTATCTCAATGTTAATGGAAAAGTTAAGGGACAGGTTGCGGATATCCTTCCGCCTGAATCTATCACGCCTTGTCTCTAGAGCAAAGCGCGGAGTTCTTGGTCACGGAACATGTTTAGACAGGTACACCGTTCAGCCCATGGTGACTCTGGGGGCACGAGGCCCCTGCGCTGGCCTGGAAGGCCATGTGATGCCTCAGCAGCCAGGCAGATTGGAGCCCAAATATCTACAAGGGCAGCTCCAGGAGCTACTGGGCTCCCCTCAGCTGGGAATACAGAACACTGTATTGTGTGGGCTTCTTCCTTGAAGCACTTCTTGGTGGCTGATTTGTGTCAAAGCCCACCTTCCCTCCCCAACCACCGGCTCTCAGTGATGTGTGTCCGATGCTCTCCCTGCATGACCCACTGCATTTGGCCCACCCTCTGGTGCCTGCCTGGGAACAGGGCGTTCCTGTTTCTGAATGGCTGAGGCAGCTGTACTTGTGAGGCTACTGACCTCCCTGTGCCGGCCGCCTGCAGGAGTGACCCTGCATGTGGGTATTTAAAAATACTGTTTTGTGGTAGGTGTTTTGTTCAGTGTTTTAGTCTTTGAAATGCCAGCTAAACAGTTTTTTCTTTATATTCACTTTTTTACACTCTGCCTTTCTCCATTTAGGGTCTGAGTTTAGTAGTTAAAAACAAACCTAGCCTTTTTAAAAAATCTGACTTTTGATTTGCAAATTGATTTAAAATGTCCATTTTAAATAAACAGCTCAGATACATAAATTTAATATTACTAAAGAAACCTCCAGCACTTTAAAGTCCTTCTTTTATGGGCAGGTATCTTTTTCTTTTTTTTTCACTCTTCACACCTTTTATTTTATTATTTTTTTTTAACATCTTTATTGGAGTATAATTGCTTTACGTTGTTGTGTTAGTTGCTGCTGTATAACAAAGTGAATCAACTATTCATATACATATATCTCCATATCTCCTCCCTCTTGTGTCTCCCACCCACCCTGCCTATCCCGCCCCTCTAGGTGGTCACAAAGCACCGAGCTGATCTCCCTGTGCTATGCAGCTGCTTCCCACTAGCTATCTATCTTACATTTGGTAGTGTATATATGTCAGTGCTACTATCTCACTTCGTCCCAGCTTACCCTTCCCCCTCCCTGTGTCCTTAAGTCCACTCTCTACGTCTGCGTCTTTATTCCTGTCCTGCCCCTAGGTTCTTCAGAACCTTTTTTTTTTTTTTTTAGATTCCATATATATGTGTTAGCATACGGTATTTGTTTTTCTCTTCCTGACTTACTTCGCTCTGTATGACAGATTCTAGGTCCATCCACCTCACTACAAGTAACTCAATTTCGTTTCTTTTTATGACTGAGTAATATTCCATTGTATGTATGTACCACATCTTTTTTATCCATTCATCTGTCGATGGACACTTAGTTTGCTTCCATGTCCTGGCTATCGTAAACAGAGCTGCAATGAACATTGTGGTACATGACTCTTTTTGAGTTATGGTTTTCTCAGGGTATATGCCCAGTAGTGGGATTGCTGGGTCATATGGTAGTTCTATTTTTAGTTTTTTTAAGGAGTCTCCATACTGTTCTCCATAGTGGCTGTATCAATTTACATTCCCACCAACAGTGCAAGAGGGTTCCCTTTTCTCCACACCCTCTCCAGCATTTGTTGTTTGTAGATTCTTTGATGATGGCCATTCTGACCACTGTGAGGTGATACCTCATTATAGTTTTGATTTGCATTTCTCTAATGATTAGTGACGTTGAGCATCCCTTCATGTGTTTGTTGGCAATCTGTATATTTTCTTTGGAGAAATGTCTATTTAGGTCTTTTGTCCATTTTTGGATTGGATTGTTTGTTTTTTTTGATATTGAGCTGTATGAGTTGCTTGTGTATTTTGGAGATTAATCCTTTGTCAGTTGTTTCGTTTGCAAATATTTTCTCTTTTGGCAGGTATCTTGCACAGCTGGGTCTCTAAGAGAGGCACTGCCAACCAAACTGGTTTTAAATTTCTTTTCCCCCAGATCTATGGTTTTTGGAGGATCCATTAAATACTTCTACTACTAATCCTGCACTCACAATCTTCTACTGCCCTAAAATACACATCATGTAAAATTTACTATTTTAAATGTGCAGTTCAGTGGCATTAAGCACACTCATTGTTATGCAGCCATTGCCACCATCCATCTCCAGATGTTTTTCATCATCCCAAATTGATACTTGGTACTTACTAATCAATAACTTCCTGTTGCCCCTTGCTCTAGTCCTGGTAACCACCACTGTACTTTCTATCTTGGGCTCTATGAAATAGACTCCTCTGGTTACCTTACGTATGTGGAACCATATACTACAATTGTCCCTTGAACAGCATGGGTTTGAAATGCGCAGGTCCACTTATACTAGGATGTTTCCTCAAAAAATAGTATGGTACTACATGATCCACGGTTGGTTGAATCTGTGGTTGCAGAACCACGGATCCAGATGGCTGACTCTGGGACTAGAACATCCCTAGATTTTGTTGTCCCCAGCAGGTCCTGGAAGTAATCCCCTGTGGATACTGATGGATGGCTGTATTTGGCTTTTTGTATTTTGCTTATTTCACATAGTAGAATACCTTCAAGTTTCATCCATGGTGTTGCATGTGACAGAATATTTCTTTTTAAGACTAAATAATACTCCATTGGATATATATACCACATTTTGTTTATCCAGTCATCCATTAATGGACACTTCGGGGGCTTCCATCTTTTGGCTACTGTGAATAATGCTGCTGTGAACATGAATGTGGATAGAACTACCAAGTTCTTTCAATTCTGGGTGAAACTCAGGAAATTGCTGGATACTACGCTAGGTTTCTATGTATCCTCGTTCACTTTTAAATCCTACCTTATCTTGACAGGTATGTTATTCATAGGGATATTTGGAAAAAGTACAAAATGAGAGCTTTTGACATATAGAAATTCTGTCAGTTGTGTGTAAAGATGTAGTGTAAGAGCGTCTAGAGCACTAGAGCACTGTATGTTTTTGTTTTCTGCATTTGCCTCTAGATAGGTATTTATTATATCCCATGGTGGACTGTGTATTACATCAAGCAACCTAAAAGCCAGTGATTTTGCTATATCTAGGTCTCCTTTACCAATCTTGAGAAGAATCTCAGTTGTGTGTTAGTCACAAGTCCCTGGGTTCCCTCAGTGAACAAGGCTCTATGCAAGGTACTATGTCATTGGTAACCAAAAGACACAAAAAAAGCCCATAATGTGCAAAAACTCTCCAAAAGAAAGTAGATCCTAATGCCAGATGATGTAGACTTCTTTTTTCTGTTTTTTGAATTTTTGACCACACTGTGTGGCTTGTGGGATCTTAGTTCCCCAACCAGGGATTGAACCTGGGCCCTCAGCAGTGAAAGCTCTCAGTCCTAACCACTGGATGGCCAGGGAATTCCCAAGACAATGTAGACTTTGAAGCATTTCTAAAGATAGAGTTAATCAGATAAAAGGTTCCAGTTCTTCAAGATAGGAAAAGTTGAGATGTGTCTCCACTAAATATTTTTGTAAAATATATAAAGGAATGTTTGAGAGAAATAAAAGGATGAAGAGATAGTACACAGTTCCCCGGGGGGACTTAAAATCTTTCTCCCAGAATGTTTCTCCAAACAATAGAGGAAAAACAGGACATATATATGAAAACAATGAGTAAATGCCTAATATCTGTGTACCGAATACTGTCTCTAGTAACTGTCAGATATCGGAAAGTGCTTGTCTGGGGATGAAGGTGAGGGGATGGACTAGAACAGGCAGGAGGGCTTTGGGGGAAGATAATTATGTTCTATACCTTGCTTCCTCTGGTGATTATGCAAGTATATGCAATTTTCAGAAGTCATTCCCAGAATGCTTACGTGTACATTTCATTGTACACTAATTGTATTTCAGTGGGAAAAAAATGTAAACATCCTATGCAGTCATCAGGAAAATAGGTCTCTGGGCCTGTGCAGTACAAGGTTTCCTAGTTTGAGGAATGTGGCATTAAGTAGAATCTCTACTAGGAAATAGATAGCTGGTTTTTAGCTGTGACCCTAGGTTACGTCAGGGTTAACAACAAAAAAAATTGGTAAACAAAAGACATATGATGCTGCCTAGGACATGCAAAATCTCTCCACAAGAAAGCACATCCTAATGTCAGACAACATAAACTTGATGTATATGGTTTCAGGCTTCAGGCTTCTCATTTCTGAGGTTATCGAGATGGTAGATTTGGTTCATGGATAAAAATTGGAACTTTCTGCCTTTGTCATTCGAATACTATTGTGGAGATGACCATTTAGGCTGCTCTTCTGTATTTTATTTATTAAAGACTGTGATTGAGTTTATTTTATTTTTTAAATTAATTTTTATTGGAGTATAGTTGATTTACAATGTTGTGTTCATTTCTGCTCTACAGCAAAGTGAATCAGTTATTCCTATACATATATCCACTCTTTTTTAGATTCTTTTCCCATATAGGTCATTACAGAGTATTGAGTAGACTTCCCTGTGCTATATAGTAGGTCCTTATTAGTTAGCTATTTTATATATAGTAGTGTGTATATGTCAATTCCAATCTCCCAATTTATCTCTTCCCCACTTCCCCCTTGGTAACCATAGTTTGTTTTCTACATCTGTGACTCTATTTCTGTTTTGTAAATAAGTTCACTTGTACCATTTTTTTAGATTCCACATATAAGCGATATCATATGATATATTTGTCTTTCTCTGTCTGACTTACTTCACTCAGTATGACAGTCTCTAGGTTCATCCATGTTGCTGCAAATGACATTATTTCATTCTTCTTTATGGCTGAGTAATATTTCACTGTATATATGTACCACGTCTTCTTTATCCATTCATCTGTCAATGGACATTTAGGTTGTTTTCATGTCCTGGCTATTGTAAATAGTGCTGCAATGAACATTGGGGTGCATGTATCTTTTCGAATTATGGTTTTCTCTGGATATATGCCCAGGAATGGGATTGCTGGATCATATGGTAGTTCTATTTTTAGTTTTTTAAGGAACCCCCATACTTTTCTACATAGTGGCTGTACCAATTTACGTTCCCATCAACAGTGTAGGAAGTTCCCCTTTTCTCCACACCTTCTCCAGCGTTTATTGTTTCTAGATTTAAAAAAATTTTTTTAATTTAATTTAATTTATTTTTTATACAGCAGGTTCTTATTAGTTATCTATTTTATGCATATTAGTGTATACATGTCAATCCCAATCTCCCAATTCATCCCACCACCACCACCACCCCTGCCACTTTCCCCCCTTGGTGTCCATATGTTTGTTCTCTACATCTGTGTCTCTATTTCTGCCCTGCAAACAGGTTGATCTGTACCATTTTTCTAGGTTCCACATATATGCATTAATATACGATATTTGTTTTTCTCGTTCTGACTTACTTCACTCTGTATGACAGTCTCTAGATCCATCCACATCTCTACAAATGACCCAATTTCGTTCCTTTTTATGGCTGAGTAATATTCCATTGTATATATGTACCACATCTTCTTTATCCATTCGTCTGTCGATGGGCATTTAGGTTGCTTCCATGACCTGGCTATTGTAAATAGTGCTGCAGTGAACATTGGGGTGCATGTGTCTTTTTGAATTATGGTTTTCTCTGGGTATATGCCCAGTAGTGGGATTGCTGGATCATATGGTAATTCTATTTTTAGTTTTTTAAGGAACCTCCATACTGTTCTCCATAGTGGCTGTATCAATTTACATTCCCACCAACAGTGCAAGAGGGTTCCCTTTTCTCCACACCCTCTCCAGCATTTGTTGTTTGTAGATTTTCTGATGATGCCCATTTTAACTGGTGTGAGGTGATACCTCATTGTAGTTTTGATTTGCATTTCTCTAATAATTAGTGATGTTGAGCAGCTTTTCATGTGCTTCTTGGCCATCTGTATGTCCTCTTTGGATAAATGTCTATTTAGGTCTTCTGCCCATTTTTTGATTGGGTTGTTTGTTTTTTTAATATTGAGCTGCATGAGCTGTTTATATATTTTGGAGATTAATCCTTTGTCAGTTGATTTCATTTGCAAATATTTTCTCCCATTCTGAGGGTTGTCTTTTTGTCTTGTTTGTAGTTTCCTTTGCTTTGCAAAAGCTTTTAAGTTTCATTAGGTCCCATTTGTTTATTTTTGTTTTTATTTCTATTACTCTAGGAGGTGGATCAAAAAAGATCTTGCTGTGATTTACATCAAAGAGTGTTCTTCCTATGTTTTCCTCTAAGAGTTTTATAGTGTCCGGTCTTACATTTAGGTTTCTAATCCATTTTGAGTTTATTTTTGTGTATGGTGTTAGGGAGTGTTCTAATTTCATTCTTTTACATGTAGCTGTCCAGTTTTCCCAGCAGCACTTACTGAAGAGGCTGTCTTTTCTCCATTTTATATTCTTGCCTCCTTTATCAAAGATAAGGTGACCATAGGTACGTGGGTTTATCTCTGGGCTTTCTATCCTGTTCCATTGGCCTGTATTTCTGTTTTTGTGCCAGTACCCTATTGTCTTGATTACTGTAGCTTTGTAGTATAGTCTGAAGTCAGGGAGTCTGATTCCTCCAGCTCCATTTTTTTCCCTCAAGACTGCTTTGGCTATTTGGGGTCTTTTGTGTCTCCATACATATTTTAAGACTTTTTGTTCTAGTTCTGTAAAAAATGCCACTGGTAATTTGATAGGGATTGCATTGAATCTGTAGATTGCTTTGGGTAGTATAGTCATTTTCACAATATTGATTCTTCCAATCCAAGAACATGGTGTATCTCTCCATCTGTTTGTGTCATCTTTGATTTCTTTTATCAGTGTCTTATAGTTTTCTGAGTACAGGTCTTTTAACTCCTTAGGTAGGTTTATTCCTAGGTATTTTATTCTTTTTGTTGCAATGATGAATGGGATTGTTTCCTTAATTTCTCTTTCTGATCTTTCGTTGTTAGTGTATAGGAATGCAAGCGATTTCTGTGCATTAATTTTGTATCCTGCAACTTTACCAAATTCATTGATTAGCTCTAGTAGTTTACTGGTGGCATCTTTAGGATTCTCTATGTATAGTATCAAGTCACCTGCAATCTTGTTTGTAGATTTTTCGATGATGGCCATTCTGACCTGTGTGAGGTGATACCTCATTGTAGTTTTGATTTGCATTTCTCTAAAAATTAGTGATGTTGAGCATCTTTATATTTGCTTTTTGGCCATCTGTATATCTTCTTTAGGGAAATGTCTACTTAGATCTGCCCATTTTTTCATTGTGTTTCTGTGATTGATTGTAAACCTTTAGAGTTGACCTTTAAACCACAGAAGGTTAAAAGATACCAAATAAGGAAATCTGAGGGATAAATGAATAAAAAATAAAAGCAAAACAAAAGAACTAATAAATAATACCCAAAGGTGGTTCTCTGAGCAGATTCACATTGAGGAGACCCATTAAATACACAGATATTGGAGAACATCTGACTTGGCATTTGCCCTCTGCAAAGATGAGAGGGAGAGAGCAGACCTATTTCAATAGAATTTTCCCAGCTAAAATTTTCTTGAGGTTTCACAGTAGTTAAGATTTGTTCAGAGTGGTTTTTGCGGGGAAATCTTGACATTGTATTTCTGATCTTTTTTGGTTAAAGGTGTAATAGTCCATATTTACTTTCCTGTTCTGCCTTTATCTGCCCCAGAATATTTATGCCACTGTGGGTGTGTATGTAGGACCTTCCTTATTTTCTTGCCTCCTTCATTTCCCTCATATCACTTTTGAACTGATATATTAATCATTACTTTATTATCTACCTCCTACCATCATATGGGATCGTCTAGGCCTCATACATTATTTGTATACATTGCTCATGTCTTCTCATTTCCTAGCACAGGGACATAACTTAATTATTTGCTGAGAGATTAAAGGAGAACGCCAGAGGGAAGAACTTAAAAGGAGATACAGGCCTCCAGGCTTCTCCTGGCTCCTTCAAGGGAACGTCAACTGGGTCAACTGAATAAAATATTTCATTGTTTTTCTCTTCATAATGCCCAGCAGCAGTTTATACTGTGTAAGCCATATATAGACTTTAAATTTTTTCTATAACCACAAGAAACCAAAAAGAAATAACTGAGGTCTTTTTTTTTTTTCTTTTTTCTTTTTTAGCTGCGATGAGTCTTCGTTGCCGCGTGCAGGCTTTCTCTAGTTGTGGTGAGCGGGGGCTACTCTTCGTTGTGGTGCGCGGGCTTCTCATTGTGGTGGCTTCTCTTGTTGCAGAGCACGGGCTCTAGGTGCGCGGTCTTCAGTAGTTGTGGCACGTGGGCTCAGTAGTTGTGGCTTGCGGGCTCTAGAGCGCAGGCTCAGTAGTTGTGGCGCATGGGCTTAGTTGCTCCGTGGCATGTGGGATCTTCCTGGACCAGGGCTCGAACCCATGTCCCCTACATTGGCAGGTGGGTTCTTAACCACTGCGCCACCAGGGAAGCCCCTGAGATCATTTTTAATAAATTTTATTTAACCCAAGATATCCAAAACATTTCAACATAGTAAGTGGTAGTGGAGCTATTTAAATCCTTCATATGGAGTATTCAAAATTCACTGGATACTATATATTAATCAGATGTAACTGATTTGTGTTTAGATCTCAAAAAATTACAGTTGAAAGGATAGTTTCCAATACCCAAAATATTTGCAATAATTGTCTGCATACAGGTGTGAGGCCAGGTGCTCCGGAGCCCTGGGTGCAGATTTAGCCTCGGACTCTGGTATCCTGAGTAGTCATCACATGGCCTCCAGACCCACCCTCTGACCCAGAGTGCCAAGAGTCACCACAGGATGAATACAGTGCATCAGTGAAGGGTGTGTGTGTCTGAACACGTTTACTGACCAACTGGAAATATCCAAATATCCGTGGATAAGCAAAATGTGGCACAGCCATACATTTGAATACTATTCTACAATTATAAGGAACAAAATACTGATGTGTGTTTTTCACATGGATAACTATGAAAAATCATTCTGCCAAGTGAAAGAAGCCAGATACAAAAGATCATCTATTGTATGATTCCATTTATATAAAATAGCTAGAAAAGGCCAGTTTATAGAGACAGAAGCAAATAAGTGGTTGCCTAGGACTGAGGTGGCAGTTGATATTACCTGCAAATGGGCACAGGGGAACTTTCTAGGGTGATAGGAATGTTATAAAACTGGATTGTGGTGATGATTGCATAAGTAAAAATTTACCAAAACTATTGCCCTTATGCTTTCAGTGGCTGAATTTCATGATATATAAATTATCCCTCAATAAAGCTATTAAATAAATTTTAAAAAGTTTTATTCTGGACTCACTCAAGGTGAATTGAAAAGTTCTACCTTTGTTTTCAGCATGCATTATTACACACCAATATTATTATGGTTACCACTCTGAATTGCAACATGTTTACCTCTTTGGTCCCCAGTTTTTTTCATATGAAGTAGGCAATAAAAACACTATGGAGTAAACTTAGTGGAATCAAATTGAATTAAAGCCACACTGAATATCTTTTTCCCAAGGGGGGGAAAGCGGGGTGGTGGTGGTGGGATGAATTGGGAGATTGGGATTGACATATATACACTAATATGCATAAAATAGATAACTAATGAGAACCTGCTGCAGAAAAAAATAAATTAAATTTTAAAAAGCCCACTATGAATTAAACTTAGTGGAATCAAATTCAATTAAAGCCCCACTGAATATGTTTTTCCTTAATAATAAATTATGATTTTCCAGTAATTTGAGGATCTTACTATATACCCAGTATTTGTTTTGTGTTTGTTTTTGTCGTTTTTGCCCCCACAGTCCTTAGTTCCATTCATGGTATTGTTTGGATATTCTTCATAGTCTTCATCACGTGTCTCAGCTTTGGTTCCTCAGAAGCAGGTGCCGAATCAAGGATTTATGGGGAAGCACATTATTGGAAGGAGCAAGGACCATGGAACATGGGTTAGAGAAAAGGGAAGTGATACAGGGCAGAAAACACATCCAATAAAGCTCATCTTAAGTCAGCTTGCACACGAGTGAGCAGAGTTTTCATCCTCTAGGGAAATTCTGGAAAATGGCACAAAATCCAAACTTAGAATGATCCCAGGTAAGGGGTGAAGAAGATGGTATACCCCACACCTGTCCATCAAGAACTGTCCCTCGTGGGGCATAATTCTCCATCAGGTCCGCCGTCACACATTGGGAAAAGTAGGTTCCACCTGGTGCTGACAGTGGCAGTCAGGCTGCTGTGCAGTGGGGATGGTGAAGGGATCCCAGGGAATGTAGGAGAAATGCTGACAGCGTCTACCACTCCACCCTTTGCTGCAGACTCAATTCTATCAATATTCTTCTCAAAAAGTGGACTAAGTTCTGAATACATTCCACAAGTGTGTAACTACCACTCCTGCTGGCACCTCCAAAGAGTGCCCTCCCCCCAAATAAGGCACAAGAGAAAACAAGTTTTATTCTATTGCATTCATTATTAGATGTTTTAGGATATTGGGGTGTATCTTAAAACTGCAATGATAGCAAATAAAGGTCCAGCAAAACAAAAGAAAGAGGAAAGGAAGGGAGGGAGGGGGAGGGAGGAAGGAAGAAGGCAAAGAATGAAGCAATATCTCATAATTATTCTATGCTATATACTTCTATGAATCATGTGAAAAAACTAACTTTCAAAACTAGATTCCGGGATTCCCTGGTGGCGCAGTGGTTGAGAATCTGCCTGCCAATGCAGGGAACACGGGTTCGCGCCCTGGTCTGGGAAGATCCCACATGCCGCGGAGCAACTAGTCCCGTGAGCCACAACTACTGAGCCTGCGCGTCTGGAGCCTGTGCTCCGCCACAAGAGAGGCCGCGACAGTGAGAGGCCCGCGCACCGCGATGAAGAGTGGCCCCCATTCGCCGCAACTAGAGAAAGCCCTCGCACAGAAACGAAGACCCAACACAGCCAAAAATAATAAATAAATTAAAAAAAAAATTAAAAAAAAAAAAACTAGATTCCCACTCTTGAAGCTGAAAATCTCACAGTTTTCAGGAAAATGTTGGATAGCCAAGTTAGGAATGTGGGCATAGTGTTAGGTTTTCAGGGTAGACTCCATTCCATTCCCCATCTGTTTGAAAAATGAGATAAATGAGAGAAAACACCTTTTGACAATTTTGTCAAGATAACATAAAACATACACAGAACAAGAACAGCCTTGGTATGTGAAGCACTTTGGTTATGACTGTTGTATGATTTTCATTCCATTTCTTCCAGAGAAAAGCAAACACACAGACAAATTAACGTGAAGAACATGAATATTTGAGAGGATAATTTGGGGGGAAACCATGCCATACATGGTATAAGTGCTTTAAATCTAATGTTGGAAATCACCAGAATGGCTGTAAGAAACCCAGCCCAAGATGGAAATGTATGGGCTGCAAATAGGAAGGAAAAGTCAAAAGGAATTACTGAGGAGGGTGTTGAGGAGAAACTAATACAAACACAAATAAAAGCAAAGTCATAGGTGCTTTGAGAATGGAAGAAATGAAGCATGTCTTTTAAGGGAAAAGAAAAGCAGGAGATATAAATTCACAAAATTTGTTTTTGCAGCCCACAGTGTCCACTTAGTTCTGAGGCCAGTGGCCCCTCACAGACAAGTGGTACCTAAACCGAGGAGCCTTCCCAGGGCCCCCTTCACATCCTTGTTCCTCAGGCTGTAGATGAAGGGGTTCAGCATGGGGGTGAGCACGGTGTACATCACTGAGGCGATGGAGCTTCTCTGGGGAGAGTGGGTCACAGCAGAAGTGAGATAGATCCACACGCCTGTCCCGTAGAACAAGGAAACCACAGAGAGGTGAGACCCACAGGTGGAAAATGCTTTATATTTTCCCGCTGCAGAGGAGATTCTCATTAAAGAGGAGACAATTCGAGAGTAAGAGAAGAGGATTCCAGTGAGGGGAAACACACCCAGCAGGGCAGTGGCCACAAACAAGAAGATGTTATTGATGAGGGTGTCAGAGCAGGCCACCTTGAGAATCTGAGCCAGTTCACAGAAGAAATGTGGAATTTCAGTGCCAGTACAGAAGGTCAGCCGCCTCAACAGTAGAATATGAAGCAGGGGAACCCAGAAAATGATGAACCAACACATCAGAACCAGGAGGCCACAGAAGCGGGGGTTTATGATGACCGTGTAGTGCAGGGGATGGCAGATGGCCACAAACCGGTCATAGGCCATCACAGTCAGGAGAAAACTATCCATTACAGCAAAAATCATAAAAAAATACACCTGAGTGAGGCACCCTATGTAGGAGATGCCTTTGCTCTGTGTCTGGATGTTCACTAGCATGCTTGGGACGGTGGTGGAGACGAAACAGATGTCAACAAAGGAGAGGTTGGCGAGGAAGAAGTACATGGGGGTGTGGAGGTGGGAGTCCGAGCTGACGGCCAGGATGATGAGCAGGTTCCCCAGCACAGTGACCAGGTACATGGACAGGAACAGTCCAAAGAGGAGGGGCTGCAGTTCAGGATCGTCTGAGAGGCCCAGGAGGAGGAACTGTGATACTCCCGTGTGGTTTCCTGCTCCCATGTGGATGGTGCGTCTAATGGGGAGGGAGGCAAAAGCAACGTTCAGTGAACAGCCAAACGGCACCTCAGCTAGTCATCACTTACGATTCCACCTTTAGGTCGATATCCTTCACCCTCTATTAGTCCTTCCAATGACAGTGATTCACTCAGCCAAATGGTAGACCATTTCCATTTTAAATGTATTTATTTAGCTGTTTTAAAATTTAGCAGAAAAAATTTTATTATCTCCTAGTCACTGGTTCCAATCTTTTTGTTACTGAAGTATAGTTGATATACAATGTTGTGTTAATTTCTGCTGTTCAGCAAAGTGAATCAGTTATACACATATATACATTCTTTTTTATGTTCTTTTCCATTATTTATCTCAGGAATTGAATATAGTTCCCGTGGTATGCAGTAGGACCTTGTTGTTTACTCACTGGTTCTAATTCTATATGAAGCTATGGACATAAACTGATTTCTTTTATGATATGACACTTGCAAAATGAATGAAGACATTTAATATCTTTTCTTTTTGATCTCCATATTTCCTTCTTTTTTGGGGGGGGTTTATTTATTTATTTATTTTGGGCTGTGTTGGGTCTTCGTTTCTGTGCGAGGGCTTTCTCTAGTTGTGGCGAGCGGGGGCCACTCTTTATCGCGGTGCGCGGGCCTCTCACTGTCGCGGCCTCTCGTTGCGGAGCACAGGCTCCAGACGCGCAGGCTCAGTAGTTGTGGCTCACGGGCCTAGTTGCTCCGCGGCATGTGGGATCCTCCCAGACCAGGGCTCGAACCCGTGTCCCCTGCATTGGCAGGCAGATTCTCAACCACTGCGCCAGCAGGGAAGTCCCCATATTTCCTTCTTTCAAATAGTTCAATAATAGTTATTTAGACGGGGATTCCCAACTCAGACAAACTTAATTCTATGATCTGATGCTCTGTGTTGTTGTCATAGTTATCTCTCAAGTGCCTTAAGTGCCTTATTATTATTTATTATTATTATTTTTTAAATGTAGCAGTGCATCCTGGGTCGGCGTAGCCATGGCGGCTCGTGTCCTTTGCACCTGTGTCCGCCGACTGCCGGCGGCCTTCGTGCCGCTGCCCGGGTTCTGCACGCTGGCCGCGGCCCGGCCGCTCAGCACACTCTGTTCCCCGTGGGGGCCCGGACGAGGCCTGGGGCTCCGCAGCCGGCCTCGGTGCTCGGTGCTCGCGCAGGTTCCAGGTGGAGTTACACAGCTGTGCCGCCAGTATAGTGACTCTCCCCCTTTGACATTAGAGGGAATCAAGGACCATGTTCTTTACGTCTTGAAACTCTATGACAAGACTGACCCAGAACAGCTCTCAGTAAATTCCCATGTTATGAAAGACCTGGGCTTAGACAGTTTGGACCAAGTGGAGATTATCATGGCCATGGAAGATGAATTTGGGTTTGAAGTTCCTGATATAGATGCGGAGAAGTTAGTGTGCCCACAAGAAATTGTAGATTACATTGCAGATAAGAAGGATGTATATGAATGAAAAATCAGGCCCCTTTTCTTCACTGAGAGAAGACTCAGAAGATGCTGGGAAGTGTCTGGAAGTGAGAACGCATTTCTGCATCATTGCTGACTTTGACAGAGTAATTCTGTTTAGACTTGTATTTAAATTGTCTTAAGTGTTTTTGCCCTTTGAAAATAAATCTATAAAACCAAAAACAACAACAACAGCAACAAAGTGTAGTTACTGCTATAACCTTCTTTGTGAGAATTGAAAATGCCTTTGTGCACAGTAGGATCCCAGTAAATGATAGCTATTATTATTACTAATCTATTAATTTTATGACAGTTATTTTTGATACATAACTCTCCCAAAGTATGATAAAAAGATGCCATTCAGATAATGGGATCTTGACTCAGAATTCCTAGAAGAGAATTTTGGTCCACCACCTTAAGCTCTGTGTGACCTAATCTCTCTTAGCTGCAGATACCTCACCTCTACAATGGGAGTTATAAATATTCCCAGCATTGTAAGACTGATGAGTGAATTAAATGAGATGATGCATGTAATTTTTCT
The DNA here is from genome assembly GCF_028564815.1 of Eubalaena glacialis. Lineage (NCBI taxonomy): Eukaryota > Metazoa > Chordata > Mammalia > Artiodactyla > Balaenidae > Eubalaena > Eubalaena glacialis. Next base: position 180,332,047 of record NC_083719.1, read on the forward strand.
AGTGTGGTTCTTGTGACATACAGCAGACACATGGTAAATGTGAGCTTCTTAACAAAACAATAAATCTGTCTTGTGTGGCTGTCATTAATCATTATTCCCCTTAAACAGGGGCAGCCAAGTCTGTTACCTCTTTGGACTGCAATGCAGCACTTCTAGTTAATGATGATCCCTATGACTTCCTCTTTCAGATACCGCCTGCCAGGTGGATTCTGCCAAGAAGATGGAAATCCGTGTGGACTACACACATAAGAAAGGTAAAGAAAAATCCCAAAACCATAAACTAAAATGCAATGGAAGTGTCAGAGTGTGTTGTATTAAAAATCAGCACAGTGAAGCGTAAAAAAAAAAAAAAAAACAAGGACTAGTAGATTTGATTTAAAATACTCAAAGCTTCTATTAAAAAATCTAACAAATCATTCTTTAAAAAATGAAAGGCAAATTTAAGATAATTATAAATGTTTACATTCTCCATGATAGAAAAAAGCTCAGCGTTATTATGCCTACAGAATGCAATTAATATTTTTTTTACATAAGCAAAGCAGGATTTATTAAGCGATAGTACACTCTCAGGAGGGGGAGCGAGTAGGTTCAGGTGAGCAGCTGCTGAGAATGCATTTAATTAAGAGAAAAAAGTAACTGGGGGCCAATTTAGTCTGGGACAGTGGATAGAAAAATCCTCTCTGAAATAAGAATATTGAGCTATGAGAGGAAGGATGGGTAATTGTTAATCAGAGAAAATAAGGAAAGGGCAAGCATTTTGGGCTGAGAGAACAGAATTCACGGTAGCCCTGGGGTTGGTGAGCTTAGTAATGCAAGGGATGTGAGAGGCCAGTGAGATGGAGAACAGAATGAGGGTAGGAGGACAGAGTGTGAGGCCCACAAGTCGAACATCCTGTACTATTCTTGATGTGCCTCTCATGTCGGTAATTTTATATTTATTTGTGGGTCAGAGATCATGACCATTTGTGCTCATCATTGTCTTTCCAGGGACTTACATGGTGCCTGGAACATAGTAGGTGCTCAAAACATGCAAATGTTAGATACGTAATAAAGAATGAGACCAAAAGTGTCAACTGTAACACAAAAACAGAACCCTCTAAGCCCATCATATGCCTGAATATAGACACAAAGTAGAATAGTAAAATTAAATTGCATTCATATATAGTTTAAAAGAATAATATATCATAAACAAGTAATTCCTACTCTAGGAATGGATATCTGGTTAGATATAGGATGTTTGCTAACATAATTCATCTCAAAAATAGGCCAATGAAGAAGAACCATAACCATAATTACAGTAGAAAATGCTTTTGAGAAAATGTAACAACAGCCATTACTGTGGTTAGCAGCCAGGACAGAGCCCCTTGCTAAATAAGGAAGCTAAGGACAATTTCTTAACCCAGTAAAGAATAGGTATTTAAAAACTGCAGCCAAAAGGCTATTCTACATTAAAGCACTAAATATTTGCATTAAATTCATGAAGAAGACAAGACAGTCTACTCCAAATTCAATCACTTGATATTCTCTTAACGATTTAAACAGAATGGTAAAATGAGCAAATGAAATAAGCCTGAGTACCAAACGTCAGTAATAATTACATTGTTCGTAGATGATATTGTGGACACAACAAGGTGGATAAGGTGAAACAACAACATCAATACAGAGATATCGGGTCCTGTCAGGAACTCTAATTTGCCAGCAGAAATAGTCAGGGAATCTAAAAGAAAAATCCAATCACATGAGGAACAAAATACACAATACCTCATGCATAACAAATCTCCAGTGAGTAGTTAATGAATAAGTGATTGGACACAGGAAATCTAAGAGGACCCTAGAATTGTGGGAAAGATCAGAGAAGAGGTGGAGAATCTCTGGAAAATAACTCACTGGAGAGAGGGTCTAGATTCCAAAAAAATGAGAGAAAGAAACAGGACTGGGTTCAGTAGAAACTAAAGTATCTGAAAACTACAGACTTCCCGTCATAGACTAAATAACTATGGGACTGTCCCAGTCTCACTATTCTAGAGGTAAAGCCCAGTACCCACCTTCACTCCTGTTTTCCTTCTTACTCCACCAGACTTTACTGGGACACGGTCTCTGATGGTCATCAGTGAAGCTCTCTGTTTTAGGCAGTCTGTCCCGGGGAAACCCATGTGGGTTTTCACTAAGGCTGGGAGCAGAGAATTATAGGAAAGGGACAACAGGGACATGTTATTATCATCTCAATGGTTGAACTCTCAGAGCTCCTCATTAAATAAATTGTTCTAGTGATTCTTCTCTCTCCCAACATCTTAAGTCCCTTGAGGTACAAAGATAAGAGAATGGAAAAATTTCAGCCAACCTTGTGTATAGGTAGGCAACAGTGGGGGAAGCACGTATATTCTCCAAGGAGAAATTCTTTCTTTGGTTTTACTTACACGTGACAAGATATCCCCTAAGGAATGTTTAATTTCTACAAGAAGCCAACATGGAAGCCTTTGTAGATATTAGGGAGGGCTCTGTTTATTACCTCTAAATAGAGGAGAAGGGGCAGTAATTATCCAGGTAGATTGGGTTGAAGAGTGAGTATTGAGGAAACACATGTGGCAAAAATAAATAACCTGTAAAGTTTGTCAAGGAAGGGGAGGACAGAGATAAAATCTCTTTCAGTCTAAAGGAAGTATCTAATATGGGAGGGTTAAACCTAAGATTCGATGGAAGTTATGGGAACACATTTAATTTCAAATTGAATGATGATATTTAGTGCAGGCATTTGAATACACAGGAATTTCTGGGCACATAATTCATAGGATGCATTATACACTCTAAACCAACGACAATCATAATGTGCTGTATCTCCAGTTTATAGGACATGGTTGCAGAAATCAAGGGTTGGAAGCAGAAGTGAACCCTTGTAACGTCACTCCCAGTTGCTATGGGGGTGTTTGTGCTCCAGGTCTCCACACTTCTGGCCTCTGCAGGTTTGGAGGCCTTGACACCTAAAAAGAGCACTTCCAGAGACATGGCAAAAGTCCCTTTGAACTTCAAGCTATGCTACTGCCTGACATTTCAGGTTCTTCATGTCAATAACAGGAGTCACCCTCCAGGCAGGGGTAATTGACCTTGGTGATCAATGTCATTGTATGACCCTGGCAGTGGGAAGTGGTATGCAACTGAGCTCAGTCAGTGGCTGGAAGCAGGAGCAACCTCAGGGCAAACACAGTGGTGGATACAGATGGTGGTCAGTTATGCTCCCACAGCAAGAGATCTGAGTGGTGTGACCTTGGGTGAGGCAGCTTCCTTTAGCTGAGGGCACTTCTCAAAGAGAAGGCTCAGGGCAGTCAAATGGCTGCACTCCATATGCTTGGAAAAATAAGCCTTTACTTCTGAGGGGAGAAGTGGGCAACACAGCACTGGATTGGCTACAGTCCATCCCATTGGCTGTTTGGATTGTGATCTGTAACAACACGCAATGTGTCCTATGGGTGCTTATCTTTGATGCATGGGGGTCAGGTGCTGGGAAGGACTTTCCTTAGGATGTGAAGGCCAAACCAAGAACTGAAGCATCATGAGTAAGTCTCAGCCAAGCATAATCTTGTCTTTCTGACCTGCTTCACTATAAAAATCCAATTCTCTCTACCACTACTGCCATTAAGGCAGAACACCAGACCTGCTAACACATGCCACTGCCAAGTGGAAGTTATTAGTGGGGTGTTTCTCAGACACATTAAACTGATCCTTTCCAAGGTCAAACTAACATTTTTTTCTTCCCCAAACAAGTTGTATTGGAGAGGTAATACCATAGATGATGTGAACAGATGCACATGTGGAATTGTGCTAGATGGTTAAGTATTATTTCCATTATGTTAAAATAGTTTTCCTAATTAGTCTTTACTTTTTTTATTGGCACTTATCTCAAAATCTAGTTTTACCATTTGTTTATATGTTATTTTATTTTCTTTCTCTCAACAGAATGTACACTCTATGAAATTTGGGCCTTCATTTTGTACAAAACTTCATACCAGTACCTACAATATAACAGTTAATAAATATTTAAAGGCACAAATCAGTCAATCACACCATTGTTATTACTAGAATTAGAAATAAACTAGTTCCAGCTTCTGTGGGAAAACAAGGAAAAAAATAGAAAAAAAAAAGAAATGAACTTGGGAGGACAAAAATGTTTCAATTTTTCTCTTTCCTAGTCTTTGCCTGGTACTAAACATCACCTACACAAACTGAACATTTGTAACTATCAGAAATTTGAATAATGGATGTAATTCATCTGTTAATTACAGAATATCTTGTTTTCCATATGCCTTTTTTTAATATAAATTTATTTTATTTTATTTTATTTATTTTTGGCTGTGTTGGGTCTTCGTTTCTGTGCGAGGGCTTTCTCCAGTTGCGGCGAGCGGGGGCTACTCTTCATTGTGGTGCGCGGGCCTCTCACTATCGTGGCCTCTCTTGTTGCGGAGCACAGGCTCCAGACGCGCAGGCTCAGTAGTTGTGGCTCACGGGCCTAGTTGCTCCGCGGCATGTGGGATCCTCCCAGACCAGGGCTCGAACCCATGTCCCCTGCACTGGCAGGCAGATTCTCAACCACTGCGCCACCAGGGAAGCCCCATATGCCTTTTAATGATATGTAAATTTTAGGTAATATTTCTCTTTAAGGAAATGTTCCAGATCTAATAGTAGCGTAAATAATGGAATATAAAAGGAAACAAAACTATAGTCAAGAAGCATCAGGTTCCTTTTCTTAAGCATGTTTCTCACATGATTAAGAAGAGGGAATAGATACAGAAGGGTATATTACACATATTTGGGTACTATTTTTTTTAAAGAATTTTATTTTTTATTTATTTTTATTTTTATAATTAATTTATTTTTGACTGCATTGGGTCTTCATTGTTGTGTGCAGACTTTTCTCTAGTTGTGGTGAGCGGGGGCTACGCTTCTCATTGCGGTGGCTTCTCTTGTTGCGGAGCATGGGCTCTAGGTGTGCGGGCTTCAGTAGTTGTGGCACACAGGCTCAGTAGTTGTGGCACACGGGCTTAGGTGCTCCACGGCATGTGGAATCTTACTGGACCAGGGCTTGAAACCGTGTCCCCTGCATTGGCAGGGGGGTTCTTAAACACTGTGCCACCACGGAAGTCCTATTTGGGTACTATTATGGACTGAATTGTGTTCACTCAAAATTTTCTAAGTTGATGTCCTATTTACCAGTGCCTTAGAATGTGACTGTATTTGGAGAAAGTGCCTTTAAAGAGGTAATTAATTTAACATGAGGTCATTAGGGTGAACCTTAATTCAACCACCCTGGTGTCCTTATAAGAAGTGGAGATCAGAACACACAGAGAGACCAGGGCAACCTGCACAGAGGGATGACCATGTGCAGAGTCAGCATGAGGGTGGCCATCTGCAATCCAAGTGAAACAGAGCAGGACCCTATGGTCTGTGTCCCCCTTTTGTCTGTGGAAAAAATTTACCCAAAGAATAAGTTTAATCAGGGAAGTGAGAAAATGCAGAAACAAAGGAAAACAGTTAAAGGAGACTGTTTATTATTATTAAATAATAATAGTTTAGTCATTAAGCAGAGTCAAGTACTTTTAGTTCCTCCTCAAGGGCTATAGATAATATACTGAGCCATATCCTGTGAGCTGTCTTGTACATACTGAACCCCACACCAAGTGGAAGAAGTTAACTACATGATGACCAGACTGTAGCCATGACATAAGCTGCCACGATTCTGAGAATTGCCATCAAGGAAATGGGAACAAACCAACCCTGGAACTGAAGTTAACTGTACTTAAAACAATCACGATGACTCTGATTAGACTACCACATGACCAATTTCAAGAAGACTGTCAGAGCTGACTGTACTGTTTCTGCATGTAGCTGCCTCCCTTCGTCTATAAAAGCTCTTGCCCCCTGATTGTCAGTGGTGGGGGGAGAGTTGGCCTTTGGACAGGCATCTGCCCTCCAGCCCAGTTGCTGGAATCCAAAGTAAAGCAAACTTTCCTGTCCACCAAGCTTGCCTCTCTACTGGCTTTTGAGCAGTGAGCAGCCAGACCCTACTTTTGGTTACACAAGGAGACAGGCCTCAGAGGAAACCTGCATTGCTGGTTTAATATTGAACTCCCAGCCTCCAGGATTGTGAGAAAATAAATTTCTATTGTTAAAGTCACCCAGTCTGGTATTTTGTTACGGCAGCCCCAGCAAACTAATACAGGAACCAATGCAAAATCCTCTTGCCTCATCTTTTACTTGAGCCATGTCTGCTGTTAATTATTTCAATGGAAGCAGTGACCAGCTTTGCCCAGCTCCAGTTGGACAGCATCTTCCCACACGCCCATGCCAAGTACCTTCTGCTTCTTGCCCTGAAGCTTCTCTGATACCACACTATGGGATATCTGAGGGAATCTGCTGGGTATTCAGAAGTGTGCAACTCAGAAATATAGGGATGCTAATCTCTCTTGGACCACCTCTGGCTCATAGAAAGCATGGGCTGATGTCTCTTCATCTACTTAGTGGAAAGTTCTGAGACACATATCATGATGTACCTCAGAAGGGTTTGGTAGGATTTAGCACTAGCCATCAATAAAGGAATTAAAATTAAAAAAAAAAGGGGGGGGGGGAAACAAAGGTTAAATACAGGACTGAACGGAGGAGATAGACCATCTCATGGATTGTCAGGCTTATCAATATGTGAGGATCATTCTAAGGGCTACAGGAAGTTGAGGACAAGCAGGTAGAAAAGCCTTTGAGGAGCATCCTGAGCGGTGAGTACGCAGCCCCGTCCTCTCCTTCTGACCTCGAATCCTGGCGCTGGGCCTTGCACCGCCTCCAACACCACTTCCGGTTGTGGACCCCGCCCTCTGGCCGTAGCCCCGCCCACAGGCCTAGTTCCAGCCTCAACTTTGTCCGCTGGGCCTGTTTATGCGCCAGGCCCCGACCCCGAATCGACCCCAGGCCCCTCAACCGCAACGTGGGGAGAAACGACAAGCTTCCTCCTGCAATGGTGGAACTTGGCTGACAGCCCCAACCTCAGAGCCCCGCCCCGCCACGACCGAGGTAGGAAGCGGAAGTGCGTCACTGGTGCGCGGCAGTCTTCTGTCCCGCGGTTGCGCGCCTCGAGGAGGGAGTCGCTTTGGTCGTCGTGCGTTGCAGCGTGTCCTTGGTGAGGCCCGCGTTAAAGGAGTGCTCTGGGATGTACGGAGCGCATTAAAGGACAGGTTTGGCTCGGGCTTTCAGAGGGGTCTCCTTGGGCAGGCCTGGCCCCTCCTCTCACGTTTGCCCGGACCTGAGCCCCCGCCTTCAGCGAGGTCGTAGGTGCGGCAAGGGGCGTCTACGGGTTTTGTCTTGCACGTGCTTCCCTGTTCGGAAGCCTGTGACTTTAGTCCATGAGGACATGAATATCCGCTGTTCCAGCGGGTTGCTCAGGCCCCTGCGCCTTCTGGTTATCATGAAGGTAGTGATCCTGCCGTGTTCGTGTGAGTATGAGGGTGTCCACTTGAAAGTGCAAGAGTTGTGAGTTGAGTTTATTGAGTGTGTTAGTGAGGACTGTTGCCCAGGAGTCAGCCTCTGAGATGGCTCTGAGAAATGATTCTGGAGAGGTAAGGGGGGATGTTAGTATACATGTGGTTTTGGAGAAGGGTATGTATAATTGTCCACAAAAAATTAATCAGTCGATCTAAGAAAGAATTGGAAAATTTTATTCAAGCCAAATTTGAGGATTACAACCCCGGAAGAGCATCTCAGAACGGTCTGAGAAGTGTTTCGCCTTTTAGAAGTCAAGACTCAGTTTATATAAGTTTTTTGAGACAAAGGGCTTTACATTAAATGACTTTTTTCCCCGCCGCGCCTCGCAGCATGCAGGATCTTAGTTCCCAGGGATGGAACCCACGTCCCCGGCGCTTGAAGCGCGTAGTCTTAATCACTGGAGCGCCAGGGAAGTCCCTCAATGGTGCATTATTGACAGTTTACATAATCCAGATTGAAGCGCCATCGTGGTGCGTCATGTGACCCTTTACAAGCTTAAGAAGGGTTGTTACCTTTTAAGTTGTCTTGATGCTAGGAGAATGTTGCTGTTTGTGGTTGAGCAGGTATTCCTGTGGATGGGGGAGGTTTGGTCAATGCATAATGTGGGTACACAATACACAGTGGGGGGAGAGGGGAGGCCAAAGGGCAGAGAAGAGTTTTTTATGTGTAAATTTTCCTTGTCTTGCCATAAATAAGGATTTTATTTCACATAATCAAGCATCTTGGCGCAAGGTTCCTGCTAGTCAGGAGGAACAGATACTTTAATTAATGGTTTTAGTGTGTTTCTAAGTATAGGAGAATGCAAGAATTGGGGTTCATAAAATTTTCTTCTGAAAATATCTAACTATCTGAAGGCATGTTCTGCCAGTTTTCCCAGAGCACAGAGTGCCTCATTCAGAACACATCTGAATTCCTTTCAGGATGTGTGAAGGTCAGCCACTATGGTGGCACTGAGTCAATCTTAGTAGAACCAGATGGTGAGCAACATTCTTTGGCTGGCAAGGGAAATTGGCTCACAGGGCCGCCTCTTTTCTATTTTTTTAAAAAAATTTTATTTATTTATTTATATATTTCTTTTTTTTTTTTTTAAATCATCACCTTTTTTTTTTTATATATTTCTTTATGGCTGCGTTGGGTCTTCCTTGCTGCACACGGGCTTTTTCTAGTTGCAGTGAGTGGGGGCTACTCTTTTCTTACGCAAAGAAAAGTGCCTCCCCTTTTCTTATGCAAAGTTTCATTTGAGAATTTGTTTTTATCTTTGCATGTTCTTTATTTTTGAACAGTACATACAGGTAGAAAGATGAGATGCTTTCTTGGGTATCCATGGTGTGCTGATTTCTGTATATTAATATATATGTATGTAGACCACAAGTCTTTTCATCTAAAGAAAAGCAAGGATCTTAGCCATATTGTCATCTGAACTTAGATCGGTACACGCGCACAGTTAAAACCGGGTCCTCAGGAGAAAAAGATGGGAGGATTTATGACACTGGTTCTAGAATAATTGAGATTACCATTAACAGGGTGTTTGGAGTACATGTGTCCCCACTGCAGTTTTTTTTTTTTTTCGTAAATTCTTTAGGCTAAAGAAAATCTGAACATCTAGCACAATGAATGTTCACTATAGTAGATTCACTTTTTTTTTTTGGCTGCGTTGGGTTTTCTTTGCTGCGTGCGAGCTTTCTCTAGTTGTGGCGAGTGGGGGCTTTTCTTGCTTGCGGTGCGCGGCCTTCTCATTGTGGTGGCTTCTCTTATTGCGGTGCACAAGCTTTAGGCACGCGGGCTTCAGTAGTTGTGGCGCGTGGGCTCAGTTATTCCGCGGCGTGTGGGATCTTCCCAGACCAGGGCTCGAAACCGTGTCCCCTGCATTGGCCGGCAGATTCTTAACCACTGCGCCACTAGGGAAGTCCCAGATTCACTTATTTTTATTTAGCATTTTGCATGTTTGCTCTCTCAAATAAATAAATGCATTGTATAGTGAACTGTTTGAAAGTCAGTAAATTGAAAATAAATTGCATACATTATACTTGATCTTTAAATATTTGGTAATGCATCTTTTTTAAAATTATTTTTTAATTCCATCACTATATTTATTTATTTAATTTATTTTTGGCTGCGTTGGGTCTTCGTTGCTGCGCGTGGGCTTTCTCTAGTTGCTGCGAGCGGGGGCTACTCTTCGTTGCGGTGCACGGGCTTCTCATTGCGGTGGCTTCTCTTGTTGTGGAGCACAGGCTCTAGGCACGCAGGCTTCAGTAGTTGTGGCACGTGGGCTCAGTAGTTGTGGCATACGGGCTTAGTTGCTCCGTGGCATGTGGGATCTTCCTGGACCAGGGCTCAAACCTGTGTCCCCTGCATTAGCAGGCGGATTCTTAACCACTGTGCCACCAGGGAAGTCCTGGTAATGCATCTTTTTTTTTTTTTTTTTTTAAATTATTTATTTATTTATTTTTTTGGCTGTGTTGGGTCTTCGTTTCTGTGTGAGGGCTTTCTCCAGTTGCAGCAAGTGGGGGCCACTCTTCATCGCGGTGCGCTGGCCTCTCACTATCGCGGCCTCTCTTGTTGCGGAGCACAGGCTCAGTAGTTGTGGCTCACGGGCCTAGTTGCTCCGCGGCATGTGGGATCTTCCCAGACCAGGGCTCGAACCCATGTCCCCTGCATTGGCAGGCAGATTCTCAACCACTGCGCCACCAGGGAAGCCCGGTAATGCATCTTTTAAAGATAGGAATATTGTCCTAGTAAAGCCACAATACTATTTTGCCCACAAAAATTAAAGATAATAACGTCATCTATTGTCTACTCTGTGTAAAAACTAAACTTTTCCGTGTTGTTCCAAAATATTAATTTGGTTGTTTTTGGATCTAAGACCCAGTCAAAGTTTATATGTAGTGACTGTTTTTGTCTTTTAGTCTTTTTTATACTAGATCAGTTCATATTGTTTGTCCAATGTATTGACTTTCTGAAGAGTCACACCCAGTCTTTTAGAAAGTCACACATTTTGATAGTTCACAGTTTATTTTCAGGCTGTGTTTAAATGTTTCCTCCATGTCATGTATCAATATTTCCTGTGAAATGGCAATTGGATCCAGAGCAGAGGTTCGCAAACCTTTTGTCTGAAAAGGTCCAGATAGGTGTGGAATTGCTCAGCTTTGCCTTTGTACTGGGTGAGCCGCCATGGGCATAGCTGTGTTCCAGAGAAACTTTATTTACAAAAACAGGCCTGTGACCAAAGGGTGCCAACTCCTGGTGTAGAGGCTTCAAGATAAGTTCAGGATATATTGAGGGTGATGTGTCCATCCAATTGCATTCTGTCAGGAAGATATAAATGTATGCCATCCTTTGATTTGTGATGCTAAGTTTGATTACTTGCTGAAGGTAGTGATCACTAGAGCAGTCTGTTTTAAATATAGATTTTTCTGTTTGAGGGGTGTATTTTCAGGGTGAGCTTCTCAGGTTATTTTTGTAGGTCAAAGGGAAAATATACTTTTGCTGGGTATTATAAATTCCCTTCCATAGGTCTTTTGCCATTTTTCCGTTGCTGATCAACTTTAAAAAGCATGACTAGAATTTATTACAGAAAAACATAAGGAAAAGTTTTTGCTTTTAACTTCTAGGCGTTTGTTTTCAAAAAGAATATCCTATCCACTTTCTTTTTTTAATTTTATTTTATTTATTTATTTATTTATTTTTAATCAGTCATCAATTTTATACACATCACTGTATACATGTCAATCCCAATCGCCCAATTCAGCACACCACCATCCCCTCCCCACCGCAGTTTTCCCCCCTTGGTGTCCATACGTTTGTTCTCTACATCTGTGTCTCAACTTCTGCCCTGCAACCCAGTTCATCTGTACCATTTTTCTAGGTTCCACATACATGCGTTAATATATGATATTTGTTTTTCTCTTTCTGACTTACTTCACTCTGTATGACAGTCTCTAGATTCATCCACGTCTCCACAAATGACTCAATTTCGTTCCTTTTTATGACTGAGTAATATTCCATTGTATATATGTACCACAACTTCTTTATCCATTCGTCTGTCGATGGGCATTTAGGTTGTTTCCATGACCTGGCTATTGTAAATAGTGCTGCAATGAACATTGGGGTGCATGTGTCTTTTTGAATTATGGTTTTCTCTGGGTATATGCCCAGTAGTGGGATTGCTGGATCATATGGTAATTCTATTTTTAGTTTTTTAAGGAACCTCCATACTGTTCTCCATAGTGGCTGTATCAATTTACATTCCCACCAACAGTGCAAGAGGGTTCCCTTTTCTCCACACCCTCTCCAGCATTTGTTGTTTGTAGATTTTCTGATGATGCCCATTCTGACTGGTGTGAGGTGATACCTCATTGTAGTTTTGATTTGCATTTCTCTAATAATTAGTGATGTTGAGCAGCTTTTCATGTGCTTCGTGGCCGTCTGTATGTCTTCTTTGGAGAAATGTCTATTTAGGTCTTCTGCCCATTTTTTGATTGGGTTGTTTGTTTCTTTAATATTGAGCTGCATGAGCTGTTTATATATTTTGGAGATTAATCCTTTGTCCGTTGATTCGTTTGCAAATATTTTCTCCCATTCTGAGGGTTCTCTTTTCGTCTTGTTTATGGTTTCCTTTGCTGTGCAAAAGCTTTGAAGTTTCATTAGGTCCCATTTGTTTATTTTTGTTTTTATTTCCATTACTCTAGGAGGTAGATCAAAAAAGATCTTGCTGTGATCTATGTCAAAGAGTGTTCTTCCTATGTTTTCCTCTAAGAGTTTTATAGTGTCCAGTCTTACATTTAGGTCTCTAATCCATTTTGAGTTTATTTTTGTGTATGGTGTTAGGGAGTATTCTAATTTCATTCTTTTACATGTAGCTGTCCAGTTTTCCCAGCACCACTTATTGAAGAGACTGTCTTTTCTCCATTGTATATCTTTGCCTCCTTTGTCATAGATTAGTTGACCATAGGTGCGTGGGTTTATCTCTGGGCTCTCTATCTTGTTCCATTGATCTATGTTTCTGTTTTTGTGCCAGTACCATATTGTCTTGATTACTGTAGCTTTGTAGTATAGTCTGAAGTCAGGGAGTCTGAATCCTCCAGCTCCGTTTTTTCCCCTCAAGTCTGCTTTGGCTATTCGGGGTCTTTTGTGTCTCCATACAAATTTTAAGATGATTTGTTCTAGTTCCATAAAAAATGCCATTGGTAATTTGATAGGGATTGCATTGAATCTGTAGATTGCTTTGGGTAGTATAGTCATTTTCACAATATTGATTCTTCCAATCCAAGAACATGGTATATCTCTCCATCTGTTGGTATCATCTTTAATTTCTTTCATCAGTGTCTTATAGTTTTCTGCATACAGGTCTTTTGTCTCCCTAGGTAGGTTTATTCCTAGGTATTTTATTCTTTTTGTTGCAATGGTAAATGGGAGTGTTTCCATAATTTCTCTTTCAGATTTTTCATCATTAGTGTATAGGAATGCAAGAGATTTCTGTGCATTAATTTTGTATCCTGCAACTTTACCAAATTCATTAATTAGCTCTACTAGTTTTCTGGTGGCAGTTTTAGGATTCTCTATGTATAGTATCATGTCATCTGCAAACAGTGACAGTTTTACTTCTTCTTTTCCAATTTGTATTCCTTTTATTTTTTTTTCTTCCTTGATTGCCGTGGCTAGGACTTCCAAAACTATGTTGAATAATAGTTGTGAGAGTGGACATCCTTGTCTCGTTCCTGATCTTAGAGGAAATGCTTTCAGTTTTTCACCATTGAGAATGATGTTTGCTGTGGGTTTGTCATATATGGCCTTTATTATGTTGAGGTAGGTTCCCTCTATGCCCACTTTCTGGAGAGTTTTTATCATAAATGGGTGTTGAATTTTGTCAAAAGCTTTTTCTGCATCTATTGAGATGATCACATGGTTTTTATTCTTCAATTTGTTAATATGGTGTATCACATTGATTGATTTGCATATATTGAAGAATCCTTGCATCCCTGGGATAAATCCCACTTGATCGTGGTATATGATCCATTTAATGTGTTGTTGGATTCTGTTTGCTAGTATTTTGTTGAGGATTTTTGCATCTATATCCATCAGTGATATTGGTCTGTAATTTTCTTTTTTTGTAGTGTCTTTGTCTGGTTTTGGTATCAGGGTGATGGTGGCCTCATAGAACGAGTTTGGGAGTGTTCCTTCCTCTGCAATTTTTTGGAAGAGTTTGAGAAGGATGGGTGTTAGCTCTTCTCTAAATGTTTGATAGAATTCACCTGTGAAGCCATCTGGTCCTGGACTTTTGTTTGTTGGAAGAGTTTTAATCACAGTTTTAATTTCATTATTTGTGATTGGTCTGCTCATATTTTCTGTTTCTTCCTGGTTCAGTCTTGGAAGGTTATACCTTTCTAAGAATTTGTCCATTTCTTCCAGGTTGTCCATTTCTTCCAGGTTGTCCATTTTAATGGCATAGAGTTGCTTGTAGTAGTCTCTTAGGATGCTTTGTATTTCTGCGGTGTCTGTTGTAACTTCTCCTTTTTCATTTCCGATTTTATTGATTTGAGTCCTCTCCCTCTTTTTCTTGATGAGTCTGGCTAATGGCTTATCAATTTTGTTTATCTTCTCAAAGAACCAGCTTTTAGTTTTATTGATCTTTGCTATTGTTTTCTTTGTTTCTATTTCATTTATTTCCGCTCTGATCTTTATGATTTCTTTCCTTCTGCTAACTTTGGGTTTTGTTTGTTCTTCTTTCTCTAGTTTCTTTAGGTGTAAGGTTAGATTGTTTCCTTGAGATTTTTCTTGTTTCTTGAGGTAGGCTTGTATAGCTATAAACTTCCCTCTTAGAACTGCTTTTGCTGCATCCCATAGGTTTTGGGTCGTCGTGTTTTCATTGTCATTTGTCTCTAGGTATTTTTTGATTTCCTCTTTGATTTCTTCAGTGATCTCTGGGTTATTTAGTAACGTATTGTTTAGCCTCCATGTGTTTGTGTTTTTTACGTTTTTTTCCCTGTAATTCATTTCTAATCTCATAGTGTTATGGTCAGAAAAGATGCTTGATATGATTTCAATTTTCTTAAATTTACTGAGGCTTGATTTGTGACCCAAGATGTGATCTATCCTGGAGAATGTTGCATGCGCACTTGAGAAGAACGTGTAATCTGCTGTTTTTGGATGGAATGTCCTATAAATATCAATTAAATCTATCTGGTCTATTGTGTCATTTAAAGCTTCTGTTTCCTTATTTATTCTCATTTCAGATGATCTGTCCATTGGTGTAAGTGAGGTGTTAAAGTCCCCCACTATTATTGTGTTACTGTCGATATCCTCTTTTATAGCTGTTAGCAGTTGCCTTATGTATTGAGGTGCTCCTATGTTGGGTGCGTATATATTTATAATTGTTATATCTTCTTCTTGGATTGATCCCTTGATCATTATGTAGTGTCCTTCCTTGTCTCTTGTAACATTCTTTATTTTAAAGTCTATTTTATCTGATATGAGTATAGCTACTCCAGCTTTCTTTTGATTTCCATTTGCATGGAATATCTTTTTCCATCCCCTCACTTTCAGTCTGTATGTGTCCCTAGGTCTAAAGTGGGTCTCTTGTAGACAGCATATATATGGGTCTTGTTTTTGTATCCATTCAGCAAGCCTGTGTCTTTTGGTTGGAGCATTTAATCCATTCACGTTTAAGGTAATTATCGATATGTATGTTCCTATGACCATTTTCTTAATTGTTTTGGGTTTGTTTTTGTAGGTCCTTTTCTTCTCTTGTGTTTCCCACTTAGAGAAGTTCCTTTAGCATTTGTTGTAGAGCTGGTTTGGTGGTGCTGAATTCTCTTAGCTTTTGCTTGTCTGTAAAGCTTTTGATTTCTCCATCAAATCTAAATGAGATCCTTGCCGGGTAGAGTAATCTTGGTTGTAGTTTCTTCCCTTTCATCACTTTAAGTATATCATGCCACTCCCTTCTGGCTTGTAGAGTTTCTGCTGAGAAATCAGCTGTTAACCTTATGGGAGTTCCCTTGTATGTTATTTGTCATTTTTCCCTTGCTGCTTTCAATAATTTTTCTTTGTCTTTAATTTTTGCCAATTTGATTACTATGTGTCTCGGCGTGTTTCTCCTTGGGTTTATCCTGTATGGGACTCTCTGCGCTTCCTGGACTTGGGTGGCTATTTCCTTTCCCGTGTTAGGGAAGTTTTCGACTATAATCTCTTTAAATATTTTCTCTGGTCCTTTCTCTCTCTCTTCTCTTTCTGGGACCCCTATAATGCGAATGTTGTTGCGTTTAATGTTGTCCCAGAGGTCTCTTAGGCTGTCTTCATTTCTTTTCATTCTTTTTCCTTTAGTCTGTTCCGCAGCAGTGAATTCCACCATTCTGTCTTCCAGGTCACTTATCCGTTCTTCTGCCTCAGTTATTCTGCTATTGATTCCTTCTAGTGTAGTTTTCATTTCAGTGATTGTATTGTTCATCTCTGTTTGTTTGTTCTTTAATTCTTCTAGGTCTTTGTTAATCATTTCTTGCATCTTCTCAATCTTTGCCTCCATTCTTATTCCGAGGTCCTGGATCATCTTCACTGTCATTATTCTGAATTCTTTTTCTGGAAGGTTGCTTGTCTCCACTTCATTTAGTTGTTTTTCTGGGGTTTTTTCTTGTTCCTTCATCTGGTATATAGCCCTCTGCCTTTTCATCTTGTCTATCTTTCTGTAAATGTGGTTTTTGTTCCACAGGCTGCAGGATTGTAGTTTTTCTTGCTTCTGCTGTCTGCCCTCTGGTGGTTGAGGCTATCTAAGAGACTTGATGGGAGGCTCTGGTGGTGGGCAGAGCTGACTGTTGCTTTGGTGGTCAGAGCTCAGTAAAACTTTAATCCACTTGACTGTTGATGGGTGAGGCTGGGTTCCCTCCCTGTTGGTTGTTTTGCCTGAGGCAATCCAACACTGGAGCCTACCTGGGCTCTTTGGTGGGGCTAATGACAGACTCTGGGAGGGCTCACGCCAAGGAATACTTCCCAGAACTTCTGCTGCCAGTTTCCTTGTCCCCACGGTGAAACAGAGCCACCCCCCGCCTCTGCAGGAGACCTTCCAACACTAGCAGGTAGGTCTGGTTCAGTCTCCCCCAGGGTCACTCCTCCTTCCCCTGGGTCCCAATGCGCACACTATTTTGTGTGTGCCCTCCAAGAGTGGGGTCTTTGTTTCCCCCAGTCCTGTCGAAGTCCTGCAATCAATTCCCACTAGGCTTCAAAGTCTGATTCTCTGTGAATTCCTCCTCCCGTTGCCGGACCCCCAGGTTGGGAAGCCTGATGTGGGGCTCAGAACCTTCACTCCAGTGGTTGAACTTCTGTGGTGTAAGTGTTCACCAGTCTGTGAGTCACCCACCCAGCAGTTATGGGATTTGATTTTACTCTGATTGCGCCCCTCCTACCGTCTCATTGTGGCTTCTCCTTTGTCTTTGGATGTGGGGTATCTTTTTTGGTGAGTTCCAGTGTCTTCCTGTCAATGATTGTCCAGAAGCTAGTTGTGATTCTGGTGTTCTCACAAGAGGGAGTGAGAGCACGTCCTTCTCCGCCATCTTGGTTCCTCTCCCCCTATCCACTTTCATCTTGAGTAAAAGTAACATAAATACTTTTCCAGAAGTACAGTATTTTGGTTTCTATTATATTGTGCCCAGATATTTTGTGTGAGCCTGATTTGATTTTTATGTTGTAATTCTGTTTTTGTGTTCCACTTTTTGTGCGTACTGTACTGGAACATTTTTATGGGGAATGGCAAATTGTCTGGCAGTCCACAAATGGTCATTGAATTCCTGTGTGCCAGGGACAGGAAAACAATGGCCATCAAAAGAGACATAGTACTGCCACCATGGGGCTTACTATGTCTATCTAGGAATTCAGATTGAAAATGAAAACTGGCCGTTTTGTAATATGGACATAGAGTGTCTTACTAGGAGGTGGTACTATGTAGTGGGAGGGACTGTTATTTAAATTGTGAAATAAAGCATGAGTAGGATTTACGTAGTCAGGTCATTGAGCTAGGGTGAGGATTTGCAGATTGGGGAGAAAATTACAGGTGACGGGCACTTCATGAGCAAGATACTACATAGTTGGGAGCTTATTTTATTTTTTAAACTGAGAAAGAGGTTTGGTAGAAGAAGAAGGGAGAGTGGGGGTAGTTAGAGTGGAGAGTAGGGACAGGACCGGGAATGAGGTACTCTGGACAATATTCAAAGGCCAAGGAAACTTCTGAAACATTTTAAGCAGGAAAGTGATTTGACATCATTTACAACTGAAATAGAACCCAATAACTCCTACTTTGGGAAAGGACTTTTGGAAAGATGAGAGTGAAGGCATGGAGACAAGATAGAATCTTATGTTGCGTAAGTTTTAAAACACAATCATGGTAATACAGATGTCACAGTTGTTACGGAAAGAAAATGATGAAGTAATTTGAGAGTTTTGTAGAAGGAGAAAGTGGAAGAATCTGGGCATTTCCTTCACCTATTTATTTCCTAGAGGATATACCCCCCAATTAATGCATGCTTGATTAGCACTTAGTGAAAACATTCAACCCAGGGCTGTTCTTAGGGAACTTGTAAACTATTAGAAGAGGCAACCATCTATCCAAGAAAATAAATGTATTATTAAAATGTATTAGGGTTCTGGAGCTAAAGTAGAGGACCATATTATTTTCTCTATGTGGGAGTAGTTGAAGGTTAAGAAAAGAGTGATATTTAAGTCATAAAAAGACAAGGCGTAGGAGTTATCCATGTTGGACGTGAGGGGAGTAGGAGGTAGGGAAAGTGGTCTGTATTTGGTTGATTACTTTTCTAGGGTGACTGAGGGGAGTGCATGAAGGGTTACTCCCAGATTTGACAGTGGAGGCATTTTACTTGATTGGGAAAAATGCTGAGGGAGGAATCTAATCCTCAATGTAGAACTGACATGAAAAACAAGTAGTATCTTTTTAAATGCTGTGAATCAAGAGAAAATATGAATGTGTTTTAATTTTATGAACAACAAATTCATTCAACAATTTAATCAGAATCAGTGGCTGAGCACTGAAAAATAACTTCTCCATGAAAATTCACTTTGTTATTATAATCTGAGCAAATGCTTATCTACATAAACATATGGTGGTTTTGAGATACCTGTTCCTACTCAAAGGAGGCCTCCGATTCCCTAAAGGTTCATCCAGAGTAACCAGTCTTGTTTGACTCCTTATAGACACTGATGTATTAGGGGACTAGGATCACTCCATAGGTAAATGATGAGAAGATTCCCCTGGCAATGTGGGTTGCCACAAAGCACTGAAGTGTCCATGTGATGTGGCAATTTCCATATTACTTTGTGTATTTGCCACTTCTTGGTCCCAGTGAAGTAGCTGTGACATAGTGAAGTAATTGATGAAGGTTCTGAAGATAAAGTTGGTGAGGATGTGCATATACTGTTGGTTGGGGAGTTCATTGGAAAACAATTTAAAATTTGCACAGGGCTTCCCTGGTGGCGCAGTGGTTGAGAGTCTGCCTGCCAATGCAGGGGACACGGGTTCGAGCCCTGGTCTGGGAAGATCCCACGTGCCGCGGAGCAGCTGGGCCCATGAGCCACAATTACTGAGCCTGCGCGTCTGGAGCCTGTGCTCCGCAACAAGAGAGGCCGCGATACTGAGAGGCCCGCACACTGCGATGAAGAGTGGTCCCCGCTTGCCACAACTAGAGAAAGCCCTTGCACAGAAACGAAGACCCAACACAGCCATAAATAAATAAATAAACACTTAAAAAAAAAAAAAAAGTAAAAGTCTATTAATTAAAAAAAAAAAAAAAAAACGAGGTATGCCTGTACCTGTAATTTAAAATTTGCACATATGCCTGCACATGTGTATCAAGATAAAAGTAAAAACTTTTCATTCCAGTGTTATCTGAAAGAATCCTAAGTTGGAAACAATTCAAATGTGGATTAACAGAAGAATGGACAAATTGTGGTATGCTTATACCATTGGAAAACTCTGAAGCAAATGGAAGGAATAAATCAAAGGTGGATGCAACAGTGTGCATAAACTTCACAAACATAATGTTGAGTGAAAGAAGCCAGACATAAAAGAGAGCATGGCCCTAATAGGGACATGAAAAGATGCTCAACATCGCTAATTATTAGAGAAATGCAGATCAAAACTACAATGAGGTACCACCTCAAACAAGCCAGAATGGCCATCATTAAAAAGTCTACAAATAAAAAATGCTGAAGAGGATGTGGAGAAAAGGGAACCCTCCTACACTGTTGGTGGGAATGTAAATTGGTGCAGCCATTATGGAAAACAGTGTGGAGGTTCCTCAAAAAACTAAAAATAGAGTTGCTGTGTGATCTGGCATTCCCAGTCCTGGACATATATCTGGACAAAACTATAATTTGAAAAGATACATGCACCCTTATGTTCATAGTAACACTATTTACAATAGCCAAGACATGGAAACAACCTGAATGTCCATTGACAGATGAATGGTTAAATAAGATGTGATATACATATATATCTATATCTATATATAGATAGATATAGATATCTATATATATTTATATATATATGATGGAATATATATATCTTTTTTACTCAGCCATAAAAAAGAATGAAACAGTGCCATTTGCAACAACATGGATAGACCTAGAGATTATCATACTAAGTGAAATAAGTCAGAAAGACAGATACCATATGATATCACTTACATGTGGAATCTATAATATGACACAAATGAATTTATTTATGAAACAGAAAGAGACTCACAGACATAGAGAACAGACTTGTGGTTACCAAGAGGGAGAGTGGGTAGGGGAGGGATGGATTGGGAGTTTGGGATTAGCAGATGCAAACTATTATATATAGAACGGATAAACAACAAGGTCCTACTGCATAGCACAGGGAACTATATTCAATATCCTGTAATAAACCATAGTGGAAAAGAAAAAGAGCATGGCCCTCTGATGCAGACCTCATTAGGGAAGGTGTATGTATTAGTTATCCATTGCTGCCTAACATGTTAAAACAAATTTTGAGCCTTAAAACAACACGCATTTATTATCTCACAGTTTCTTTGGGTCAGGAGTACAGATATAACTTAGGCAGGTACTCTTCTCAGGATAACTCTCCGCACTGCAGTGAAAGCATTTGTTGAGTTGCTTTTTCATCATGCTTAATTAGGGAAACTTAACAAGAGCTTAACCAGGGAAGATACTTGTTCTACAGTCACTTGGGTAACTTGAAAAATTCATTTCCTTACAGCTGTAGAACAGCTTGCTGGTGCCAGCTTGAGGCTACCTTTGACTCCTAGAGGCCATAAAAAGTTTCTACACACATGGTCACATACTTCATTAAGCCAGCTATCTGAGGGTCTGAACTCAGAGAGGGCCTGGAGCCTCCGTAGAATTCTAGACTTACACTTGGTGAAGTCAGCTCTCTAATATAATTCCTGTATTGGTGACTGAAATGAGCCTTATTAAATGTAGGTCACCACTGAGTCCAAATTTCAGTCATTCAACAAAGCAAGCTGTTAGAACCATCTCCAAGTCCATGAGCTAATATATTAAGTCCAGACTAACAAGCACACCATGTCAGTCAGTTGGCTTGTTTAGATTATATTCCAATCTTCTTGGTCTAACAACCTTAGAATCCATTCCTACACATGTTCCCTGGTCTCTTCTGATACATATTTGCTGAGTGGATTTCTTTTGTATGTAAGCGATTTTCTCCTGGCTTACGGTGCATACCTGTCCATTTGGATTCTGCACTAGTTGTGAGTCTAGAGACAACAGTAGGTAATTGTGGTGGGTCTTGAGAATGAGCATTCCTTCCAAGGCATCTGCTCCAAGTGAGATTATCAAGCAGAGGAAGGCGAGTCTCCTCAGAAACCTAAGGACTAGCTACTTCCCTCATAAGGGAGGCTCAGAGTGTCTTGGGGGGGTCAGGATTGTGAGTTTCATCTGGGTCCATATAGATGTCCCTGTGCCAAGTTTCCTGTCTCATTCTTCTCTGATCAGTACCCTCATTATCACATGAAAAAGTATGTGAGACTGACTTTAACCGTGTTGAATAATTGAACTTTACATGATTTTTAGCAATATCTTCCCTGTGTTACCACATGAAAAGAGTTTTTAACCTGTCATGGAATCTCTCTGGTCTCAGAATTTGACTTGACCTCCAAGGTAGCAGATCTGACCTTGTCATTTTTGGGGCAGCTATACTCAAAAGAATCCATCACTCATCACATCCATTATAATCATCCTTATTGTTGTACCATTAAGTGTAGCATTCGCCTAGTCTCCCAAGGCGAATACCGTAATCACCATAGGGGATAGCTTGACCATTGTAATTCTGTGAATGTCTTTTCCATTGGTAAGGTGCTGAGCTCTATGCCCGAGTCCAAAGGCTTCACCAAACATATCCCAAATCTTATCTTTTTACTGCTTTGTCTCCAGGGATCACTGTACTCAATTCTGTATGAGTCTGCATGAAATTAGGAGGCAGAAATTACACTTAAGCTGGAGAATTGTGATATAAAGATGTAAAGAGAATTCTAACACATATCCTAGAGTTCATGGATAGTACCTAGGGAAGGCCCAAACTTGTAGGGGGGTTCTCTCCCGAAGACTGGACTTCAGACCTTGCTGGAGAAGGGGGTGTGGCAGCCTGTTAGATGGTGAAGAAGTTTTCTAGGTTGCCAGGGCTAGAAGTAGTCAGCAGTCACTGGGCAAGGAGGAAGCATCCCTCTGGGCTGCAGAAGAGCCATGACTGTGGGAAGATGTAGAGAGGGAATTGGGGTGCCACTGCCAGTGCAGGACCTAGAGCACTAAGTGTCCATGCAGGGAGGCTGTGGGAAACAAGTTAAAGGTGTGCAGATAAGCTGAGGCTGGTGTGAGTGCTCAGAAGAAGATGGTGTTCCTCCCACCCTTACATTCTTTCTTTCTTTTCTTTCTGTTTTTGTTTTTTTGGCCACACTGTGGCTTGCAGGATCTTAATTCCCAGACCAGGGATTGAACCCCGGCTTCAGCAGTGAAAGCATGGAGTCCTAACCACTGGACTGCCAGGGAACACCCCACACATACATTCTTAGAGTAATTAAATACATTTCTGAAGACTGAAATATGTGTTGTGTTATGTACAGTTATTTAGCTATAATGTAGATGTACTTGAAGAGTGATGTGAAGGATCTCTGGTGTTTTTCAATCACCAATCACTGAGTGACTTCATTGGGCCTGACTCTGTGCTATTCTTTGTACTGGTAGACGCTGACATCCAAAACAGACACAGTGTTACCTATGATGTGCAAAAACCAAAAAACAGACAAAAACTCTCCAAACAAAAGCTGATCCTAGTGTTAGACAACACTGTGAAAAAGCATTGCTGCACATAATGAGGTCATCATATTAAAGATTCTGTTTCTCCAAAAATTAAAAAATAAAATGTATATCCCCTCAATAATATTGTTGCAAATATCTCAAACACTGAATGACAGGAGTAGAAGTAGACAAATCTGCAGTTCTAGTGGGAGATTTTAATGTATTTCACACATATTTTTCATTAAACAGAGGAAAATCAACTAGTATATACATTTGAAAATAATGTGGAAACTGCTTAATATACATATATTGCATTGTGTATCTAGTACCTGAGTGAAATCAGAAAGTGCTTGTCTGGGAGTGAGTGTGAAGGAATGGACTGGAAGGGGCAAGAAAGCTTTTCAGGGAGATAACTATGTTCAGTATCTTGAATAGAAAGGTGATCACATATGTATATGCAGTTGTTAAAACTCATCCACTAAATACTTAATATCTGTGTATTTGATTAGACATTAATTATATCCAATTAAAATATACCTAAAGTGCAACATTCTATTAGAAACCACCTGACTAAAGACATTTTGGGCTCATTCAGACCAAGGATCTGTAGTTTGAGACCCCTAGTAGTAAGTACATTTATACTAAGAATCTAAACACAGATTTTTTTATGACCATTATGTTTTGAGTTTTAGTCTTCTCAACTGAAGAATAAGTACTGTGGAGTTAGTGAGGGCGAATTTGTTTCACTGATATTTATATCTGTGGAACTTTCATTGTTTGTCATCATTTGAATACCATTTTGTACATTAGCATTTGGTCTGTTGGTCTTTGTTTGATATATTAAAGGTTATTGATATTTAACAAAAGAAATTAACCCTAAATACAGAATGTTAGAAGAGAAAGGAACACGAAGGACGTCTGTGGAAGAAATGAATAAACATAAAAGTGAATTTGGTAGAAAATGGAACTGATAAATAATATGAAAAGGCAGTTGTTTGAAAAGATTCATAAAATAGACAGATGTTGAACAATGTATGATAGGGCAGCAGACCTGTTTGTTTCCAACTGAGACTTATGGGGGCTTCTCAGTTCTTTCATGTGTTCTGAGTTCTTTTGTAAAAGCTTTGCAATTCTTTTTTTTTTTTGAGTCAGATGTGGAAGAACCAATGATTATTTTCCTTTTGTTTCATTATTTTGTCTAGGAATCAGCAGAATATATGTGCTTTCTTTCTCTCTCTCTGTGTGTATGTGTGTGTGTGTTATTTTCTTACGTGCTTGTTTTCCCATATCACTGATGTCTTTTTCTTTCTTTCTTTATTTATGGCTGCATTGGGTCTTTGTTGCGTTGCACGGGCTTCTCATTGTGGCTTCTCTTGTTGCTGAGCACGGGCTCTGGGTGCGCAGGCTTCAGTAGTTGCGGTGCATGGGCTTAGTTGCTCCACGGCGTGCGGAATCTTCCCAGACCAGGGCTCGAACCTGTGTCCCCTGCATTGGCAGGCAGATTCTTAACCACTGCGCCAACAGGGAAGTCCTCACTGATGTCTTGATACATCAGTTATTATTGTCTGTATTCTCCAGTAGGAATGTTGAATCATAATGCCTAGACATTTTCTTTGTACAGTACTATTAATAACTTCCTAATTATTTACTAAAAGAATAAAGGAATAATAAGCCTGTCATAAGATCCCAAAAGGAGGTTCAAAGCTTCATACTTCTCCAGCATCTATTAAGGGAAGCTTAAGTGTGTTGACTGAATAAAATATTTCATTTTTCAGGGCTTCCCTGGCAGTCCAGTGGTTAAGACTCTGCACTTCCAATGCAGGTGGCACAAGTTTGATCCCTGGTTGGGGAACTGAGATCCCACATGCTGTGTGGTGCAGCCAAAAATAAAAACACTTCATTTTTTTCTCTTCATATAGGCAATAGCAGCCTACACCCTTGCTGTCCAATACATATATAGTGTGTAAGGGGGAGGCGTAAATTAGGCACTTGGGATTAACATACACACACTACTATATATATAAAATAGATAACCAACCAGGACCTACAGTAGAGCACAGGGAACTCTACTCAGTATTCTGTAATAACCTATATGGGCAAAGAATCTGAAAAAGAATGAATATATGTATATATATAACTGAATCACTTTGCTGTACACCTGAAACTAACACAACATTGTGAATACTTCAATAAAATTAAAATAATAATTAAAAAACCAAATATAGTGTATAGATTATACAGTGAAAATATTTTCAGTACCAACAATAACAAATGAAAAAAAGTTAGCTTATTTATAAGAATATATTTTATTTTACCCCATATATCCTAAAATATTACTTAAGCATGTAATCTACTAAAAATGAGATATTTTACATTACTTTCTTCATTTAAAGTGTCCAAAATTCACTGCACCGTAAATTTTTATCAGCTATACTTGATTAGTGTGTATTTATTTATATATATGTTTTGGCCATGCCACGCGGCATGTGGGATCTTATTTCCCCAACCAGGGATGGAACCCGTGACCCCTGCAGTGGAAGTGCGGAGTCTCAACCACTCAACCGCCAGGGGAGTCCCTTGATTAGTGTTTAGATTATACAAAATTTACAGTTGAAAGAGCAGATTCAAATACTGAAGTTGTTCCAAATATATAAGGGACTTATAAACTCCTAGTGAGACATCTGGTACGTGATGGTTGTCAGTAAATGGCAGGTGATGTTACTGATACTCTTGTTATAGAGCACACTGTTTTAGTAGCTTTCATATATGTCATCTACACAGGAAGAACTAATTTTTCATGTTGGATGACTGATAATTAATATATGTTGATTTATGATTGATATGAAGCAGGGCTCCAGATAATGATATCTCCAGGGGGATGGAGATGGCCCTATCCACTTATATTCTTAAGCTGCCCTGAAATGATCTTGGTTCAGGAAAAGAGTGTTTATGCAAATTTCACCTTCAGCCTTGTAGGATGACAGCCTATCATATGTCCCATGATAAGTCCTCGTTAATGCTTTTTTTTTTTTTCCAGAGACTCAGCTTGAGGTTCTGCCTTTACAATGCAGATTTCTTTGGTCTGGGCTGGAGCGGTCGGTCATGCTGCTTGTTGATCTAGGAGGAACTGAAATGGGCCAGAGAATGCTGTTCTCTAAGACAGCTTCCTGATCTGTATGCATTAGGTAGAGTTGCTGCGTGCGTAATCCTATGCAAGTATTTTATTGCCTTGATAAGCAAAGAGTCACATTACTCAGGGCTTATGTTTCCTTACCTGTGAAATGAACCCATTATTCTTTGCCAGGTGGGTAACATGGCACACCATTTACCTCTCTGGCTCCAGGTGAGACAGGACTACTCTGTTATTTCATGGCAGTAATGTGTATTTGTGAGTTTTTTGGGTTTTCATTTTTATTTTATTTTTTATTATTTTATTATTATTATTTTTTATTTTGGCCGTGTTGGGTCTTCGTTGCTGTGCGAGGGCTTTCTCTAGTTGCTGCAAGTGGGGGCTACTCTTCGTTGCGGTGTGCGGGCTTCTTATATGCGGTGGCTTCTCTTGTTGCGGAGCGTGGGCTCTAGGTGCGAGGGCTTCAGTAGTTGCAGCACACAGGCTCAGTAGTTGTGGCACGCAGGCCCTAGAGCGTGCAGACTTAAGTAGTTGCGGCACATGGGCTTAGTAGTTGTGGCGTGCGGGCTCTAGGGCACGCTGGCTTCAGTAGCTGTGGTGTGTGGGCTCAGGAGTTGTGGCTCACAGGCTTAGTTGCTCCGTGGCATGTGGGATTTTCCCAGACCAGGGTTCAAACCTGTGTCCCCTGCATTGGCAGGCAGATTCTTAACCACTGCACCTCAAGGGAAGTCCCAGCTTTTGGTTTTTAGTGTGTGTTTATCCCAAAGTTGCAATGTCGATTTTATTTTTTACTTTTTAATTTTTTGTTGATATATCGTTGATTTACAATAGTATATTTGTTTCAGGTGTACAACATAATGATTCAATATTTTAATAGATTATACTCCATTTAAAGTTGTTGCAAAATATTGGCTGTATTCCCTGTGCTGTACAGTATATCCTTGTAGCTTATTTATTTTATACATAGTATTTATAGTTTGTACCTCTTAGTCCCCTACCCTGATCTTACTGGCCCCTCTTCCCCTTCCCCACTGATAGCCACTAGTTTGTTCTCTATACCTCTGAGTCTGTTATTATATTCATTTGTTTCCTTCTTTCAATTTTTAGATTTCACATATAAGTGATAACATGTAGTATTTGTCTTTGTCTGACGTGTTTCATTAAGCATAACACCCTCCAGGTCTATCCATGCTATTGCACATGGCAAATTTTGATTCTTTCTTATGGCTGAATAATATTTCATTTTGTGAATCTTCTTTATCCATTCATGTGTTGATGGACACTTAGGTTGCTTCTATATCTTGGCTACTGTAAATAATGTTGCTGTGAACATTGGGGTGCATGTATCTCTTCAAATTATTGTTTTCATTTCCTTTGGATATATACCTAAAGGAGTGGAATTGCTGGACCATCTTGTAGAAACTACAATTCCTCAACTACGTCTGAGGAATCTCCATACTGTTTTCCATAGTGGCTGTACCAATTTACATTCCCACCAACAGAATATGAGGGTTCCCTTTTTTTCACATCCTCGCCAAATTTGTTATTTATGGTCTTTTTGGTGATAGCCATTCTGACTGGTGTGAAGTGGTATCTCATTGTAGTTTTGATTTGCATTCCTCTGATGATAAGTGATGTTGAGTATCTTTTCATGTGCCTGTTGGCCACCTGTATGTGCTCTTTGGGAAAATGTCTTTTCAGGTCTTCTGTTCATTTTTTAATAGGATTGGTTTTTTTATCTTGAGTTGTATGAGCTGTTTATATATTTTATATATTAACCTATTATCGGTCATATCATTTGAAAATATTTTCTCCCATTCAGTAGATTGTTTTTACATTTTGTCAATGGTTTATTTTGCTGTACAAAAGCTTTTAAGTTTAATTAAAGCCCATTAGTTTATTTTTGCTGTGGTTTCCTTTGCTTTAGGAGAAAGATCCAAAAACATAGTGCTGTGATTTACGTCAAAGAGTGTTCTGCCTGTTTTCTTCTAGGATTTTATGGTTTCTGGTCTTAACATTTAGGTCTTTAATTCATTTTGAGTTTTTTTTATACATGATGTGAGAAAATGTTCTAATTTCATTCTTTTACATGAGCTGTCTAATTTTCTCAGCACCATTTATTGAAGAGACTGTCTTTTCTCCATTGTGTATTCTTGCCTCCTTTGTTGTAGCTTAATTGACTATAAATGTGTGGGTTAATTTCTGGGCTCTCTATTCTGTTCCATTGTTCTGTGTGTCTGTTTTTGTGCCAGTACTATACTGTTTTGATTACTGTAGCTTTGTAGTATAGTCTGAAGTCAAGGAATGTGGTACCTCCAGCTTTGTTCTTTTTTCTCAAGATTTTTTTGGGTATTCAGGGTCTTTTCTGGTTCCACATAAACTTTAGGATTATTTGTTCTGCTTGTGTGTTGTGAGTATTTTGCTGGGGATTGCATTAAATCTGTAGTTGCTTTGGGTCGTATGGACATTTTAACAGCATTAATTCTTCCAATCAATGAACATGGAATATATTTCCACTTCTTTGTAATATCATCTTCTATTTCCTTCAGTGTTTTACAGTTTTCAGAGTATAGGTCTTTTTTGGTTAAGTTTATTCCTAGTAATTTAATTCTTTTTGGTATGTTTTTAAATGGCATTGTTCTCTTGCTTTCTCTTTCTGATAGTTCATTATTACTATATAGAAAAGCAACAGATTTCTGTGTATTAATTTTGTGTGCTGCCACTTTACTGAATTCATTTATTAGTTCTAATAGTTTTTTTTAAATTAATTTTTATTAGAGTATGGTTGCTTTACAATGTTGTGTTAGCCTCCACTGCACAACAAAGTGAATCAGCCATACATTCTAATAATTTTTTGATGGAGACTTTAGGGTTTTTTATATATATATAGTACCATATCATCTGTAAATAGTGACAGTTTTGCTTCTTCCTTTCCAATCTGGATGCCTTTTATTTCTTTTTCTCGTCTGATACTGGTGGCTAGGACTTCCAATACTGTGTTAAATAGAAGTGGTAGGAGTGGGCATCCTTGTCTTACTTCTGATTTTAGACAAAAACCTTTCAGCATTCCATTGAGTATGTTAGCTGTGGGCTTGTCGTAAATGGCCTTCATTATATTGAAATACGTTCCCTCTATACCAGCTTTGATGAGAGTCTTTATCATGAATAGATGTTGAATTTCATCAGATGTTTTTTTCTTCATTTATTGAAATGATTGTGTGACTTTTATTCCTTTTGTTAATGTGGTGTATCACATTGCTTGATTTTCGGATGTCGAACCATACTTGCATCCCTGGAATAAATCCGTTGATCATTGTGAATGATCCTTTTTACAGATTGTTGAATTCTGTTTGCTAATATTTTGTTGAGTATTTTTGCATCTATATTCATCAGGGATATTGGCCTGTAGTTTAGTTTTTTTATACTGCCTTTTTCTAGTTTTGGCATCAGGGTAATGGTGGTCTCATAGAAAGAATTTGGGAGTGTTTCCACCTCTTCAATTTTTTGGAATAGTTTGAGAATAGGTATTAAGGGACTGCCCTGGTGGTCTGGTGGTTAAGACTCCATGCTTCCAATGCAGGGGGGATGGTTTCAATCCCTGGTTGGGGAATTGAGATCCCTCATGCAGCATGGCATAGCCAAAAAAAAAAAAAAAAAAGGTCTTTAAGTCTTCTTTATACGTTTGGTAGAATTCCCCTGTGAACATGTCTGGCCTGGACTTCTGGTTTTTGGGAGTTTTTGGTTCAATTTCAACACTAGTAATCAGTCTGTTTAGATTATCTATTTATTCCTGATGCACTTTTGGAAGGTTGTATGATTCTAGGAATGTATTTCTTCTAGGTTGTCCAGTTTGTTGGCATATAACTGTTCATAGTATTCTCTGTCTTTTTTTCATAGTATTCTCTTATGATTATTTGTATCTCTGTGATATTAGTTGTAATTTCTCCTCTTTCATTTTTTTAATGAGATTATTTTTTATTTATCTATTTTTTAATTAATTGATTTTATTTTTGGCTGTGTTGGGTCTCTGTTGCTGCACGAGGGCTTTCTGTGGTTGCTGCGAGCGGGGGCTACTCCGTTGTGGTGTGTGGGCTTCTCATTGCGGTGGCTTCTCTTGTTGCAGAGCATGGGCTCTAGGCATGTGAGCTTCAGTAGTTGTGGCACGCAGGCTCAGTAGTTGTGGCTCATGGACTCTAGAGTGCAGGCTCAGTAGTTGTGGCGCAGGGGCTTAGTTGCTTCGTGGCATGTGGTATCTTCCCGGACCAGGGCTCTAACCTGTGTCCCCTGCATTGGCAGGCGGATTCTTAACCACTGCGACACCAGAGAAGTCTGTCTTTCATTTCTTATTTTGTTTATTTGGGTCCTCTTTTTTTCTTCATGAGCCGGACTAAAGCCTTATCAACATTATTTATCTTTTCAAAAGACCTGCTCTTGGTTTCACTGATCTTTTCTATTTTTTTGGGGGGGGCTGTCCTCTGTTTTATTTATTTCATTTCTGATGTTTTTTATTTCCTTCCTTCTGCTAACCTTGGGCTTTGTTTTGTTTGTTCTTCTTTTTCTAGTGCATTTGGATGGTAAATTAGGTTGTTTATTTGAGATTTTTCTTTTTTCTTGAGGTAGGCCTATATCATTATAAAATTCTCTTTTATAACTGCTTTTGCTGCATCCCATAAATTTGGGAAAGTTTTGTTTCTGTTTTCATTTGTTTTGAGGTATTTTCCGATTTCTTCTTTGATTTCATCATTGACCCATTGGTTTTGTAGTAGTATGTTGTTTGGTCTCTACCTGTTTGTTCTTTTCCCGTTTTTCTCTCTGTAATTGATTTTTAGTTTCGTACCACTGTGGTCAGAAAAAATGCTGGATATAATTTCTATCCTCTTAAATTTGTTGAGCTTGCATGTCATCTCTCTTGGAGAATGTTCCGTGTGCACTTGAGAAGAATGTTTATTTTGCTGTTTGGAGGTAGAATGTCCTGTAGGTTATCTATTAAGTCCAACTGGCCTAATTTGTCTTTTAAAAAAAAATTTATTAATTTGTTTATTTGGCTGCGCTGGGTCTTAGTTGTGGCACGCAGGATCTTTAGGTGCGGCATGCAGGATCTTTTAGCTGCAGCATGCGTAATCTTTTTTTAGTTGGGGCACATGGGATCTTTTTAGTTGCGGCACATGGGAACTTTTTAGTTGTGGCATGCGAACTCTTAGTTGAAGCATGCGGGATCTAGTGCCCTGACCAGGGATGAAACCTGGGCCCCCTGCATTGGGAGCGTGGAGTCTTAGCCACTGGACCACCAGGGAAGTCCCTGGCCTAATGTGTCTTTTAAGACCACTGTTTTCTTATTGATTTTCTGTCTGGATGATCCGGCCACTGATGTAAGTTGGGTATTAAAATTCCCTATTATTATTGTATTATTGTCAATCTCTCCCTTTATGTCTGCAAGTATTTGCTTTATTTACTTAGATGCTCCTGTATTAGGTCCATATATGTTAACAAATGTTATAATTG
Source organism: Eubalaena glacialis (assembly GCF_028564815.1). Classification (NCBI taxonomy): domain Eukaryota; kingdom Metazoa; phylum Chordata; class Mammalia; order Artiodactyla; family Balaenidae; genus Eubalaena; species Eubalaena glacialis. The sequence continues at coordinate 180,363,488 of NC_083719.1, forward strand.
ATGCCTTTATCATTACATAATGCCCTTCTTTGTCTTTTATTTAGACTTTTATTTATAGTTTTCTCTGTCTGCTATGAGTATGGCTACTCCAGATTTTTTGTTTGTTTGCATTTGCTTGGAATATCTTTTCCCATCCCTTCACTTTCAGTCTGTGTGTGTCTTTAGCTTTACTTAATTTGTGGTTACCATGGGGTTCATATGTTGACCAGTAACTAGATCTACGTGTTTTAAACTAATAGTCATTTAATTTCAAGCACATTCTAAAAGATCTACATTATTTACTCTTTCTTCCACATATTTTGTTTTTGATGTTGTATTTCATGTTTATCTATTGATTGTTGTAATTATTAGTTTCTTTTAATCTTTGTACTAGCTTACTTAATGGTTGGTCCATAGCCTTTACTATATATTTATCTTTACTAGTGGGACTTTTCTTTCCTATACATTCTTTCTTCTTGTAGTTTTTTCTTTTCCACTTAGAAAAGACCCTTTAACATTTCTCTTAGGGTTGTTTTAGTACTGATGAACTCTTTTAGTTTTTGCTTGCTTGAGAAGTTCTCTATCTCTCCTTCAGTTTTGAATGATAACCTTGCTGGGTAGAGTATCTTAGCTTGTAGGTTTTTCCCTTTCAGCACTTTAAATGTATCGTGCCCTTCTGTCCTGCATAGTTTCTGTAGAAAAATCAGCTGATAGCCTTAAGGGGGTCCCTGGTATGTGACTCTTTGTTTTTCTCTTGCTGCCTTTAGAATTCTCTCTTTAACTTTTGCATTTTAATTATGATATATTTTGGTGTGGATCTCTTTGGGTCCATCTTGTTTGGGACTATGTGTGCTTTCTGTACCTGGATATCTGTTTCCTTCTTCAGGTTCAGGAAATTTTCAGCCATAATTTCATCAAATACATTTTTGACCCCTTTATTTCTCTACTCTTTCTGGGACCCCTATAATGAGAATGTTAGAATGCTTCATATTGTCCCACAGGTTCCTTAAACTGTCCTCTTTTCTTTTTTTCTTTTTCATGCTGCAGGGCTTGCAGGATCTTAGTTCCTTGACCAGGAATCGAACCCAGGCCCACAGCAGTGAAAGCACTGAGTCCTAACCACTGGACTGCCAGGGAATTCCGAAACTGTCCTCATTTTTTTTTAAGTTTAATTTAATTTATTTATTTATTATTTTTGGCTGCGTTGGGTCTTTGTTGAATGGATGGCAGATCTAAAAACACCCCAAAAATGTTTTCCAACAATGTGGAGAATTTTAGTTTTACACAATGTAGGTACTAGATGATATTATTTTTAATTTTCTTGGGTGTTATAACTGTATTGTGATTTTTAGTAAGACAATGTTTTTATCGTTAGCAGATGCAGATCAAGTATTTAAAGATCAAAAATCATGTCTCTGTTTTCAACTTACTCAAATAGTTCACCATAAATTTATTTATCTGGGGAGAGAACATGCAAAATGTTAAAAATGGGTGAATCTACTGTCATGGGGATTCACTCTACTATTTTTTGTTTCGTTAGTTTAAGATTTTTTGAAAGAAAAATGTGGGAAGTGGGGTGTGAGGGAAACAGTCCAAACATCCTGTTAATGGCAAATTCAATTAATCTAGTGTTAGTGTAATAAATCTTCTATCCTTTCTTCTTGGGGGACTGTTTTGAAGCTTGGTGGGGATGTATAAGCCTCAGAAGACCAGATGACGAAAACCAAGTATTCTTGCCTTTTGTCAGAAGAAAGACTTGTGGTCTACACACGTTTTTACTTACATATATATGTATGTATGCCCAGGACACTCAAGTATCTTCTCTTTCTACCGAAAGTGTCAAAAGTAAATAAAGGGCAAAGCTCAATTCTCAGATGAAACCTTCTTTTGCATATAAAAGGTAATAAAGGACCCCTTGAACCATCTTTCCAGCAGTGCTCACCAGAATACGGGGGAATCGCCAGATCCATGAGGACATGAGGGCACGGAGCCAGAGTCAACGTGACTCCAACAGCAGAAATTCTTTTCCTTACAGAAAAAAATGAACAAACTTGACTCTGAAGACTTCTGAACAGAGGTAGAGAATGGGTGGAAAGACCTGGTGGACGCTCTCTGGATGCATCTCCCAACTTGGTTCAGCTGATCACAGGAGCGATCTCTAGGTCACAGCTGGACCTGGAGGACCCGCGGCCCCAGCACACGCGAGCAGAGCGGGCCAGGCCGCCCCCAGGAGGCCCCTGAAGCCTCCTGGGACAAACTCGTCCTTGGACGCCCTCATCCATTCCAGGACCCTCTCGTTCACACGGGCCTCACCAAGCTGGGATGGGACTGACCCCCACGAAAGTGGAATCGCTCTGGGAGATGCAGACTCGGTGCCGGAAAGACAGACTGAACCGCTTGCGTCACTTCCATTCCCTGCCTCGGAGAGGAGGGGCGGGGCTTTGGGCATCAGCCAGGTTAGACCACTTCACACAAGTTGTACGTAGTTCCCTCCGGACTGGATGCGGATGGGCCTTTGGCTCGGCTAAGCGCGGCAACTGGGGACAGGATCAGGCCAAAGGGACGAGGTAGAGGCTAGAAACGGGCCGAAGACCCTGCCCACACCCAGGGGCGGGGCTGCGGGACCAGGCCCAGGGTGGGGTTTAGAGGCTGGAAGGGCAAGACTGGGGTTGAGGGTCTACCCCATAGGATGCTCATCAAAAGCTTTCCCACTACCTATCCAGTTTCCTAGACCCTTTATAGGGATTCTTCAATATTGAAAAGCCTGCTCATCCTTGAAGTGGTGGTCCATTCAGTCAATTCTGTTTTTAGGCCTTTGTTTCCCTTGATTGCTTTTTATTTATATGGACACCATGCTAAAGTCTAATAGTGGATTCCTTTGCGATTTCAATGTAGATATATTCTGTAAATCTGAAAAATTGTTTTCTCTTCAGATACATACTTCTGAGTTTGTTTTTCATATCTAACAAGACAGGCTAGGACTTCCTCTACTATGTTAAAATAGCACTGATACCAGGCATTTTTCACCTGCTCAGGAATGGTACTAAAGTTTCTCTGATAATCTTGTTTACTGTGTCAGTCAGTGGCCTTTGAGAGTTAATAAAAATTTAAAAAACCGTCATTTACTAACACATTTTATGAGGCGTGTTCCCATACATTATTAAAAGTGTTTACATCTATCAAATGGTTATTCTGCTACATTAATTTTTCATCTTTTGCTGTAAAAATTTTTTTATGTAACTAAAGAATTCTTCAGTTACATAAAAAAAATTATTTTTAAAAATAATTTCTGGATTTCCTACCTTGCTTTAAAAAGTCTCCTCAAATTCTTGATCATGTACAAATTTCCTAAATTTCTTCTGAAATATACTGCTTTAAAAACATTTAAATATATAACTTTCATGGAATGTATTTTCCTCTGTGGACTGGAGTAGATCCAATATATTTTCCTCCAGAAATACGAAAAAAAATTTTTAGTACCACTTATCGAAGAACTGTCTTTGCCTGCCTGATTTGAAATCCCTAGTTTATTAAACAACAAATTCTTACATATATACCTGAATCAAGTCCCAGATTATTCTGTGCCAGTAAGATATTTACTAATGCCAATATCACTATATTTCCTTTTGATGACAATAATTGAAGTTTTAATACTAGCAGTAAAAATATAATGGTAGCTAATGTTTTTGCATGTTATTGCTCTAGGTGTTTCATACATTAAAGTTCTTAAATGTAACTACTCAATGATATGGGTACTATCATAATTTTCCCTTTTGTTTTGGGGAACAGCTTTATTGAAATATAATTCCTATACCATACATTTCACCCATGTACAACTGTTTATCAGGTTTTCTTATGTTTTATTTCTTTCCTTTTTTTTTTTTTTTTTTTTGTCATGCCAAGAGGCATGTGGGATCTTAGTTCCCCAACCAAGGATCGAACCCCTGCCCACTGCATTGGAAGCAAAGAATCTTAACCACTGGACCACCAGGTAAGTCCCTGTTTTTATGTCTATTAATCTGTTCCTTGTATTTCTTTCATGTTCATGTATTTGCTGTGTTTTAACCCTATGTAAAGGTCAACTTTTCTGGGTTTAAAATAAATTGCAGTCTTTAATAAATCAAAATCATAACACCAGCCTAACTAGTAATCTAAAAAATGGTATTTAATGCTGACAGACATGGAAAGTTCCACTCTTCATTATGCATGAACCAAATTCACTCTCACAATAACACCACAGATGAGAAGCCTGAAACCTGTAATCATGGCATAAGTCTATGTTGTCTGACATTAGGATCTGTTTTCTTGTGTGTGTGTGTGTTTGTTTTTGCTGCGGCATGTGGGATCTTAGTTCCCCAACCAGGGATCGAACCCGTGCCACCTGCATTGGAAGCGCAGAGCCTTAACCACTGGACCATCAGGGAAGCCCCAGGATCTGCTTTCTTATGGAGAGTTTTTGCATGTCATGGGCAGCACTATATATATATATTTTTGGAGTATAATTGTTTTACAATGTTGTGTTAGTTTCTGCTATACAACAACTTGAATCAGCTATATGTACACATATATCCCCTCCCTCTCTCCCCCCACGCCTCCCACACCTCCAGGTCATCACAGATCACGAAGCTGAGCTCCCTGTGCTATATAGCAGCTTCCCACTAGCTATCTGTTTTACACATTGTAGTGTATGTATGTCAATGCTGCTCTCTCAATTCGTCCCAACCTCTCCTTCCCACCCTGTGTCCACAAGTCCGTTCTCTACATGTGCGTTTCTATTCCTGCCCTGCAAATAGGTTCATCAGTACCATTTTTCTTTTTTTTTTCTTTTTTTAAAAATTAATTTATTTTTGGCTGCATTGGGTCTTTATTGCTGCGCACCGGCTTTCTCTAGTTGCGGTGAGTGGGGGCTACTCTTCATTGCAATGCGCAGGCTTCTTATTGTGGTGGCTTCTCTTGTTGCAGAGCATGGGCTCTAGGTGTGCGGGCTTCAGTAGTTGTGGCATGCGGCCTAAGTAGTTGTGGCTCACAGGCTCTAGAGTGCAGGCTCAGTAATTGTGGCGCACCAGCTAGGTTGCTTCATGGCATGTGGGATCTTCCTGGGCCAGGGCTCGAACCCGTGTCCCCTGCATTATTTATTTGGCTGCGCTGGGTCTTAGTTGCGGGATGTGGGATCTTTAGTTGTGGCATGCGGGATCTAGTTCCCTGACCAGGGATTGAACCCGGGCCCCCTGCATTGGAGTGTAGCATCTTAGCCACTGGACCACCAGGAAAGTCCCTAAAACATATGTTTTAAACCAGCTAGCAAATGAAAACTCAGATTTTAAAAGGCCTAGATTTTAAAATTACTACTAAATTCAGACCCTGAACTGAGGGATGTATTGGGTAAAAAAATGAAAAGAAAAAAACCAAACCACTCAGCCAGCATTTCACAGAAGAAGAACTGAATAAACATCTAACACAAAACAGAATTTTAAAATGCACATATGCAGTATCAGTCTTGTAGGTTTCCTGAACAGGGAGGTTAGTAGCCTCACAAGTACAGCTGCCTCAGCCATTCAAAAACAGGAATGTCCCAATCCCCAGTGAATCACAGACCACCCATTATGTGTCAAGTGGCCAAGCAGTCAGGAGGGAGAAAAGGCAGGAGGAAGACAGCTGCCTGTGAGAGCGGCAGGTCTGGGTGAAGAGTGAAGAGAGGACCAGAGCTGCATTGACTGCAGGGACCCAGAAAGACCAGGGGACAAAGCCAATGGGGAACTCAAAGGATGGCACCGCCTGGGGCTGAGGGAGACAACCAGCTTCAAAGTCGTATGGGATAGAAAAGGCCAACAGGAAGCCTTCATGACCCAGGAAAGCTGGGGAACAGTCGCAGCCGTTTCCATCATCATTACTGTTATGTCCACAGCGGGTGATCATGCAGTCTCCACAGCTGTGTCCCCTTATGGTGGTGGCCAGTCTTTACCTCACATTAGTGTATTAATTTCACTGTTTCTGACAAATGAACCTATTTGCAAAACAGAAATAGAATCACAGATGTGGAAAACAAACTTATGGTAAGGGAGAAAGGGCGGAGGGATAAATTGGGAGATTGGGATTGACATATACACACTACTATATACAAAATAGATAAGAAACTACTGTATAGCACAGGGAACTCTATTCAATACTCTGTAATGACCTATATGGGAACAGAATCTAAAAAAGAGTGGATATATGCATATGTATAACTGATTCACTTCGCTGTACAGCAGAAACTAACACAACATTGTAAATCAACTATACTACAATAAAAATTAATTTTTAAAAAATTTCACTGTTTCTGATGATACCGAGCACCTCCCCACAGGGGTATCCAAGTCCCTGTCAGACTCTGACAGTGGCTCTGCCACTTCTCAGGAGGGACTTGGTTCTTTTTCCCACCTGGGCCTGTTTAGGCTCTTCTAACTGGACTGATTTCTGGGTCTCTGGGTCAGTGTGCTGCTGAGGAGTTGACAATGGGCATTTATGTATTCACAAGTCTCAGTACACTTTGTGCAAGGGAACATAAGGTGCCCCTACTCCTCTATTTAGAGCTAATAAAAGGAGCCCTCCCTGATATCAACAAAGGCTTCCATGTTTTGGTTCTTGTAGAAATTAAACATTCCTTAGGAGATACATTGTCACGTTTAAGTCAAACCAAAGAAAGAAGAATTTCTCCTTGGAGAATGTACGTTCTTCCCCCACTACTGCCTACATACACAGAACACTGGCTGAAATATTTCCATTTTCTTATCTTCGTACCTCAAGGGAGCTGAGTTGTTTAGAAAGGGTAAAGTCACTAGAACAATTTGTTTAATGAGGAGCCCTGAGAATTCAACCCTTAAGATGGTAATAATGTCCCCATTGCCCCTTCCCTGTAATTCTCTGATCCCAGCCTCAGTGAAAACCCAAATGGGTTTCCCTGGGACAAAACGCAGAGAAGAGAAAGCTTCAGTGACTGTGTCCCACTAAAGCCTGGTGGAGTAAGAAGGAAAAAAGGAGAGAGGGTGGGTACTGTGCTTTACCTCTAGAATAGTGAGACTGGGACAGTCCCATAGTTATTTAATCTATGACAGGGAAGTCTGTAGTTTGTGGGTACTTTAGTTTCTGTTTCTTTCTCTCCTTTTTTTGGAATGTAGACCCTCTCTCCAATGAGTTATTTTCCAGAGATCCTCCACCTCTTCTCCAATCTTTCCCACAACTGTAGGCTCCTCTTAGATATCCTGTGTCCAATGATTTATTCATTAACTACTCACTGGAGATTTATTATGCACAGGTATTATCAATTTTGTTCCTCATGTGCTTGGATTTTTCTATTAGGTTCCCTTTTTCTGCTGGCAGATTTGACTTCCTGATAGGACCTGATATCTCCCTATTGATGTTGTTGTTTCACCACAATATCATCTAAGAACAATGTAATTATTACTGACATTCGGTATTCAGGCTAATTTCACTTTGTTTTTACCATTCTCTTTAAATCATTAAGAGAATATCCAGTGACTGAATTTGGAGTAGACTACCTTGTCCTCTTCATGAATTTAAAGCAATTGTTTAGTGTTTTAATGTAGAATATCCTGTTGGCTGCAGTTTTAAAATACCTGTTTTTTATTGAGTTAAGACATTGTTCTAAGTTTCCTTATTTAGCGAGAGGCTCTGTCCTGGCTGCTAACCACAGTAATGGCTGTTACATTTTCTCAAATGTATTTTCTACTGTAATTATGGTTATGATTCCTCTTCATTAGCCTATTTTTGAGATGAATTATGACAGCAAACATCCTATATCTAACCAGATATCCATTCCTAGAGTAGGAATTACTTGTTCATGATATATTATTCTTTTAAAATGTATATGAATGCACTTTGTTTAATTTTACTATTCTATTTTGTGCCTCTATTCAGGCATGATGAACTTGGCAGTTTCTTTCTTTGTGTTACAACGATGCTTTTGGTCTCAGTCTTTATTACATATCTAACATTTACATGTGTTCAGCACCTACTATGTTCCAGGCACCATGTAAGTCCCTGGAAAGACGACGAGCAAAAACGGTCACAACCTCTGTCTCACCTGCAAATAAACATAAAATTACCGACATGAGAGGCACATCAAGAACAGTACAGGATGCTCGACTTGTGAGCCTCATACTCTGTCCTTCTGACCCTCACTCTGTTCTCCATCTCACTGGCCTCTCACCCCTTCCATTACCAAGCTCACCAACCCCAAGGCAAACGGTGAATTCTGTTCTCTCAGCCCAAAATACTTGCCCTTTCCTTATTTCCTCTGGTTAACAATTACCCATCCTTCCTCTCGTACCTCAATATTCTCATTTCAGAGAGGCATTTTCTACACACCTTCCCAGACTAAATTGATGCCCAGTTATTTTTTTCTCTTAATTAAATGCATTCTTGGCAGCTGCTCACCTGAGCCTGCCCGCTTCCCCTCCTGCGAGTGTACTATCGCTTAATAAATCCTCACTTTGCTTATATAAAAGAATATTAATTGCATTCTCTAGGCATAATAATACTGAGCTTTTTCCTATCATGGAGAATGTAAACATTTATATTCATCTTAAATTTGCCTTTTATCTTTTTAAGGATGATTTGTTTGATTTATTTTATAGAAGCTTTGAATATTTTTAATCAAATCTGTCAGTCATTTCTTTTACAATTAACTGTGCTGATTTTTAATACAACACATTTCCACTCAGCATTATATATGAGCTCACACTCTCACATGGGCATTGCATTTTATTTTATGGTCTTGTGATTTTGTTTACCCCTCTTATGTGTATAATTCACATACTTTTCCCTCTTCTTGGAAGAATCCACCTGGCAGACGGTATCTGAGAGAGGGATCCAAAGGGATCGTCATTAACTAGAAGTACTGCACTGCGGTCCAAAGAGCTAACAGAGCTGGTGTGTTTATAATGATCAGAATTCCATCTTTGTTGGCTGCCTCTGTTTAAGCGTAATAATGATCAATGATAGTCACACAAGACAGATTTATTGTTAAGAAGCTCACATTTATCAAGTGTCTGCTGTATGTCACAAGAACCACACTAGAAAAATTACATGCATCATCTCATTTAATTCACTCATCAGTCTTATAATGCAGGAAATATTTATAACTTCCATTGTAGAGGCAAGGCATCTGCGGCTAAGAGAGATTAAATAACTTTGTCAACGTCACACAGACCTTGGTGGATCAAAATTCTACTCTAGGAATTCTAACTCAAGATACCATTTTCTAAGTGACATCTCTGTATCATACTGTGGGAGAGTTACGTATCAAAAATAATTGTCATAAAAGTAATAGATTAGCAATAATAATAGCTATCAGTTACTGGGATCCTACCGTGCAGAAAGGCATTTTTAATCTTCACAAAGAAGTTAACAGCAGTAACCATACTTTTAGAAATAAAATATAAGGCACTTAAGACACTTGAGAGTTAAAGTATCCCAACAATAGGGAGCATCAGGTCATAGAACTGTTTGTCTGAGTTGACAATCCATGTCTCAGTAACTATTACTGAGTTACTAGAGTGAAGGAAGTATGGAGAATAAAAAGAAAAGACATTAAATGTCTTCAGTCATTTTACAAGGGTCATTTCATAGATGAAACTGAATTATATCCATAGCTTCATACAGAATTATAACCAGTGAGTAAACAAGTTGTTTCTACTGTATAGCACAGGGAACTAAATTCAATATCCTGAGATCAATCATAATGGAAAAGAATATTTTAAAAAATTTATAGGGAATTCCCTGGTGGTCCAGTGGTTGGAACATCACAGTTTCACTGCTGTGGGCCCAGGTTCGATCCCTGATTGAGGAACTAGGATCCCAAAGTCTGCATGGTGTCGGGAACCAGCTGCAAGCTGACACAGTTCTTGCAGCTTAAAGCATGGCAAAGTCCTGCTTAATTCCTGACAGGACCCGAAAGAGTTATTAGAGAAGATATGAGTCTTGGCCCGTGAGGTTGCTTGCGGTTTCTCTAACTATAGTTTGTCCTTGGCATGCTTCGGTAGTCACAGTCTGTTTTCACGCATGTTTATATCCTGGTTCGCAGAATGTTTTGTACTATAACTTCAACATTAAGGAGATACTGTCTGATGATTCTGTCTGGTGATTTTAACAAAAACATGTATTGTCTACTGCAATATATAAAAAGAGGTTTGATAGGAAATAAAGTGTGTGTGTGCTTGTACACCACCCTCCTGACCCCGTCTCTTCTTAATCCCCTCACCTGCTCTCAGGACTTGTTCCTCAGTCTTCCAGCGACTGACAGCATGGGGCAGCCAAAAAAAAAAAAAAAAAAAAAAGAATGTATATACATATATATATATATGTATGTATAACTGAATCACTTGGCTGTACAGCAGAAATTAACACAGCACTGTATATCAACTATACTCTAATAACAAAAAAAAATTAGAACCAGTGACTAGGAGATACTAAAAATTTTTTCTGCTAAATTTTAAAACAGCTAAATAAATACATTTAAAATGGAAATGGTCTACCATTTGGCTGAGTGAATCACTGTCATTGGAAGGACTAATAGAGGGTGAAGGATATCGACCTAAAGGTGGAATCGTAAGTGATGACTAGCTGAGGTGCCGTTTGGCTGTTCACTGAACGTTGCTTTTGCCTCCCTCCCCAGCAGACGCACCATCCACATGGGAGCAGGAAACCACACGGAAGTATCACAGTTCCTCCTCCTGGGCCTCTCAGACGATCCTGAACTGCAGCCCCTCCTCTTTGGACTGTTCCTGTCCATGTACCTGGTCACTGTGTTGGGGAACCTGCTCATCATCCTGGCCGTCAGCTCGGACTCCCACCTCCACACCCCCATGTACTTCTTCCTCGCCAACCTCTCCTTTGTTGACATCTGTTTCGTCTCCACCACCGTCCCAAGCATGCTAGTGAACATCCAGACACAGAGCAAAGGCATCTCCTACATAGGGTGCCTCACTCAGGTGTATTTTTTTATGATTTTTGCTGTAATGGATAGTTTTCTCCTGACTGTGATGGCCTATGACCGGTTTGTGGCCATCTGCCATCCCCTGCACTACACGGTCATCATAAACCCCCGCTTCTGTGGCCTCCTGGTTCTGATGTGTTGGTTCATCATTTTCTGCGTTGCCCTGGTTCATATTCTACTGCTGAGGCGGCTGACCTTCTATACTGGCACTGAAATTCCACATTTCTTCTGTGAACTGGCTCAGATTCTCAAGGTGGCCTGCTCTGACACCCTCATCAATAACATCTTCTTGTTTGTGGCCACTGCCCTGCTGGGTGTGTTTCCCCTCACTGGAATCCTCTTCTCTTACTCTCGAATTGTCTCCTCTTTAATGAGAATCTCCTCTGCAGCGGGAAAATATAAAGCATTTTCCACCTGTGGGTCTCACCTCTCTGTGGTTTCCTTGTTCTACGGGACAGGCGTGTGGCTCTATCTCACTTCTGCTGTGACCCACTCTCCCCAGAGAAGCTCCATCGCCTCAGTGATGTACACCGTGCTCACCCCCATGCTGAACCCCTTTATCTACAGCCTGAGGAACAAGGATGTGAAGGGGGCCCTGGGAAGGCTCCTCGGTTTAGGTACGACTTGTCTGCGATGGGCCACGTACCTCAGAACTAAGTGGACATTGTGAGGCTCAAAGACAAATGTTGTGATTTAAATGTGGCATGATTTCCCACCACAGTTATCCTCTCAAATATCGATATTCTTCACCTAATTTGGTTGTGTTTGTTTTTCTCTGGAAGAAATGGAATGAAAATCATGCAGTAGTCATAACCAAACTGGTTCACATACCAAGACTGTTCTTATTGTTTTATGTGTATATTTTATGTAATCTTGACAACATTTTTAAAGGTATTTCTCTCATTTACTCCATTTTTCAAAGAGACTGAGATTGGGATGGACGCTAACCTGGAAACCTGACATTGAGCCCACATTCCCAACTTTGCTGTCATGCTTTTCCTGAAAAGAGTGATGTGATTTTCAACTTCAACAGTGGGAACTTAGGTTTGAAAGCTAGTTCGTTCAGGAGATTCATAGTAATATATTGCATCGGGTAACTCTGAGATATTGCTTCATTCTTTGCCTTCCTTCCTCCTTCCTTCTTTCCCTTCCTCTTTTCTTTGTTTTATTGGACATTTATTTCCCATCATCACTGCAGTTTTAAGATATACCCCAAGATCCTAAAACATCTAATAATGAATACAATAGAATAAAACTTCTTTGCTCACATGGATTATTTTGGGGGCAGGGCACTCTTTGGAGGTGCCAGCAGGAGTGGTAGTCACACACCTGTGGAGTGTTTTCAGAACTTAGTCCACTTTTTGAGAATATTGATAAAATTGAGTCTGCAGTGAAGGATGGAATGGTTGAAGCTGTCAGCACTTCCCCTACATTCCCTGGGATCCCTTCACCATCCCCACCAGCCTGACTGCCACTGTCAGCACCAGGTGGAACCTACTTTTCCCAACGCATGACGGCAGACCTGACGGAGAATTATGCCCCACGAGGGACAGCTCTTGATGGACAGGTGTGGGGTATACCGTCTTCTTCACCCCTTAGCTGGAATAATGCTGAAGTTTGGATTTTGTGCCGTTTTCCCTAACTTCCCTACAGGATGAAAACTCTGCTCACTCCTGTGGGAGCTGACTCAAGCTTTATTGGATGTATTTTCTGCCCTGTATCTCTTCCCTTTTCTCTAACCCATGTTCCATGGTCCTTGTTCCTTCAAATAAACAGCTTGCATGTGAATCCTTGGCTGAGCATCTGCTTCTAGGGAACCAAAGCTGAGACACGTGATAAAGACTGTGAAGAGTATCCAAACAATACCATGAATGGAACTAAGGACTTTGAGGGGCAAAAACAACAAAAACAAAATAAAACAAGTAGTGGGTATGTACTAAGATCTTCAAATTACTGGAAAATTATAATTTCTTAGTGAAGAAAAACATATTCAGTGGGGCTTTAATTTAATATGATTCCACTAAGTTTAATCCATAATGTATTTATTGTCTACTTTATACAAACTCAGCTGGGGACCAAAGAGGTAAACACGATTGCAATATAGAGTGGTTAACCATAAAAATACTGGTGTGTAATAAGGCATGCTGAAAACAAAGGTAAAACTTGTCATCTCACATTGAATAATTACAGAGAAAAACTTTTTAAAATTTATGTAACAGATTTATTGATGGATCATGTATATATCATGAAATTCAGCCCTTGAGAGCATAAGATCAATAGTTTTGCTAAATTTATAGTTATGCAACCTTCAGCACAATCCAGTTTTAGAACATTTCTGTCACCCCAGGAAAGTTCTCTTGTGCCCATTTGCAGGTAATATCAAGCGCGACCTCAGTCCTAGGCAACCATTTATCTGCTTCTGTCTCTATTAACTGACCTTCTATAGCTATTTTATAAAAATGGAATCATACAATATATGATCTTTCGTATCTGGCTTCTTTCAATTAGCATAATGATACTGTAGGGTTATTCATGTAGAAAACGTACATCAGTATGTTATTTCTTATAACTGCAGAATAGTATTCAAATGTATGGATGTACCACATTTTGTTTATCCATTTACCAATTGATAGATATTTCGATATTTCCAGTTTGGGGTTAATATGAATAATGCTATTATGAATGTTTGCATATGAGTCTCTGTGCTAAAATATGCTTTTATATCTTTTGGGTAGATATCTCAGAGTAATTGGTGGATCATATGGTAAATTTACATTTAATGTCTAAGAAAACACCAAACTGGTTTTCAAAGTGGCTGTGCTATTTTACAGTCCCACCAGCAATGAACGAAGGTTTCAGTTTTTCCACATTTTCGCCAACACTTGAGATTCAGAAAAAATCTTCTAATGGAGGGATGTAGTTGAGACTGGAGTAACACAAAGTCAGTAGAATTTAACTGGATAACGGGTTTTGGTAGGAAGCAGAGAGGATAGGAGATTGGGAACTAGAGGAAGAAGAAACCACACACACACTTGCATGGGGAAATTCAAGAGTAAAGCATTTCAGGAGGTTATATGGAACTTATGACTGAGTTATAAGTTCTGAGTTATAAGTTACTGAAGTAAGCATAGATATGTAGATGGATGCCAGACTACTGAGAGTCTAGTTTGACATATTAAGGATTCTAAAAACAATTGAGCACAAGGGCCATGCTGTAATCATGGGCATAATATGAGGATTTTAGTATTGCTATGAGCGGGGGAAACTGGAGGCAGAGTGAAGAGTCAGGAGGCTGTTGAAGTAGTTCAGGGAAAGATGATGGGGACCTGACCAAGCCAGTGGCAATAAGACAGGTAGATTTTTTTTTGCATTTTTTTGCTTCAGAGTTTTCCAATGGTATAAGCATACCACAGTTTGTCCATTATTCTGTTAATCTTCATTTGAATTGTTTCCAGCTTAGGATTCTTTCAGATAATACTGGAATGAAAAGTTTTTACATTTATCTTGATACACATGTGCAGGCATATGTATACATTTTAAACTGTTTTCCAATGAACTCCCCAACCAACAGCATATGCACGTCCTCACCAACTTTATCTTCAGAACCTTCATCAATTAGTTCACTATGTCACAGCTAGTTCACTGGGACCAAGAAGTTGCAAATACACACGGTAATAAGGAAACTGCCAAATCACATGGACACTTCAATGCTTTCTGGTAATCCGTATTGCCAGGGGAATCTTCTCATCATTTACCTATGGAGTGATCCTAGTCCCCTAATACATCAGTGTCTATAAGGAGTCAAACAGGACTGGTTACTCTGGATGAAGCTTTAGGGAATAAGAGGCCTCCTTTGAGTAGGAAAAGGTATCTCAAAACCACTATATGTTTATGAAGATAAGCATTTGCTCAGATTATAATAACAAAGTGAATTTTCAGGGAGAAGCTATTTTTCAGTGCTCAGCCACTGATTCTTTTTTCTTTTAATTAATTAATTTATTTATTATTTTATTTTATTTGTTTTTGGCTGTGTTGGGTCTTCGTTGCTGCGCGTGGTCTCTCCCTAGTTGCGGTGAGCGGGGGCTACTCTTTGTTGTGGTGCGCGGGCTTCTCACTGCGGTGGCTTCTCTGGTTGCGGAGCATGGGCTCTAGCCGCGCAGGCTTCAGTAGTTGTGGATCACGGGGTCCAGAACACAAGCTCAGTAGTTGTGGCGCACGGGCTTAGTTACTTCGCGGCATGTGGGATCTTCCCGGACCCGGACCAGGGAAGCCCTCAGCCACTGATTCTAATTAAACTGTTGAATGAATTTGTTGTTCATGAATTAAAATACATTCATATTTTCTCTTGATTCACAGCATTTAAAAAGATACTACTTGTTGGGACTTCCCTGGAGGCGCAGTGGTTAAGAATCTGCTTGCCAGTGCAGGGGACACGGGTGTGATCCCTGGTCCGGGAAGACCCCACATGCCGCGGAGCAACTAAGCCCATGCGCCACAACTACTGAGCCTGCGCTCTAGAGCCCGCAAGCCACAACTACTGAGCCCACGTGCCACAACTACTGAAGCACATGTGCCTAGAGCCCATATTCCACAAGAGAAGCCACCGCAATGAGAAGCCCACGCACCGCAATGAAGAGTAGCCCCTGCTCGCCGCAACTAGAGAAAGCCCGCGCACAGCAACAAAGACTCAACGTAGCCAAAAATAAATAAAAATTTTAATAAAAGATACTACTTGTTTTTCCTGTCAGTTGTACATTGAAGATTAGATTCCTCCCTCAGCATTTTTCCCAATCAAGTAAAATGCCTGCACTGTCAAATCTGGGAGTAACCCTTCATGCACTCCCCTCTGTCACCCTAGAAATGTAATCAACCAAATATAGAATGCTTTCCCTACCTCCTACTCCCCTCACGTCCAACATGGATAACTCCTACACCTTGTCTTTTATGACTTAAATATCATTCTTTTCTTAACTTCAACTACTCTCACATAAAGATAGAGAAAATAATATGGTCCTCTACTTTAGCTCCAGAACCCTAATACATTTTAATAATACATTTATTAATAATACATATTAATAATACATTTATTTTCTTGGAAAGGTGGTTGCCTCCTCCAGTAGTTTACAAGCTCCCTAAGAACAGCCCTGGGTTGAATGTTTTCACTAAGTGCTACTCAAGCATGCATTAATTGGGGGGTATATCCTCTAGGAAATAAATAGGTGAAGGAAATGCCCAGATTCTTTCATTTTCTCCTTCTACAAAAATTCTCAAATCATTTCATCATTTTCTTTCTGTAACAACTGTGACATCTATATTACCATGATTGTGTTTTAAAACTTATGTAACACAGGATTCTATCTTGTCTCCATGCCTTCACTCTCATCTTTCCAAAAGTCCTTTCCCAAAGTAGGAGTTATTGGGTTCTATTTCAGTTGTAAATGATGTCAAATCACTTTCCTGCTTAAAATGTTTCAGAAGTTTCCTTGGCCTTTGAATATTGTCCAGAGTACCTCATTCCCGGTCCTGTCCCTGCTCTCTACACTAACTCCCCCCACTCTCCCTTCTTCTTCTGCCAAACCTCTTTCTCAGTTTAAAAAATAAAAACAATAAGCTCCCAACTATGCAGTATTTTGCTCATGAAGTTCCTGTCACCTGTAATTTTCTCCCCAATCTACAAATCCTCACCCTAGCTCAATGACCTGACTACATAAATCCTACTCATGCTTTATTTCACAGTTTAAATATCAATTCCTCCCAGTACATAGTACCACCTCCTAGTAAGACACTCTATGTCCATATTACAAAACTGCCAGTTTTCATTTTCAATCTGAACTCCTAGATAGACATAGTAAGCCCCATGGTGGCAGTACTATGTCTCTTTTGATGGCCATTGCTTTCCTGTCCCTGGCACACAGCCTAACTCATTAAAGGAATTCAATGACCATTTGTGGATTGCCAGACAATTTGCCATTCTCCACAAAAATGTTCCAGTACAGTACACACAAAAAAAGGAACACAAAAAACAGAATTACAACATAAAAATCAAATAAGGCTCAAATAAAATGTCTGGGCATAATATAATAGAAACCAAAACACTGTACTTCTGGAAAAATATTTGTGTTATTTTTACTCACGATGAAATTGGATAGGATATTCTTTTTGAAAACAAATGCCTTGAAGTTAAAAGCAAAAGGTTTTCCTTATGTTTTTCCATAATAAATCTTAGACATGCTTTTAAAAAGTTGATCAGCAACAGAAAAACAGCAAAAGACCTATGGAAGGGAATTTGTAATATCCAGCAAAATTATATTTGCCCTTAGACCTAGAAAAACAACCTGAGAAGCTCACCCTGAAAATACACCCCTACAAATGTGAAACAATATATACACAAGTTTACTCACTGCAAGTTATTAACAGATGCTAAGTCAATTGTTAGAAAGGTTGTTGAGGAACAAGATATTCTGTGCATCAATGTATCATCCCACAATATTTTTTCCTCAAACAGAAAACTCTATATTTAAAACAGACTGCTCTAGTGATCACTACCTTCAGCAAGTAATCAAACTTAGCATCACAAATCAAAGGATGGCATACATTTATATCTTCCTGACAGAATGCAATTTGATGGACACATCACCCTCAACATATCCTGAACTTATCTTGAAGCCTCTACACTGGCAGTTGGCACCCTTTGGTCACAGGCCTGTTTTTGTAAATAAAGTTTCTCTGGAACACAGCTATGCCCATGGCGGCTCACCCAGTACAAAGGCAAAGCTGAGTAATTCCACACCTATCTGGACCTTTTCAGATAAAAGGTTTGCCAACCTCTGCTCTGGATCCAATTGCCATTTCACAGGAAATACTGATTTAAGACATGGAGGAGACATTTAAACACAGCCTGAAAATAAAATGTGAACTATCAAAATGTGTGACTTTCTAAAAGACTGGGTGTGACTCTTCAAAAAGTCAATATACTGGACAAACAATATGAACTGATCTAGTATAAAAAAGACTAAAACACATAAACAATTGCTACATATAAACCTTGATTGGGTCCTAAATCCCAAAACAACCAAAATCATATTTTGGAACAACACAAAAAAGTTTAGTTTTTACACAGAGTAGACAATAGATTATGTTATTTTTAATTTTTGTGAGCAAAATAGCATTGGGGTTTTAGTAGGACAATATCCTTATCTTTAAAAGATGCATTACCAAGTATTTAAAGGTTAAGTATCATGTATGCAATTTATTTTCAACTTACCGACTCTCAAATAGTTCACCATACAATGCACTTATTTATTTGAGAGAGCAAACATGCAAAATGCTAAATAAAAATAAGTGTATCTACTATAGTGAACATTCATTGTACTAGATGTTTAGATTTCCTTTAAAGATTTTACGAAAAAAAACATGGGGTGTGGTGGGGACACGTGTACTCCAAACATCCTGTTAATGGTAATCTCAATTATTTTAGAACCAGTGTCATAAATCCTCCCATCATTTTCTCCTTGAGGACCCTGTTTTAACTCTGTGCGCGTGTACCGATCTAAGTTCAGCCATCTAAGATCCTTGCTTTTCTTTAGGTGAAAGACTTGTGGTCTACGTAGTATATTTATATTAATATACAGAAATTAGCACACCATGGATACCCAAGAAAGCATCTCATCTTCCAACCTGTATGTACTATTCAAAAATAAAGAACATGCAAAGATGAAGACAAATTCTCAAATGAAACTTTGCATAAGAAAAGAGGAGGCCCTGTGAACCAACTTTCCCTTGCCAGCCAAAGAATATTGCCCACCATCTGGGTCTACTAGGATTGACTCATTGACCACTGCAGTGGCTGACCTTCGCACATCCTGAAAGGAATTCAGAACACAGGTCAGAAATGAGGCACTCTGTGCTCTGGGAAAACTGGCAGATCATGCATGCATTCACATAGTTAGATATTTTCAGAAGAAAATTTTATGAACCCCAATTCTTGCATTCTCCTATACCTAGAAACACACTAAAACCATTAACTAAAGTATTTGTTCCTCCTGACTAGCAGGAACCTTGCGCCAAGATGCTTGATTATGTGAAATAAAATCCATATTTATGGCAAGACAAGAAAAATTTACACATAAAAAACTCTTCTCTGCCCTTTGGCCTCCCCTCTCCCCCCACTGTGTATTGTGTACCCACATTATGCATTGACCAAACCTCCCTCATCCACAGGAATACCTGCTCAACCATAAACAGCAACATTCTCCTAGCATCAAGACAACTTAAAAGGTAACAACCCTTCTTAAGCTTGTAAAGGGTCACATGACGCACCACGATGGCGCTTCAATCTGGATTATGTAAACTGTCAATAATGCACCATTGAGGGACTTCCCTGGCGCTCCAGTGATTAAGACTACGCGCTTCAAGCGCCGGGGACGTGGGTTCCATCCCTGGGAACTAAGATCCTGCATGCTGCGAGGCGCGGCGGGGAAAAAAGTCATTTAATGTAAAGCCCTTTGTCTCAAAAAACTTACATAAACTGAGTCTTGACTTCTAAAAGGCGAAACACTTCTCAGACCGTTCTGAGATGCTCTTCGGGGGTTGTAATCCTCAAATTTGGCTTGAATAAAATTTTCCAATTCTTTCTTAGATCGACTGATTAATTTTTTGTGGACAATTATACATACCCTTCTCCAAAACCACATGTATACTAACATCCCCCCTTACCTCTCCAGAACCATTTCTCAGAGCCATCTCAGAGGCTGACTCCTGGGCAACAGTCCTCACTAACACACTCAATAAACTCAACTCACAACTCTTGCACTTTCAAGTGGACACCCTCATACTCACACGAACACGGCAGGATCACTACCTTCATGATAACCAGAAGGCGCAGGGGCCTGAGCAACCCGCTGGAACAGCGGATATTCATGTCCTCATGGACTAAAGTCACAGGCTTCCGAACAGGGAAGCACGTGCAAGACAAAACCCGTAGACGCCCCTTGCCGCACCTACGACCTCGCTGAAGGCGGGGGCTCAGGTCCGGGCAAACGTGAGAGGAGGGGCCAGGCCTGCCCAAGGAGACCCCTCTGAAAGCCCGAGCCAAACCTGTCCTTTAATGCGCTCCGTACATCCCAGAGCACTCCTTTAACGCGGGCCTCACCAAGGACACGCTGCAACGCACGACGACCAAAGCGACTCCCTCCTCGAGGCGCGCAACCGCGGGACAGAAGACTGCCGCGCACCAGTGACGCACTTCCGCTTCCTACCTCGGTCGTGGCGGGGCGGGGCTCTGAGGTTGGGGCTGTCAGCCAAGTTCCACCATTGCAGGAGGAAGCTTGTCGTTTCTCCCCACGTTGCGGTTGAGGGGCCTGGGGTCGATTCGGGGTCGGGGCCTGGCGCATAAACAGGCCCAGCGGACAAAGTTGAGGCTGGAACTAGGCCTGTGGGCGGGGCTACGGCCAGAGGGCGGGGTCCACAACCGGAAGTGGTGTTGGAGGCGGTGCAAGGCCCAGCGCCAGGATTCGAGGTCAGAAGGAGCGTACGGGGCTGCGTACTCACCCCTCAGGATGCTCCTCAAAGGCTTTTCTACCTGCTTGTCCTCAACTTCCTGTAGCCCTTAGAATGATCCTCACATATTGATAAGCCTGACAATCCATGAGATGGTCTATCTCCTCCATTCAGTCCTGTATTTAACCTTTATTTCCCCGTATTTCTTGTTATTTACACTGGATACCGCGCTAAACTCTAATCATGGATTTCTGTTAGTATTCATAGTGACATTTTTCTGCAACCTTTGTATTTATCTTCTTCAAGTATGTATTTCTGTTTTTTATTTTCCCGATCTTACCATACCGTACAGGGCCTCCCATACTAAGTTGAGAAACAGCACTGATACCAGGTGTTCTTCACTCATTCAGGAATAGTTCTAAATTTTCTCCAAAATCATGTTTGCTGTATATTTCAGTGGGTGGCCCCAGAGGAGTTTATAAAGGTCTTTTGAAATCCTGTTTCCTAGCACATTTTACCAAAATTGTTTATGTGCATTATCAAATGTGTTTTATGCATCTATTAAATTGATAATTATTTTGCTACATTAATATTTCATTCATTGCAAACAAGATATTCACTTTTTATGTAGCCAAAGGACTCTTCTTTTTTAAAATAATTTCTGGGTTTCCTACTAGCCTTAAAAATTCCCTTCCAACTCTAGGTTACATAGATTTCTTAATTTTCTGACTTTTTTTTCTTTTTTTTTGGCTGCGTTAGGTCTTTGTTGCTGCGCAGGGGTGTGGGCTTTCTCTCGTGGCGTTGTGGCGAGGGGGGGCTATTCTTCGTTGCGGTGCACAGGCTTCTCATTGCAGTGGCTTCTCTTGTTGCAGAGCACGGGCTCTAGGCGCGTGGGCTTCAGTAGTTGCGGCCTGTGGGCTCAGTAGTTGTGGCTCATAGGCTCTAGAGCGCAGGCTCAGTAGTTGTGGCGCATGGGCTTAGTTGCTCCGTGGCATGTGCGATCTTCTCGGACCAGGGATCGAACCCGTTCCCCCTGCATTGGCAGGCAGATCCTTAACCACTGCACCTCCAGGGAAGTCTCTGACATTTTAACCTTTAATCCTCAAAGAATGTATTTTGGCATGTGGTGTGGGGTAGTGGATCCAATTATTTTTTTCCTCCAGAAAGAGAGCCAATTGTTTACTGATAATCTATCCTTGACATAGGAATTTGAAATTCTACCTTTATTAAACAATAAATTCCTATATATACTTATATCAGGCTTTAGAGTCTTCTGTGCCAGAAATATTTACTTATGTCTGTATCAGACTCTTTAGATAACAATAGATTTATGTTATTTGAAAATTTAGTTGTAAAAATATAATGGAATTTTGGTTCAATTATAAAGTATCCTTTAGTTACACCATTTTCCTACACACTTAGCATCCACACTGCCATGATTCCACTTTCTGTCTCTATACATTTGCCTTTTCTAGACATTTCTTGTAAATCAAATCATAAAATCTTTCATCAGTATAATTTTTTCACGTAGTATGTTTTTCAGTACTCATATGTGTTGTTGCACATATGATTTCTTTGTATTGTAGAATGATATCCCATAGTATGAATATGTTATGTTTTATTTATTCATCAGTTGATGAATGTTTGGGTTGTTTCCACTTTGTGCATATTATGAGTAATGGTGCTATGAAAAGTCATGTATGTCCTTTTGTTCAGACGTATTTTCATTTATCTTGGGCATTGTTATTAGGGTTATCCAGAGAAACAGAACAAATATATATACATATACATATATATATATACACACACATATGTAGCTATATATGTATATATATATTTGTTGTATATATCTCCTATTATTATCTACCAGGGAAGGAAGGAAAACCCAATCAATTAAAGTAATCGTTATTGTTTTGATTCCTTTATTGATGACTGGTGCTAAATCCCACCAAACCCTTCTGAGGTGCATCATGATATGTGTCTCAGAACTTTCCACTCAGTAGATGAAGAGACATCAGCTCATGCTTTCTACGGGCCAGAGGTGGTCCTAGAGAGATTAGCATCCCCACATTTCTGAGTTGCGCACTTCTGAATATATACCAGATTCCCTCAGATGTCCCATAGTGTGGTATCAGAGAAGCTTCAGGGCAAGAAGCAGAAGGTACTTGGCATGGGCGTGTGGGAAGGTGCTGTCCAGCTGGAGCTGGGCAAAGCGTGTCACTGCTTCCATTGAAATAATTACAGCAGGGACTTCCCCGGTGGCACAGCGGTTAAGACTCCATACTCTCAATGCAGGGGGCCTGGGTTCGATCCCTGGTCTGGGAACTAGATCCCACATGCATGCTGCAACTAAGAGTTCGAATGCCACAACTAATGAGCCCGTGTGCCACAACTAAGGACCCGGTGAGCCACAACTAAGGAGCTTGCCTGCTGCAACTAAGGAGCCCATGTGCCGCAACTAAGGAGCCTATGTGCCACACCTAAGGAGCTGGTGAGCTGCAACTAAGGAGCCCGCCTGCCACAACTAAGACCCAGAGCAACCAAATAAATAAATAAATAATATTTTAAAGATTGTTGGAAAAAAAGAAGAAATTAAGCAGATCTGGCTCAAGGAAAACATGAGGCAAGAGGATTTTTAATTGGTGCCTGTATTAGTTTGCTGGGGCTGCCATAACAAAATACCAGACTGGGTGACTTCAACAATAGAAATGTATTTTCTCACAATCCTGAAGGCTGGAAGTTCAATATCACGGTCTCGGCAGGGTTGGTTTCCTCTCAGGCGTGTCTCCTTGGATTGAAGATGGACATCCCCTTGCTGCCTCTGCACATGGTCATCCCTCTGTGCAGGTGTGCCCTGATCTGTGTTTCCTAATCTCCTCTTATAAGAACACCAGTGAAATTGGATTAGGGCCCACCCTAATGACCTCATGTTAAATTAATTACCTCTTTAAAGGCACTGTCTCTGAATACAGTCACATTATGAGGCACTGGGATTAGGACATCAACACAGGAATTTTGAGTGAACACAATTCAGTCCATAATAGTACCCAAGATATGTAATATACCCTTCTGTAACTATTCCCTTTTGTTAATCATACTGAAAACATGCTGAAAAATAGGAACCTGATGCTGTCTTGACCATAGGTTTTTTTCCCCTTTATATTCCTTTACACTACTATTAGATCTGGAATTTTTCCTTAGAGACAAAAATTACCTAATATTTACATGTCATTAAAAGGTATGTGGAAAACAAGACATTCTGAGATTAACAGATGGATTACATCCATTATACAAATTTTTGTAGTTACAAATGTTCAATTTGTGTAGGTGAAGTTTAATATCAGGCAAAGACTAGGAAAGAGAGAGAAAAACTGGAACATTTCTCTGCTTCCAAGTTCTTTTTTTTTTTTTTCTATTTTTTCGTTTCTTTTTTTTCCAGATGATGAAACCAGTTTATTTCAAATGCTAATAATAGCAATGGTTTGATTCACTGACTCGTGCCTTTAAATATTTATTAACTATTATCTTCTGGGTATGGGTATGAGATTTGCAACAAAATAAAGACCCAAAATTCATAGAGTGTACGTTCTATTGGTAGAAGGTAATATATAAATAAATGGTAAACCTAGACTTTGTGATAAATGCTAATAAAAAAGTAAAGACTAATTAGGAAAATTATTTTAATATAACTTTATTATTACTTAGCCATCTAGAACAATTCCACGTGTGGATCTGTTTACCTTCCCTACGGTGTTACTGTCTCTGATACGAAGTGTTTGAGGAAAAGAAAGGAAGAAAAAAATGTAGGTTTGTTCTTGGAAAGGTTCGGTTGGATGTGCCTGTGAAACACCCCACTAATTTCCACTTGGCAGTGACATGTGTTGATCTGGTGTTCTGTCTTAATGTCAGTAATGGTAGAGAGAATTGGATTTTTATAGAGAAGCAGGTCAGAAAGACAAGATTATGCTTAGCTGAGCCTTACTCATGATGTTTCAGTTCTTGGTTTGGCCCTCACTTCCTAAGGAAAGGCCTTCCCAACTCCTGACGCCCCATGCATCACAGATAAGCTCTCATGGGACACTGTCCATGTTGTTACAGATCACAATCCAAACAGCCAACGGGATTCACTGTAGCGAATCTTGTGTTGCCCACTTCCCTCTTCAGAATTAAAGACTTATTTTTCCAAGCATATGACAGCCCTGAGCTTTCTCTTTGAGAACTGTCCTCGGCTAAAGGAAGCTGCCTCACCCAAGGTCACACCACTCAGATCTCTAGCTGTGGGAGCATAACTGACCACCATCTGTATCCACCACTGTGCCCTGAGATTGCTCTTGCTGCCAGCCGCTGACTGAGCACAGCAGGGTACCAGTGCCCACTGCCATGGTCATACAATTACATTGATCACTAGGGTCAATTACCCTTGCCTGGAGGTGACTCCTGTTCTTAGCATAAAGAACTTGAAATGTTCATGCAGTAGAATAGGTTGGAGTTCAATGGCGGGAATCCCCTGGTGGTCCAGTGGTTAGGACTCAGAGCTTTCACTGCCATGGACCCAGGCTCAATCTCTGGTCAGGGAACTATGATTCCACAAGCCGGCAGCACGGCCATTCCACAAGCTGGCAACACGGCCAAAAAAAAAAAAAAAAATGTTCAATGGGACTTTCACCATGTCTCTGGAACTGTTATCTTTTTAGGTGTCCAGGCCTCCAAACCTGCAGAGGCCAGAAGTGTGGAGACCTGGAGCACAAACACCCCCATAGCAACTGGGAGTGATATTACAAGGGTTCACTTCTGCTTCCAACCCTTGATTTCTGCAACCATGTCCTATAAACTGGAGATACAGCACATTATGATTATTGTTGGTTTAGAGTGTACAGTGCATCCTATGAATTATGTACCCAGAAATTCCTGTGTATTCAAATGCTTGCACTAAACAACATCGTTCTGCTTGAAGTTAAATGTGTTCCCATAACTTCCATCGAATCTTAGGTTTAACCCTCTCATATTAGATACTCCCTTTAGGCTATGTTTTACCTCTGTCCTCCCCTTCCTTGACAAACTTTACAGATCATTTATATTTGCCACATGTATTTCCTCAATACACACTCTTCAACCCAATCTACCTGGTTAAGTGCTGCCCCTGCCCCTCTATTTAGAGGTAATAAATGGAGCCCTCCATAATATCTACAAAGGCTTCCATGTTTTGGTTTTTGTAGAAATTAAACATTCCTTAGGGGATACCTTGTCACTTTTAAAGTCAAACCAAAGAAGGAAGAATTTCTCCTTGGAGAATATACCTTCTTCCCCCATTGCTGCCTCCACACACACAGCATTGGCTGAAATGTTTCCATTTTCTTTTCCTTGTACCTCAAGGGAGCTGAGTTGTTTGGAGAGAGGAAAGTCAATACAACAATTTATTTAATGAGGAGCCCTGAGAATTCAACCCTTGAGATGATAATAACATGTCCCTGTTGCCCCTTCACTGTAATTCTGTGACCCCTGCCTCAGTTGAAACCCAAATGGGTTTCCCCCAGATAGACTGCAGAGAAGAGAAAGCTTCAGTGATGACCATCAGGGACGGTGTCCCAGTAAAGGCTGGTGGAGTAAGAAGGAAAAGAGGAGAGAGGGTGGGTACTGGGCTTTACCTCTAGAATAGTGGGACTGGGACAGTCCCATATATATTTAGTCTATGATGGCGAAGTCTGTAGTTTTCAGACACTTTAGTTTCCACTGAACCCAGTTCTGTTTCTTTCTCTCATTTTGTGGAATCTGGATCCTATCTCCTAAGAGTTATTTCCCAGAGAATCACTACATCTTCTCCAATCTTTCCCACAATCAGCTGTTCACTGAACGTTGCTTTTGCCTCCCTCCCCATTAGACGCACCATCCACATGGGAGCAGGAAACCACACGGGAGTATCGCAGTTCCTCCTCCCGGGCCTCTCAGACGATCCTGAACTGCAGCCCCTCCTCTTTGGACTGTTCCTGTCCATGTACCTGGTCACTGTGCTGGGGAACCTGCTCATCATCCTGGCCGTCAGCTCGGACTCCCACCTCCACACCCCCATGTACTTCTTCCTCGCCAACCTCTCCTTTGTTGACATGTTTCATCTCCACCACTGTCCCGAAGGTGCTGGTGAACATCCAGACACAGAGCAAGGACATCTCCTACACAGGATGCTTCACTCAGGTGTATTTTTTAAATGATTTTTGCTGTAATGGATAGTTTTCTCCTGACTGTGATGGCCTATGACCGGTTTGTGGCCATCTGCCTCCCCCTGCACTACACGGTCATCATGAACCCACGCCTCTGTGGCCTCCTGGTTTTATGTGTTGGTTCATCATTTTCTGGGTTGCCCTGGTTCATACTCTGTTGAGGCGGCTGATCTTCTGTATTGGCACTGAAATTCCACATTTCTTCTGTGAACTGCCTCAGATTCTCAAGGTGGCCTGCTCTGACACCCTCATCAATAACATCGTCTTGTTTGTGGCCACTGACCTGCTGGGTGTGGTTCCCCTCATTAGAATCCTCTTCTCTTACTCTCGAATTGTCTCTTTAATGAGAATCTCCTCTACAGCAGGAAAATATAAAGCATTTTCCACCTGTGGGTCTCACCTCTGTGTGGTCTCCTTGTTCTATGAGACAAGCCTGGGGATCCATCTCAGTACCAATATGACTCATTCTTCCCAGAGAAGCTCCTTTGCCTCTGTAATGTACACTGTGGTTACCCTCATGCTGAACCCCTTCATCTACTGCCTGAGGAACAAGGATGTATGTGAAAGGGGCCCTGGGAAGGCTCCTCAGCCAAGGTGCCCCTTGTCTGTGATGGGTCACTGGCCTCAGAGCTAAGTGGACATTGTGAGGCTCAAAAACAAATGTTGTGAATTTAAATATCTTGGTTCTTTTTTGACCCTGAAAGACATGCTTCATTTCTTCTATTTTCAAAGCACCTATGACTTTGCTTTTATTTGTTTTTGTATTAGTTTCTCCTCAACACCCTCCTCAGTAATTCCTTTTTAACTTTAGTTTTCTATTTGCAGACCATACATATCTATCTTGGGCCAGCTTTCTTACAGCCATTCCAGCAATTTCCGACATTAGATTTATAGCATTTATATCAAATGTGGCATGGTTTCCCCCTAAAATTATCCTCTCAAATGTTGATGTTCTTCACCTTAATTTGGTTGTGTTTGTCTTTCTCTGGAAAAAAATGGAATGAAAATCACACAATACTCATGACCAAACTGGTTCACATATCAAGTCTGTTCTTATTGTATTATGTGTATATTTTATGTAATCTTGACAACATTTTTAAAGGTATTTTCTCTCATTTACCCCATTTTTAAAAGAGAATGAGAATGGGATGGACGCTAACCTGGAAACCTGACATTGAGCCCACATCGCTAACTTTGCTATCACAGTTTTCCTGAAAACAGTGACGTGATTTTCAACTTTAAGAGTGGGAATTTTCTTTTAATTGAACTTTTATTTTATATTAAAGTTAATTTACATTGTTATGTTAGTTTCAGTTATACATATACATATATCCATTCTTTTTCAGATTCTTTTCCCATATAGGTTATTACAAAATATTGAGTTCCCTATGCTATACAAGAGGTCCTTGTTGATTATATATATAGTACTGTGACTATGTAAATCCCAAACTCCTAATTTATCAATCCCCTATCTTTCCACTTTGTTTGGTAACCATAAATTTGTTTTCGAAGTCTGTGAATCTTTTTCTGTTTTGTAAATAAGTTCATTTGTATCATTTTTTTAGATTCCACATATAAGTGATACCATATGATACTGTCTTCCTCTGTCTGACTCACTTCACTCAGTATGACAATCTCTAGGCCCATCCATGTTGCTGTAAATATCATCTCATTCTTTTTTAATGGCTGAGTAATATTCCATTGTATATATGTACCACATATTCTTTATCCATTCCTCTGTTGATGGACATTTAGGTGGGAATTTTTTTTTTTTTAATTTTTTAAATTTTTGGCTGCATTGGGTCTTCGTTGCTGTGTGTGGGCTTTCTCTAGTTGAGGCGAGCGGGGGCTACTCTTCGTTGCGGTGCACGGGCTTCTCATTGCAGTGGCTTCTCTTGTTGTGGAGCACGGGCTCTAGGCACGTGGGCTCAGTAGTGTGGCTCGTGGGCTCTAGAGCACAGGCTCAGTAGTTGTGGCGCACGGGCTTAGCTGCTCCGTGGCATGTGGGATCTTCCCAGACCAGGGCTTGAACCCGTGTCGCCTGCATTGGCAGGGGGATTCTTAACCACTGTGCCACCAGGAAAGTCCCAGGTGGGAATGTTTTGACAGCTAGTTTGTTCAGGTGATTCATAGTAATATATTGCATCAGATAACTCTGTTATATTGCTTCATTCTTTGCCTTCCTTCTTCTTCCCTTCCTCTTTCCTTTCCTTGTTTTATTGGACATTTATTTCCCATCATGGCAGTTTGAAGATACACCACAGATCCTAAAACATCTAGTAATGAATACAACAGAATAAACCTTGTTTTCTAATGTGGTTTATTTTTGGGGAAGGGATGTCTCTGGAGGTGCCAGCAGGAATGATAGTTACACACTTCTGAAATGTATTCAGAACTTAGTCCACTTTTTGAGAAGAATATTGATAGAACTGAGTCTGCAGTGAAGGATGGCATGGTAGAAGTGGCCAGTATTTCTCCTGCACTCCCTGGGATCCCTTCACATCCCCACTGCACACCAGCCTGACTGCCACTGTCACCACCAGGTGGAAACTACTTTTCCCAACGCATGATGGTAGACGTGACAGAGAATTATGCCCCACCAGGGACAGTTCTTGATGGACAGGTGTGGGGTGTACCATCTTCTTCACCCCTCAGCTGGAATAATTCTGAAGTTTGGATTTTGTGCCATTTTCCAGAATTTCCCTACAGGATGGAAACTCTGCTCACTCCTGCAGGAGCTGACTTAAGGTAAACTTTACTGGATGTGTTTTCTTCCCTGTATCAGTTCTCCTCTCTCCAACCCACATACCATGGTCCTTGCTCCTTCCAATAAAGTGCTTGCATGTGAATCCTTGGATCAGCATCTGCTTCTGGGGAACCAAAGCTGAGACAGGTGATAAAGACTGTGAAGAGTATCCAAACAATACCATGAACGGAACTAAGAACTTTGGGGGCAAAAACAACAAAAACAAAATAAAACAAGTATAGGCTATGTATTAAGATCTTCAAAAGTACTGGAAAATCATAATTTTTTAGTGATGAAAAACATATTCAGAGTGGCTTTAATTCAATTTGATTCTACTAAGTTTAATCCATAGTGTATTTATTGCTTACTTCATACAAACTCAACTGGGGACCAAAGAGGTAAACATGACTGAAATACAAAGTGGTAACCATAATAATATTGGTGTGTAATAAGGCATGCTGAAAACAAAGGTAAAACTTTTCAACTCACCTTGATTAAGTCCAGAAAAAAAATCTTTTAAAAATTTATTTAACAGATTTATTGCAGGATCATTTATATACCATTCATTCAGCCATTGAAAGCATAAGTTCAATAGTTTTGGTAAATTTATAGAGTTATGCAACCATCACCACAATCCACAGACCATTTCTATCACCCTAGAAAGTTCCCTCATGCCCATTTGCAGGTATTATCAACTGCCACCTCAGTCCTAGGTAACCACTTATCTGCTTCTGTCTCTCTATAAACTGGCCTTTTCTAGCTATTTTATATAAATGGAATCATACAATAGATGATCTATTGTATCTGGCTTCTTTCACTTAGCATAATGATTTGTCAGGGTTATTCATGTGGAAAACATACATCAGTATTTTGTTCCTTATAATTGCAGAATAGTATTCAAATGTATGGATGTACCACATTTTGTTTATCCATTTACCAATTGACAGCTATGTGGGTATTTCCAGTTTGGGGTTAATATGAATAATGCTATCATGAATGTTTGCATATGAGTCTCTGTGCTAAAATGTGCTTTTATTTCTTTGGGGTAGGTATTGCAGAGTAATTAGTGGGTCGTACGGTAAATTTGTATTTAATTTCTAAGAAAACGCCAAACTTGTTTTCCAAGTGGCTGCACCATTTTACATTCCGACCAGCAACAAATGAAGGTTTCAGTTTTTCCACATTTTTGCCAACACTTAGGATTCAGAAAAACTTCTAATGGGGAATATACTTGAGCAAGAGTAACAAATAATCAGTAGAAATTTAACTGGATAATGGGTTTGGGTAGAAAACAAGATAGGAGATTGGGAACTTGAGAAAGAAGAAACCACACACACACATGCATGTGGAAATTTAAGTAAAGCATTTCAGTAAGATATTTGGAACTTATGTCTGACTTATTAGAAATAAGCATAGATATGTAGATGGAAGACAGACTATTGAGAGTCTAGTTTGACATATTAAGGATTCTAAAAGCAATGGAGCACAAGGGCCATGCTGTAATCATGGGCATAATATGAGGATTTTAGTATTGCTATGAGCGGGGGAAACTGGAGGCAGAGTGAAGAGTTAGGAGGCTGTTGAAGTAGTTCAGGGAAAGATGATGGGGACCTGACCAAGCCAGTGGCAATAAGACAGGTAGATTTTGGAAGAGAGGTGTATTAGTTTCTTGATGCTGCTGTAGCAAATTGCTGTTAAGTCCAGTGGCTTAAAATGACAGAAATTTATTATCTTACATTTCTGGAGGTCAGAATTCTATGTAGTATCAGCAAGGGGCTTACTGCTGGACGCACTAGAGGGGAATCTCTTTCTTTGCCTTTTCCAAATTCTAGAGGCCCCCTGCAGTGCTTGGCTGGTGGTCCTTCCTCCATCTTAAAATATAGCTTGAAATCTCTCTCTTACCCCACTGCCTTCCTCTTATAACGACACTTGTGATTACATTCAGCCCACCCAAGTAATACAGGATAAATTTCCCATCTCAAAATCCTGAAGTTAATTACACCTGCAGAGTCCCTTCTGCCACCGAGGCCAACATGAATGAATGAACCATGTCCTCTGGGCTGCATCTGGACCCCACCCCCGACTAGCTGACCCCTGGCCCATCCACAGCCATGTGAGAGGAATCCTACCATAACCCTCTGCTTTACTGGTGGAGGGCTACAATGGGAGTTTGGATTTCCAGAAATTCGTGTCATCTGAGACTATCTGGGCATTTCCTCTCCCCAGTGCATAGTCACTCTAGCAAAGACTGCAAGTCCTTTTGAGGAGGGTTTGAGAGAAGATTTAGTATGGATTGTGGTGATGGTGCAAGGCCTTCCCGTTGACGAAAAGGTTTTTTCTTATTGACCTATGTCTGGAAATTGTTAGGGGGCTGTGATTTTCTACTGTGATGACACAAATCAGTCTTTGGATTTCCAGACTTGAGACATTGTTTCAATTATGAAGCGGGTCTGGAGGGCCAGTGATGACTACTCAGGACACGGGGGTCCGAGGTTAAATCTGCAGCCAGGGCTCTGGGAGCTCCTGGCCTCATACTCGTATGTAGACAATTATTGGAAATATTTTGGATATTGGAAGCTACCTTTTCAACTGTAATTTTTTGAGAGCTAAACACATATCAGTTACATCTGATGAAAATATAGTAACCAGAGAATTTTGAATACTCCATATGAAGGATTTAAATATCACCATTACCACTTACTATGTTGAAATGTTATGCATATGTTGGGTTAAATAAAATTTATTTAGAAAATGATCTCGGTTATTTCTTTTTGGTTTATTGTGGCTATTGAAAAAATTTAAAGTCTATATGTGGCTTACACAGTATAAACTGCAGCTGGGAATTATGAAGAAAAGAAAAATGAAATATTCAGTCGAGATAGTTGATGTTCCCTTGAAGGAGCCTGGAGAAGCCTGGAGACCTGTATCTCCTTTTAAGTCCTGCTCTCTGGTTTTCTCCTCTAATCTCTCAGGAAATAATTATGTCCCTGTGCTGGAAACTGAGAAGACATGAGCACTGTATACAAAAAATGTACGAGGTCTAATTGCAAGGTAAGATGCTAACAATAGAAAAAAACTGGGTGTCGGGTACACTGGAATTTTCTGTACCGTCTACACATTTTTTTTTGTTGCAAATCTGAACTGTTCCAAAATTTAGAAGTTTATTTAAATATAAAAAGTGATACTGGGGACTTCCCTGGTGGTACAGTGGTTGAGAATCTGCCTTCCAATGCAGGGGTGTGGGTTGGATCCCTGGCTGGGGAACGAAGATCCCACATGCTGCGGGGCAACTAAGCCTGCATGCTCTAGAGCCCGTGCGCCACACCTAGAGAGACGCCCACGCGTCGCAAGGAAAGATTCCGCATGCCGCAACGAACATCCCACGTGCTGCAACTAAGACACAATGCAGCCAAATAAATAAATTTAACAATATATTTACATTAAAAAATGTGATACTGTGTGATTCCATTAATGTCAAATACAAAGACATAAAAGTCATCCTATGCTATTAGAAGTCAGGAAAGTGCTTACCCTGGGAGGCGTGTGTCTGGAAGGGTACACCAGGGGATATTGGGGTAGTGGTAACGTCCTGTGTCTTGATCTGTGTGTTGGTTACATGGGTGTGTTCCACTGTGAAAATGTATCGAGCTAAACACTCATGTGTACTTTCTGTATGTAATATTTTATTTCAATAAAAAGTTAAAAGTTAAAAAAACACGTATGCGGTCTAGACGATCCGATATGATGGTAGGAGGTATGTAATAAAGTAATGATTAATATACCAGTTCAAAAGTGATATGGGAAAAATGAAGCAGGCAAGAAAATAGGGAAGGTCCTACATACACACCCACAGTGGCATAAATATTCTGGGGCAGATAATGGCAGAAAAGGAAAATAAAGATTGACTATTATACCTTGAACCAAAAAAGATTAGAAAAACAATGTCATGATTCCCCCCCACCCAACACCCTCTAAATAAATTTTGCCCAAAACCCTCTAAATAAATTTTAAGTACTGGGTAACTTCAATAAAGTCTTGGTTGGGAAAATTCAATTGAAACAGGTCTGTTCTCTCCCCATCACCTTCGCAAAGGGGAAATACCAAGTCAGACTTTCTCCAACATCTATGTATTGTATGAGTCTCCTTAGATGTGTGTCTTCTCAGAGAACCACCATTGGGAATTATTTATCAGTTCTTCTGTTTTACTTTTATTCATTTATTCTTCAGATATCCTTCATGTTCAACCATTTGATATCTTTTAACCTTCCGTGGTTTTAAAGGTCAACTCTATTTGGTTAAAATCAATCACAGTCTTTGTTTTTTTAATTTTTTGATAAGAAGTGATTTATTACAATAGGACACTTGTGAGGCTTACAAGTGGGCGGGCAAGAGGGTGCCACGCCCAATCACAGTCTAAAACTGAAGAGCAGCCTAAATGGTAATCTTCACAACAGTATTCGAATGACAAAGGTGGAAAGTTCCACAGTTCTTATGCATGAACAAAATCCACCATCATGATAACGCCACAGATGAGAAGCCTGAAGCCTGAAACCATATACATCAAGTCTATATTGTCCGGCATTAGGATCTGCTTTCTTTTGGACAGATTTTAAATGTCCTGGGCAGCATTATGTGTCTTTTGTTTACCAATGTTATTTTTTTTAACCCTGAAGTCATATATGGTCACAGGTGAAAACCAGCTATCTATTTCATAGTAGAGATTCTACTTAATACCACATTCCTCAAACTGGGAAACCCTGTACTGAACAGGTCCAGAAATCTGTTTATTTTCCTGGTGACTGCATAAGATGTTTACTTTTTGTTGTTAAGATACAATTAGTGGGGCTTCCCTGGCGGGGCAGTGGTTGAGAATCCTTCTGCCAAGGCAGGGGACACGGGTTCGATTCCTGGTCCAGGAAGATCCCACATGCTGCGGAGAAACTAAGCCTGTGCACCATAACTTCTGAGCCTGCGTGCCACAACTACTGAAGCCTGTGTGCCTAGAGCCCGTGCTCCGCAACAAGAGAAGCCACTGCAATGAGAAGCCCACGCACCACAATGAAGAGTAGCCCCTGCTCGCCAGAACTAGAGAAAGCCCGTGCACAGCAACGAAGACCCAATGCAGCCAAAAATAAATAAATAAATTTTAAAAAAGATACAATTAGTGTACAATGAAAAGCACATGTAAGCATTCAGGGAATGACTTTGGAAAACTGCACATACTTGAGTAATCACCAGCTGAAACAAGATACAGAACATAATTATCTTTCCTCCAAAGCCCTCCTGCCTGTTCTAGTCCATCCCCTCACCTTCATCCCCAGACAAGCACTTTCTGATTTGTAAGTTACTAGAGAGACAGTATTCAGTACACATATATTAAGCCTTCGCTCATTGTTTTCACATATATGGCCTAACTCATTTTTCTCTATTGTTTGGAGAAACATTATGGGGAGAAAGGTGATTCAGTCCCCCCGTGGAACTGTGTACTATCTCTCTCTCTTTTTTTAAATTTATTTTTAATTATTTATTTATTTTGGCTGCGTTGGGTCTTTGTTGTTGTGCACGGGCTTTATCTAGTTGCGGCGAGCAGGGGCTACTCTTCGTTGTGGTGCGTGGGCTTCTCATTGCCGTGGCTTCTCTTGTTGCGGAGCACAGGCTCTAGGCGCGTGGGCTCAGTAATTGTGGCTCGTGGGCTCTAGAGCACAGGCTCAGTAGTTGTGGCACACGGGCTTAGTTGCTCCGTGGCATGTGGGATCTTTCTGAACCAGGGCTTGAACCCATGTCCCCTGCACTGGCAGGCGGATTCTTAACCACTGCGTCACCAGGGAAGTCCCTGTGTATTATCTCTTCATCCTTTTATTTCTGTCAAACATTCCTTTATATATTTTACAGAAATATTTTAAGTAGAGACACATCTCAACTTTTCCTATTTTGAAGAACTGTAATCTTTTATTGATTATCTGTAGAAATGCTTTAAAGTCTACATTGTCTGACATTAGGATCTGCCTTCTTTTGGAAAGTTTTTGCACATTGTGGGCATTTTATGTCTTTTGGTTACCAATGGCATAGTACCTTGCAGAGAGCCTTGTTCACTGAAGGAATCCAGTGACTTGTGACTAACACAAAACTGCAATTCTTCTTACGATTGTTAAACGATACCTAGTTATAGCAAAATCACTGGCTCTTATGTTGCTTGATGTAATACACAATCCCCCATGGGATATAATAAATATTCCTGTAGAGGCAAATGCAGGAAACAAAAACATAAATTTAAAGTGCTCTAGTGCTATAGACGCTATTACTACATCTTTATACCCAACTGACAAAATTTCTCTATGTCAAAAGCTCCCATTTTGTACTTTTCCCCAACATCCCTATGAATAACACACCTGTCAAGATAAGGTAAGATTTAAAAGTGAACGAGGATACATAGAGACTTAGCATAGTATCCAGCAATTTCCCCTTTGAGTTTCACCCAGAAGAACTGAAAGAACTTGGTAGTTCTATCCACATTCATGTTCATAGCAGCATTATTCACAGTAGCCAAAAGATGTAAGTCCCCTAAGAGTCCATTAATGGATGACTGGATAAACAAAATGTGGTATATATATCCAATGGAGTATTATTTAGCCTTAAAAAGAAATATTCTGTCACATGCAACACCATGCATGAAACTTGAAGGTATTCTACTATATGAAATAAGCCAGACACAAAAAGCCAAATACAGCTGTCCATCGGTATCCACAGGGGACTGTTTACAGGACCTGCCGGGGACAACAAAATCTGGGGATGTTCAAGTCCAAGAGTCAGCCATCTGGATCCAAGGTTCTGCAACCATGGATTCAGCCAACCATGGATCATGTAGCACCGTACTATTTACTGAGGAAAATTCCAAGTATAAGTGGACCGGCGCATTTCAAACCCATGCTGTTCAAGGGCCAACTATACAGTTCCACATACACAAGGTAAGGTAACTAGAGGAATCTATTTCATAGAGACTGAGATGGAAAGTGTGGTGGTGGTTACCAGGACTAGAGCAAGGGGCAACAGGAAGTTGTTATTTAATAAGTACCAAGTATCAATTTGGGATGATGAAAAACATCTGGAGATGGATGGTGGCAATAGTTGCATAACAATAAGAGTGTATTTGGGAATTCCCTGGTGGTTCAGTAGTTAGGACTCTGCTCTCTCACTGCCCAGGGCCCGGGTTCAATCCCTGCTTGGGGAACTAAGATCCTGTACGCCACACGGCGGCCAAAAAATAAAAAAATAAATAAAAGAGTATACTTAATGCCACTGAACTGTATGCTTAAAATGGTTAAGACAGTAAATTTTACTTGATGTGTATTTACAGTAGTAGAAAACTGTGAGTAGAGGATTAGTAGTAGTATTTAATGGATCCTCCAAAAATAATAGATCTGGGGGGAAAAAAATTTTAAACCAGTTTGGTTGGCAGTGCCTTTCTTAGAGACCCAGCTGTATAAAAACCTGCCCATAAAAGGACAGTAAAGTGCTACAGGTTCCTTTAGTAATATTAAATGTATATATATCAGCTGTTTATGTAAAATGGACATTTTAAATCAATTTGCAAATCAAAAGCCAGATTTTTTTAAAAGGCTAGTTTTTTTTTAAACTACTAAACTCAGACCCCAAATGGAGAAATGTAGAGTGTAAAAAAAGTGAATATAAAAAAACAAACTGGGCTTCCCTGGTGGCGCAGTGGTTGAGAGTCTGCCTGCTAATGCAGGGGACACGGGTTCGAGCCCTGGTCTGGGAAGATCCCACATGCCGCGGAGCAACTAGGCCCGTGAGCCACAACTACTGAGCCTGCGCGTCTGGAGCCTGTGCTCCACAACAACAGAGGCCGCGATAGTGAGAGGCCCGTGCACCGCGATGAAGAGTGGCCCCCGCTTGCCGCAACTAGAGAAAGCCCTCGCACAGAAACGAAGACCCAACACAGCCAAAAATAAATAAATAAATAAATAAATAAAAGATTACTATTTAAAAAAAAAAACTGTTTAGCTAGCATTTCAAAGACTAAAACACTGAACAAAACACCTAACACAAAACAGTATTTTTAAATGCCCACATGCAGGGTCACTCCTGTAGGCGGCCGGCACAGGGAGGTCAGTAGCCTCACAAGTACAGCTGCCTCAGCCATTCAGAAACAGGAACGCCCTGTTCCCAGGCAGGCACCAGAGGGTAGGCCAAATGCAGTGGGTCATGCAGGGAGAGCATCGGACACACATCACTGAGAGCCGGTGGTTGGGGAGGGAAGGTGGGCTTTGACACAAATCAGCCACCAAGAAGTGCTTCAAGGAAGAAGCCCACACAATACAGTGTTCTGTATTCCCAGCTGAGGGGAGCTCAGTAGTTCCTGGAGCTGCCCTTGTAGATATTTGGGCTCCAATCTGCCTGGCTGCTGAGGCATCACATGGCCTTCCAGGCCAGCGCAGGGGCCTGGTGCCCCCAGAGTCACCATAGGCTGAACGGTGTACCTGTCTAAACATGTTCCGTGACCAAGAACTCTGGGCTTTGCTCTAGAGACAAGACGTGATAGATTCAGGCGGAAGGATATCCGCAACCTGTCCCTTAACTTTTCCATTAACATTGAGATAAGGATGAAATTGATTCCACTGACGAAAGTGATTCGTAATGGTGAAAGGCACTGTGTTCCAACGGGTCACAAGTGAACTGGTTCAGAAGCTCAGGGTGCAGATCTCTCGTCCCCTCATAGAGCACAAACACAAGCTGACCCTGTTCCGCCCTTCACTCTGATGAATAATCTTCCCCACTCCTCGCCTCAAAGCTCCTGTACTAAAGAGATGCCTTTCTGTTGGTACACGCCGTGGAAAGACATACTGCTCAGGGGCAATAATGTCTTATATAATGTCCCCATCACCAGGGACGCACAGGCCACCCTTTATGTGACAAGTGACAGGGCAGTCAGAGGGAGAGAAGGAGGCAGGAAGACAGCTGCCTGTGAGAGTGGCAGGTCTGGGTAAAGAGTGAAGAAAGGGCCAGAGCTGCACTGACTGCACGGTGCCAGAAAGGCCAGGGGACAAAGCCAATGGGAAACCCAACGGACGGCACCACTGGGGGCTGAGGCAGACAGCCAGCTCCGAAGTCGTCTGGGATAGAAAAGGCCAACATGAAGTACCCAGGAAAGCTGGGGAACAGTCACAGCCATTCCCATCATCATTACTGTTTGGCCACAGCGGGGCAATCATGCAGTCAGTCTCCACAGCTGTGTCCCCTTATGGTGGTGGTCAATTTACCTCATGATAGTGCACTAATTTCACTGTTTCTGATGATACTTAGCACTTTCCCACTGGGGTATCCATTCCCTGTCAAACATAACCTCTCCTAAGACAGGGGCGGCTCTGCCACTTCCCTGGGGGGACTTGGTTCTTTTTGTCACCTGGGCCTGTTTTGTGGCTCTTCTGACTACAGACTGATTTCTGGGTCTCTGGGTCAGTGTGTTGCTGAGGAGTTGACAATGGGCATTGTGGTATTCACAAGTCCCAGTACACTTTGTACAAGGGAAAAGGTATTAAGACTTCAATGAATTAAAAAAAAAAAAAAGACTTCAATGAAAGACATTAATTTAAAAGGTTTCAGGGTAGCAACTAAAGGAAAAGTAGTGGAGCATATAAATTTCAATCATCGACAGTTAAATCATCTGCATGAAAATACACTAACAATGTAGAGAAAGATGGAAAATGAGATAAATATGGAAAAAATAAGATGATACACAGAAACCCAAATTTATTAGTAATTTATTATATTATACAGTAAATGCTCCAAGTAAAAGAAAAGGATTTTAAGATTGGATAGCAAAAACGTAGGTATTTTTAAAGTCCACATAATGTCTGTGTATAAAGTGACATAAAAAAATTAAGCATAGGACTTCCCTGGTGGTACAGTGGTTAAGAATCTGCCTGCCAATGCAGGGGACATGGGTTTGATCCCTGGTCCGGGAAGATCCCACATGCCCTGGAGCAACTAAGCCCGTGCGCCACAACTACTGAGCCTGTGCCCTAGAGCCCTCGAGCCACAACTACTGAGCCCGTGTGCCACAACTACTGAAGCTTGTGCAGTCTAGGGCCTGCATGCTGCAACTACCGAGCTGTTGTGCTGCAACTACTGAAGCCCGTGGGCCTAGGGCCCATGCTCCGCAACAAGAGAAGCCACTGCAATGAAAAGCCTGTGCACAGCAACGAAGAGTAGCCCCTGCTTGCTGCAACTAGAGGAAGCCTGAGCACAGCAACGAAGACCCAATGCAGCCAAAAAATAAATTAAAAATTAAAAAAAAATTAAGCGTAGTATAAGATTGAGAAATTAAGGAAAAGCAAACTGATATAACTACTGATACACTTACTGTTGAGCCTCATTAAGAAGTAGGACAGCAGGTATCCTTGTTCCCTCTTCTTGCCCCAAACATGGGCAAATGTCTGGGGAAGAGCTTTCATTACTGGATTCCAGATGCTTTTCTGTCTTTCCACCCAGCCTGGCCACTACTGTTCTGCCTCTTCCAGGAAGCCACGTCTCCATCACCAAAACTGTTGGACCAGTGACTTGATTATTCCCTTCCTCCAAGGAAAGTTAGCCTGTTTGTATTGGTTCCCTTTGTCCCTTTGTCCCTGAGTCTCTCAGGGGTGACACAGAGGGCCCATGTCGAGTCTGTACTACATTGGGTTGTCTTACAGGAGAGGAATGCTGAGGTTGTGGAATTTATTTCAGTTTCTTTGCAGTAGTAACCAAGCCTGCTTGTTGTCTCAATGGGAGAGATGATCTCATCTTTCCACTTTCCTCACTGCATTTCTCAATTCTGAGAAAAAAAGGGATCAGAGCCTTGTATTCACATGTACAACATGATGAGCAGGAGCAAGAGCGATGCACGGAGGAGGATCTTCAGCAAGCTCCTGGTTCACACATCAACTTGGCTTTTGGAGAATTTTCACATGAAAATGACACCTTGTCAACCACTACAGAACAAGAGTTGGGACGAAATCTGCTTCATGGATCTCAGTGAGCACTTGTTGATGACACTATCACTAGGAATCCAAGCAGCAGAATAAGGCCAACCTGCATTTAAACCTCTAACATGACCCATGAGGTCTCAGACTCAGGCAACTGCAACAAATTCTGCTGGAAATATAGGTCTTATTTCAGAAAATCAGAATGTCATCCAGGGCTAGTATATAATCCATTACACTGCATTCAAGGGAGTTAAGACTAACCTGCTGATAATTCAGTGTCACTGCCAATAATTAAAGAGGTCAACAGACAGGCCAAATAGCAATAGGCATACACAAGAAAGAACCAAACATGACACATTACTCCACATATAAATATGTATAAATGAAGGTTCAGAGGTTAATTCCAGTCCAGGCTTTGTTTTAAGCTTGATTTGGATTATCATTACAATGGTTTGATTAGCCTCAAGAAAGTGTCATCAAGAAGCTGCACCCTGGTGACTTCCCTGGTGGTGCAGTGGTTAAGACTCCACGCCCACAATGCAGGGGGCCCGGGTTCAATCCCTGGTCAGGGAACTAGATCCCAGATGCATGCCACAAGTAAGAGTTTGCATGCCACAACTAAGGAGCCCACCTGCCACAACTGAGACCCAGCAGAACCAAATAAATAAATAAATAAATATATATTTAAAAAAAAAAAAAGCTGTACCCTGATTGGCATACATGATGTAACCCAAGGCTGCTGGAGCATGAGAACTGTGTAACCTTTCATCAGAGGCTGAAATGAGGTTTTTATTATTAGATAAAGTCCTAGGAAGGCAGAACCTGGGTTCTGGCTAACTGACACCTGGCATGATGTGGGGTGCAGGAAGCTTAAGACTGGGGAGGGTGCAGAGGTTAGGCATACCTGCTGGTAAATGCATCAGACCTGGTAATGCAGTAGCTGGGTTCATTGGTGGCACATAAATGAGGGACTGGCTAGTTCTGGTGGCAATAATGGTGCATTTGGTACACCTGTACTGAGGACATTACTGACAGCTAGTAGAATTGAGCCAATAAAAAATCCTGACAGATCCTGTTCAATTTCTGTAATTCCCAGTGGTGACAAAGATGGGGGAGTAACTGAGGAGAGATGAACCTCCGTAAAGCCATCTTTAAGAGGAATAATAGGTGTACTAGTCATTTGTCTGTGTCTGAACCCAAAGCCCACCTTCAGGAACTGCCAGTCACGGCATCAAGCAGCACACATTATCAGGAACAGCCAGTCACATGAGTTTTTCACTTTTCAAGCACTTGGACTGGAGGACAAACCCAGAGGGAGGACATGTCACCTACAGCAGACGTTGCTTGATCCAGACACATGACATGATTGTTTTGCATGGGTGTGGAGCTGAATATGGGGGTGAAAAGGAACAATCATTGCTCTCACCCTCTTCCTGCAAGGCCTGAGGTTGAATGTCCTCCACAGGTGTCGGGGTGTTGTTTCTCCCACAAAGGTCAGGAAATCAGGGTGTCTCACATTAGTAGATGAAATCTCACTTCCTCTCCACTCATCCCATGCTTGACCCTGACCCTGAAAGGATTAGGTGTGAGAGAGGACAAGGCCATCTTTACAAGATTTACAGAGATGTACTATATCCTCCACTTTGGCCATTGGGACTTGATGTAGATGGACTTGGTGAGCCTCATACATAGTCAAGCAGTTCCTGTCTTCACAATATAAGACCAGGTCCATCCAACAGGAAAAACCAGGGGGTCCAAAGAGGATTAAGTGTGAATCCTGTAGGCCCACTTTTGGCCAGGTTGTGACCTGGAAAATGTAGCAACTAGACTGGCCTGGCCTGATGATGAGGGGAAGACGTATCACTGCCCAGGAAAGGTCACGGCCAAATGACAAATGTTCAAAATAGACCTTTGGGACCACCTGGAACACTATCCTTTCTCAGAAACCCTAAGATTTCAGACTCAGGGTAGCATTTCCCATATTTACTACACTCCATTTCTCTTGCCTGTGAATCACCCCATGTTTATTAAGCATGAGCAACAATCTAATGGAAAAAAATGATGACTCTACAATATTTCTCACATTCCTAATGTTCTTCTCCACAGTGAGATCACAAGTGATCATCAAAGTACTCAAGAGATGTACAGTTTTCCAGAAATCTTTTATCAGTAGAGTTCCTCTGCATTGCAAGATCTCCCATATTTAGGGAATATATATTTCCCTTAGCAAACAGTAAAGTGCTTTCCATGTTTCTTAATAGTATGGCTTCACTGTGAGCCCTAACAGGCTGGGTTGTGAGACGGATGGCTTTCCCACATTCCTTATGCTTGAAGACCATCTCTCCAGTGTGCTCTTTTCACGTCAAGTGTATTAGGGCCACTGAGGGCTTTCCCACATACCTGACATCAGTTAGACAAAGTGATTTCTTTCAAGACAAACGAACTAAGAGAATTGAAGGCTTTCTCACATATTCTTCATTTATAGGATTTTGCTAGAGGGTGAGTTTTTCCTGAGGAATTGGAATAACTGAAGGATTTCTCACATTGTTTACATCCTCAGGTTTCTTTCTCTCCACCATGAGTTTGGACATGTTTAGAAAGGTCTGATTTCCAAGTGAAGGCTCTCCCACATTTCTCACATTTGTAAGGTTTTATTCCAGAGTGAATTGTCTTGTGACGATGAAGGTATAAGGAATGTTTAAAGGATTTTCCACACTGATCACATAGAAAGGGCCTCTCTCCAATGTGAGATTTTCTATGGTCCCTAAACTGAGATCTGACAAAAAATTTTCCACAGTCTTCACATAACAACTTTCTAGCATGAGTTTTCATGTGTTCAGTGAGTACAAAAGGCCTGATGAAGGCTTTACCACATTCCGTACATTTATATGGTTTTGTTCCAGTGTGAATTCGATTGTGAATCTTAAGATATGAAGAACTTTTAAAGAATTTTCCACATTTTTCACAAGGAAAAGGCCTCTCTTCACTATGAGATTTTATATGTTCTTTAAGTCTATAGGAAGTAAGGAAGGCTTTCCCACACTCCCTACATTCATGCACTTTTATTTCACTATGATTTTGCATGTGATCATTAAGGAATAAGGGATAAAAATAGGATTTTCCACTTTCCTTATATATAAAGGGCCTCTCTCCAGTATGAGATTTTATATGGCTCCTAAGGTGATAAGCTCTAATGAAGGCTTTCCCACACTCCTTACATATAAAGGGCCTCTCTCCAGTATGAGATTTTATATGGCTCCTAAGGTGATCAGCTCTAATGAAGGCTTTCCCACATTCCTTACATATAAAGGGCTTTTCTCCAGTATGAGATTTTATATGCCTCTTAAGTTCATAAGCTATAACAAAAGCTTTCCCACATTCCTTACATTTATAGGGTTTCTCTCCATTGTGGGTTCCCATGTGAATTTTAATGGATATATGATATTTGTAGACTTTCCCACACTCCTTACATTCATAACTTTTTTGTGTGGTGTGATTTCGTACAGGTATACCACGCCTTGTGGAGTGAACAGAAGCTCTCCCATGTTCCCTCTGTTCACAGCGTTTTTCCCCATTCTGAGTTACTACTTGTGCCTGAAGAGAAGGCTGATTCACACAAGCTTCCTCACCATCACTGCATTCCAAGGCTTTCTCTCCCACGCTGGTTTTCCCGTCCACAATATTTGGAGTCAGGATGATGGCTTTTCCACAGTGATTAAACACAAAATGCTTCGC
This sequence comes from Eubalaena glacialis, assembly GCF_028564815.1. Taxonomy (NCBI): domain Eukaryota; kingdom Metazoa; phylum Chordata; class Mammalia; order Artiodactyla; family Balaenidae; genus Eubalaena; species Eubalaena glacialis. The sequence goes on from NC_083719.1 coordinate 180,407,639, forward strand.
AACCGTAGAGGTTTTCTTCTGCAGAGTAAGGAAGCTTTTTCCATACTCATTATGCTCGTAAGTGTTGCCTCCATTTTGAGTTCTCCTGCCTGTCCTAAGGCTCAAGTGTTCACTGAAGTCTTTCCTATATTGCTCACAATTACAGAGTTTCCATCCATTGTGGATTCTTGCCTGTGGATGGATAGATGAATGATGATGCAAAGATTGCTCAGACTCATTAATTGATCCTACTCATCTCAAACTTGAAACATCATTACAACGATGAAGATGACCACTTCTACTACATTCATACACCTCTGCCCTGTTGATTTCTTTCAAGTTGAATGATGGAATCCTTCTGCCAGAATGATGTTCCATCTACTCCAACCTTCAAATAATCCTGTACAGCTTCATGGATTGTTGTAAAATCTCAAACGTCCTGTTACATATGTGGAAATGAGGACTTATGGGAACTCTGAAGCAATAAGTATCAAGCTAGGTTTAGGATATCCCCAAATTCATCCTATTCAGAGTATCTCACCATAGACATTGCTCTCCCCTGGGTGACTGCCACCTATTGCAAACATCTATCACTTGTGCTCATGCTATAAATGAAATTCCCTTTCTTTTCTGAACGTGGAAAAAGAGAAATATGATGTTTTAAACTTACCAATGTTACTGTTTCCATCCCAACAGATGTTTCTCCCCCAAGATTATCCTGCTGAATTGCTGAGCCTTTGGTTTTAAGTTGCATTTCCCATAAAAAAAGATAACAAATATAAGAGTTTGTAGAAAGAAACAGGAGGCTGAAGGAGTTAAAAATAATAATACTCATTTGTATTGGTTTCCAAATTAAAGATGTTAAAAATATCAATACATACATACTAGATTTGAGGAGTTTGGCTATGCCAAATATTTAACAATGATAGGAATGCAGAGTCAAAATTCAGTACCTGATTAAAAACAATTCTATGAAAATTAAATATGATGTGGAAAAAAACCTGAATATTATCAGTGAAGGAAAAGAGGAATGTTTGGAAAAATAGCCTACATCAAAATGATAAAGTTAAAAAAAGAAACAGAACAAGCCATTTCGGAAAAAGAAGATGTGGTACATATGTACAATAGCATATTACTCAGCTGTAAAAAAGAATGAAATAATGTCATTTGCAGTTACATGGATGGACCCAGAGATTATCATATTAAGTGAAGTAAGTCAGACAGAGAAAGACAAATATCATATGATATCACTCATATGTGGAATCTAATTTAAAAAAATGATACAAATGGAACTCATTTACAAAACAGAAACAGACTTAAAGATATCAAAAACAAACTTATGGTTACCAAAGGGGAAATGTGGGAGGGAGGGATAAATTAGGAGCTTGGGATTAACATACACACACTACTATATATAAGATAGATAACAACGACCTAATGTATAGCACAGGGAACTCTACTAAGTATTCTGTAATAACCTATATGAGAAAAGAATCTGAAAAAGAATGAAAATATATATATATATATATGTATAACTGAATCAGTTTGCTGTACACCTGAAACTAACATAACATTGTAAATCAACTATACTCCAATAAAATTATATTAAAAAAAGAAAGAACAAGCCATTTTATGAGCTCATAAGAAATTGTGAGTAAATGTGAAGTATGTACGTATGACAACTTGAATATATCCTGAAACATCAGAGACCAGTGACCTCAGCCTTCTGTGAGAAAGCACATCTTAACAAGTTTCCTCATCATTATTCCAAAGACACTGAAATTTTCATTGATCAGGAATCACTCACCTTGGAGGACTCCTCTTCTTTCCACTGTCCTCAAATCATCTTGTTCCAACCAAGAGATCAGAGTGGGTTTCAATGATTGATACCCTGTTTATGAGGAAAGATAAATTAATGAAAGAAGCTCCAGAAAAATAGAAGAAACTGTCCAATGAATCAGCCCCTATATGTCTAAAACTGTGGTAAAACTATTTCAGAAGAGATAAAACAGGAAATTCACCTCCTTCTGTTCGCCACAAAGACTGTTTCTCTCTGGCCCCTGAAGCCCACATTCAGATTGATATAAACAATTACAAAGCTTAAGACTTTTTTCAATACAGGAAACAAAGTAAGTGCAAAAAATGATGTTCATTCACATGGAGAAACCAATATACCAATGAGTGTCAAACTTTGGTGTCCATGAGAACCAAGTCCAGTGTCTGTCACACCACAGATGACTGGGTCCCAATGCCGCAGTTTCATTCAGTAAGTGAAAGGTGGAGTCTGAGAATGCACATTTCTAAGAGCGATGGTGATAATGCTAGTCCTAGAAGCACATTTTCAGATGCCAACCGAATTAAAACCCATTCACGTGAAGAACAGTGTCTGTTAGTTTCCATTATATTCATATGTAACATCACCCATGCTGCAACACAGTAAGTGCATCACATATATCTGTTCCCTAAGAGGCTACAGGAATGATGGCAGCCTTACCTGCTGTGGTCAGGTTCTTGTAGTTCTCCAGCATCACATCTCTGTATAGCTTTCTCTGAAAGGGGTCCAGTAAAGTCCACTCTTCCTGGGTGAAGTCCACAGCTACATCAGCAAAGGTCACTGAGTCCTAAACCATCACACACATACTAGCTTCAGTAAAGTAAGCCCTCCACCAATGGTAGGGACTGGAGACGGGTGACCCATGATTCAAGGTCTCTCATCATCTCCCCCAGGACACACTGGTCCTAGGTTCTCTTCTATCTACACTCACTCATGATTGATATCCTTCAGCTACAGCTCTAATGGAACATGTAATACATGAACTTATCTCAATAGAATGAACCTTAAAGTGTTTTGTTTCTCTCCTGTAGCATAGTCCTAAGCCAACTGGAAGCACTGGTAAACGCTGATGAATGAATACATTCTTTGAGAAATGCACAGTCATCTTCCTTACTGTGTAAGAGCACCAAGCAAAACAAAAAATATGCAGTCACCATCATGAGAGGCAAGATTAGGAGGTCATTACTGAAATACTGAGATTATTCAGGGTGATGTGTCACCAGTATGAGCCTCCACTTAGGGAGGGAATTCATCAGGGACTGAGTCCTGCAGTGGCTTTATTTCTTTAAGAAGCTCTGGACACAGGTCTACCAAGACAGAATGTGTCCATCTGGTGGATACAGTAGCTCATTTTTTAGGAGAGACTTTCTTCTTACCCGAGAACAACTTCTCAAACACTCAGCCATTATCCTTTCTGCCTCTATCTTTTCCTCAGGAAGGTGAAAGTGTCCTTAGAACACCTAGGAGAAAAGAAAGAAGGCATGAGTACCCAGAGATGATCATAATTCCCACAGTCACTGCCTGGAAGTCATTCAACTCTAGCTCGAAATTCCCAATTATCCTTGCACACTCAAGAAATCTCACATATATACACATCACTGCTGTGAAATGCCAGAGTAGTCCTGTCTCACCTGGAGCCAGAAAAGGGGATGGTGAGCCATGCTGCCCATCAGAAAAAGAGTAATGGGTTCATTTTACAGGGGAGGAACCTTAAGACCTGAGTAATGTGACTCTTCATTTGTCAAGGCAATAAAATACACAAATAAGATTATGCAGCAACTCTACCTAAATGCGTATACCAGAAAGCCGAGTTAGAGAACAGCATTATCTGGCTCCCTTCAGCAATTCCTAGATGAACCAGAAGCATGACTGCTCAGGCCCAGACCAAAGGACTGGCAGATCCTAAAGTAGAGTATCTGAAAAAGGACATTAACAAGGACTTCTCATGGGACATATAGCTGTCATGTTGCAATGATGGTGAAATTTGCCTGAAAATTCCTTTCTTTGATGTCAAGATCATGTCAGGCAGCTTATGAATACAAGTGGACAGGACATCTCTATCCCCCTGGAGATCGGGTTACCTGGAGTCCTGCTTCATATCAATCATTAATCAACAAATATTAGTTATCTCACACACAACATCATAAATTAGCTCTTTCTATGTAGATAACATAGTTACTAAAAGAGTATGCTCTACAACAAAAATATCAGTAACATCAATTATTATTCATTGAGGACATTATGTACCAGATATCTCATTAGGAGCTTACAGCTTACCTATATGTTTGAAACAACTTGAATATTGGAATCTACTCTTTCAACTGTAAATTATGTATGCTCTAAGCAGAAATTAAGTATATATGATAAAAATTTAGTGTCCAGTAAATTTAAAACCCTTCAAATGAAAAAAATGTAAAATAGCTCAATTTTTAAATTGACTAAATGTTTAAGTAATATTTTAATATATATGGGATAAAATAAAATATATTCATATAAATAATCTTCATTTTTGTTTATTGTGGGTACTGAAAATATTTTCATTATATATGTGATCTATACATTATATTTATATTGGAAAAGCACTGGTGTAGGTTGCTGCTGGGCTTATGAAGGGAAAAAATAAAACAGTCTATTCGGTCAACATCCTTGAGCTTCTCTTGATGGATGTTGGAGAAGTTTGAAGCTCTAGGCCTCCTTTAGTTCTTATCACTGGATTATTCCTTTCTTTCAATGACTTTGTGCTAGGCAATCAGTTGAGAGCAGTAACATATACAGAAAATATTCTAGGCATTAAATATCCACCATTCTTATTAGGGAAGATAGACAATAAACTAATAATTGATATATCAATTCATTAGTAACATGGGAAAACAATCAAGCAGGTAAAAAAAATAAAGGGTATCCTACACACACACACACACGCACACGCACACACACACACCCCCCACATATATTCTGTTAGTTCCTGGGCCAGATAAAGAAAGAAAGGGGAAATCATTAGGTCTTCCACACTTGGTCAAAAAAAATTAGAAAAAAATTTATCAAACTTTTTACAAAAGAATTCAGAATACATGAAAGTACTGGGAAGCCTCCATGGGTCTCCGTTTGGAAACACTCAAATCAAACAGGTCTGTACTCTTTCCTTGCCTTGGACAAGGAGCAAGGCCCTGTCATACTTAGCCCAACATTTGTCTATTTTATGAATCTTTTCAGACAATCACCTTTTCATATTATTTTTCAGTTCCATTTTTATGGAACTGAAAAATTTGCTTTTATGTTTATTTACTTCTTCCACAGACTTTCTTCATGTTTCTTGTCTTTTAACATTCTGTATTTAAAAGTTAACTTCTTTTTGTTAAATATCAATAACCTTTAATATATCAAACACAGACCACCAGGCCAAATGCTGGTCTACAAAACGGTATACGAATGATGACAATGAAAGTTCCACAGTTCATTACCTATGAACCTATGAACCATATTCATCCTCACTGTCCCCACAGTCCTTATTCTTCAGTAGAGAAGACTAAAACCCATACATACATGAGGTCAAAAAAAATCATGTGTCTAGACTCCCTTATAACTGTACTTACTACTAGGGGTCTCAAACCAGGAGTCCTTAGGCTGAGTAAGTTTAGTGAGGCGGTACCTGCTAAAATGTTTTATTTTTCTGTTTATTTTGTAGTTGGATATAATTAATGTCTAATCAAATACACAGATCTTAAGTATTTAATGGATGAATTTTGATAATTGCATATACTTGTATAATCACCAGCCTAAACAAGAAACAGAACATATTTATTTCCCTGGAAAGCCTTCTTGTCCCTTTCCATCCATTCCTTACTTCTTGCGCTCAGACAAGCACTTTCTGATTTCATTGTTACTAGATACATTATGCTATATATGTATATTAGGCAGTTAATACAGCATTTTCAAACGTAGGTCCTAACTGATTTTTCGTGTACTGTTTAGTGAAACTATGGGCAAAATACATTAAAATCTCGCACTAGAATTTTGAAATTGTTTATTTCTTCTTCCACTTCTTTCAAGTAATGCTTTATATATTTGCAACAATATTATTGAGTGGATACACATTTGATTTTTTATATTTTTGGAGAAACAGATTTGTTTATCATGATCTCTATCTGTACTAATGCTTCTTGACAACGTTGTCTGACATTAGGATCAGCTTTTTTGGGGAGAGTTTCTTTTTTTGGCATATCATTGGTAGCACTGTATCTGTTTTGGATGCCAGTGTCTGCCAGTACAAAGAGTGGCACGGTGTCTGGCACACCAAAGGCACCCACTGACTGGTGACTGACAGAGTGGAGCTCCTTCACATCACTCTTCAAGTACACCTAGATTATACCTAAATAACTGTTCATAACACAACATATATCTGTTTTCAGAAATGTATTTGATTACTCTAAGAATGTAAGGGTGGGAGGAACACCATCTTCTTTCAAGCACTCACACCAGCGTCGGCTTATCTGCACACCTGTCACTTGTTTCCCACAGCCTCCTTATATGGACACTTAGTGCTCTAGGTCCTGCACTGGCAGTGGCACCCCAATTCCCTCTCCACATCTACATCCCGGTCATGGCTTGCCTGCATTCCAGAGGGGAGCTTCCTCCTTGCCCAGTGACTGTTAACTAGTTCTGGCCCTGGCAACCTAGCAAATTTCCTCACATTCAATGGGTTGCCATGATACCTTCTCTAACAAGGTCTGAAATCAATCTTGGGGAGAGGGCCCCACTATAAGCTTGGCCTTCCTTAGGTACTCTCCATGAACTCTAGAATATATGACAGAATTCTCTTTACAACTTTCTACTATACTTCTCCTGTTTAAATCAAAGTATGATTTCTGTCTCTTCATTTCATGCAGACTTATACACAATAGTGAAGATAGGTGATCCCTGGAGACAAAGTAGTAAAGATGACATTTTGGGATATGTTTGGTCAAACCTTTGGACTCAAGCATAGAGCTAAAAGCCTTGCCAATGGGAAAGACATTCACAGAATTACAACTGTCAAGCTATCACCTATGATGATTATGGTACAGCTCTTGCCTTGGGAGACCAGGTGAATGCTACACTTAACGGTACAACAATAATGGTGATTATAATGGTTGTGGTGAGAGATGGATTCTTTTGAGTGTAGTTGCCCAGACAATGACAAGCTCAGATCTGCTATCTCAAGTCAAAGTCTGAAACCAGAGAGATTCCATGACAGGTTAAAAACTCATTTCATGTGGTCACATGGGAAAGATATTGCTAAAAATCAAATGCAGAGTTCAAGTATTCAACCATACTTAAAAGTCAGTCTCACATACTTTTTCATGTGAAAATGAGGCACCGATCAGGGAAGAATGAGACAGGAAACTTGAAATGGGGACATCTACGGGGACCCTGATGACACTCACAATATTGAACCCCCAAGACACTCTGAGCCTCCCTTATCAGGGAAGTAGCTTGCTCTTAGGTTTCTGAAGATACTAGCCTTCCTCTGCTTGACAAATGTGTGATAATCTCACTTACAGCAGATGCCTTGGAAGGAATGCTCATTCTTGAGACCCACCACAATTACCTGCCGTTGCCTCTGGACACACAACTAGTGCAAAATCCAAGGGGACAAGACAGTATGCAACATAAGGTAGGAGAAAACAGCTTACATACAAAATAAGCCCAACTCTGCAAATGTGTATCAAAAGAGTTTGGCGAACATGTAAACTCCTAGGAGTTCCTAAGGGATTAAGCTCAGGCAGTTCCAGTGAGTGCAAGTAAATTGTATGATAGGCTGCCAAGGCTCTTTCAACACCTGAGTACAGTTGCACTACCTCCTCTTCCTCAGTCCATGTCTATGGCTTCCTGTGGTATTCCTTACACCCAGCTGGCTGAGACAAAACCTGGTTTATAGATGGGTGTGCATAGTAAGCTAGTTACACCTGGAAGTTTAGAGCTGAAGCTCTATATCCTTACTGAAGGGATGACCCTGAAAGGCAGTAGTAATTAAAAATCTTCCCAGTGGCAGAAATTCAAGCAGTATATTTGGCTGTCGCTAGGTCTGGAGTGAAAAACAGCCATATGTATGGATACACATTGCTTCACAAACAGTTGTCAATCATTTGACTGGAGAGTCAAAGATGTGAATGGAACAAGATTGGAAGGTTGATGACAAGAAAAGTAGTCTGGGAAAAGGTATATGAAAGGATGTCTCTGAATGCACATAGACTGTAAAGTTATTTGTGCCCTATATGAATGCCCACCAAGAGCAATCCACTATAAATAAGACTATTAATAATCAGGTGGACAAAATGATGCAGTCCATAGATGTCAATTACTTTTCCCAGCCAAAACAGTGTTTCCTCAATGGGTCCATGAACCAAATGGCCATGCTAATGGGGATAAAGCCTATCTGTGGGCTCAACAATATGGACTTCCCTTTTCCATGGATGACCCAGCTAACACTACTGTTGTGTGCCTGGGAATGAACATTTGGGTCACTCCACCAGGTACATAACCCAGACCAGGTGAGGGTCTCATTGAGGGCAAGGGAAATGTGAAACTGATTGTTGAAGAAGTAACCCATGGATGTCAACCACAACCTCAAGACCAATTAGAGAAACAAGAACCGTAGTACTTTTGCACATTTTCTCTTTGCTTATTATATGCATGCATTTATTTAATGCATATGTTTATTTATATAAACTAACGATTCATTTCTATCTCCTCCCCATTTTAATTTTATACATAAGGTGTTAGAGGTTAACATTACCATTTAGTCTTTTTTTTTTTTTTTTTTTTTTCCATTTAGTCTTTAGGAAACTATATCTGGAAGTCTGTGAACAAATGTGAGGAATTCAGTTTTCTTCACTATGTCTTAATCATTCAAGCACTGACTATAATATACCTTCTAGTAAATCAACAGATGAAGGAATAACTTCATCAAGTAAAATTCTCTCAATTTTACCTTCTATAAAACTCTCAAATCATTTCATTTATTTCCTTTTCCATAATAATAATCCAATTGTAATTTACCACCATCGTGTTTTAAAGCTTATTTATCACAAGCTTCTAGGTTGACTCCATGCATTCACTCTCACACTTTCTGAAGACCATTCTCAAACTAGGAGTTGTAAGTAGATTCAAATTACTCCTTTGATTAAAATATTTCCTAAGTTTCCCATGGCCTTAGAATATAATTCAGAGTAAGTAATTCCCTTGGCCCTGTCCCCCACTCTCCAACATACCTCCCAACACTCTCTGGTTCTGCTCTGCTTCAGACAACCCACTTTCCTCACTTTAGGAAATACACTGAATTCGCAACTTCTCTGGAATTTTGCTCATGAAGTTCCTTCATCTGAAATGTTCTCATTCATTCTACACCTCCTCACCTTAGCTAAACAACCTGATTAGCTAAGTCATATCCATGCTTTCATTCTCAACTTAAATATCAACACCTCCCAATATATCTTCTCCCCTCATATTAAGCCATTATTATGTCCAGATAACAAACTTGCCAACAATCACTTAAAATGTCTTCCTAAGTAAACTGTAAACCCCTTAGAAGCAATACTATCCTTATTTCGATCTCCATTGTTTCCTTATTTCTGGAAGACAGCCTAGCTCATTAGGTGGACTGTCAGAATTGCCAATCCCCACACAAATGTTACAGCATAGATATGCACAAATTGAAGTAAAACAAACAAAAAACTGCAACACAAAATGAAATAGGAATCATATAAAATGTCTGTGCACAATACAAATCAAAACACTGTACTTCTGAAAACGTATTTGAGTACTCTTAGGAAGAAAGTGGACTGGATATCGACTTTTTTTTTTTTTCCCCCTCATCTCGCAGCTTGTGGGATATTGGTTTCCTTGACCAGGGATTGAACCCAGGCCCCCAGCAGTGGAAGCATGGAGTCCTAACCGCTGGACCACCAGGGAATTCCCTGGATATCATTTTTGAAAATAAGTGCCTTGAAGTCAAAACTAAAATGTGTTCCTTATGTTTCTCCAGAATAATTTTAATCCTATTTTAATGTTGACTTGGAAACTACCAAATGGCACAAGATTTATGGAAGGGATTTATATACCCAGAAAAATTAACCGTGTTTTGGCCCTTTGACCTAGAAACCCAACCTTAAAATCTAGTCCTGAAGATGAACCTCTACAAACGTGAAACAACATACACAGAGGATCACTGTTAGTAGTGCTAAATCACAGATGCCAGAATAATTGGTAAAGGTTCTTAGAAAACAAGATATTCTGAGTGTCAAAATATTACCCCACATATTACTTTCTTATTCAAGAAGAAAGTAGTTTACCTTTAAAATACAGGTCTCTGGTGATCATTACCTTAAGTAATCAAATGTAGCATCACTAACAGAAGAATGATATAAATCTAGGTCTTCCTGATGAAATACAACTTAAGATATACAACATCATCTATGATATATTTTGTAAATGATCTTTTGAAGCCTGCAGACCAAAAAGTAAGTGACAAACTCTGACTCACAGGCCTTTTTTTGTGAATAAAGTTTTATGGAGAAACAGCCATATACACTTGTTTACTGAGATCTATGGCTACTTCCCCACAACAAAAGTAGAATGGACTAATTCGAGACCTTGTGGCCTGGAAAGCATAAAGTACTTCCTATCTGTCCCTTTTCTTTTCTTTTTTTGTTTTTTGGTCACGCCCTGCAGCATGTGGGATCTTAGTTCCCCCACCAGGGATCGAACCTGCGCCCCCTGCATTGGAAGTGCAAGTCTTAACCACTGGACCACTGGGAAAGTCCCCTGTCCCTTTTCAGACAAAGTGTGTGCTAGCTGTTGTTCTGGATCCAATTACCAGTTGATAGAAATACAAGAAACAGAATAAACATTTAAACACACCATGAAAATAAAATCAGAAATATCAATATGCTCAAATAAACAAGCTAACTTTACACGTCAAGAAACTAGAAAAGGAAGGACAAACAAAGCCCAAAGGTAGTAGAAGGAAGGAAATAATAAAGATCAGAATGGAACTCAAAGAAATAGAGAATAAAAATAAAATAGAAAACACCAATAAAACTGAGAGGTTTGAAAAGATAAACAAAATAAGACAAACCTTTAGCTAACTCACCAAGAAAAAGAAAGAGGACTCAAAATTAAATATGAAAAAGATACTACAACTGATACCACAGAAATACAAAGGATCATAAGAGATTGCTATGAACAACTGTACACCAAAAAACTGGACAACCTAAGAAATGGATAAATTCCTAGAAACATACAACCTACCAAGAGTGAATCATGAAGAGACAGAAAATCTGAACAGACTGATTACATGTAAGGAGATTAATCAGTAGTAAAAAACCTCCCAACAAACCAAAGTCCAGGATCATAAGGCTTCACTGGTGAATTCCATCAAACATTTAAAGAGGAATGAATATCAATCCTTCTCAAAATCTTCCCAAAAAACAGGAAGGAGGGAGTACTTCCAAATATAAGACCAGTGTTATCCTTATACTATAACCAGACAAGAACACTACAAGAAAAGAAAATTACAGGCCACTATCCCTGAAGAACACAGATTCAAAAATCCTCAACAAAATATTAGCAAACCCAAATCAATAATACATTAAGAGGATCATACACCATGATGAAGTGGGATATATCCAGAGATGCGGGACGGTTCCATATCTGCAAATCAATCAATATGATACACATTAACAGAATGAAGGACAAAAATTGGGGACTTCCCTGGTGGCGCAGTGGTTAAGAATCCGCCTTCCAATGCAGGGGACATGGGTTCGATCCCTGGTCGGGGAACTAGATCTCACATGCATGCCGCAACTAAGAGTTCCCATGCCACAACTAAGGAGCCCGCCGGCCGCAACTAAGGAGCACACGTGCAGCAACTAAGGAGCACATGTGCCGCAACTAAGGAGCCTGCCTGCTGCAACAAAGACCTGGTACAACCAAAAAAAAAAAAATTAAAAAGTTAAAAAGAAAAGTTAAAAAAGGGACAAAAATCATATCATAATCTCAACAGAGGCAGAAAAAAGCATTTGACAAAATTTAATATCCATTCATGATTAAAAACTCAACAAAGCAGGTACAGAGGGAATGCTGCTCCATAATAAGGACACATATCACAAGTCCACAGCTAACATCATATTCAACAGTGAAAAGCTGAAAGCTTCTCCTCTAAAGTCAGGAAAAAGACAGGGATACCCATTCTCACCACTTTTATTCAACATAGCATTGGAAGTCCAGCCAGAGCAATTAGGCAAGAAAAAGAAAGAAAAGGCATCTAAATTAGAAAGGAAGAAGTAAAAGTGTCACTCTTTGCAGATGACATGATATTATATATAGAAAACCCAAAAGGCTCCACCAAAATCTGTTAGAACTAATAAATGAATTCAGTAAAGTTGTAGAATGCGAAATCAATATACAAAAATCAACTGCATGGCAGGGGGATAAATTAGGAGTTTGGGATTAACATATACACAGTACTACATATAAAATAGATAATCAACAAGGACCTACTGTAGAGCACAGGGAACTCTACTCAATATGTAATAACTTAATGAGAAAAGAATCTAAAAGAAGAGGGGATATATGTATATGTATAACTGATTCACTTTGCTGTACACCTGAAACTAACACAACATTGTAAATCAACTAGACTCCAATATAAATTAAAAACTAAATTAAATTGAAAAAACAAGAAATTATGCTAATAAAGGAAGCAAGAACTTATAAAAAATATCAATTGGGTTTCTATACACTAATAACAAACTACTAGAAAGAGAAATTAAGAAAACAATCCCATTTACAATTGCATCAGAAAGTAAAATACCTAGGAATAAATTTAACCAAGGACGTGAAAGACCTGTACACTGAAAGATATGAGACGTAGATGAAAGAAATGGAGAAGACAGAAATAAAAGGAAAGATATTCTGTGGCTCATGGATTGGAAGAATTATTGTTAAAATGTCCCCTGTACCAAAGCAATATAAAGATTCAATGCAATTCTTACCAAAATTCCAATGGCGTTTTTCACAGAAATAGAACACACAATCCTAAAATGTGTATGGAACCACAAAAGGCTCTGAATAGCCAAAGTGATCTTGAGAAAAAAGAACAAAGCTAAGGCATCATGCTGCCCAATTTAAACTGTATTACAAAGCTATAGTAATCAAAACAGTATGGTACTGGCACAGAAACAGACACAGAGATCAATGGAACAGAATACAGAGTCCAGAAATTCAAAACCACACAAATACAATTAATTTATGACAAAAAAGCCAAGAATATATGATGGAAAAGGGACGGTCTCTTCAACATGTAATGTTGGGAAAACTGGACAGCCACATGCAAAGGAATGAAACTGGACTACTCTCTTACACCATACACAAAAGTTAACTCAAAATGGATTAAAAACTTGAATGTAAGACCTAAAACCATAAAACTCCTAGAACAGAACATAAGCAGTAAGCTCTTTGGCATTGGTCTTGGAGATGGTTTTTTGTATTTGATAACAAAAGCAAAAATAGCAAAAGCAAAAACAAAGGCACCAAAAGCAAAAATAAACAAGTGGGACTATGTGAAAGTAAAAAACTTACTGCACGGCAAAGGAAACCATCAACAAAATGAAAAGACAATCTACAGAATGGGAGGAAATTTTTGCAAATCATGTATCTGCTAAGGGTTAATATCCAAAATATATGAACTCATACAACTCAACAGGAAAAAATAATGCAATTTAAAAATGGGCAGAGGATCTGAATAGATGTTTTTTCAAAGACGAGATATAGATGGCCAAAAGGTATGTGAAAAGGTGCTCAACGTTACTATTAAGGGAAATGCAAATCAATGCAACGAGATAGCACATCTCTCAGAATGGTTATTATCAAAAAGACAACAAATAACAAGTGTTCGTGAGGATGTGGAGAAAAGGGAACCCTTGTGCACTGCTGGTGGGAACGTAAATTGGGGCTGCCACTAGGGAAAACAGTATGGCGGTTCCTCAAAAAATTAAAAATAGAACTATGATATGATACAGCAATTTCACTTCTGGGTATTTATGTGAAGAAAACAAAGACACTAACTCAAAAGATATATGTACCTCCATGTTCAATGCAATGTTATTTACAATAGCCAAGACATGGAAGCAACCTAAGTGTCAATCTATGAATAAAGAAAGAAAACATAGTGTGTTTGCATGCACACACACACATATACATACCCAACACACACACACAATGGGATAAAAAAAGAAGGAAATCTTGCTGTTTGCAACAACATGGATGGACCTTGAGGTCGCTATGCTAAATGAAGTCAGACAGAGAAAGACAAATACCATATGATCATATGACCTCACTTATATGTAGAACCTTAAAAAAACAAACTAGAATGCATGGATAGACAGATCTACGGTTGCCAGAGGAGGGGAGAGTGGGATGGGATAAATGGGTAAAGGTGGTCAAAAGGTACTAACTTCTAGTTATAAAATAAATAAGCCCTGAGTACATGCAATATACAATATGGTGACTATGGGTAATGATATTGTATTGTATATTTGAAAGTTGCTTAGAGAGTAGATCTTCAAAGTTCTCATCACACACACACACAAATCTGTAACTATGGATGGCGATGGATGTTAACTAGACTTAATTCGGAATAGATATACAAACACTGAATCATTATGTTGTACACTTGCAACTAATATATGTCAATTATATCTCAACTTTAAAAAACTTCAAAACGTGTGACTTTTTAAAACGTGTTACTTTTCAAAAAATCAATATAATGGAGAAATAACAGCCAACGCTCTAGGTTAAAGGAGACTAAAAGACACAAAAAAATTGCCGTATATAAACCCTGATTGCATCTCAGATCCAAAGACACTCAGAAGTGTATTTCAGAACAATGTGGAGGATTTTAGTTTTCACAGAGTAGATAGAAGGTGACACTATTGCTTTAAATTTTCTTGGGGTAAATAATAGTACTGTGGTTTAATTAGCACAATGTCCTTATCTTTAGGAGATGCATTACCAAGTATTTAAAGGTCAAGTATTAATACATGGCTGCAATTTATTTTCAGCTTACTCCCTCGAATAGCTCACCAAAAAATGTATTCATCTAGAGAGAGAGAGAGAGCAAACATGCAAAATGTCCAAAATGGGTGACTCTACTTCAACGGACATTAATTGTACCGAAGCTTCACATTTTATTTAGGTTTACGACTTTTCAAATGAAAAATGTGGGGAAACAGTACTTACACCAAACATCCTGTTAATCAGAAGTTCAATTATCCTAGATATAGGGCAAAAAAGCCTCCATCCGTTTTTCTTGGAACCCCATGTTTTGAAGTTTTGTGGGGAGGTACAGGTTTAGGAAGTTCAGATGAAGAGATAAGGGAGCATCCTTGCTTCTCTTTTGTAGAAAGAGTTGTGGCCTATATAAACATATTTCTATACAAAAAAACGCACCCCATAGACATCCATGAAAGTACATTTCTACCTGAATGTAATGCGCCAAAAATAAAGAACGCGCAAAGATAACGCCAAATTCTCAGACGGAACTTCTTTTTTTGCATAGAAAAGGAAACGGAGGCCCTTTGCCCCACTGCTCACCGGCATGTGCCGGAATCGCCGCGTGCGTGAGGACTCGAGGACACGGGGCTGGAGTCAACGGACCCTAAAGGCGGAAATTCTTTACCTCTCGAAGAAAAATCACGAAGGCTGCTTTGGAGGCTTTTGAAGAGGGGAGCACAGGATGAAACCTAAACGACCCCGCGGAAGCGCCCTTACAATATTTCGCCGGAGCGGCCTCTGGACCTGGCCGTTCCGGGAGGCCCCGAGGCCGCGGCGGAAGTGAGCGGCGTAGG
Source organism: Eubalaena glacialis (assembly GCF_028564815.1). NCBI lineage: Eukaryota > Metazoa > Chordata > Mammalia > Artiodactyla > Balaenidae > Eubalaena > Eubalaena glacialis. The sequence goes on from NC_083719.1 coordinate 180,423,338, forward strand.
CCTCTCTAAGCAGACCCCAGGGCGGCCCGGGACAAACTCGTCCTAATTCCTCCTTCCACCTGTTTCCCTCTCCTACGCGCCGGCCTACCGGACGCCGGCTTGAGCCGGACCACGACCAACCGGAAACGGCTCAAGAAGCACCCGGCCAGCAGCGGAAGAGACTGCGGCGAACGAAGTTCGCCACTTCCGCTTCCGGCTCGGGAGGGGTCGGAAGAGGCGGGGTTTCCGCGATGGCGCCGTCGGCCACGTTCGCTCCCTTCAGGTGGAGAAATTCTAGTGTTCTCTGGCGTGGGTATAGATGGGTTCCGGGTGGGCTAGGTGCGGGGGCTGGGGACCGAATGAGCCCCAAAGACAAGGTCGAGGCTGGAACCAGTCCTTAGGCGGGGCTGCTGGTGGGGGGCGCGGCCTGTTTCTGAGGCTGGGTTGGAGGTGGGATACCTCTTATGCGTATTTAGATCGCTGAATACTGGCGCCTGAAGGGCATGGCTGCGGGCAGGGACCCACCCCAAGCAAGCACATCTAAAGGTCTTCTACGTGCCTCTCCCCTCGTTCCTAGAGCCCTAACAGTGATTTTCCCATATCGATAATCTTGCCGATCCATGAAGTAGTCTGTCTCCTCCGGTCAATTCCACAAGGCACGACACAGTGCTAAACTCTAATGCTGTCCCCTGCATCTGGGGGTTTTTCATTGTTGTTGTTAAATCAGTAAGCAATCGAAGACAGCATTACGTTTGCTAGACCTCAAAACTACTTGGCACGTAAGATTTAAAGTTTCCCCTTTCTTTTGGTAGGGGGTGGGGGGATTGCTTGTAGCCTCGTAAAGCCCCAGCCTTTATACTTAATTTTTTTCTTTTGGTCTCTTGTGTTTCCCTGTTTTTTCTTTATTTCTTTATTTCTTTAGATATTTACCTGCTAAGCTCCTGGTGGTCCCGAGTGACCCCTGCTGTGAGCAGTGGCCTCCCTTTCTAGACTGTCCCTATCAACCTGAGAGGGACTAGAGTCTATATCCAAGGTGGGGGAATCCTTATTTTGTAACAATTTGGTTTTCAGGAGGATGCTCTTACATGTTGATAGGCAGTGGCACTCAAGAGAGCCCAAGCACACTGACCAGGAGATTTACAAACTGATTTGAGTTGAGAAACCTTCTGAGGTTTCTTGGGAGCAAGAACAAAATGTTCCTTCCCCTTTTCCTTTTTCATTAAACATTGAGCCACCAGTCTCTATGGATGAGATCCCTCATATCCCACTAGGCTGGGGAATAAATCACTACAGAAGCAAAGCAAGGAGCAACAGAGAGATAGGTGAGGGCTGCTGGTGTCTTTGGTTGGGACAGCCACTGGGGGACTCCTGATCTCTTTGTCTCCCACAAGGGATGTCATGGAGGAGATCTCTCTTGGTGTTGCAAGGAACATCATAATTAACATGGTGATGAAGAAAGGTAAGTTGTTTCTGGTTGTCCTTAAAAATCGGTAGGCATTAAATGTTATCCACTAGGTCAATAGCTCACATTTATATCAAGTGAATTAATGAACATTCATTATTAGGGGGAAAAGGATAAACACTATATAAGAATGAAAGGACAATTTACCAGAAACATACAAAATGACTACATTTTTATGCATCCAGTTATACTGCCTCAAAATAAAAGATAGAATTTAAAAAACAATCTGACTACCCACAGTCATCCTGGGGCATTTTAACATACCTCTCTCAATAAAGGGGAGATCATGAGATAAGATTTGTAATGATACAGATTTTAAAAACACAATAAGATTTATCCATCAGATATACTGAAAATCTGTTATACCCAACAAATTATAGAATACACATTGTTTTCAACTATACTTGAAGGATTCTTAAAACTTGACCATATGAGATGTATCAGTTGAGACTGAAATCCACTGAAACAGACTCTTCCCACAAGAGTGGTTTAAACCAGTTAGTTTATTTTTTTCATGTTACAAGAAGTCCAGAAATAAGCAACCCATAGTTGCTTATGCATAGCTAAATAATATCTTATGTCCTTATTATATAATCAGTAGTGTATGACTGTCATCCTATTGGTCTATTCTCTAGGAAAAAAGAAGAGATGAGACAAAGGGCAAATGGTAAAGTGAAAACACCAGATGCGATGCGCCCATCTCCATGGAATTCTTTAGAACCCACAAGCAGTGACCTCTGCCTCCTTTCTCATAGGCCAGGACTGTGGGCTCATGGGCACTCACAGCTGCAAGGAAAGCTGGGAGATGAATCCTTAAGAACTGTCCACACTGCTAATTTGAACACAGTTGTAGTTTTGTTACTTGAAAGAAGGAGGGGAGGAATGGATATTGGGACAGCAACTTCTTGTGTCTCACACATTAGGCCATGTAGCAAGTCTCTAATAATTTTATGTTTGAATCTATGTCTTATAGAATCTGTATCACGAAGACCATGCATTCTGTGCATAATGCAATTAATTTAGAAATCTATAACTAAAAGATAACTAAAATATGCACAGAGTCTGCACATTAAAATATATATTTCTAAATAACCTATAGTTTGGTCCAAGACATCTTGATGAGAAATGGACAATATTTAGTACTTAATTACAATAAAAACATTATATATCAAAACTTTTGTGATGTAGATCAAGGGGAATTTAGAGTGCTGTATAATCTTTAATACTCATCAGTTAATGAGTTGTCACACTTTAAACACTCACTGATAAATACAATCACAGAACCATAACATTTATAAGGTTGGTCCCGGTACAACGTGACTTAAGAGTTGTGCCTGAAGGCTTTCTAAATTGGTCACAATAGGATTTCTCTCCAGAGTGAGTTCTAAAATGAGTGAGATGTGAAGGACCCCTTAAGGCTAGCCTGTAGTCATTTCATTCATATAGTTTCTGCCCAGTATGTATTCGTTTGTGCATTATAAGGTTAGTGCTGGTGCTGAATGCTTTTCCACACTGAATACATTTATAGGGCTTCTCTCCTGTGTGAGTTCTCATATGTACCCTTAGGCAAGAGGAATTCCTAAAGGCCTTCCCACATTCTTTACACTCATAGGTTTTCTCTCCAGTGTGAGTTCTCTTGTGCACAATAAGATAAGAGCCTGTGCTGAAGGATTTTCCACATTGATTACACTCATAAGGTTTCTCTCCAGTGTGAGATCGTGTATGTTTCTTAAGGGATGACTGATCAATAAAGGCTTTCCCACAGTCACTGCATTCATAGGGTTTCTCTCCAGTGTGGGTTCTCATATGTTTCTGAAGGGATGAAGGAACAGTGAAAGCCTTGCCACATTCCTTACAGTCGTAGGGTTTCTCTCCAGTGTGAGTTCTTTTGTGCACATTAAGATGAGAGCTCTGGCTGAAGGATTTTCCGCAATGATTACACTCGTAAGGTTTCTCTCCAGTGTGTGATCTCACATGTTTCTTAAGGGAAGACTGAAAAACAAAGGCTTTCCCACAATTGCTACATTCATAACGTTTCTCTCCAGTGTGAGGTCTCACACATATCTGAAGGGACAAGGGGCCAGTGAAAACTTTCCCATGTTCATTACATTTTGAGCTTTCCTCCACAATACACATTTTTTTGTGGAAACTAAGGGAAGATCTTTTTCCATAGTCACTGCATTCACAGAGTTTCTCTCCAGTAGGTATTTGTTCATGTACTGAAAAGGAAGAGTGTAAGTTGAAGGACATAAGATGTTGATTACACTCAGAAGATTTCTCTCCTGTGAGAGTTAAGTGTTTCCTAAGGGATGACTCTTGATTGAAAATTTTTCCACAACCATTAAATTCAATAATTTTCTCTCCAGTGTGAGTACTCACATGACTCCTAAGAGTTGAGGGATGGCCAAAGTCTTGCCCGTATTCTTTATATTTGTTGCATTTCTCTCTCTTGCAATATCTTGGACAAATAAGGTGACAGTTCTTTCTGAAGAATTTTCCACAATGATTAAATTCCATTGGTTTCTCATCAGGGTGAGTTGCTGCCTACAGAATAAGGAATAAGTGGTGACTAAAGGCTTTCTCACTTTCATCACAGAGGAACTCACTCCCATGTGGATTCTGCCATATATATGAAGCATATTATTATGACTAACATTTTTACCATTTTCAGGGTGTGTGTATACCTTTTACGCTATTCTTGCAAGTTGAAATAGCTGAATACTCTTCCCAAGGCCCCATGGTATTCATTCCCATCAAAGGGCATCCTAAATATAGTTTTTCTAGTCATGTGTGAAGAATGAATGAATTATTTATTAAATACTTAATAACTGAATCACATTTAAGTAAATGTTTACTTTTTGATATTCTCTGCAAGGCAGCAAGTGTTGAGGTAGGTTTGGAGATTTCTCCAATTTTATGGGATTCATAAAGGCTTTCCTGAAGCAGCTTTCTGATGAGTGAATTCCACTTGCCTCAAGTGTCTCCCCTTGTTTGGGTGCTGCTGCTGTTTTAATTCCTTGAAATTCACAGAGTTCTCCCATTCTAAAAAACCAGGAATCATTTCTAGTGAATCTCACCATTTTTATGCCATTGGAAGTTTTCTCCCCAGGAACATTCTGCGTAAGAATTGCGTCTTTTGATTTAAGTTGGGTATCCCAGTCTGAAAGTGAATGGGGAAATTTTTTATAATTATTGGGAGAAAAAGTAGGGATGAAAGAAAAAAGGAGGCAGGCACCCTATGGATTTGTTTTCAAATAATAACACTAAATATAGGAGGAAAATATGAAAGAGAAGATGCAACCAGTGACCAGAGAAATTAATTTAGGAACTTGGCTCTGGAAAAAGATGCCAATGATAGGGACAAGCAATGGAAATGAGAGGTATTTTACTAAGGATTCTGGAGGCTTGAGACAATAAGAGAAGGTATTATCTGGAAAGCAAGCGGGGAGAACTGAACAAAAAGTATTCAAGGAAATGTGAAATTGAAAGAGTAATTAAAATAGTTTTTTCTTTGAGACCAAATGGAAGTATGAATGAATGGAGAGATGGTGAAAGAAGAAAAGCTCATGTAATGGCCTCTGCCTTCTTTCCCACAATGACTGACATTCCCAACTGTATCACCCCTCGCAGCCTGTGGCTATTCCATACAATGACCTCTTTCTGCCTGGGGCTCACCTCTGTAAGCACCTTGGAGAATTCCTCTCTGCTCTGGCCTCAGCTCTTCCTGCTCCACCTCAGTGATCAGACTATGTTTGCAGAGATGATACCCTGCTCATGGGGAAAGACACATGATGTGGGGAGACTGTGAAGGAAACAAGAAATCTTTCCACAAAATTGATTCCAATACTTTGGTTTTAAAGGATTCTGAAGATAGGCAAGTGCAGCTTTAGGAGCAGCAAAACAATCAGATTATATAACTATTTCACAGGGCCCCAAAACAGACATGCACACTCCTTGTCCCACACGACCTGACCCTTGAATTCCAAGCCCAAGATCTGCAAATTACCTAAATTTTTTAAGCATCGAGAAAATACAATCAGTGCATTTTCATGGGAAGCCACAAGACTGCCCCACAAGGGCAGGAACCATCCATTCTGTGTTTACCATGTACTGCCATTCTTTTCACAGTTTCTGGAACAGATATGTGATGAAGAACTATTACGTGTATGAACAAATGAATATGAAGGAATGAGGTCAACTTTACCCACTGAGGCCAGGTTCCTAAAGTTCTCCAGCATCACGTCTCTGTACAGGATTTTCTGAGCAGGGTCCAGCAGTGCCCACTCCTCCTGTGAAAAGTCCACTGCCACTTCCTCGAAGGTCACCAAGTCCTAAAACATCACACGTACACAGGTTCAGCCAAGGACCATCTCTAACTCTGAACCAGAAAGATGGCGAGTGAGGCTGACAGGACTTGGGAAGGAGACCCAATGTGTAGGAAGCTCAGACATGCTTCAGAGGTCTCTCATTATTTGACCCAAGGCTCAATTCTTGGAACTTTCCACTTTTGTCCTCACTCCCTGGACTATATCATCCAGCAGCTTAGCAGCTTTTCTAACACAGTGGAACTGATATTTCCACAACTGGGTTGTGAGGAATCTGCCAGTCTTATTGAAGATCAAGACTGAGCATACTGCAGAATGAGAAAAATACTTAGAAAATGAATGAATGTTTTTCCTAGTGAAAAAAGTCTTTATTTTCCTTCATGGCACCCAGCAGAATATGGAACTAATACTCACCCTGGAGGATTATCTGAAAAAAAAAATTAACAAATGTTGAAGCCTTTCCTAAGACATCCTCTATCTTCCATTCTGAGAAGCCCAGAGAACTGGGGAAGCCTGAGGCCAGCCTGCTTGGGCTGTGAAGCTGTGGGTCATGGGCAAGAGATGTATCTTTTAGGAACAGCAATGCTTTTTTGGAAACAGTAACTTCCCACATACCTGTGACCAGGTTGTCAGCAATCCTGCAGCCATTCTTCCTCTTGTGTCTCCCTCCTGGTCAGGCTCCTGGCCTGGAGCATGCAGACCTAGAGAAGAAGAAAGAAGCCATAAGAGTCAAGGCCTGACAGATAGTCAACACTTACAGGCCTGGAAGCTTCCTCACACTAGCTTTAACCATGCACACACAAATGCACATATATGCACATATACATACAAACAATACAGTACAGATTTTATCTCCCTATCCAAGAACAGTTAGAAATGGAAATACTGTATGTACTTATTTTTTAAACTTTTCCCTAGACTGAACCACCAAAAATGCCTAGAGTCACTCACAAGTCAGGAGCAATGAGCGCTCTAGTGTTAAAATTCCTCAAAATGCCATCTGTCTGTATAAGAAACCAGGACTCCTTTGGGAAATAGCTGAGTCCAATGTGGAACAAGAAATGTTCAAGATGAACCTGGAACAGCTTATACCAGAAAGCAAGGAGCCTACCACACAGGAGAAAACTTTAAAAGGTTCCCACTGGCTTAAGATGGAACAATTTAATAAAGAATAATGACTACAATCAGTTGAAATATACCAAATGTAAAACAAAGCCATGAGTCTATAGTGTTACAAAAAAAAAACCCTCAATGGTCACTACCGGAGGTGGCCAGGATATAATTTTGTTACTCTGAAAATTCGTGAAAAGAATCAAGCGTGTAGGGCTTCCCTGGTGGCTCAGTGGTTAAGAATCCACCTGTCAATGCAGGGGACGCGGGTTCGAGTCCTGGTCCGGGAAGATCCCACATGCCGCAGAGCAACTAAGCCTGTGCGCCACAACTACTGAGCCTGCACTCTAGAGCCCGCGAGCCACAACTACTGAGCCCACGTGCCACAACTGCTGAAGCCTGCGTGCCTAGAGCCCATGCTCCACAACGAGAAGCCACTGCAATGAGAAGCCCGCGCACCGCAGAGTAGCCCCTGCTTGCCACAACTAGAGAAAGCCCGCACACAGCAACGAAGACCCAACACAGCCAAAAATAAATAAAATAAATAAATTTATTTAAAGAAATGTAATTAAAAAAAAGAATCAAGCATATATCACCCCGCTCCCTCCTTTATGAACAATATTTTATGATTACCAAATAGTTGCGATAAGGGAAAGCTCTTTATAGAACAATCACAGAAACTTTATTAGGAGCTTCATTTATTATGAAGAAAATGCTAGAATCAGGAAGTCACCATTCTGCAACCACTAGTAAATTAATGGACTTAGGCAATGACAATAAATGGCTATTAAAATACTAGGTGAAAAGTGAATGGGGATGTTTATTTTCAACTTTTAATTTTGAAAAAATTTCAAACTCAAAAGTTGTGAGAATAGTGTAAATATGATGAACTTCCCTATACTCTTTATCAGTTGTTAAAGTTCTATCACATTTGCTTTCTTTCTCCTCTCTCTGTAGGGGTGTGTGTGTGTGTGTGTGTGTGTGTGTTGTGTGCGTGTGTGTTGGTGTGGGTGTTTCATCAAGAATGATATTGAGAGGAATCTACTTGAGAGGAAATTGCGGATGTCATGACCCTTTTCTCCTACATTCTTCAGAGTGTCATAGGAACTTAGAACATTCTCTAGCACAAACACAATGATTGAAAGCAGGATTTAATATTATTATCTAACATACAATCCATATGCAGAATTTTACCAACTGGCCCAATAATGTCCTTTATAGCAGTCACTTTTTAAACTTCCCATCCAGGATCACGCCCTCAAAGTATGTTTCTTTAATCTTCTTTAATCTGGACCAGTCCCTCAGCCTTTCTTCATCTTCCCAGGTTTGAAAAGTCCAGGCCAGATGTTTTACAGACAGCCTCAGTTTTGGTTTGTCTGTTGTTTTCTCATGATTAGATTCACAAAGCTCATTTTTGGAGGACGTATTATGTGATTGATGTTTGTCCTTCTCTGCATCACTTCAGGAGGCTTATGATGCCAGTCTTGTCTCATTATTGATATTAACTTTGATCATTTGATTAAGGTGGTATGCAGCATGTTTCCCCATTAAGTTACCCTTTTTTTCTTTTGTAATCAACAAGAAATCCGAAGGAGATAATTTAAGACTAAGTACATGTGCTGGGGAACTTTATAAAGTAAGGTCAAGCTGACACTGGGACCAACTGATAAATCTTAACATCTCAAAAGAGACATCTGGACATCATTAGTTCTGATATGATGTAACAAGAAACAACACCAATTATAAAATATTTTTGCCAAAAAAAAAATCCTAACAAATCCTTTAATTAGCAGTTTATAGGAGAAGGGTAAGAGGAGGAGACAGAGGACATGTTAAATGATATTATACACAGGACATAATCAGACAAATCCAGTTTGGAGGAGAAAGAGGAAGGGAGAACTCTTCCTGATTAAGAGACTTAAGAGGCGTAACAATCCATTGTACAGTGTGGCCCTTAGATCTTGATTCGAACGACTATAGAAACACATTCGAGACACTTGGGGTTAACAGAACACAGACAGGGTATTAGACGATATTGGTAAAGAGAAAAGCATCCTGGGTTTCAGCACCAAAAAAAAAAAAAAAAGAGAGAAAGCAGCCCCTGATATGCAGGAGCTGACCTGGTACTCTCAACTAGGCCTTGCTGTTGTGATGAGCTGGCCTGAAACTCACAGCAACGTCTGGGTGTTCTCCTGTTCAACACCCAAAACAGCAACAAGACAAGGTCACTCTGTGACCATGATATATTGAGACAAAAGCAAGAACACTCTGTAATTGTGTCTGAACATGGACAAAATATAAACATTATTTACACCTCAAAAATGACCAAACATCCCCCTTTTCTGGCTAATATGAGTGACTGCTGCTTGTTTATCAATTATAATTTTAGTCTCAGTATAGTTTTCCCCCTTTGTAGGTAACATTTACTAAGATGCCCAACACAGAATACCCTTGCACCCTACAACATCCAATCCAGAACTCACCCCAAAAGCACCTAATACAAGCCCCAATTCTTTTTTTTATAGGTTAGAAAAATGTGTGGGTTCGTTTGTTTTTTTATATTAAGGCTTTGTAGTTGCATTTACTAAGTTCCTGGTTTCAGCTGGCATCTTAAAAATATATCCCTTTAAGTTATATGATGTTAGGTTCTCAATTGACAAAGGTCAACTAGACATTGACAAAGTCTAAAAAATGCCCAACATTGACAAAGAAATTAGTTTGAAAACTAGAGAATCTGCCTTCAAAAATAGCTATTTCTACCGAAGTGGAAAAAAGGTATTGTTGTTGGATTAAACTACAATTTTATTTTAAATATCACCATCCCTCGGGAAATATCAGTATAGCTTGAAAAATCACATTCACTTACAACTCACATTCTTGATCCTTGAAATGACATTTTATAATTCCAATAGGCAGTATGCTTCTGAGTCAGTAGTTTTATCCTGGATGCCCTTTAAAGCAACCTTTTGAATGTTAAAATGATGTATGACTTTTTATTAAACTTACTAGCCAATTTGCTAGTATTTATATCAAGAGCAATGTTCCCATTTTTTTTTTTTAATATTTATTTATTTATTTGGCTGCACCAGGTCTTAGTTGTGGCACGTGGGATCTTCAATCTTCGTTGCAGCATGTGAGATCTAGTTCCCTGACTAGGGATCAAACCCAGGCCCCCTGCATTGGGAGTCTTAGCCACTGGACCACCAGGGAAGTCCCTCCCCTTTCTTTTTTAAAAGTAATTTTAAAATTTATTTTAATTGAGATAACAATGATTTATAAAATGTAAGTTTCACGTGTTCAAAACCAAATTCCTTAATAAGTCTTTTCTAACACTCTCTTACTGAGATATCCCACAGTTCACCATGGTGTGCATTCTGCCTTGCTGCAGTAAGTAATAAATCTAACTTGTTTAACTCTGTGTGCCCCTGGTGGTCTTTAGCTAAAGACCACTGATAACATCAAGAAATACTGTTAATTTGGGGGGGGGGTGATAATGGTGTTGTGATAATGCTAAAAACTTCTGTTAAAAGTTTATTTTAAAAATTTTTTAATTGAAGTATAGTTGATTTACAATGTTGTGTTAGTTTCAGGTGTACAGCAAAGTCATTCAGCTATATATGTGTGTGTATAAAAATATATACATATACACACACATATATATATTCTTTTTCAGATTCTTTTCCATAATAGGTTATTACAACATATTGAATATAGTTCCCTGTGCTATACAGTAGGTCCTTAATTTTTATCTGTTTTATATATAGTTGTGTGTATCTGTTAATCCCAAACTCCTAATTTATTTAAATTAGGAATTAAATTTAAAGTTTATTTTTATTAAAGAATTGTCTTGTCAACCCTCAGAATGGGAGAAAACATTTGCAAATGAAGCAACTGACAAAGGATTAATCTCCAAAATTTACAAGCAGCTCATGCAGCTCAATATCAAAAAAACAAACAACCCAATCCAAAAATGGGCAGAAGACCTAAATAGACATTTCTCCAAAGAAGATATACAGGTTGCCAACAAACACATGAAAGAATGCTCAACATCACTAATCATTAGAGAAATGCAAATCAAAACTACAGTGAGGTATCACCTCACACCAGTCAGAATGGCCATCATCAAAAAATCTACAAACAATAAATGCTGGAGAGGGTGTGGAGAAAAGGGAACCCTCTTGCACTGTTGGTGGGAATGTAAATTGATACAGCCACCATGGAGAACAGTATGGAGGTTCCTTAAAAAACTAAAAATAGAACTACCATATGACCAAGCAATCCCACTACTGGGCATATATCCTGAGAAAACCATAATTCAAATAGAGTCATGTACCACAATGTTCACTGCAGCTCTATTTACAATAGCCAGGACACGGAAGCAACCTAAGTGTCCATCGACAGATGAATGGATAAAGAAGATGTGGCACATATATACAATGGAATATTACTCAGCCATAAAAAGAAACGAAATTGAGTTATTTGTAGTGAGGTGGATGGACCTAGAGACTGTCATACAGAGTGAAGTAAGTCAGAAAAAGAAAAACAAATACCGTATGCTAACACATATATATGGAATCTAAAAAAAAAAAGGTTCTGAAGAACCTAGGGGCAGGACAGGAATAAAGACGCAGACGTAGAGAATGGACGTGAAGACACGCGGAGGGGGAAGGGTAAGCTGGGACAAAGTGAGATAGTGGCATGGACTTATATATACTACCAAATGTAAAACAGATAGCTAGTGGGAAGCAGCTGCATAGCACAGGGAGATCAGCTCGGTGCTTTGTGACCACCTAGAGGGGTGGGATATGGAGGGTGGGAGGGAGACACAAGAGAGAGGGGATATGGGGATACATGTATATGTATAGCTGATTCACTGTGTTATAAAGCAGAAACTAACACACCATTTTAAAGCAATTATACTCCAATAAAGATGTTTTAAAAAAAAAGAATTGTCTCGTAAGTCTCTTGCTCTGTAACAGTTCTCCTTCCTCTTTTGCCCCCAGACTGGGTTAGGCTGGTTGTATCCTTATGATGTCCTTTTCTTTTAGAGATACAACTCAAATTCTGGGTGAAATGACATGATGTTTGATATGTGTTTTAACATGCTCCAGGAAAACAAAACTCAGTTATTATAGTAAGCAAGGGGAAGAATTAAGAATGCAAAATCGTGGTAATCATTGAAGCTGGATAATGGGTACAGGGAGGTTTCATCATAGTACTCTTCACTCCTGAGTATGTTTGAAAATCCATAATTAAAAGTTCTAAAGAAAAGAAAGATAACTTTCCATACAGAAGGAGACAGAGAGAAAATGTACTGGTCTAGACCTTGGCATCAGATATAGTACAAAAAGAAAATCTTACATTTTAGTCCAAATTCACATTACTTGTGTAATCCAAAATTATTCCCTCAAGAGAATAATTTTATTTAAAGAAGGTTCTAGGTTTCATTAAAGAGGGTCCCCCAGGCAATTAGTGTGAGCAAATGGACCTATCTCTGGAAAACTCAACTTCAAGCCAGGCCTCAAAGGATTCCCACAGATAAAATTCTAAGTAAATTGAGGAAGCCACAGTTAAAAAAATTATGAAACACAAATATATAAAATATATAATGTACCATGAGTGAGAAGCAGTCAAAACACAGGCAGCAGGAAAAAGAAAGCACAATACTGCAGGTATTAGACTTTTTAGACATTATGTAAAAAAAACCTATATCTAACAGGCTTAAAGAAATTAAGAGAAATTTGGATGAATATGGAATAAGATACGCTAGAAATGATGAAACAGTTTTAAGAAACAAACGTAATTTTTAGAAATGACAGACTCGTTGAAGTTAGAAATTCAATGCAAGGATTAACCACCAGATTAGAACTTTGTTACACCATTTGATGAGAAACTAGCTAGGAATTTCCTAGAATTAGTAAAAGACACTAACCTTTGGATCCAGGAAGCACAATAAATCCCAGGCTGAAAGAATAAAAAGAAATCCACACCTACATTTATTTTCTTCTTTGGTGTTTGATTCCCCCCCCCCCCACAATCTTAAAAGTAGCCAGGGAAAAAACCCAGGTCACCTAAAAAGGAAAGACAAACTGATGTCTCACGTCTCAAGAGCAACAAGGTATGTCAGAAGAAAGGACGACACCCTCAGTGTGCTGACAGAAAAATAACTTATCAACTTAGAATTCTAAATCCAGTTAAAATATCTTCTTTAGGTTCAAGGGTGAATTTATGAAATCAAACCCTGAATCTAATCAAGCTTCTGGACTAACTACTTTTAATAGGAAATACAGAGATAAACAAGTTAAATAACACAAAGCAGCAGAAATCAGCTAAATCCATAATGTAGGACAAACGCCTTGATATCTCCAATAAGTCAGTGGATTAAAAAAAAAAGGAAAAAGAAGGAGGAGGGGATAAAACAAACTTAAGAGATACATATTCAAAAAAACAAGGTGGGTACCCTGTTAAGATCCTGATTTGAACAAACTGTAAAAAGATATTCTGGAGACAACTGGGGAACTTTGGAGTTTGCCAGGTGGGAAAATGCGGTGATGGTTATGTACCAGCCAGAGACGCATGCTTAAGTACCGATGAAAGGACATGATGTCCAGAATCTGCTGTAAGAACACTCCAGAAAAAAGAAAAAGCAGGTGACTAGGCTACCAGCACTGTCCAACTCTTATGTACACTATCTAATACAATAGCCACCATTTACATATGGCTATTGAGCACCTGAAGTGAGGCTAGTGTTATTTAAGTAATTTACATTTTAACTTAAATTTGAATAGCCACATATGGCTAGTGTATTAGACAGCTCAGGCCTACGGGATCCAAGAATGGTAAAATATTGATAATTGTGAAAACTGAGTGTTGAAGATATGATTCGCTATATTATTTTCTCTACTTTTGTGTGTGCTTGAAAATTTCCATATGAAAAGCTTAAAGTTTTAAAAGAGGAGTAAAATAAAGACATTTTAAAGTAAAGACCCAAGAGAGCTTACCCATCTAAAGATCATCACTAAAGTAAATTCTCAGTATTCCAGGAAATAGGAATTTGTATGTCTGAAATGTTAAGTGAACTTTGATTATATAAAATAATAATAGCAATATCTAATTTGTGAGATGGAAAAGCAAGCTGGAATGCTACTGAATAATAAAAAAATATAAATTGGGAGGGATGTGACTGTAGTCTTATGCTCCTGGTATTCTTCCGTTAGAGAATAAAGGTATTGATTAGCTTTAGACTTTAAGTGTGCATGATAAAATAGCTAGGGCAACTACTGAAGAACACAGTGGGTTTAACTCACAGGCTAGAAGAAAAAATGGAATGAGGAAAAAACTTCAATTATTACAAAGGCAAGAAAAATAAGCAGGGGAAAAAAACAACAAAAGCAAGTAAAATAAACAGCATGTTGTAAGATGGCAGAAAATGTCTTTATCAATAATCACAATAAATGTACAAATAAATGGACTGAACTCTATAGTTTAAAAACAAAGACTGCCATGTTAGATTAAGATAAATTTCAGCTCTATGCTGTTTCATGAGATGCACTAAAAACAAAACAACACAGAAAGACTAAATCTCAAAAATGAAAATGATATACCAGGCAAATATTAACCAAAATAGTTTGTTTGGCTAACTTAATTTCATACATTTTTAAGACAAAAGGCACTACAACAGGTAACTACATTAGGATATAAGATTCAATTAATGAGAAAGTATAAAGATTCTGAAGTTGTATACACAAGTAACATAGTGTCATAAAATTTTTAAACAGAAGCTAACAGAATTAAAGTAGAAATTGACAAACCTCCATCAGTGTAAGAGACTTTAACACACTATTCTGAGTAATGGATAGATCAGAGGAAAAAAAGAGGATTTGAAGGTCTGAATAGTAAAATGAACATCCTTCATCTAAAACACTTATAGACACTACTCTCAATAAATAGAGAATACATATCTTTTTCAAGCATAAGTGGAATGTTTACAAAACTGACCCCACTGCTATACTATAAAGCTAATCTTAAGCCTTTCAAAGAAGATGTATACAGATATGTTCTCTGACCAAAATGAAATTAAGTTATATATTAATTACAAAAGAAAATTATGTTGAACCATATGAAACTGCCATTTTTATAGGTTAAAAAAAAGGTTGAATGTTAGCAGTTTCACCATAGTTCAATCTAATAGAAAAAAGCCATTGACATCTGGAGTTTAGAGAACATTATTACACTTACGAATAACTCATGGGTAAAAGATATAATTAATGAATTAAATTAGAAATTAAAAAGTACATTAATACTATGGTTACTGATCAGTGCTAAGTACCAAAACTTGTAGGTTGCAGCTAATGTGGGCCTTAGGGGAAAAAAATTAGGCTTTATGTACTTATATTAGAAAAAAAAGTTAAAAATTAGTCTAAGTTTCCAATTTAAGAATTTAGGGAATTCCCTGGCAGTCCAATGGTTAGGACTCAGCACTCTCACTACGAAGGGCCTGGGTTCGATCCCTGGTCAGGGAACTAAGATCCTGCATGCCACGCGGCATGGCCAAAAAAAAAAAAAAAAAAAAGATTTAGAGGAAAAAAATCTCAAAATAAATTTTAAAAAATTGAAGGAAAGAAAGAATAATATGATGAACTAGAAAACAAAAATCCAGAAAAGATCAAACAAAAAATATTAATTCTTTGAAAATTAATAGGAAAAATCACGCAAGATTATTCAAGAAAAGAAAGAGGGAGAAGGTGCAAAGAAAATTGAAAAGCAAAAAAGAACACAATTATAGATGCTGCAGAGATTAAACATGTAAGATATTGTGAATAACTGTATGCTAATCAAGCTCAGAAGTTACAGGAAATAGCTCAATTCCTAGAGAAATAAGACTAGAAATAACAAACTAATAGTCCTAAAATAATTATCAAAAATGACCTGGACAGTGAGAGTTGCACAACCTGTGACTGTGATTAATGCCACTGAATTGTATGCTTAAAAATGGTTATAATGGCAAATTTTATATTGTATATATTTTACCACAATTTAAAAAATGTATAAAAGTGGAATAATCTGGGTTGTTGCTGACCCCCTCAGAGAGACTCCAGGTCTTTCCAGCCCAGATAATTCACTGCCCAGATAGATTCTTTAAAAAACAAAACAACAACCAAAAAAGTAAAAACAAAATAAAGAACTAGGCATATAAATTTTTCCCATGAAGAAAACACCAGGCTCAGAGGTTTTATAGATCAGTTCTGCCATTCAAAGAAGAGAGAATTCTAATCTGACTCAAATCTTTCGGGGATTAGACACACTTATGCAAAACTCCAGAAATGGGCACGATCCAAAACGTCATGTGTGCATTTTGATTAATCTATGACAGTACCTTACATAATTACCATGGGGGGAAAGAAGGGGAGGGGATGGACACGCCACTTTTAAGATGACATCACAAAACAGTTTGCCTTATCAAAGGGATTACCTTGACTAAGTAGATAAAGGAAGAGGAATGTTCCTTGAGATTGGTATAATACTGATATCAAACATGACAGCCATTATAAGAAAACAAAATGATATGCAGGTCTCATTAATAAACATAGATACAAAGAGTCTATAGAAAATAAGTCCAAATCAAATACATCAAAAACTGAGAAAGCTAATACATCAGAACCAAGTTGAGTTTATCCCAGGAATGCAAGAGAGGCTTACTAGAAAATCAATTAATATAATTTGTTTCATGAATAGATCAAAGTAGAAAACAGTATGATCATCTCAATAATACAGTAAAAGTGTTTGATAATACCCAACATTGCATAATGATTTAAAAATAATTTTAGCCAACTCTATTAAAAAAAACTCAATTTTTAAAATGGGCAAAATATCTATTTTTCTAAAGAAAATACAATGGCCATTAAGCATATGAAAATATGCTTATTATTAGCCACCAGGAACATGCAAATCAAAACTACAAGATACCACTTGACACTCATTTTGATAGTTATAATCAGAAAGACAAATAACAATTGGTGAGTATGTGGAGAAATCAGAACTCTTATTTGCTGGTGGTAAAAAATAATGGTGCAGCCACTTTAGAAAACAGTTTGGTAGTCCATCAAAATGTTAAATATACGATTATCATATGAATCAGCATTCCACTCCTAGGGATAAACCCAAGAGAAATGAAAACGTAAGTCCACGCAAAAACTTTAACAAGAATGTTCATAACAGCATTATTTACAATAGCCCAAATGTGGAAATAACCCAAATGCCCATCAAATTATGAGTGGATAAATAAAATGTGATGTATCTATACAAAAGAATATTATTTGGCCATTAATAGGAATCAGTACTGACACTTGCTACAATGTGGATGAACCTTGAAAACATTATAGTGAAAGAAACCATTCACAAAAGACAAAATATTGTATGATTCCATTTATATGAAATGTCCAGAATGGACAAGTCTATAAAGACAAGAAATAGATTAGTGAGTGGTAGCCTGGGCCTGGGGGGTAGGGAAGAATGGGGAGTGAGTGCTAATGAGTATGGGATTTCTTTCTGGGATGATGAAATTTTTCTAAAATTAGATTGTGGTGATGGTTGCACAACTCTGGGAATATACTAAAATTCACTGAATTGTACACTTTAGTTACATGTTAATCATAGTAAACGAGGAAAAGAGGAACAGAAGGAAATGTCTTTAAACCTGAAAATGTATCGAAAACATAGAGCAAACATTTCAATTTACTAGATACAAGCTGAAGGCCTTTGAGACACAGAAAAAGAAGTGGCTCCTTCTACTAATCATTGATACAGACAGTGCAGTAAGTTGGGGAGAGCAGAAAAGGATGGGGAGACACAATAGGTTGGAGGACTGTAAAGGAAGAATAAACCTGTCATTCATGGATGATATGTAAACATCCAAAAGCATCTATAGGTTAAGATTATTTGAAAACTAAGAGAGGTGTGCAGCTTGCTGGATGCAAAATACACGTTCTGAGCGCTCAAAATAGAACGGGGGCAGTTGGCAATATCTAGGAATATTACACATGACCCGACAACTTTAGTTCTAAAAATCGACCTTAAAGTCCTAAGTACAGAAATATGAAGAAACATGCACAAGCCTATTCAGATGGAAACAACTCAATCATCCACCAACAGGGGACTAGGCTGCTTCCACACACTAGAGAACTGTAAGCCAGATCAAAGAAAAAAAGGGCAGATCTCAGTGAATTGATGAGTACTTCAAAAAATGTCATAACGGAAGAAAATGAGGTACAAAAAAGGGCATCTTCTTAAGGAAAAGTAAAGTCTGACTTGGGGGAGGCCTTTTAAAGAGGGGAGGACAGGCGATGGAGAAAAGACCCTGCGGACGCGCCCTGCCCTTATTTCCAGACCCTCCTCCTCCCGGGGACAGACCGCCCGAGCAGTCGTTCGGGAGACGGGAAGAAGCCGCGACCCCAGCAGGCACGAATGGAGTGGGTCGGTGCTTGGAGGACAAGCAGGGCATCCTGAGGCCCCGGGCGGGAAGTCGCGCGTGAAGCCCGGCAGGAGGCGCCGCGGTCCAGGAGCAGCTGGCGCCGTAAACCTTACCCTTGACCCCTCCCCACTATCGAACGGCTCTTCAAGACTCGTGGTCGGAACCTGAACTTGGGCCCAGCCGGATCGGACGCCAACGGATATGGAAACGGGTAAGATGCGCGAAGCAGCTATTGAGGACCAAGCCGCCAGCGGACGCGCACCTCCGCTTCGGGTCCCGGGCCTGAGGCTCCCGCCTCCAGTAGTTCAGTACCCCCCGGAACTCCGACAGGGGAGCGGGGCTGGGAAGCGGGCCCGGAGAGAGTGGCTAAGGCCTGGCCAGGGAGCCTGAGCACAGAGTTGAGGCGAAGTGCAGGCAAGTTTATTTTAAGCGAAGGAGGCTTATCAAGTAGAGTAACTTACTCTTGATGGCACATTTAAGTAAAATGGTGTGCAGGCACTTGAGCCCGGGTCTTTGACTCCATATGGTCTCCTCGATGGAAAAAGTAGAGGTCCCCAAGGTTTTGAAAAGGAGACTGAGCAGTCAGAAGGGAAAAGGAGTCCAAACTTCACTACTCAGCCATTATGGATTCTCTTGCGGGGTCACTGCCCCTCCCCTCTTCCTAACCAAAGCAAGCCCCCCAGAAGTCAGAGAACTTTTTTGTCCGGACTCCAATTTAAACAATGATTATCCTGGTATTAAAAACAAAAAACAATCTCGATCAGCACTTTAAGCTACCTGCCAAGAAATGGATTTTATCAGGGCCAAAAGAGGGCTGATTCTTAAATATGCATAACCGGAACCCATGATTTAAAATGGAAATCTGGTAGTAGAGAAAAGACGGATTTTAAGGTGCTTCGGGGTGGTTGTTACTACAGTTAGACAGCCCGAAATAAGGATTTTAAAATTTTCAATAGCTTCCTCTCTGTGCCTTTTCTAGACACCCCCATGAATAAAACATCTGCCTAGACATAAACTTAATCATTAGGAGGATCCTTATTATTTAATGGAATCACCCATATCTGGAGATCTGTATTTAAAAGCTCAACCCCTCGCGGCTGACCATGCCTCTCAGGCAGATCGGCTCCATAAAATATCTGCCCATGTACGGAAGGGCCCAGAAACCTTAGGCACTTAATTACTAATATTAAAGACTAGGAGCACGTGTTTAAACCGGAAAAATATTAATCTACATTCCATTCCAAAAATATTTTAAGGAGGCTAGGTTCTTTCACCACATAATGAGCACAGCCTAACAAGGCAGTATCATGTGAACTGTGGACTCCAGGCTTTGCTCAAGGAACAAAAGCATGATGTTTTGAGGCAGAAGTAAAGTGCCCACTAGCCTTTCTCAGCTCCACTGTAAACACATGGGGGTTGGCATCCCCAACCCTCTTCAAAGTCGAAAACACCAGTACAACTTAACAGTTGGCCCTCTGGGTTCTGTACCTGCAAATACAACCGAATGGTGTAATGCTGCAGTACATATTCATTGAAAAAAAATCTACATATGAATGGACCCATGCAGTTCAAAATCTTGTTGTTCAAGGGTCAACTGTAATGACGTATATCCATTAGAGTATCATACAGGGTATTTTTCACTGCCCTAAAAATCCTCTGTGCTTTGCTTATACATTCCACCCATCACTCTCACCAATCCCTGGCAACCACTGATCTCCACAGTTTTGCCTTTTCCAGAATGTCATATAGTTGGAATCATACAGTATGTAATCTTTCCAGATTGGCTTCTTTCACTTAGTGATATGCATTACTTAGTATATGCATTAAGGTTCTTCCATGTCTTTTCATGGCCTGATAGTTCATTCATTTTAAGCACTGGATAATACTGTGTTGTTTGGATGTGCCAGTTTATCCATTCACCTTCTGAAGGACATCTTGACTGCTTCCAAGTTTTGGCAATTATGAATAAAACTACTGGGCTTCCCTGGTGGCGCAGTGGTTGAGAATCTGCCTGCCAATGCAGGGGGCACGGGTTCGAGCCCTGGTCTGGGAAGATCCCACATGCCACGGAGCAACTAGGCCCGTGAGCCACAACTACTGAGCCTGCGCGTCTGGAGCCTGTGCTCCGCAACGAGAGGCCACGATAGTGAGAGGCCCGCGCACCGCGATGAAGAGTGGCCCCCACTTGCCGCAACTAGAGAAAGCCCTAGCACAGAAACGAAGACCCAACATAGCAATCAATCAATCAATAAATCTTTAAAAAAAAAAACAAAAAAAAACTACTAAAAACATTCATGTGCAAAGAAACAAAAAACCCCCAAAAGCATGCATGTACTGGTTTTTGTGTGGACATAAGTTTTCAACTTACTTGGGTAAATGTCGAGGAGTGTGAATACTGTACCACTTGGTAGGAGTATGTTTAGTTTTGTAAGAAACCACCAAATTGTATCCCAAAGTGGCTGTACAATTTTGTATTTCCACCAGCAATGAAATGAAATTTCCTGTTGCTCTATATCTTCCCCAACATTTATCATTATCAGTGTTCCAGATTTTGGCCATTCTAGATTCATAGATTTGTAGCGCTCTCTTTTTTTCTGATGATATATCATGTGGACCATCTTTTCAAATGCTTATTTGCTATCTGCATATCTTCCTTGGTGAGGCGTCTATTAAGGTCTTAGTCCATTTTTAATCAGCTGTTTATTTTCTTATTGCTGAGTCTTAAGAGTCCTTTATCAGTTGTGTCTTTTGCAAATATTCTCTCAATTTGTGCTTGTCTTCTCACTCTCTCGACAGTGCCTTTTTTAGAGAAGTTTTTAATTTTAATAAAGTCCAGTTTATCAATTATTTCTTTTATGGATCATGTCTTCCATGTCATATTTTAAAAAGTATTGCCACACCCAAGGTCTTCTAGGTTTTCTTCTATGTTATCTTCAAGGAGTTTTATAGTTGTGTTTAACACTTAGGGCTGCAATGCATTTTGAGTTAATTTTTGTGACGAGTGCAAGGTCTGTGTCTAGATTTATTCTTTTGCATGTGGGTGTCTGGTTGTTCCAGCACCATCTGTTGAAAAGAATTATATTTACTACATTCCATTTCCTTTGCTCCTCTGTCAAAGATCAGTTGACCATATTTATGCTCAACATCATTAGCCTTTAAAATTATGGGTCTACCTCGAAAAAAAAACGCACACAGAAAGGCAACTCATTTAAATAAAAATTTACTTGGTTTTCTTTTCCAGTATCAATTTTCTTGTATGCAGTAAGTGAAAACATGTACTCCAAAACTTTCCCAAGGTCTTATTTAAAAACCTCTTTGTAACAAAGGTTTTTCATTAAAAAAAAAAAAAAACTTTTTAGGATTTTTATTTATAAAAATATATAAAAGATATTCATTGAAAGCATTCTAATTGTTTTTACATTCATACATAATCTCTCCTGTGTGACTTTTACAATAAATTAACATAGCCTTTTCCACACTCCCTATATTTATAATTTATGGTTCTTCTCCAGTGTGAATCATGTTTGCTAATGACAAAGAACAATCAAAGACTTTCCTATATCCCTTTCACTCAGGGTATTTCTCATTATGTGTGCTTTCATACTTTCCCAAAGCAGAGAATAAAAACTAAAAAAAATCCTATACTTTTTACATTCGTAAGATTTTCACACCTGTGAACTCACAGCTGAATATTAAAGTATAAGGCAGAGCAAAAGGCTTCCCACATTCCTTACAATAAGGTTATCTCCACTATGAATTAGTACATGTTCAGTAAGTGTGAAAGTATCAAAGGCTTTCCCACACTCTTTACAAGCATGTTTTCTCTCAAGTGTGAATGTGTATACATTCAGAAAGGCATGAAGTATTACTAAAGGTTTTCCCATATTCCTCATATATATGGCTTCTCCCCACTGTGAGTTCTTAAATGTTGAATACGACATGTGGATCGAGTAAAGGATTTCCCACATTCCTTACACTCAAAAGGTTGTTCACCAGTGTGAGTTCTCATGTGTACTGTAAGGCCTGATGAAATAGTGAAGGGTTTCCCACATTTTTTACATTTATACACTTCTCTCCAGTATGTGTTTCTTTTATGTTGACTAAAGTACGAGGATTATCTAAATGCTTTACCACATTCCTTACATTCAAAAGGTCTTTCTGTGCACTCTTTATTTTTTAAATTTTTTAAAATTTAATTATTTATTTTTGGCTACGCCAGCATATGTGGGATCTTAGTTCCCCAATCTGGAATAGAACCCGTGCCCCCTGCATTGGAAGCATAGTCTTAACCACTGGACCACCAGGGAAGTCCCTACACTGAGCATTCTTAAATGTCAAATAAGAAATGAGAATCAAATAAAGGCTTTCCCACAGTGCTTATAAGGTTTTACCCCAGGGTGAGTTTCCAGGTGACTTTTAAAGCAAGATGAAATACTAAACATTTTCCCACATTCCTTACAATGATAAGGCATCTCACCAGTGTGAATTCTTCATATGTACAGCAAGGTATGAGGAACTAGCAAAGGCTTTTCCACATTCCTTACTTTTATAAGGTTTTTCTCCAGTTTGAATTCGCATGTGAATACTGTTTTGAGAAAAGTAAACTCTGGGCTGCACTCCTTACAAACACAGTGTTTCTAGTATAAAATCTTATATGCTTAGCAAGATCTGGGGAATAAGAAAAGGCTTTTTCAAGTTTCTTACATTTCACAGGCATCAGTCCACTATGAATTCTTAAATATTGAATAACATGAAGATTGAGTGAAAGTCTTCCCACATCCTTTACCCTCACAGTGTATTTCTCTAGTGAGTTCGCATATGTACAAAAAGGTTTGTAGAATGAGAAAGAGCTTTCCTACGTTCTTTAAAAGCATACGTCCTCTCTCCACCATGAATTCTTATACATTCCCTAAGGTACGAGGAAGAAGGTAAGCCTTTCTTACAGTCAGCGCATTTATAGGGTTCTCTTGAGTGTAAGTTTTCTTGTGAACCAGGTGTAAATTTTGGCTGAAGGCTGTTTCACACCGATTATACTCAGGAGCATTCTCTCCAGAATGGGTTTTCTTGTGTGATCAAGGGCACAGTTCTTTATGAAGGCATTTTCACACTGATAACACTCACAAGTTTTCTTTCTAATGTAAGTTTTCCTTTGAGCCTTAAGGCATGAGTGTTCACTCAAGGCTTCTTCACAATGGTTAAAATTGATTTCTCTCCAATGTAGTTTCTCTCCTGTCGATGAAGAGATTAATGATGACTTAAAAAGTTTTCCAACCTTGTTATATTCAGAGATTTTCCCCTCTGCCTTGAATTCTGTTTTTCTATACAAGAAACAAATTAGTATGGTTGAAGTTTTTTATTTGTTTTTGTTTTTCTTCCATTTTCACTGCAATGCATGGTTCCAGACCCTCAGTGCTTTCAAGCAGAATGAAGTGATCGTTCTGCTAGAAAGTTTTGTTGTATTCTTTACTTTCACAGGGATTTTTATAGAGTTTAGCTGATAATTGATCAAGATGAAATTATTTATCAAAAACTTCATCTGAATGACATACATGGGAATATTCAGCTGAGTGAACTCTGTGTGAAGAAATATATCGTGAGGGGCGTTTAAAGTTTCTGCCAAATTCACGATGCCCAGAGACTATAAAAAACAGGTGAATGACACTAGTCTCAAATATCTGTCATGGTTATCGTGCTGCTTTCCTATCTTATGGAACTACTAATCTTCCACTAGTGTGGAAGGCAAGGAATTATATCTTGTGAATCTTACCATTTCCACCACACTGGATTTCTTCCCATCCAAAATATTCCACTGAGATGCTGACCATCTGGCATTAAGACAAATCTCCCAATCTGAAATAAGATTAAAAAAAATTACGTTCTTGGAGAAATAAATGGAAGGAAGATGTTAAAAATGAAGGCCAATGTGTATTTACTTTCAAACATTGACTTAAGATATATTTTAAAACAAAAAGAAAGGGGCTTCCCTGGTGGTGCAGTGGTTAAGAATCCACCTGCCAATGCAGGAGACACGGGTTTGAGCCCTGGTCTGGGAAGATCCCACATGCTGCAAAGCAACTAAGCCCGTGCGCCACAACTACTGAGCCTGCGCTCTAGAGCCTTCGAGCCACAGCTACTGAAGCCTGCGCACCTAGAGCCTGTGCTCCGCAACAAGAGAAGCCACCGCAATGAGAAGCCCGTGCACCACAACAAAGAGTAGCCCCCACTCGCTGCGACTAGAGAAAGCCCGCGCACAGCAACGAAGACCCAACAGAGCCAAAAATAAATAAATAAATTTATTAGAAAAAAAAGAAGAGATAAGTTTGGCTGGAGCAAGAGTTTGGCATGATAAGGTGCTGTGGTCAAATTGGTAGGTGATTTACTAAAAAATGATTCTATAAATGTTGAGACTGACAATGAACAGAAAGCAGCATAACCAGGAAAACAACATTGAAAGGAAATGGATAAAGTGCTTCCTGCAAATGCAAATGCAAATTTTAAAGGAAAAAAATGGGACAGATCCTACTGTCAAGCCAAAAGGAAGTTTAAGAAGGCAAATGAAAAGTTGAAGAGAAAGGGAAGTGTGAGGTACCCAAGGAACCTCAGAAACCAAATGACCTCAGCATCCTTAGAAAAAAAATTCTTCAAAAGCCTCCTGTTTAACATTTCCAAATGGACTGCAGCTCTCATGGATTACAGCTGTTTCTCATAAAGAATCACATCTGCCTTTTCCCTCACTTGGAAAACTCTTCCATTTTCTCAGCTTTCCTCTTTGTTCCACCTGAAAGATCAGATCAGGTCTGCATAGCTGGTGCCCTGCTCTCAGAGAAAGATGCCTGAGGTAAGAAGAACATGCAAGGGATGACAAATACTTCCATAAATAAGGGGCCAAGACTCTGCTCTTCAGGGATACCAAATACTGTCAGGTATAACTTAAGAAGCAACAAAATTGTTCATGTCAACTTTATCAAACCAGTAAATTTTCAAATAAGACTAAAATACAAACACACACACACACTCTCTCTCTCTCATTGTGCACCAAAAGGGTTGCCAGTCTTTTGCCTAAAACCCAAGCTCAAGCTTATATACATAATTTTGAAGTCCTAAGCCTTTTATCCTAGAAAAATTAAAGCCAATACAATGAACAGATCTTCATTTTCAAGAGGAACAACCTGGCATCAGACAATTGCCATCTCCATCAATGTTCCCTGGAGAAAGAGGAAGGGAGACTCAAAGTCTAGACAGGTTTTATGTTCTTCCATAATCAACCCCAGGGCTTGATCGTCCTCAAGCCCCTTCTCCTCTCTACCTGGACGTATTCATGGTGACCTCATCCAATTACGTAGCTTTAAGAGCACCTCTCTCACCTAACTGAACGTATCTCACCACAACTAGATTGTGAACTCTTCTGGTCTTATTTTTCTCTGTTGACAGGTTAGCCATAGTCCTGAGCACATTACAGACACAGTAAATGCTGGTAAATGAATTATTCCTCCAGTGACAGTACAAATTTTCAGAAGCACATGTTGGCTCCCTGTCTATCATAGCAAAATGAGAGCACACAATCAGCATGGATGAACTAGACTGAATTAGTAAATACTGGAATGAATTAGTAAATACTGGAGTGATAGTATCATTCTCCTGTGTAAATGAAAGGCCCTAAGACCTGAGGAAATTTAACTGGGGACTCAGTCCCTAAGCAGGCCCTATTTGAAACAGAAGCTCTGTTTCACTAGTAGGAAACATATCCACCTGGTAGGAAGAAGCATGTACTTTTATAAAAGAATAAATTTCCTACTGACCTGAAAATAATTTGTCAGACACCCAGTCACAATCCTTTCCCCTTCTGACTTGTCCTCATGAAAAGAGAAAAAGTCTTGAGAAAGACAACCTTGAGGAGAAGAAACAAAACCTGAGAATCCAGGCTGCCCACAGTTTCCATACTCACAAGCCTGGCAGCCACTCCACACTAATTCTAAATGCACACACACACACACACACACACACACTGCTGCCATAAAATGCCCTATAGCCCGCCTCATCTGAAGTCAGAAATGGGATTTGGGGCTTTGATAAACAAGAAGAAGAGTTTAATAATCTAATCTCATTTTACAGATAAAGAAATTAAAGTCCAGAGAAGTAAAACTGTTGGGTTTTTTTTTGGCTAACAATAACAACTCACCATGTGATTAAGCAGAACCTCTCCCACAAAAATAGGCATACTTACCCCTCTTTCCCAAGTCCCAGGATTTAGACAACAGGATATTGTTATATACTTAAACCCCCTTCTAGACAGCCCAGAAGCAGGACTGCATAGACCCAGACCACAAGACAGGCTGCTCACAGGCCAG
Source organism: Eubalaena glacialis (assembly GCF_028564815.1). NCBI lineage: Eukaryota > Metazoa > Chordata > Mammalia > Artiodactyla > Balaenidae > Eubalaena > Eubalaena glacialis. The sequence goes on from NC_083719.1 coordinate 180,450,032, forward strand.
TTAAAGCACGGTCTCTGAAAGGAGCATCAACAAGGACTTACCACAAGGGAAAAGGTCAATGGCTGGCATCCTGTGAATCTGTTAATGAAATCTGCCTTAACATGTCTTATTCCCAAAGTTTCTTCAAGACAGTTTCTGAATTTAATGGATAAGTTCATCTCAATTCCTCTTGATTAAGTAGGAGTCTTGCCTCATACCATCAATCTTTATGCAGGAGGCATTACTCATCTGTCATCAAGCATCATTCATTAACCATCTCTCTGTAGAAGATGAAAGTTATATTATGTGAAAGTCATTAGAAACTGTAGACCACATGAATATAAATAATAATTGCCGTTTACTGAGTACTCATTTTGTGCCAGAAACAGTGGAAACTCATATGATTATCAACATAGTTATTATTACTGTCATTCAATAGTTGAGGCAACTTATGTTCAAACAGGAGTAGTAATTGGCCCAAGATCACCAATTAAGAAGTGGTGAGCCAGAGTCTGAATGCAGGTTACTGTCTCAAAAGCCTGAACTCCTGAGGTTACTGTTATTCTCCAATATGAGAATTTACCTTCAATTAAAAAAAAAATGCAATTATCTGTTAAGCACAATAAAGGAAAGCACAATAAAACAAGGTATGCCTGTACATTATAAACTGTAATTGCTGTCAACATACTTTCTTGGAAACAGACATTCTCACAGACCTTGAGCCTGCGACCCTCCATAACCACTTGTCCATTATACTTTGGGTCATGGAAACAATACCCCATAAACTCAGCATCACTGCTGAGGCCTCCTTACGAGAGGAGGGAACCAAATCTGGGCCCTTTGATATATTCCACCTTCAGGAGGGGTCGCCTCCCCTGTCTCTTGCCAGATGCCATGGTGCTGGAGGATGTCACCCCTCCCCCAGACCCTTGACTACCTAGGAAGCCCCCTGGGATTAACTGAGTAAATAGTAATGAGAATTGGAGGACTATACAAATGGCACTGTTAACCATCATATGTGATGGAGCCTGATGGAATGTTGCTGCTTTCCATCCCTTAGGCATGATGTCCCTAAATAAAGGATGGGACCCAAGAAGCAACACACTTGGTCAAACTTCAGGCAGTCATCTCAGCACTGGATGCCCTAGCCAACAAATGGTCCCATCATCACATTTATTATAAACTGTTGGACTATTATCTAAAAATTGTCCTATTTCATGGTATAGAACTCTGGTAATCTCTTGCCTCACAGGCACCGAAAATATAAATCAAAATCACATGTCTTTACATATAACTAAGACTGCAATACAAGGCCTTGCCAGGATGCTCCTTATTCCCTTTGGAGTTATAGGCATTACTGCTAGTAACAAAGACACGCATTTCACTGCTTAGAATACACAAGGTTGGGCTCTCGGAAAAGGCATTCATAGAACTTTCATGACCCCAATAACTGGTTTAACTGAGATGCTTAATAGTCTCCTGAACAATTCCTATTCATTAAATTCCAGTCCAACAAATAAACCTGAAAAAGTCTCTATTTTGCCCCAAACCTTAACCTATATTTACAATTTTTTTTATCTTGCCCTATCCCATAAGGGCTGGAGGCCAGATTGAGGGGGTGTACTCCACTGGGATCTATTCACCATAGATTGTCCCAAAGACCAGGCAGCTGTTCTACTGATATGGGAGCCTAAACTTTGAGCCTAAACTTCATTCAAAAAATAAAAACCCTGTCGAGTTTAGCTACACACCACAGTTTAGGTAACTGTGGACTTATTATTGGTCTGGGTGCTTTCATTGGTTTACAATCCAGAGGCCCAAACCCTCCAAATAAGACAGTGTTTCAACCAAACATGGCAAATGCTGAGATCCACATCAACTGGAGTAGGTACCCACTTGAAAAGGATACTCCAGTCTCACACTCAGCAACATCACCCTGGCCCAGGAGCTCACCACCAGAGACGACGTCACCCCAGGAGACATCATCCCAGTCTGAGATCTCGCCGTTGGAGATGACTTTGCCCCCTGGGCTAACTTCACCCTGACACTAAACCCCAGGGACTGTTTCTTCTAACGCACAGATTGGACATAGGACACTTTGTGCTTTTCTTCCTTTGATATTAGGAATTCTATTATGATTCTGAGTTCCTTGTCTGCTTAGCCCACGATCCAGGTATACTCCTTGCTCTCTGCCAAAACATACACCTCTACACTCCATGCCTACAGGGAAATCTGGTAGAGGTTACTAGTATCGATATCATTCCAAAAATGAATGGACTGTGTGATTCCAACTATATGCAATTTTAGAAAAAGCAAAAGTATGGAGTAGTAAGAAGACCAGAGGTTGCCAACGGTTGTGGGGGTCAGGGAGAACAGGCAGGACACAGGGTTTTTAGGGCAGTGAAAATACTCTGTACGATACTGTAACGAGGGAAACATGTCATTACGTGTTTGTCCAAGGCCACAGAACGTACAACACCAAGAGTGAACTGTAATGTGATCTACGGACTTCGGGTGATTATGAGGTGTCCATGGTGGTTCATCAACTGTAACAAATGTACCGCTCTGGTGGGGGATGCTGATAATGGGGGAGGCTGGGGGGAGAGCAGGGGACAGATGGGAACTCTCTGTACCTTCCCCTCCATTTTGCTGTGAACCTGAAACTGCTCTAAAAACAAAGTTTTAATTTTAAAAAGGAAAAGGAATTAGTGGAGATTACTGCTTTCCCCAGGAGGCACGTGCCTCATATTGGCCAACCCCTGGACCCTCTGGGAAGAGGGCCACCCACTCCATGATGCTTTCTTCCACTAACCGCCTCCAACTTTCCACCAAGACCTTCTGCGTTGCAGCCACCAGCACTCCTTCCCCTTGGTTCCACACACCACCACCAACCTTTACACATACTTTACTAACTTATCAGCTCATCCCCTCCAACACCACCACTGCCAGATGTGTCACCCTAATATGAGAGTATTTCTAATCTACTCTACAACTCCACTAAGATATTGTTAGGGACTGCAAAAAATTTCAAATTTATTTTCTTAACTAATGCAATATAAATGGGAAACTTAAATTATGGGCTGGCCTACAAGGACTCCTCGTACTTTACCTGTGTTTCTCCTTTCCATTATCACAGCAAAATGTTTTCTGTGTTGGTTAGGGGAACTTACGCCACACTGTCTAAAAGTTTCTACTATCATTGTCCCAGTTTCCTTACTCTCATCAAAACATGACTACCGACTGTATTGGACACTCACGCGCGCACGCGCACACACACACACACATTTTTCTGTATATTATGACTTTTGACATCTGAAAAAATCCTTTCTGGCTGGGGAGAGACTGCTTCTTGGGGCTAGCCAACTCTGAGAAATAACAAAGGACTCAACCCGGAGCATGACTTTGATATGCAAACTAACCAATCGAGAACCATACTATCTCCAGCAGACCCATCCACTGTAGGAGGCAATATTTCTCTGCCTTAAACATCCCAGGGCCAGGTAGCAGGCAACTAGAGACCACTCGCATACCCAAAGCCTGCCAAAATTATTCAAAGCAGTCAATCCTGGCTGTTTCCTCTGCCCTGCCTTGCCTTTCCCATGGAAACCCCAATAAAGGCAGTGGCCTAAACCTTCCCCTCTCTCCTGTGCCTTCTGCCTCTTGACCATCCTGGTGTTTTCCCACATCACCCTGCATGGTTACATCTTGCCTTGCCTCTAGGACCTAAGAGTATAATAAACTTTGTTTTTTCCTGGGCCTCCAGTCTCCCCTTGTGGCAGCACCTGACTGACCATCTCATGAAAGAATATGTAACAGAGCTACTATTGCTTTCTTATTCACTGAGAAACTTTGTTCTGTAAAATCAGAGACTATCAGAGATTCACTGTTTGAAATTGTATCAGTAAGACTGAAACATCCCAATTTTGCCTGGAAGATATACATCATTATTTTGATATTTGACATCAAGAAGGAGTCTTGATTTAAAAACCTGGAACTAAGCTTCAAATAAAGGGTTTCTGGACACAATATTCCACATCTATCTTAATTTTATTGTTTCCAAGGAAACAAGAGCCTTGGTTGTTTGTAGTACAGACCTGATGTTAACCCCTTAACACAGTCCTGCTTTCCTTTGAGACTATCAAATTACTGCTTCCTTTAAATTTCACCTAAATGTCACAATTCTCAGAATCCAGTAAGTATACATTTTGCTTTGTTTGGTTGAGACATCCACGGTTCCTCTGCTATGCAGTCTCCCTCACTGCAATGAGTCAAAAAATCTGGGTTTTTTTTGCACCACAGGTTTGCTCCTACTGTTATTAGGCTACTTTGGTTAGGATAATTGGAAGCAACACAAATTCTATCCATAGGACACTAGTTGACTAAACTACCATACATGCACTAATAAAGGGCTCAGCAGCCACAAAAAAAGGAAAATCACTATGAACTGATATAGATGGATTTCCAGTATATAGTTTAATTGGGGAAAGAAGTACATTCATGTGAAGGTAAAAAGGAAGGAAGGAAGGAAAAAAATATATATATATATATGAATTTTGAGAAAGTTTACATCAGAAACTAATAAAATGGAAATGGTTAGCTACTGGTGGTAATGTGATGTGAGACTTCTGAATATACCTTTTTATAAGGTTTTACCTTTGAACCATGAAAAGGTTTTATAAATTAAAAAAATAAGTTAATTCAGAAAGGAAGCAAACCTTAAAACTAAATGTAAACAGAAATGCACATAATAGTGTATCAAACTGATAACAGAACCATGAGAGAAAAGACTTAGAGTTCATACAAATATTTGAGCACAGTACTATGAACTGCATATACTTAATATAAACTATTAAAGACCAAAAAATGCAAAAACACTTAATACTTTATTGAGCAAGTCTACCGTTGGTAGTAATATTGGTATCATAATTTTTGAAACTACTGTACCCATACTGTTGGATAAAACAATATATTAATGGTATTACAAACCAAGGTTTTTATAATAAGAGAAAAGAGATAAAGTATAAAATAAAGAAAAAAGCACATATTAAATTTTTACTAGGAATATGAGTATGAACTTACAATGTAAGAGAATATATATTTTAATTGGGTTTTTGAAGAATAACAATATGAGAGTATGCTCATGATAATAATTTATATGAAAAGGAGGATATAAAATTATAAATACAATCTGATTTCAATTTTGTCTCAAAAAATATGTATATATATATATTTTAGATGACCACTGAAAGGCCTAGATACAGTTATACCCCAGTAGCACTGAGCCCATCACAGAGACCTAGGTGTCTATAAGGAAAGAGACTTCTTGGAGAAATCATTGATTACAGGTCTGTAACTGGAAAGTACAAAGTGAACTGGGGATTTACACTCAAAGACTAATATGTATGTCTTGAAGGAACACATGAATCAAATTAAAAGGACTACTCCTGGGGCTTCCCTGGTGGCGCAGTGGTTGAGAATCCGCCTGCTAATGCAGGTGACACGGGTTCGAGCCCTGGTCTGGGAGGATCCCACATGCCACGGAGCAAGTGGGCCCGTGAGCCACAACTGCTGAGCCTGCGCGTCTGGAGCCTGTGCTCCGCAACAAGAGAGGCCACGACAGTGAGAGGCCCGCGCACCGCGATGAAGAGTGGCCCCCGCTCGCCGCAACTAGAGAAAGCCCTCGCACAGAAACGAAGACCCAACGCAGCCAAAAATAAATAAATTAATTAATAATAAAAAAAAGATACAATCTTTAAAAAAAAAAAAAAAGGACTACTCCTGGCCAAGTTTGGGACAGCTTGAGCATCAAATGACAGCAACTGTTTATAATATGATGAATGAAAGAAAAATCCAGGGATATGTTGTGACACTCCGAAAGGGAAAAAAATATAGAGGGCAGGGGAAGTGGGGAGGGAAAGCTTTTGTTTATAGAAGACTGACAGCTAAAGAATGGAGAAGGAATGACAGAATTAGAAAAAAAAAATACCATTTCATAAGCCCCCAACGTAAAAACAGGTTGAAGTGAAGATCAACAAGTGATGTTAAAACCACTGATTGAAAGGGTTGGGGAAGAGATTATTCCCATATTTCCAAGTATCACCCACAGATTACCAAAAAAAAAAATGTGACTACACAAGAGAGAGATGGGCACCTTGACTAAATGCTTTGCATTCCTAATACGCAGTGGGACAACTTGCATTTATGTGCCTCCTGATGGGATACAATATGAAGTACACAACATCACCTAGGAAATTTTCACGTCTCTAAACCTGCAGTCTAACTTAGTAGCCATTGGCTCACTCTATGTGGCTACTGTGAACATGAAATGTGGCTAGTGTGACTGAGGAACTGAATTCTTAATTTTACTTACTTCTAATTAAGTTTAGAAATAAAACTGCTCAGTTACTAAAAAACTTTTCAGCATGTTTGGAGCAATCTGGGTTTCCAAATCTACTTTTTCAACAGTAAATTTTATGAAAGCTAAATACAGATCAAGTATTTCCAACAAAAATTTAGCATCCACACTGAGATGTGCTTAATGTAAAATACATACCAGATTCCAACAGTTAGTACAAAAGAAATGTAAAATTTTTCATTAATAATTTTATATTAGCTACATTAGTCATTAATTTCACCAATAATTATATATTAATAACTGGATAAATTGGGTTAGATAAGATATATTATTAAAAATAACTTCACTTTTTCCTAACTTGGCTACTAAAATTTTTTAAATTACATCTGTACGTCACATTATACTTGTATTAGACACTACTGCTCTAGACCCAATGTCCACTGTATGAGATAGACAAGTTAATTAAATGAAATCACAGGAAAACATCATATCAGAATGCCAACATTTTAAAATACAAAAATCCTGGAATTGGCAGGAACCAAAAATACAGGCAAATGTTTTAGGTAAAAGAAATCTAAAACCAAAATGCAACGTGCAAATATTTGGATCCTAGCTCTCCAAAAAACCGGACAACTATAAAAGATAGTCTTGGAAAACTGGAAAAATTTTGATTTTCTTGGTGGACAATGCAGTTTTGTTCTTAGTAGGAGACTGTCCTCATTCTTAAGAGATGAACGCTGAAGATTAAAGGTGGACGTGAATATCTGCAACTTCCCATTAAATGGTTCATCATAATATATATAATGAGAGACAAAATCTTAATTAGTGAATCTAGATGAAGGGTTCATGGATGTTCGTTTTATTGACGCCACAGATTTTCTTTAGATAAGAATTTCAAGATGAGGGACTTCCCTGGTGGTCCAGTGGTTAGGACTCCACGCTCTCACTGCAGGGGCCCGGGGTTCAATTCCTGGTTAGGGAACTAAGATCCCCTAAGCTGCGCAGCGCGGACAAAAAATAATAATAATAATAATTTCAAGATGAATACCTGGAAGAAAAATCCACCCGTCAAAACTCATCTTACTTACGGTAAATTCAATTCCAACTTATGCTACTAACAGAAACCAGCCTGCGTCGTCTTCCTTCCCAGAGACTCCTATATTTTTGAAGCTTTGGGGCTTTACAGGGCTCTGATGTGGTAAATTTACTATTTATATGAATTCCTTCACTCCTGCATTTATTTAGATCACACACACGTGCTGCCTAATAACCTGCAAAGGTATCTCTTTCCAACGTAATACAACTTACCAAACTTCAATAACCGACACCCACGGCCAGAACAAAGCCACCGAGTGCTCACCGGGACCCGGGAACAGGGGGCCATTGGGGCCAGAGTCACCGTGACGAGAACGACGGAGATGCTATTCCTTTTCCTTGTGGAGAAAGGACCCAAAGGCTGCTCTGGAGCCTTTTGAAATCGGGAGCATCGCGGATGGAGACAAGGCCTGGCCGACCCGCCTCCTCCCAGAGCTGCCGCCTGGACCTCGGCTGGCCGAGCGGGCCCGGGCTCTCGGGGGAGGGGGCGCCGCCCGGGAGCGCCGGCCGGAGGCCGGGGCGGCCAGGTCAGCGCGCGAGGCCAGCGTCCTCTGACCTCAAGCCTCTTCTTTGGTGTCTTCCCCTCCGGCTTGACCGCACAGAGGAGGGACACACGAAGAGGCGGAAATTTTACCTCAGACCCGCTCCGGAGCGCGCAGCAAAGACAGCCACCGCCTTGCGCACGCGCAGATCCAAACGCGCACGCGCACGCGCACGCGCACTTCCAGGCTCCTCGCACGGCGTAAGGGGCGGGGCCTCGGAGGTTGGGCAGATGGCGGTGGCCGCTTTTCTCTCATCTCGGAGTAGAGGAGAGCTACCCTTTTCCTCCCGCGGTTTGGTGCTGGGGTGCTGGGTTAGGCCCCGGAAGGGGGGGCTGTGGCCCAGGAACTGCGTAGTGGTTTGTTTTCCTCCATAGCCCATGCGTCTTACATGTCTTAAATGAATAACAATTGCTTTTAAATTTTGGTGCATAGTTGAATGCATCATACCTGTCATTGCACAACTCTTGCTGCACTTTCCCCACGGAGGTATGTATACAGTTACCACCTAGCTGTACTTGACCTTTTCACATGGCGACATAAATTCACTGTGCACCATTCATTTTTTCAGTATAGTTTAGCTTCCTCTCTGTGATTCCCCTTACCTGGGAAGGGAGCTGCAAACCGCAGTTAGGGCGAGAGGGAACAAACGCTTCTGCATCTCAGTCTGGGGCCTCTGACACTGGAGGTGAAGAGGTGACCCTAAGTTTAAATCTAAGATGGCTTCTGCTAACTATGTGGCTGAGGCTGCTGTCCTGAAGCAATGGGGAGATTCTTTAGCCACTGAGTTGCGAGAGTGACTGTAATACCCAGCTGGACTCTGGTTTCCATTATGCTTTTGAGCTTGACGATCCATTTTAGCTACCGACAGATAAAGAAAACAGCTTATTGTAATTTGGGAGACCAAGAAATGTGGAGTTCTCAGTATTAGCCTGGAGTCAGTCAAAGGCTAACGGTGCAGTGACCTCACGGCAGAGATTCACCGGTGTTAATAATCATGTCATAGAAGGAGGCAAATAGTTAAGGTGGCAATGCACAGTCTACAATAAGTTTTAGGAATCTTATAAGTCATCGTTCAGTAAAAGGAAAGGGAATTTTTAATGGCTGTTATTCACTCTGGTGTGAGGGACTTGTTTCTCAGCGTTATGGTCATGAACTATATAATGAACCTACTAAATCTGATTGAATTGTAATTTATCCTCAGAAAGTTTACATCTTTATTATTTATTTATTTTTGGCCGCTGCAGCTTGGGAATCTTAGTTCCCCCACCAGGGGTAGAACCCTGGCCCTGGCAGTGAAAGCGTGGAACCCTAACCATTGGACCGCCAGGGAATTCCCAGAAACTTTATGGCTTTAGATAGCAACGTTTTCCAGAGATGAAGAGATTCCTCTTGAGAGGAGGTTAGATCAGGTGACTACACCTAGAATCAAAGTAGAAGAATAGGGAGGTCGAAAGTCTTGGAGATTATGGCTGAGAAACTGGAAGAAGTATTAGGGGCTTTTAGTGAAGACTTGTGGCATAACAGTCCAGGTGTATTGTATTGTCTCATGAAACTGAAATGGTATTAGGAGTCAGGATGTAAAGGAATACTGGAGAAAGCTGAAGAGAGACCTGCTACTGTGAAGTATGTTGATTTCAGAGGTAAAGAAGCCAGAATGGCATTTGGTTTGGGGGCCACAGGAAATGTGGGCACACAATAAAATTTATAGCCCTTAAGTTTTTTACAAAACAATATCAACTCTCATTATTTATTTTTTAAGGGGATAGGAATATTATTATTATTAAACTAGTACACGGAATGAGTAAGCTCTTGACTATGAAATCTGCAACAATAGGTCATACTGCCTCTAGTGCTTTGAGATTTGAGACTGGCACAATTTGCAGAGGCATTGTTATATTGATTCATAAGGGTTCTATAATCTTTCTTTTTCCCACATCTGTAGATGAGGTTGCCTCTGTAGATGAGACATCAGGTACTGAGGAAAGTAAATCAGAAAACTGAAGTAATTATAAGGGGGAAGTGAGTTGGAGACACAAGAATGGAGAGTCCTCAAGGAAAGCCACCATAACTTAGTGTATTAGGACATCAGAGCCTGAGAGATTAAACAACAACAAAAACAACAACAACATCTTTCAGGTGTGCACCTAATATTGACTCTTCATTGAGCCAAAAGTTCCCATCTAAAGGTTAGTGGGGGTGAAGAACTGAGAAAGACGTGTTGAGAATTAAGGGTCCCAAAGAGACAGGCAAGGTTGGGAGAAAGAGAGGGAGAAGGAGAGAATGTGAATATGTTTGGTTAGTAAGTCCCACCATCGAGACCTTTTTATTGCTCCAAGGAACGTTCATGGAAGACTGAGAGAAATTAATGGTGGAGAGTATGTCTCCAGCGTCTTCAAAAACTGACATTTGATGGCCATTATTTACAAATAGAGTTATTTCACCTTGCTGACCCAAGGGTCATTTAAAAAAAATTTTATTGGAGTATAGTTGATTTACAGTGTTGTGTTATTTTCAGGTGTACAGCAAAGTGAATCATTTACATATACATATATCGACTCTTTTTTAGATTCTTTCCCATATAGGTCATTACAGAGTATTGAGTAGAGTTCCCTGTGCTATAAGTAGGTCCTTAATTGTTATCTATTTTATATACCAAGGGTCATTTGTAATGTAAGTTATGAACATTTTCATACCCTCTGTGTGTGTTTGTGTGTGGCAGAGTCAGTCTTGACATCCAAACAAAATTTGGGTGGGGGATCTGTTCTGTATCAGCAGAGTGACCATGACAATAGGACAGCTGGTTCTGTGGCTATTAGCCTCCTTCTCCAGCTGTTCTTGTCTCCTCAGTGGGCTCCTGAACAAAGTAGCCATGATGGCAGGGAAGGAAGTTATGCGTGGGCTTAGCAATATGGACTACCGTAACTGAGCAGGACCCTATGGGACCTTCCCAGAATAGGAACCGCTCCCCCCCATGTCCTCTGCCTGCCTTTTGTCTGTAGAAAACCTTTAGTCAATAAATTTAATGAGAGAAGTGAGAAAATGCAGAAAGAAAGGAAAACAGTCAAGCAAGACAAAATAATAATAGTTTAGCCATTAAACAGATTCAAGGACATTTAGTTCCTCCTCAAGGGCTCTAGATAATATTCTGAGCTACGTCCTTTGAGCTGTTTTGCAGATACTGAAGCCCCCACCAGGTGGAAGAAGACTGTATGCTGCCCACAAGCATGTAGACACCAGACTGGTTGGAACCAGAAGGTTGATGATGTTGACTCCCGATTACCTCACCACCAACCAATCAGAAGAATGTCCACCAGCTGATCACACACCCAACAATCCCCCTCCCTAACCCTGTCTTTAAAATCCTTTCCTTGAAAGCCTTCAGGAGTTTAGGTCTTTTAAGCACTAGCTGCCCTGGACTCCTTGCTTTGCACGCTGCAATAAATGCTGCACTTTCCTTCACCATAATCCGGTGTCAGTAGATTGGCTTTACTACACGAGGGCAAGTGGACCCAAGTTTGGTTCACTAACACTACTACTCACCAAGGCTGATCTGCTAAAGCCCAGGCTGGGTGCCCAGTATGCCAACAGCAAGACCAATACTGAACCACTGATATGGCACCATTCCTTGGAAGAATCAGCCATTTACCAGGTGGCAGGGTGATTGGACCACATCTGTAATGTAAAGGGAAGTGATTGTTTCTTAGTGGAGTAGACACTTAACTCTGCATATGAATTTGCCTTCTGTGTCTTCAGTGTTTCTGCCAAAACCCACCAACTGAGGAATACCTATGCACCCTCATGTTACTCCACACAGTATCACTTCTAACCAAGAAACTCATTTCATAGCACGCTCATGCTCAAATTTTAACACATTTAGAGAATCATTTTACTGTTCTAGAATGGCCTTTTGAAGATTCAGTTGTGGCAGCTAGATAGCAAAGGCTTGCAGGGCTGGGGCAATGACCTCCAGGATGTGGTGTATAATTTAAATCAGCTTCCAATATATGGTGCTGTGTTTCCCATAGCCAGGATTCATGGGTCTAGGAATCAAAGGCTGGAAACGGGAATGGTTCCACTTACTATTACCCCTAATGATCCACTAGCAAAATTTTGCTTCCATCTCCACGATAGGTTGTGCTGATCTAGAGGTCTTGGCTCCAAAGGGAAGAATTCTTCCACCAGGAGGCATAACAATCATTCTACTGAACTGGAAGTTAAGACTGCCACCTGGCAACTTTGGGATCATCAAAGAATCAACAAAGATGGGAGGGGTGGTTACTGCACCAGTTGAGGTGTCTGATCCTGATTACCAAGGGGAAATTGGGTAGCTACTACACAGTGGGAGTAGGAGGGAATATGTCTGGGATGTAGGAGGTATCCAAGGGCATCTCTTAGTATTCCCTTGTCCTATGAATAAAGTCAATGGAAATCTCCACAATCCAATGCAGGTGGGACTACTAATGGCTCAGACTCTTTAGGGATGAAGGTTTCAGTCACCTTCTTAAGCAAAGAACATGATCAACTGAGGTCAAAGGAAATATGGAATTGGTAGTGGAAGAAGGTAGAAGGCAGTGAGGACTACAGAACCCTTGGCACATAACAATTCCACCCAAACTCCTGCAATAAGCAACTTGACCAAAGTCTAGCATGGCTTTTAGCAGCATAAGGTTGTGTCTCTAGAATGGCCCCAGCACTCCCCACCCCTATTAAAATGCCTGCCTGAAAAAGGTCGACACTGCCAGGAAAAGTTACTGTTTTAGCCAATACCTGATGATAGGCTGCTGACCTCTTGTTCCTAGAGCATTTCCTGAAAACGTTTACCATTGTGAATACATATCTCTTATAACTCTGAAGTGTTTCTAAGGATTTGAGAGCCTTTCCTTTGAAATGTAATCATCAGGAAGGATAGGGCCTCTGTTTCCCAACATCTGGGGCTTCCCTGCACAGTGGCCCAGGGTAAGTCCTTTGTCCACTTTCTCCAGCTTCTTCCCTTGCTCCTCCTGGGAGATCAGAAAGAGTGTGTATAGCTGACATGCTGCTCAGGGACAAAAGCAAACAATGAGGTAAGACAGCAAAGGACAACAAACATTTTTTAAAATTGCGGTAAAATATACATAACATAAAATTTAATCATTTTAACCATTTTTAAGTGTACGACTCAGTGGCATTAAGTACATTCGCAATATTGTGCAGCTACCCCCACTATCCATCTCCAAAACTTTTCCATCATCCCAAACAGAAACTCTGTAGGGTAACAAACATTTTTATGAGATTGGTTCAATATTTTGGTCTCCAGGGTCTCTGGAGATGAGAAAGTATCAGTTTAATTGCAGTAAAATGAGGATGTTGAATTTATAATCAACACAGTAAAACTCTAACAAGGTCTCATTCCACAAACTTTCTCTCTACGCCCCACAGTGACCTCTGAAGTGGATGCCCACATGTAGACACTTCAAAGAGCCTCCCGGAAGGAGCAGCCTCCCTTGAGATTGAACTTGAAATGACAGGACAAAATTCACTTTCTGGACACTATTATTCCCTTTAGCCTTATCCTATTATTTTTGGTGCCTATTTTGTACATTTTCCACAGATGATGACATTGTTCTAAACACCCTGGTATATGGGACTTTCCTGGTGGTCCAGTGGTTAAGACTCTGAGCTTCCACTGCAGGGGGTACGGGTTCGATCCCTGGTCGGGGAACTAGGATCCCGCATGCCCTGTGAGTGGTAATGAACAATCATATTACCCTGGACTTCTTGCTGGCCAGTCAAAGCAGGGTGTGTTTGGCTGCCAGCATCTCTTGTTGTACCTGGCTTAATATTTAACTGGCTTGGCTCTGGATGGGGAGCCTGGCTGTGGTATATCCTCCATTCACCTCCAATCACCCTACTGGGAGTCATGGTCCCAGCCACTCTTGTCAGATGTTCCCTAAAAGGAACAGAACCATTTTGGTCCAAGCTCTATCAGTACAGTTTGTTATGGTATCTGTGTTAGTCCCCTATTGCTGCTATGATAGGTGTCGACAAAAGTAATCAATAAGCAATCTACAATAGGAATAGAAAAGAGTTTTATTTGAGCCAAACTGAGGACTATAGCTTGGAAGCCAGCTTCCCAGATTACTTTGAGAAACTGCTCTAGAGAAGCCTGGTTTTCAGGACAGCTTTATGTCTTGTGAGAACAAAGAACATCAAGCAAGTCAGGGATACATTCCTTCAAGGTTTAAAAAAAACAGATCAGCACGTGCACAGCTAGTCAGTATGGCCTTGGCACCTGGGAAGGGAGTCAGTATGGAAGGAGTACCAGCACTGGCGTCCCAGGAAGGGAGGCATTTAATCTTTATTTTTAGCATGGACATTCTTTACTTCTGGTCAATGCACATTTTTCTTTAATAATTAAAGCAGATGTACAATGTATGTTTGATAGGCCACAAACAGGCTATTTTAGTTAGCATAAAATGCAAGTTAACTCATGTATAGGCCAGAATGACTTCCCCATACCTCAATATGTGAACATTTCTTTTTATCACAGGTTACCAGAAACTTAGTATCTTAAAACAACACAAGTATTTTATCTTACAGCTGTAGAGGTCAGGCATCTGAATTGGGTCTCACTGGGCTAAAATCAGGGGGTCCACAGGGCTGTATTTCTTCCAGAGGCTGGAGGGAAGAATTCATTTCCTTGTCTTTCCAGCTTCTAGAGATTGCCTCCATTCCTTGGGTCATGGCTCCACATCACTCTGACTTCTGCTTCCATCCTCACATCTCCTTCTCTGACTCCTGTCTCCCTCTTTCACTTACAAGGATCCCTGTGATTACATTGGGTCCACCTGGGTAACCCATGGTAATCTCCCCATCTCAAAACCCTTAATTTAGTCATACTTGCAAAGTCCCTTTTGCCATAAAAAGTAACATTCATAGGTTCTGCGGATTAGGACATGGGTAATTTTGGCAAGGGGCACTATTCTGCCTACCACAAAAAGTACCTAAAAAGAATTCTTAGCTAGATACATGAAAGATTGGGGGCTAGAGGTGTGGAGAAATGGTGCCCTTGAGACTTTGCCTCTATCCACGTAGACTGCAGGCAAAGACTTGACCTGTGGTGAATCTCGGTGTTGGCCCTGTGATCCTCCCAGAACATGAGAGGATGGGAGGCCTGTCATGAGAGTTTCTCATTGCCTCCTGGGTTCTGATGCTGTAAGAGGCTTTCTGCTCTGCCACCTTCAGAATATAAAACTGCTTAGCTGTGTCTAGATTTGGCTCTTCGAGTACAGGGAAGAGGCCCAGTCACAGATTAGGGGTTAAAGTTGGTGGTCATTTGGAGCCAGCAGTAGAGGATCTGATTGTCCCCAGGGTATCGCTCAAATGGTGTGGTCTAATACAAGGTTTTTTCGGGGGGGGGAAGGGTGGAGGGAAGGGATAATTAGGGAGTTTGGGATTGACGTGTACACATTGCTATTTAAAAAGGATAACCAACAAGGACCTACTGTATAGCACAGGGAACTCTGCTCAATATTATGTGGCAGCCTGGATGGGAGGGGAGTCTGGGGGAGAATGGATACATGTATATGTATGGTTGAGTCGCTTTGCTGTGCACCTGAAACTACCACAATATTGTTATCGGCTATACTCCAATATAAAATAAAAAGTTAAAAAAAGGTCAGTTTATATAAAAAATAAATAAATAAATACAGATACTGAACAGCAAAAAAATACAAGGTTTTGGTTTTTTTGTTTGTTTGTTTGTTTTGGTTGTGCCACACGGCCTGTGAGATTTTAGTTCCCGGACCAGGGATTGAATCCTGGCCCTCAGCAGTGAGAGCGTGGAGTCCTAACCACTGGACCGCCAGGAAATTCCCAAGTCCAAGGTTCTTAGTTCCACTTCCTGGGTCTCCAGAGCAGGTTCGAGTTTGTTCCACTTTGCATTTAGTGGAGCAAAGGATAAAGTACATGGGCAGTAGGTGAGGCTGTCTCTCTCTCCTGTGAAACTTTTACTGAATAGAATGCATTTAGCTAAATCTATAACTTCAAACCATTTACCCATGTTATTTTGAATGTCATCCATTAAGGTGATGATATTTGGTAGGGATGTTATAATGAAGGGAGTAGTCTTGTTTAACCCTCTATAGGCTGTAGGCAGCCTCCATGTATTCATACTGGCTCAGGCCACACCAGGGAATTGAAAGGTGACATGGTAGGAATCAGTACCCCTTCTTTCAGTAAGTCAGCTATGACAGGCCGTAATCCTTCAGCGCCTGTCCTTAGCAGTACTGTGGCATATTGGTCACCCACATGGGTAGGAGAAAGTTAACTGGTTCCCACCAGGTGACACCCACCATAGCAAAAGCTTTAGGTTTGTTTCATGAGGTTGACCGAGGAGGTCCATTCCAATAATGGGAAAAGGGAGAGTCTGGAAGGAACAACCAGGACAGAAGCATCTCTTAGCAAAAGTGGGCCAATTTTAATAGTTAAGCAGGTAATTGCCCTTTTAACTCATCCTCCTCCCAATTCATTCACTTCCTGGGGTGAACGGGGAGTGCTTCTTGGGGGGAGGTCCTTAAGGAGAGAGATGATGTGTATTTCCTCCTTCAAGAGAGAATCAGCCCCTCTTTTTCTGGCCTTCTCCTTTTGCTCTTTTTGTCTTTTGTTACTTTTTGGATGGTCACTGGCAAAGCAGAGGATAAAGTATCAGTTTCTACACAGTATTCCTATTGTGGGCCACCGTGCTGAATTTTTTTTCTCCAGTAGAGGGCACCAGACCTTTTTTTCCAGGATCCTCCACTCCATCACTTCTCATCTCCCCAAGATTTTGGGCTCCTACCTCCTCTCTAGGTGTCCTCCTGGTGAGAAGCTCCCTTAAGCAGGGCCCAACGCCCATGTCGTGGTTTGGAGCATTCTTTTAGTAGGGTAAGCCACCTCCTTTGGGCTCCTAGGGAGGCAGGGATATAAACTTCCTTGACTTCAGTTACTTTAAGCAGTGTTTTAGTTGGGCCAGCCCAAGGGTTGGGGGGGGGGTGTCTCAATATCCCTCTGGGGAGCAGCTAGAATGATGATGCTGTCCTTCACAGCAGATCTGACTGGGTCACAGCAGAGGCATGCTGGCTGTGGACAAAGACGCCTCCCCTAACTGTGCTTCGGGGACCGGCCTTGGCTTGCCATTTGTGCCTTATTGGCTAGTTAACCTGCTACAGTGGTCCCCAGGGATGAGGACATCGTCTTGTCTCAAAGTGCCCCAAATCACCAGCCTGACTGTGGGACCTCCTCTTGCTACAGTCCCACCCCTCGACCTGATCCCACCCTAAACTCAACTCTTTGGAATATTCAACTAAGCCACGCCCCTAGGCCTGGTCGCGCTCCATCTCCGCCCCACAGGCCTAATCAAGCCCCGCCCATAGCCTGGTCCCGCTCCAGGCCCTCTCCAACCCCAAGTCCTAGGTTGACCCGGCCCCAAGACCCAGTGGCGTCTCTCCGCGAAAGGAAATTAGCACTTCTCCTCCACTTGCGGCTGGAAGCTGCCACCGCCCCTCCCAACCGAAATTTCCCAGCTCCTGAGGCCCCGCCCCTGACGCTGTGCGTGGCGCAGAAACCGGAAGCAGCCGTGCACTTCTGCTCGTGCGCAAGCCGGCGGCCATGTCCCCTTGCAGCCCCGTCTAAATCTGATGTAAATTTTGCCTCAGTCCGCGTCCTACCTGGTTCAGCCCAGCCCGCCCCAAGTCCGGTGCGCGGGAGGTGGAGAGCTTGGCCTTGGGGTCAGAGGCCAAAAGGCGGCCGCTTGGGCTGTGCCCACCGCTCCACGCTGGGACACCAGCGCCCGGGGCCTCCAGCAGCCGCGGCTGGTACCAAACTCACTGAATCAGGAACTCTGTGAGGGTCCAGCAGTCGGGGTGAGTCTGCTGCAGGCGAGAGTTGGAGAGCCATCCTCGTATTTAATCGGCCTCCAAAATCATCCTCTGCTCTCTTTCCAGAAAGGAAAAGCATCCCTGCCATTCGGCTCACGGGGACGAGTCTCAACCTCGTCTCTGCGCAGGTCTGTGGATTTCAGCTTGTTCTGTGAGAATGGGGTGACATTTACCTAACTCCGTCCCCACCTCTCCCTTCCTGGTGCGAGAGAGATTATTTTTAACCTGTGATTTCTTTTTTTTCCTCTTCCTTTGGGCATCAGTTTGCTACATTATATTCAGCTGCATAAAAGTGAACTGATTACTTAGTATCTTTTTAACCCCCCTTGCCAGTTGCAGCTCTAAATGTTAGTCATTTATCTGTAGATTTTTAAAAAATTTCACACCGAAAGTGTGATCATATGTCAGTTTCAGCGTTTTCTTTCTTATTCTTTGTACCTTATATTCTTTTTATTTATTTAGTGCGTTTGCCAGGACTTTCAGTTCAATGTAGAATAGCATTTAAGTGCATCCTTGTCTTGTTCCTGATCCCAGAGGGAATTATTCTGCCATTTCACCATTAAATAGGATGTTTGCTGTAGGTGTTTGTAAGTAATATATATTTTTTCTAATTAAAGCCTATTTCCCTCTAGTCCTAGTGGGTTAAATTATTATCATCAATGCATATTGATAGAGATCAGTCACTATTTTGTATCGCAGGGGATGAGTCATATGATCTTTTTCTATTAATGTGAATTATATTAATCATTTTAATTATGTTAATCATTTTAACCACACTTCATTCCTAGGAGGAAATGAACTTAGTTTGTGATTATTATCTTCATTATTCATTTCTGGACTGTACTAATATTTTAATATTTTGCCCTTGTGTATATGAATGAGATCTTTCATATATATGTGTGTGTGTGTGTGTGTGTGTGTGTGTGTGTATACACATATATTTGAGTTTTGAGTACTTTTCTGGTCTTGGAAATACACAGGAAAAGAGCACCCCCCACCCCCCCCAAAATGGAATTATGAATCCTTTACTTACTTGGTGAACCTGTCTGTAAAACAATCTGCAACTTCTGTTTCCTTTGTAGGTATGTTCTAAACTGCTAATTTTTTTCTTTAATGACTGGATGTAAACAGGTTTTGTGTTTATATTCATTTATTTATTTTATTTTATTTTATTTTTTGGTCCTGCAGCATGCGGGATCTTAGCTCCCTGACCAGGGATCGAACCCGCGCCCCCTGCGTTGGAAGCGCAGAGTCTTAACCACTGGACCGCCAGGGAAGTCCCTATATTTTTTAATTTTTTAAACATTTTTTTCACTTTATTATTTTTTTAAATTGAAGTATAGTTGATTTACAATGTTGTGTTAATTTCTGCTGTACAGCAAAGTGACTCAGTTATACACATATATACATTCTTTTTTAATATTCTTTTCCATTATGGTTTATCCCAGGATATTGAATATAGTTCCCTGTGCTATACAATAGGATCTTGTTGTTTATCCATTCTATATGTAATAGTTTGCATCTGCTAACCCCAAACGCCTAGTCTATCCCTCTCCCACCCTCTCTCCCCCTTGGTAACCACAAATCTGTTCTCTATATCTGTGAGTCTGTTTCTGTTTTGTAGATAGTTTCATTTGTGCCATATTTTAGATCCACATATAAGTGATATCATATGGTATTTGTCTTTCTCTTTCTGACTTACTTTACTTAGTGTGATAATTTCTAGTTGCATCCATGTTGCTGCAGATAGCATTATTCCCTTCTCTTTTTTATGGCTGAGTAGTATTCCATTGTATATATGTACCACATCTTCTTTATCTATTCATCTGTTCATGGACATTTAGATTGTTTCCATGTCTTGGCTATTGTGAATAGTGCTGCTTTGAACATAGGGGTGCATGTATCTTTTTGAGTTATAGTTTTCTCTGGGTATATGCCCAGGAGTGGGATTGCTGGGTCATATGGTAATTCTATTTTTAGTTTTTTAAGGAACCTCCATACTGTTTTCCATAGTGGCTGCACCAATTTACATTCCCACTAACAGTGTAGGAGGGTTCCCTTTTTTCCACACCCTCTCCAGTGCTTGTTATCTGTAGACTTTTTAATGATGGCCATTCTGACCAGTGTGAGGTGGGGTACCTCATTATAGTTTTGATTTGCATTTCTCTAACAATTAGTGTTGTTGAGCATCTTTTCATGTGCCTATTTGCCATCTGTATGTCTTTGGAGAAATGTCTATTTAGGTCTTCTGCCGTTTTTTTTTTTTTTGGCTGTGTGGCATGTGGGATCTTAGTTCTCCAACCAGGGATCAAACCCATGCCTCCTGCATTGGAAGCGTGGAGTCTTAACCACTGGACTGCCAGGGAAGTCCTTCTGCCCATTTTTTGATTGGGTTGTTTGTTTTTTTGTTGTTGAGTTGTATGCGCTGTTTGTGTATTTTTGAAATTAAGCCTTGCTGGTTGCATTATTTGTAAATATTTTCTTCCATTCCATAGGTTGTCTTTTTGCTTTGTTTATGGTTTCCTTTGCTGTGCAAAAGCTTGTAAGTTTGATTAGGTCCCATTTATTTTTGTTTTTATTTCTGTTGCCTTGGGAGACTGACCTAAGAAAACATTGGTACAATTTATCTTGGAAAATGCTTTGCCTATGATCTCTTCTAGGAGTTTTGTGGTGTCACATCTTATGTTTAAGTCTTTAAGCCATTTTCAGTTTGTTTTTGTGTATGGTGAGAGGGTGTGTTCTTTTTTTAAAAATTTTTATTGGAGTATAGCTGATTTACAATTTTGTGTTAGTTTCAGGTGTACAGCAAAGTGAGTCAGTTATACAGATACATATATCTACTCTTTTTTAGAGTCTTTTCCCATATAGGCCATTACAGAGTACTGAGTAGAGTTCCTGTGCTATACAGTAGGCCCTTATTAGTTATCTATTTTATATATAGTAGTGTGTATATGTCAGTCACAATCTCCCACTTCATCCCTCTCCCTCCTTGCCCCCTTGGTAACCATAACTTTGTTTTATACATCTGTGACTCTATTTCTGTTTTGTAAGTAAGTTCATTTGTACCTTTTTTTAGATTCCACATATAAGCAATATCATATGATATTTGTCTTTCTCTGTCTGACTTACTTCACTCAGTATGACAGTCTCTGGGTCCATCCATGTTGCTGCAAATGGCATTATTTCATTCTTTTTTATGGCTGACTAATATTCCACTATATATAGGTACTACATCTTCTTTATCCACTCCTCTGTTGATGGACATTTAGGTTGCTTCCATGTCTTGGCTATTGTAAATAGTGCTGCAGTGAACTTTGGGGTACATGTATCTTTTTGAATTATGGTTTTCTCCAGATATATGCCCAGGAGTGGGATTGCTGGATCATATGGTAGTTCTATATTTAGTTTTCTAAGGAACCTCCGTACTGTTCTCCATAGTGGCTGTACCAATTTACATTCCCACCAACAGTGTAGGAGGTTTCCCTTTTCTCCACAGGAGAGGTTGTGTTCTAATTTCATTGATTTACATGCAGCTGTCCAACTTTCCCAGCTACACTTGCTGAAGAGACTATCTTTTTCCCATTGTGTATTCTTGCCTCCTTTGTTGAAGATTAATTGACCGTAGGCGTGTGGGTTTATTTCTGGGCTCTCTGTTCTGTTCCATTGATCTGTATGTCTGTTTTTGTGCCAGTACCACACTGTTTTGATTACTGTAGCTTTGTAGTATTGTCTGAAGCCTAGGAAGGCTATGCCTTTCGCTTTGTTCTTTTTCCTCAGGATTGCTTTGGCAATTCTGGGTCTTTTATGGTTCCATATAAATTTTAGGATTATTTATTCTAGTTCTGTAATGTCATGGGTAATTTGATAGGGATGGCATTAAATCTGTAGATTGCTTTGGGTAGTATTGCCATCTTAGCTTTTCTGATTCTGTTTAAGTTTTTTAAAATATTGTTAATTTTGTCATATACTCATTTTTTTTTCTAAACCTTTATGCTGTTCTTTTTCTGCCCTTATAAGTCAATGGTTAACCCATTGATACTGATTTTTCTTCTATAGGAATTGATGATTTTTGTAAATACAATTAACCCTTGAGCAACATGGGTTTGAAATGCATGCGTCCACTTATATGCAGATTTTTTTCAGTACTAAATACTACAATACTACAGGATCAGTGGTTGGTTGAATCCTTGGATACTGAGGGCTGACTATGAGTTATACTCGAATTTTCCACTGCTGGAGGGTTGGTGCCCCAACCCCTGCAATTGTTCAAGGGTCAGTTGTATATAAATGTATGTACCACACCAGCCGTGGATTTCTAGTGTTATCTGAAACAGTTATTTTAATTTCCTGCTTCTACCCTGTCACATAAGTAGTCCTGATTTGCTAAAGATAAATATGTGTGTATCTCCTTATCCCTATAATGTGATGCATTTTTATATAGCATATACCACCACCTGATAATATTTTGTTAATTTAGTGGTCCTTCTTCAAACGACCCAGGCACTTTAGGATTTTTCTGTTTTGTTCAGTGCTGTGTCTCCTGTGACTGCACGTAGTAGGACAGGGTGAATATTACCTAGATAAATATGAGATGAAGGAGCAGGAGGTAAGGGCCTTAAGGGAAGCATCCTTGCTGAAGACATAGGGCTTAGTCAAGAGAAGGAGCTCAAAGATAAAACACTTGAATAGAATACTTCATTTGTCTACTCTCCATAGTGTGCCCAACAGGGTTCTAGGCCAGACCCTGGTAATGTTAGGGCATAAGGGCCTCACTGACAACTAAATTGTAAGGTATATGTTCAGAAATACACTCATTGGGCATTTAGGCTTTGAAGGTAAATACACGTG
The DNA here is from genome assembly GCF_028564815.1 of Eubalaena glacialis. NCBI lineage: Eukaryota > Metazoa > Chordata > Mammalia > Artiodactyla > Balaenidae > Eubalaena > Eubalaena glacialis. The sequence goes on from NC_083719.1 coordinate 180,472,747, forward strand.
CATACACACAGCTCCTCAGCAGCTTTCTAATTGGGAAGCATCGAGCACATAGTTAAGTGACTCTTTCCAAGATTCTTCAACTATAAACTGGTTGTGATAGTATCTGATTTGCAGAGTTTCTATGAATAATCTTTTTGCAGAGGTATGGGCATCTCTTTGCCAAGTCATTCTCATATCTTGGTTGCTCAAATGGAACATGTTGTTAGTAAAGAATGTTACGGTTTGTATTGGCTTTAAAATACATACTTCATCCACGGCAGTGGAAGAAACTGTTGCATTTTCGTTATTTGAAATTTGTGCAGTAGTGCTTCAGATATCACTGTGAGAGATGACATACACTGCTAACTTCACTCCGAGTGTTCTTGTTCTGCTGCTGTACCTCCTGTACAATTCCTGCAGAATTGAATAGGAGAAGTCTTCTCTGCCACCTGCATGTGGAATTCAGTCAGTTGATGCTGTTTCTCAAAAACCAGGTTTTGGGGACCCTGCAGCCCTTGTGGGAGAGGGTCTAGTAGTCAGGGGCTGAGCAGTAATACATGTTAGCCTGCCAAGCGGTGCAGAAATAAATATTGGGAGTGGAACCCCCGGAAGTCTGGCATACAGGTCACACTTTCCTGGATTTGAGATGGTGTGTATATTCTTACTATTGAAGGCGTTCTCTGATTTTTTTTTTTTTATGTTTTCATTATTATGATCAAATTGACAGCTAAATTTTTTTAGACTACAGTTAACTTGCTTACAGAATGGGACTCTTAACCTGTGTTTTTTATGATCTACAGGAACCAGAGGACTGTTTTATAGCTCTAGAGGAGATAAGATTGCTCTAACTTTTTTTTTTCCCCCTCTGTTTTCTTACGAGATTGATGTGTGTTTGCTTGGGTGTCTTGGGGCTATGCATGTCTCTGTGTGTGTGTGTTTTGAGGGGAGTGATCACTCCTAATAGATGTGCTGCAAAATCCACAGTCTTGATTATGGAAATTGTGGGGAGACCCAGATTCTCATGTCTTCTTTCTCCTGCCTCAGCTCTAACTTCTCAATACTCTGTCTTTCTTCATGAAGGGAACATGGAGGAAGAAAGAACAGCTGCTGAGTTACAGAAAAATATGACACAGGTAAGTAAGAGTTAATAATTCTCCAAAAGAATATTTCAGTTCCCCCGGGCCATCGATCTCCTAATTGTTTAGAGCAGGGGTCAGCAACCTGTTCCTGTATTGGGCCACATAGTAAGCATTTTAGGCTTTGAAGGCCATAGAGTTTTTGTTTTACTCAGTTCTGCCATTTTAGTGTGAAAGCAGCCATATACAGTGTATAAACAAATGTTTTATTGTGTTCCAATAAACCTTTACTTACATAAATAGATGATAGGCTGAATTTAGCTCGTGTTGTATAATTTACAGCCCCCTGGCCTTGAGTGCAAGAAAATGTGGCCGGCTGTGGGCCTGGGTTGAATGTTGTGCTTCTTGCAGACTCCTGGGCCCCAGGTTTGTGGGGAAAGAAAAAAAAGAAAAAGAAAAGCTCTCTGTCCCTCAGTGTGTTTTTATTCATTAAAACCTCATCCAGATTTGACCCAGTGTTTTGTGTTGTGCTGGTTGCTATGGTGGAATATAAGGAAGCAGTGAAATTGTTTCTGTAACAAGGAATTTTTGCTGGTTTCAATGTGGAAATTATTATTTCATTTCTAGAGCATTTCTCTCATTTCTGCTATATCCTCTGGATGTTCTGGATTATTGTTAAGACTGGAATTGGTCACCATCAAACTGTGGAAAGATAAATTTATTGTTTCAAAAGTGTTGTTAAATCTGTGAGAAAATTTGATCAGTCAGGATGCTTATGTAGAACGAAGAAGATCTGATGACTGAATCCTAGGGTAGATGTTGGGAGAATAGAATCTTCTGAACTTCCTATGAATTGATTCTCAGTTCCTCAGTATTTCCAGCCTCATTCATCCTCCTGCACACATTGGGGGAGTTGGCACTTTTCTGAACAAAATATGTGGAATGTTTTAGGAACCAGTGGTCTTTGAGGATGTGGCTGTGGACTTTACCCAGGAGGAGTGGGCTTTGCTAGATCTCACTCAGAGAAACCTCTACAGAGATGTGATGCTGGAAAACTTCCGGAACCTGGCCTCATTAGGTAAGGATGGCAACATTCCTTCATTTAGTCGTTTAGAAAACAGTTTTATCTTACTAATTGACTTTGTTCTAGGATTTGGGTTGAGGAATTGGAATAAATTGGTAAATAAGACAGACATGGTCACTGACCCCAAGGAACTTACAGTCTAGTGGCTTCACCATGAAAATAAACAATAACAATGCATATTGTTAAAATATTCTACCAGTATAAAACAACAACAAAAAAAGAATCAGTGGAAATCTCCTTATCCATTCTGACACTGGCACTGAATGCAGAGTTTTCATTTCATCCAGTGTTATAAAGATACTGTTGGTCTTATTTTTCTTCATTTAATCATTCTTTCATTCATTAAGCATTTTTTTGAGGGTGAACTCTATATCAAACCCTTTTGAATGCATACTATAAAAAACAAGATGTCACTGTATTCAAAATGCTTAGGTGTAATGGGCAAGAAGATAAATATGAAATTAACATAAAAAAAGAAAGAAAATAAACATGTATATTGAACTGACTTTCTCTTTTTCTTGTGGTTGGAAGCCTCAAGGCTTATTAAGTGTAGAAATTGTGGGCACAGACTTCAGGGGTCACTTTGGGGCACAGGGAGAAAATTGGTGGTTTGGGACCTTTTGAGAATTTTACTGCTGTTAATGTCCTGTACCCAGAGACCACCAGTTAAGCAAGTTGGGTTTATTACTTGGAGCAGTGAGGGAGAACACATGCCATGGGGAGCCATGGCGTGTCTCAGAAAGAAGGTGTTAGAAAGTAAATATTATAGGATTTGTGTACTTAGGTTGAATGACTTGGGGGTAGGTCTATGGAAGCAGGCTGTATTGGTTTCCTAGGCCTTCCATAACAAAGCACCACAAACTGGGTGGCTAAGAACAACAGAACCTTATTCTTTTAAATTTCTGGAGGTTGGAAGTCTGAAATCAGGGTGTCATGATCCTTCCGAAGGCTCAGGAAAAATCCCTCCTTGTCCCCTTCCTAGCTGTTGGTGGTTGCCAGCAATCCTTGGCTTGCAGCTGCATCACTCTGATCTCTGCCTCCATCTTCACACGGCCTTCATCCTCTGTCTCTAAGTCTTTCTGTCCTTGTAAGGACGCCAGTCATTGCATTTAGGGCCTATCCTAATCCAGTATAACTTATCTTAACTTGATTGTATCTGCAAAGACCCTATTTCCAAATAAAATAACATTCTGAAATTCTGGGAGGACAGGGATTTTTTTCTCAGTACACTTTATTTTTCTTAGAGCAGTTTATAGGTTCACAGCAAAATTGAGTGACAGGTACAGATAGATATTTCCCATATACCCCCTGTCCCCATACACTCACAGCCTTCCTACCAGAGTGGTATATTTGTTACAGTTGATGAACCTACACTGACACATCATTATCACCCTAAGTCCAGAGTTTATATTAGTGTTCACTTTTGGTGGTGTACATTTTAAGGTTTGGACAAATATATAATGACATATCCACCATTATAGTATCATAAAGTAGCTTCACTACCCTTAAAAATCCTGTATCCCCTCCACCCCAATTTATCTCTCCTTCCCCACAACTCCTGGCAACCACTGATCTTTTTACTGTCTCCATAGTTTTGCCTTTTCCAGAATGTCATGTAGTTGGAATCACACAGTATATATATAGCCTTTTCAGATTGGCTTCTTTCACTTAGTAATATGCATTTAAGGTTTTTCCACCTCTTTTCATGGCTGGATAGCTTATTTCTTTTTAGTGCTGATTTATATTTTATTGTCTGGATGTACCACAGTCTGTTTATCCATTCACCCACTGAAGAACATTTTGATTGCTTCCAAGTTTTGACAATTATGAATAAAGCTGCTGTAAACATCCACATGCAGGTTTTTGTGTAGACATGTTTTTAACTCCTTTGGGTAAATTCCAGGGAGTGCAATTGCCTGTATGTATGGTTAAGAGTATGTTTGGTTTTGTAAGAAACTGCCAAACTGTATTCCAAAGTGGCTGTACCATTTTGCATTCCCACCAGCTCCACATTCTCAAAATTCTTTGCTGTCAGTGTTCCGGATTTTGGCCATTCTTATAGGTGTATAGTGGTATCTCGTTGTTTTCATTTGCATTTTCCTGATGATATATGATGTGGAACATCTTTTCATATGCTTATTTGCCATCTGTGTATCTTCCTTGATGAGGTATCTGTTAAGGTTTTTGGCCCATATTTTTAATCAAGTTGCTTGTTTTCTTTATTGTTGAGTTTTAAGAATTCTGTATATATTTTGGATAACACTTCTTGATCAGATATGTCTTTTGCAGATAATTTCTTCCAGTCTGTGGCTTTTTATTCTCTTGGCAGTTTTTTCTCAGAGCAAAAGTTTTTAATTTTAATGAAGTCCAACTTGTCAATTCTTTCTTTCATGAATTGTGTCTTTCAGGTCATCATCTGTTGACCTTAAAAATAAGATAGTTATTTTACCAACAAAAATGGTTTATTTGGGCATAGCAGAGGAATTGCAGTTTAGGACAAGAAAGCTATAACAAAAGCCATAGGCAAGTCCAAAAAACAAGGGAGAAGAACATAATTTTATAGAGAAAAAGGAGGAAATTGGGAGAGGTTGTTTTGGATGAAAGTCTATTGGAGAAAAATAAGAGTTCAGGGTGATGATGGTTTCATATTGGCTTAGTTGCTGGGGTAGTTGATTTCTTATAGGGGATGCAATGTACATCTTTTCCTGTCAGGATTATAACTGGTGATTCTTGTTTATGATTCTTTTGTTGGAGTCTGTAATTGACAATTCTTCCTGTAATTTGTTTTTTTATAAATTTATTTATTTATTTATTTTTGGCTGCATTGAGTCTTTGTTGCTGCACGCGGGCTTTCTCTATTTGCAGTGAGTGGAGGCTACTCTTCGTTGCGGTGCGTGGGCTTCTCATTTTGGTGGCTTCTTGTTGTGGAGCATGGGCTCTAGGCACGTGGACTTCAGTAGTTGTGGCACGTGGACTTCAGTAGTTGTGGCACGTGGGCTCAGTAGTTGTGGTTCACGGGCTCTAGAGCGCAGGCTCAGTAGTTGTGGTGCATGGGCTTAGTTGCTCCGCGGCAAGTGGGATCTTCCCGGACCAGGGCTCGAACTGGTGACCCCTGCATTGGCAGGCGGATTCTTAACCACTGCGCCACCAGGGAAGCCCTCTTCCTATAATTGATGTCCTGTGGAACTGCATGAAAGCTTCCCCTTCTGACCTCTCAACTCCATTTTAGTGAAGTTTCCCCTGATTAATTTTCACCTATCTAACAAGTCATCGCCAAATCTTAGGTCACCTACATTTTTTCCTATGTTATCTTCTAGGAGTTCTATAGTTTTACGTTTTACATTTAGATCTGTGATCTATTTTGAGCTAATTTTTTACTCCCTATTGATGGGGCCCCAAGTTGTCCTGAAGCTTTGGATGCCTCCCCCTGTATTTTGAGTTAATTTTTGCAAGAGTGTAAGGTCTGTGTCAAGATTCTTTTTTTTTTTTTTTTAATGTATGTTGATGTCTAGTAGTTGTTTTAGCACCGTTTGTTGGAAAGACTATATTTTTCTCCATTGTATTGCCTTTGCACCTTTGTCAAAGATAAGTTGACTATATTTATATGGGCTTATTTATGGACTCTCTATTCTGTTCCACTGATCTGTTTGGACATGATTTTTTTTTTTAATATTATGCTGTCATTTATTTATTTATTTATTTATTTATTTATTTTTATTGGAGTATAGTTGCTTTACAATGTTGTATTAGTTTTTGCTGTACAGCAAAGTGAGTCAGTTATACGTATACATATTTCCACTCTTTTTTAGATTTCCTTCCCATTTAGGTCACCACAGATCATTGAGTAGAGTTTCCTGTGCTATACAGCAGGTTCTCATTAGTTGTCTATTTTATACATAGTAGTGTATATGTAGACATGAATTTTTGAGGGGCACCGTTCAACCCAGTCCATACGTGTTCACTTTAGATTGGATGCTGACAGAAATCTGGATGCAAGGGAAACTCTATTAGTATTTTGTGGATAGCACAGCAACTTTTTTTGTCTGTCCCTAGGCTAAATTATGAAGTAGCCTTCTTTTGTTTCATCTTATCATGATCTCAGAGTAACCTTGTCTGAGATTGGTATTCTGAGATTTATGTTCTCCTGTTGAATATTGGACCAGTTTCTAATAATACTGAGGTTTAGATGTGAATGTCAGATAGTTCTAGACATCAGACCACCCCCTCCCACCTTAAAAAAATAAATTCAACATTTTGTTGCAATTAAACTCCTACTTGCTTTAGAGTAACAGAAGAGCAAAGTTTTTGCCCTGTCTCATGGAAATGTTTATGGTTCCTCATTGTTTTCCCTCATGATATACCTTTCCGCATGAACAGGGTATCCACTACACACACCCTATCTGATCTCCCAGTGGAAACAAGAGGAGGACCTGGAGATAGCAGAGAGAGGACCCACCCAGGGGGAGCATCAGGAAGGCAAGAATCCTTGGGAGAAACTGACTTGGTTGGGGGATATTACATTTGGAAAAATCAAATAAAAGCAAAGTGAAACTTTGCCTTGTCTGAGGAAGCTGATCTTCCACAGATACCTTCGATTACTATTTTGACTTTTCATCAGTCCTTTCACACTTTCCTTGTTCTTGGGAAAGCCCACATTTCCTCTTTGTAATGTAGTATTCGGTCATGTGCGTTTTACCCAGTTCCTTTTTGTTTTGCTCCCCTAGGAATACCCTATTTATGTTACCATCAGTCTCAATCTTCATGGGATTATTGCTTAGTTGCTTTGCCATTTTGACCCTGTGCTTATTGGGAAAGTCCTGAACCAGCCACACTGCCAAAAATCCTTCTCTCATGATGCCTTTATTTTGTTGTTTCAGGTTTTGAGACTCAACTTAAAACTAATGAATTAGTCGCTCCACAAGATATTTATGGAGAAAAAATATCCAGTGAACAGAATGTAGTAAGATTCAAAAGGAGTGCTTCCTCGTTGTCCATTTTACACAAAAGCTGGGAATACCATGGTTTTGATTATCAGAACAAAAACTATGAGAGACATTTGAGGTGAGTGCCATTCATATAAGAGAAAGTAGTGTCTCAGGAGAGAATCTTAAAATGTCACGAAATTTAAAAAACATGTATATAAAACTTGGTCAAAAATTGTGATTTCATATGGAATTTTCGTAAGATATTTTTTCCACAAATGAGACTGAGCTCTTCCATGTTTGACACATAATTCATTTGTAAGCAACCATCAGAAAAACCCCATAAGCCAAAAACTCAGTGATAATATTGGCTATCGTAGAGCCCTCTGTGAGAACTTTCAGCTTATCATTGGACAGGGCAGAAAACAGACGTAGTCATTGAAAATGGTAAAAATTTACTTGCTGCTAATAATGTGCTTTTTATTTTTTAAAAGAAGTCACATGGTGGAGAACATCTATGAACATAACGAAGAAAATCAGTGTAGACAAACCTTCAGCCATATCTCAAATCTTAATATACTCAAGAGAACTACTGAAGTAAAAGCCTATGAATGCCAGGAGTGTAAAAAGGCCTTCACAGATCATTTATCCCTTAAGAATCACATAAGGTCTCACACTGGAAGCAAACCCTATCAGTGTAAGGAATGTGGGAAAGCTTTCCATTTTTTTGCTTGTTTTAAGAAGCATATGAAAACTCCCACTGAAGAGAAACCCTATGAATGTAAGGAATGTACCAAAGCCTTCAGTTGTTCTTCATTCTTTAGGGCGCATATGAAGATTCACACAGGAAAGACAAACTACGAATGCAAGGAATGTGGGAAAACATTTAGCTGTTCTTCATCCCTTACAGAGCACAAAAGAATTCACAGTGGAGATAAGCCTTATGAATGTAAGGAGTGCGGGAAAGCATTTAGTTGTTCCTCCTCACTCTCCAAACACAAAAGAATTCACAGTGGAGATAAGCCATATGAATGTAAGGAGTGTGGGAAGGCTTTCAGTTCCTCTTCTCACCTTATAATACATATAAGAATCCATACTGGAGAGAAGCCTTATGAATGTAAAGAGTGTGGGAAAGCCTTCAGTGAGTCCTCAAAGCTCACCGTACACGTCAGAACACATACGGGAGAGAAACCCTATAAATGTAAGGAATGCGGGAAAGCCTACAATTGTCCGTCCTCCTTAAGTATCCATATGAGAAAACACACTGGGGAGAAACCCTATGAATGTCTGGAATGTGGAAAAGCCTTCTATCTTCCCACTTCCCTGAATACCCATGTGAAAAATCAAAGTAGAGAAAAACCTTATGAATGTAAGGAATGTGGAAAAGCCTTCAGTTGTCCCTCGTCCTTTAGAGCACATGTGAGAGATCACACTGGAAAGGTGCAGTACGAATGTAAGGAATGTGGGAAGGCCTTTAGTCGTTCCTCATCCCTCACCGAACACTTAAGAACTCACAGTGGAGAGAAGCCTTATGAATGTAAGGAATGTGGGAAAGCCTTTATTAGTTCCTCCCACCTTACAGTACATATAAGAACTCACACTGGAGAGAAACCTTATGAATGTAAGAAATGTGGAAAAGCCTTCATTTACCCCTCAGCCCTTAGGATCCACATGAGAACGCACACTGGGGAGAAACCCTATGAATGTAAGGACTGTGGGAAAGCCTTTCGCCATTCTTCATACCTTACTGTCCACACAAGGATGCACACTGGAGAGAAACCCTTTGAATGTCTGGAATGTGGGAAAGCATTCAGTTGTCCTTCATCCTTTCGAAGACATGTAAGAAGCCACACTGGTGAGAAGCCCTATGAATGTAAGGAATGTGGGAAAGCCTTTGTTTGTCCCGCTTACTTTCGAAGACATTTGAAAACTCACACTAGAGGAAACATATAAAGTAAGGAATAAGGAAATGTCTGCAAGGCTTTTTCAGATCTTAGGCAGCACGCAAGATCTCACACTGTGGAGACACCCTGTGAATGTAAGAAATTGTCGCTCATCTTTTTGAAGACTTGAGAACTCACAACTAAGAGAAACCCTGTGTATGTAAATCATGTGGTAACACCTTCATGAACATCACTTACTGTGTTCTAAGAAAATTCATACTAGAAGCAAAGATCGGTGCCTCATCCTTAAAGTGGACTACTGCTGGCTCATTGATTTCCAGTTTTAATTTTCTGATGAATGTTTAAGGTGATAAATTTCCTCTAATACCTTTCAGCTGTAGCTGCATATGTTTTATGAGGTGCTTTTGTTTTGGTTTGGATGTAAATGTTATTTCCATTACAGAGTTTTTTGGACCCATCGGGGAGTTGAAGTGTATTTTTTCGTATGCAGGCATGAGTGGTCTTTTTTTAATTATTATTAGTTTCTAATTAACTCTCATTGTTCTCTAAGTATGCAGTCATTGTGGTATCAACACTTCGGTATTTGTAATTTCTTTCGTAAATGGTAATTTCATTTTGATCTAGTATGGCAGAAACTGGAAATTGCTTACCCAATATTCCCCAACCCCTCTTTTTTTCTACTAAAAGATTATCAGTTTGTACTATTAAAAGCTTTTCCTGTCTAATAAGTAATCCAGTGGAAATAAGTACAAAGGTTTTGAAAGAAGAGTCTCATCTGTTATGATATTTTTGTATTTTGTTCTTTGTCCTTGCTCATGACTGGGAATTGGACCCGATGTTTTGAATTTTTATAAAAGAGACCTTGTGACAGGAAAGCTACAAGTTGGTTGGGCTGGCTTATGTTGTGTTACTTTGGACATGGCTGGGACTACATTTCCCAGAATTACTTCCTTATCCAGTTCCAGGTTAGAGTTGTCTAAAATAAGAGTTTATGTGAGAATTGGAAGGCAGAGGGAAGAAGCCATTATTCTGAGTTTAGCGGGGCCATGAGACAGGAAGACACATGCATAGGTCCTGGTAAGCTCCAGTTTCCAGCTCATTTTCCTAATTATTGGATCCACTGATCAGTACTGGCTCAAAACGGAACATTAAATGCGTGACTTGAGTTATCTCAGAGGCAGCAACTCCATAGACATTTCCATAAATTCCTCTGTCATGGCCATACACAGCTTCTTGGATTTTTTCTGGCAAGTTCTTGCATTGTAATTTTGCTGATATTACAGCCCTTCTGGCACATCAACTGACTGTATAGAGTTGGCCCCAGTTTGGAGCAGGATTGTTGTCATCTGCGTAGTCCAGCCCCGTCATGTCACTCTGCTCAAGGGGAAAAGACACATCTGTGCAAGTTCCCTGTGATCTCAAGACAAGAAGAAGAGCTGTGGACAATGAGGAAGACCAGGTATAATTGAAGTAAGCATCAGACAGGTGTCATCCCATTTTAGTGGAGGAAAGTTTATATTTAACACCTTCAAACGGGGAAGAGTGTACTCCTTTTTTATTTGAGAAGATGAAAGCTATTTGGTTTATGCTGCTTCAGGTACATTTAGCTACACTTTTTCCTTCCATTTTATTTCCCATTTACCTCAAAAAGTGTAGCTGTACCACTTCCCCTTAATCATCTTTTACTGCTTTGTTAAGGCATACATACACTAATATGTATGAAGTGTGCTAATCTTAAGTGTACAGTTTGATGAAATTTCACATTGTATATACCCTGATAAACATAGAACGTTTCCAGGATTCCAGAAAGGTCATTCATCTGCCTTCTCAATAATTGCTCCATAGAGGCAACTGCAATTTTGGCTTTTATTATAATTTATTAGGTTTGCTTGTTCTTGATCTTCATGTAAATGTTAAAATACAGTATGCACAGTTATGCATTTGGCTTCTTTTCTCAACATAACGTCCAATTTGCCTTTTAATTGCTTTTTTGGCAGACTTATGAACTTATTTCTCTTGGTATATGCTATGTATATAGGAATGAAATTATTGAATCATAGGATAGACTTTATGTTTAGTTTTGGTAGGTATTCCAGTTTTCCAGAAAGTTTGATTCCACTTGTACTCCTAAAAGCAATGCATGAAAGTCCCAATTGTTCCACATACCTGGTCAGCACTTTCTAATTTAGCCATTCAACACAGGATATGCTAATATCTTGTTTTTGGTTTTAATTTGCATTTACCTGATATGTAATAATGGTGAATACTTTTTTATGTGCTTGCTGGCTATTTGGATACCTTTTTTTTTTTTTTGCTGTGCCACACGGCTTGCAGGATCTCAGTTCCCTGACCAGGGATTGAACCCAGGCCACGGCAGTGAAAGCTCAGAATCCTAACCACTAGGCCACCAGAGAACCTCCTGGATATCTTCTTTTATGAGGGTACCTATTGAAGCATTTCACTCATTTTTGGTTCCTTTTTTATTTGAAGGGTTTCCTGTGGTTACTTGTCCTTTTTTAATGTATGTGTATCTCTGTCTATATCTAGTTACATACATATACGTAAAACATGTTATAATACACGTAAATTATGTATATTATATATATATATGTGTATTGCAGATAACTTTTCCCAGTCTCTGACATGTCTTCATGCTTTTCATTTTTGTAAACTATAAAGGGAATTTATTGGTTTGATTATTGAAAAATCCTTGGGTATAAGTAACTTCAGAGGTGCCTGGGTCTTGGAGCTAAAAAGATGTTATCTGGATGAGTTCTGTTTCCACGTCTTGTCTGTGCATCTTTCTGCATAAGCTATTCTTCCTTGTGGGCTCTTTTTCTTCACAGTGGCCCTCAGAAGATCCAGGCTGCTTTCTTTCTGAGTTGAAGTCTCAGGGAGAAGAGAGTGATTGTCTTTCTGAACAATTCCAATGATTATTACAGTTGAATCTGATTGGCTCACTTGCCAACTGTTGTCGAATCACTGTGGCCAGAGGAATGTAATTCTCTGGTTTGTTTAGGACTGGCTCCCATACTCATCTAGAAAAAGAGAGTGGAGTCAGTCCTAACTGAATCATAGGGTCCTGGCAATTGTGATGTATATGGTGAAGGGAAGGAGACAGCAGGGGGCAGGTAGGGTGTAGAAATAGAGGTAATAATAACATCAGCTAACACAATATGCTTATTCTGGTCTTAGCACTGGGAGGGAACTATGAAGTCTGGGAACTCTCAGCCAAGGCTAAGTAGTTCTAGAAATCCTTTCAGAAAGGTTCGATTCCGTCTGTTACCATCTCTTTAGATTGCTAAGATGGTTTCTCAATCTTTACTTGGCTTTTTTTCATCAGGATTGTCTTCCTTCTCTATTCCTGATTTGATTCTATATTAATTTTAGATCTTATCAATTTTCACATATCTGGGACTTTGCTTGGAATTGCATTGACTTTAGAGAATAACCTGAATAAAATTGACATCTTTACAATACTGAGTCTTCTAATTGATGAACATAATATAATTATCCATTTATCCAGGTCGTCTTTAATTCCTCTTAACAGTGTTTTGTAGTTTTAATTGTAGAGGTCTTGAAGTAACTTTGTTTAATTTATTTCTAGGTATGTGGTATGTTTTCCTTTGTAAATATTTTTTTTTTATTTTTCGATTTTGGGGGCTAGCACATAGGATTGCAATTTCTTTTTGTACATTGATCTTTTATCCATGACATTTATAAATTCAATTATTTATTCAAATAGTTGATGAATTATTTTGGATTTTCTGTGTATACAATCCTGTCAGTGCCAATAAAAGAAAGTCTTACTTGATTTCTAAACTTTACCTTTTATTTTTCTTGCCTCATTGCTTTATAGTGATAAATAGAAATGGTATAAATGAACATCTTTGCCTTGTTCCTGATGTTAGGGGAAAGTACTCCATATTTTACCATTAAGTATAATAATAGCTGTAAGTTTTTCATAGATAACTTTTTTAAATGAAAGGAATTCTGTTCCTCGATTGTCAAGAGTTTTTTTTTTTTTAATCATCAATGATATTGAATTTTATCTAGTGCCTTTTCTGTCTATGTCAGAGTCTTTAAAAACTCCTTTGGTCTCTTAATGTGGTGAATTACTACATTCCTTGATTTTCAAATGGCAAAACAAGATGTATTCCTGGAATAAACCATACTTGGAAATGGTATATATTAGCTTATTAGCCTTTTCATTTTGCTAGATTCAAAATGCTATTTAAAAAAAACTTATTTCTGTATCTGTGTTAATGAGGCTTGTCTTGTAATTTCTTTTATGTTAATATACTTGTATGCTTTGTATCAGGTTTATGCTGCTTCATAAAAGAAGTTGGAAATTGTTTTGAAAGACTATATGAAGTTTAAACTATCTACTATCTATTTTTTATGTGTTTGGAAAAATTCACCTGGGAATCTAGTTTTGGGTTTTCTTCATAGGAAGCTTTTGTAAGATAGTTTCACTCGTGAATTACATCAAACGTATAAATAGACAAAAGATTATTTAAATTTTTTATTTGTTTTTGTGTTAGTTTTGCTAAATTTTATCTGTCCATTCCATAACTTTCCAAATTTGTTGGCATAAAGTTATTCATAATATCCTATAATTTCTTTTTAATGTCTGAAAGCTGTAATTATATCCCCTTTTTCATTCCTGATCTTAGTAGTTTATGTGGTCCCTTTCTTTTTCTTCATCTTGGTAGGGATTTTGATATGTCAATTTTTTTTGAAGAACCAACTCTCAGTTTATTATGCTTCTATTTCTTTAATTTTTGGTCTTATTCCTTCTACTGAATTTGGGTTTAATTTTCTCTTATTTCCCTAGCTATTTGCGATAGTCGCTTGTATCAGTACCTGCCTTCTACTGTGTCCAGTTTGCTTATATAACCATCCAATCAGAATATTCTACTATTTACATTATCAGTTGCAATGCATTTGAGATATATGCAGAGGATCACCTTTATGTGCCTGTTATCATAAGGCCATATGGTTTCCTTTTTGGAATGGAAAGAAAACTGGACTGGAATCAAGACACCTGATTTCTAGTCTTCACTTTTCAACTCTACCTCTGTGACCTTCGAAAAAAGTCATTTAAGCTTTCTGGTCCTTAGTTTGGTTGTGTGTGTGTGTGTGTGTGTGTTAAACTCTATTATGAAATCATTACAAGTTCATATTTTTGTAAAAAAAAAAATGTATATGGAAGTCCCATGTATTCATCACCCAGTTTCCTCCAGTGGAAAGCCACAGAACTTATTCAGATTTCACCAATTTTAAATACGTGTGTGTGTGTGTGTGTGTGTGTGTGTGTGTTTGCAGTTTTAGCACTTGTGTAGATTAATGGAACCACTAACCACAATCAAGATACAGAACTGTTCCATTACCACAAAAGAACTCTCTCTTAGGCTACTTCTTTGAAGTCACACCCAAACCTCTCTGTCACTAGCCCTGACAACCACTAATCTGTTCTTCATTTCTATAATTTTACTTCAAGAATGTTATATTAATGGAATCATACATTATATAACCTTCTGAGATGGACTTGTCGCTCAGCATAATCCCCTTCAGATTCATCCAAGTTCTTGTGTGTAGCCGTGTTTGTTTTCATTGCTGAGATGTTAGTGATAGATTTTTTGGAGATGCTCTTCATCAAATTAAGTTACCCTCTTCCTAGTTTGCAGAGATGTAAAAAAAAAAAAAAAACCCTGAATATCATGAATAGGTTTTGGGGTTTGTCATGTCTTTTCTGCACCAATTGATATGACCATGGCCTGTTTTTTTGTTTGGTTGGTTTTTGGTTGTTTTTTTTTTTTAAGTATAGTTGATTTCCAATGTTGTGATAGTTTCAGGTATATAGCAAAATGATTCAGTTATCCGTATATAGGTTATTACAAGGTATTGAATATAGTTCACTGTGCTGTACAGTAAATCCTTGTTGCTTATCTATGACCATAGCCTGTTGATATGATGGATTCCATTGATTTTCATGTAATGGACCAAACTTGCACATCTGGAATGCGTCTCCAGTTGTGATGTGGAATTCCTTTTACGTATTGCTGGATTCAGCTTATTAACATTTTGTTGAGGATTTTTGTGTCTAAGTTCATGAAATATGTTGGTCTATAGTTTTCTTTTTTGGCCTTTCTTTGACTTTTTTTTTTTTTTTTTTAATTTGGCCACGCCACGCATCATGTCGGGTCTTAGTTCCCTGACCAGGGATTGAACCCACAGCCCCTGAATTGGAAGCGCAGAGTCTTAACCACTGGACTGCCAGGGAAGTCCCTGACTGGTTTTTATATTTATTTTTAAAATTTATTTTATTTATTTATTTTTGGCTACTTTGGGTCTTTGTTGCTGCATGGGCTTTCTCTAGTTGCAGTGAGTGGGAGCTGCTCTTCGTTGCAGTGCGTGTGCTTCTCACTGCGGTGGCTTCTCTTTGTTGCAGAGCATGGGCTCTAGGTGCGCAGGCTTCAGTAGTTGTGCACACAGGCTCTGTAGTTGTGGCTCGTGGGCTCTAGAGCGCAGGCTCAGTAGTTGTGGCACAGGGGCTTAGTTGCTCCATGGCACGTGGGATCTTCCCATACCAGGGATCGAACCTGTGTCCCCTGCATTGGCAGGCAGATTCTTAACCATTGCGCCACCAGGGAAGTCCTGTGACTGGTTTTTATATCAAGGCATTACTGCCTTCACAAAGTGAGTTGGAAAGTGTTCCCTCTCCTTTTATGGATTGTGTAAAATTGGTGCTAATCTTCTTTAAATATTTGGCAAATTTTTCCAGTGAAATTATCTAGGGCTGGAGATTTCTTTGTGGGGGAGTTTTAAAATTACTAATTCAATGCCTTTAATGGTTGTAGGACTATTCAGGTTATCTATTTAATTGTGGTTGTGTGTTATTGATTTTTTTCAAAAAAAACAGCTTTTTCTTTCATTGAGTTTCTCTGTTTTCCTGTTTTCAATTTTGTTGATTTCTGCTCTTATTTATTCCCTTCCTTCTGCTTGTTTTTGGTTTTTTGCTCTTCTTTTTTCTAGGTTGTTTTTTTTTTTTTTTTTTTGAGATGGGAGTTTAGATCATTGACTTGAGATGTCTCTTCTAGTGAAAGCATTTAGTGCTATAAATATCCATGTTGACACTGCTTTGGTTGCATTCCACATATTTTGATATGTTATAATTTTATTTTCATTTAATTCTGTGTATTTTAAATTTTTCCTTTCAGACTTCCTTTTTGACACATGAATTATTTAGAAGGGTGCTGGTTACTTTCCACGTGTTTGGAAATTGTCCTATTGTCTTTCAGTTATTGGTTTCTAGTTAAATTCCATTGTGAACAGCAAATGTATTTCTTGTCATTTGAATTCCAGCTTATTTTTTTAAGTGAAAAAGATGAAACATTGTAAAAATGAAGCAAAAATAGGAAGATATGAACAGAATAAATTAGGAATTTTAAACTTTAAAGATGATTATTGAAATTAAAAAACAGAATCTTTTTTCTTTGCAAACTCTAGAGTTACAAGGTTGAAGAGAAAATTATTAATTTGAAGACAGAAATACAAAGATATAAAACATGATAGAACAGTTATGAGACCTGGAAGATACATCAAGAGATGCAATAGATAATGTGTCTAATAGGTTTCCCAGAAGAAAGAAGGATGAGAATGACATAGAAACATTTCAAGAGTAATGTCTAAGAATTTTCTGTCATTGAAGAGAGAGACCAATTCTTAAGATAGAAATATAAGCAGAAAAAACAAAACAAAACCAAGTGCCTGTATATCTAGGTACTCTAACTGCTGCTCAGGATACGTGTGAGCAAATCAAACCAATATCATGGCCCACATGGAGTTTACATTCTAGTGAAATTAGTCAAGAAGTAAACAATGAAAGCTTTAAGGAAAAATATACTAAGGGGGATAGAAAAGACTTGGGAGGTTACAATTTTAAATTGGGTGATTCCGAAATTGAGAAATGGAGATTTGAACTAAATCATGATGGATGTGAGAAAGGGAACGAGGTGGATATTAAGGAAGGGAAGTACAGGTAGATCAAACAACAGGAACAAACGGCTCGAGGCAGGAATGTCCCTTGTGTGCTCCAAGAATTGTGACATTGGAGTATTTGGTGAAAATTACGTGTACAAAGGTTTAAGAACCAAGGGACCTGTGACACTGCCTGAACCTTCAGATAAATTATTTTTCTCAAAATTTTGGACACATTATCCTGAGTAAAACTTAATAGCAGCGGTTCTAAGTCACTAATACTCTGAGAATCTGATGAAGCATATTGACCAGAACTTCCATAATGAATGATGCAAGCACATATAATTGTGACTATATTTTGTGAAGGTTCTCAAAGCTCCTGTAATTCCATACCTGGAATCCAATTTAGGAATAGGGTATTACACTCCTGTTGAGATACTGTAAATGTGGAGTTGAGAGTCTAGTGATACATGTCTGTTGCCTCTGGCAAGATAAGACTCTTAAATAGGCCAGTGTATACAGCAGTGGTTCTCAACCAGGGGCAATTTTACCCACCAGGTGACATTTGGCAGTGTCTGGAGACGTTTTTGGATGTCACAATGGGTGGTAGTGTGGTGTGTGTGTGTTCCTGGTATCTGGTGAGTAGAGACCAGGACTGCTGCAAGGCACAGGATAGTCCCCCAAACAAAGAATTATCTGGCCCCAAATGCCGTAGTGCTAAGATTGAGAAAGCCCACTATACTGCTAGTCTGTTTCTATGGCAGCCTCCATCTCTACTGAGGTTTGGTATCAGTGGTTCCAAGGGAAACCCTGAGCCCTAATTTGCTGGAATGCCTTAATTTTCATCATCTAGGGAACAGCAAGAGTCCTGAGTGTCCATTGATTAAAGCCGGGGATCTATATATATTTGCCTACAATTTTTGAATGCTCAATAGTGACCACTCTTAATAGATCTATCCTTTCGTTCCTTCAGTGGTTGCTTCTCATGGTCTAAGTACCATGGCCTTCACTCCCACATTGTAGAAAATTAATGGCCCCATTTCTTCTCTCCTTGTGTATTCAAGCCCTTTGTCATGTGATGTGTTTTGGCCAATGGAATGTTAGCCAGCAAAATGTGAACAGAGGCTTAAAACGTGCTGGTGCAGTTGTGCTTGTTAACTTTAGCACCTCTGGCATTACTACAGGACACATGAGTGAACCATCCAAGAGGAGCTAAATAGCCCAGTGCAGATCAGCCAACCCACAGATTTGTGAGCTCAATAAATGCTTGATGTTGGTTTGCTTCTGAGGTTTTTGTAGTTATTTGTTTTGCAGCATATTGTAGCAATAGCTAATTGATACACACATATAGGCTAACAGTTCTCAAATTTAAATCCATGGTTGAGAACTCTCCTTCGGGTTCCAAATATATGTTTGGACATCTAATAGGCAACTTAAAAATAACCTGTCCAAAATAGAACTCTTCTTCAGCAAGCTACCGTTATTGACCCTGTTTTACTCTTATAAATGACGTCCATATCTCCTCAGTAGTTAAAGTAAAATTTATGACTAGTCCTGGATTCCTTCCTTTAAAGTGACTGACACTTCATAATGACTCAAATATTTGTTGAATAAATACATTTGCTTGTGCTTTCTGCTAATAGGGTATATAGGACACAATGTTCTGATCAGATCTATCCTGCAATTCATCATACACATTGTTTTGTGAAATATGATAAGAATTCTAAACCCAGCACCTCCCTCTGTGAGGCCAGATTATCCAGAGAAGCTCTAAATTACCTGCTTTTCTGTTACCTTTCTCAGTCATAAAATATATTTTAAGGCTAATATATGTTTTTTTTAATCTGGAAGGTGTTAAAAAAATAGACAAGGGACAAGAAACAGTTTTTGTGTTTAGTCTAGGACAGATATATTATCAACACTAGCCATAAATTAAATCAAAGCCATTCCGTAGCATCAAAGGTGCACATAGGAAGTGCTACTGCAGTGGCTGCGGTGGGACCACATCCTTTCTGTGGGATCAGAAACACTTCCTTTTCTGTCCCATGTTTTTAGACCATGGAGGAGTTTAGAAGACAGATTTAGAGAGAGCTTTGAAGAGAAGGGGCTTATTTGGTTTTATGATAAGAGAGAAGAAGTAAGAGAAAATAATATTTAACATTTCATGAGTTTCACTCTGTGTCATTCACTATCTTAATATTTAAGATATTTCTATATATTAACGTATTTGATCATCACAAAAACCTTATGAGGCAGATACTTATTATCCACCTAACACACCATAGTGAAATAGCAGAAATGAGCTCAAATAATTGGCCAGCGTTTTATATTTAGTACGTAGGGGAACTATGTCTGAATCCAGAAACCATGGTTTTTATTACTATACTATACTGCCTCCAGAGATCAAAGAATTCTGAAGAACCAGTTAGGACAATCAGGCTTGTGTGTGGTTGGACAGGGAACTATTAGGGTCAGCTGGGGCTGAGAGCATTTTCATGTAACCTTCACTTAGCATCTTCTGGGCAAGCACCAGATATCTTTTCAACCATCCACAGCATATGGGCTCCTTATATTATGGAAGGAGTGTGGTTACAAGGGAAGGAAAGAATCCAGTCAATAAAGTATGAGACCAACATTGCTTTACCTTTGAGTGGAAATGTATGCTTGTTGTTAGCATTATATAAATATTATTAGTTTGATTCAACTGAACTAGTTAAGGTTTATTGAGCTCTGTGTCAGGCACTGTTTGAAGCACTTTATAGCTCTAATGCATTTTCTCTTCACACACACACACACACACACACACACACACACACACAACACTTTGAGATAGATGCTGTCATTATCCACATTTCACAGATAGGGAAATTGAGGCAGAGAAACTAAGGAGTTTGCCCAAGGTCACACAACTGGCAGCTAAAATCTGCCTGGCCTCAGAATTCACACGTGTAACCACCATGTGTTACTACAGTTGACCCTTGAACAATGCTGCAGTTAGGGGCACCAACATGGAGCAGTAGAAAATCCATGTATTACTACAGTTGACCCTTCATGTAAGTGATTCTGTATTCGCAGATTAAACCAACCGATCACATAGTACTATGGTCTGTGTGTAAGTGGACCTGCATAGTTCAAACCAGTGTTCAAGGGTCAACTGTACTCAAAAGAGGAATTTGTGGAAATAGTACTTTTTCTGTTGCACAGCAACAAACGCTGACAGTCTTTGGGTCCATTTTCTAATTCAAAGTACACTTCAAAATAGTAATAACTTCATATACTTAACATTTGTTAAACATTTACCATGTGCCACACACTCACGAATCATCTTTTTATTATTTACTTTAAGAAATGAATTGCAAGATTTAATTTTATGTATTGATTGTGCTTCTGATTTGAAGATGAACGTCTGCCTGCAGTAATCCTTGTATTTTTGTTCTGTCTTGTTTTCCCTTAATACACTAAAAAAAATATATTGGGCACTTTCCTGGTGACACAGTGGTTAAGAAGCTGCCTGCCAATGCAGGGGACACGGGTTTGAGCCCTGGTCCGGGAAGATCCCACATGCTGCGGAGCAACTAAGCCTGTGTGCCACAACTACTGAGCCTGCGCTCTACAGCCTGTGAGCCACAACTACTGAAGCCTGCATGCCACAGCTACTGAGCCAGCATGCCACAACTACTGAAGCCTGCACTCCTAGAGCCCGTGCTCCGCAACAAAGAGAAGCCACCATAATGAGAAGCCCATGCACCGCAACAGAGTAGCCCCTGCTCACTGCAACTAGAGAAAGCCCGTGCCCAGCAATGAAGACCGAACACAGCCATAAATAAATAAATAAATAAATTTATTTAAAAAAAATTGAAGTTAGTTGACATACGATATCAGGTTAGTTTCAGGTGTACAACATAGTGATTTGACAATCAAATCCATTATGAAATGATCACCATGATAAGTCTAGTAATCATCTGTCACCACAAAAATTATTAGTGTTGTTGACTATATTCCTTATGCTGTATATTACATCCCTTTGACTTATTTTGTACCTGGAAGTTTGTACCTCTTAATCCTCTTCACCTTTTTTGCTCTTTTCCCCACCACCCTCCCCTCTGGCAACCACCAGTTTGCTCTCTGTATCTAAAAGTCTGTTTCTGTTTTGTTTGTTCATTTGTTTTTTAGATTCCACATATGAGATTGTACAGTATTTGTTTTTCTGTTTCTGGCTTATTTCCCTTAGCATAATACCCTCAGGGTCCATCCTTGTTGTTGCAAATGACATGATTTCATCCAAATCTCCACAACTTTTGATAATTGAATGACGTGTGTCTTATAAAAGGAAAATAATAGGTTCATAGAAAGCCCATGCCATAAAAACACCCAAGCCCCACTGTATCTTGTCTCTAGTCTGATGGGATATTGCTGGAAGGATGAAAGTACAGGCAGAAAAGTACTCAGTCGGGGCTTCCCTGGTGGCACAGTGGTTAAGAATCCTGCCAATTCAGGGCACACGGGTTCGAGCCCTGGTCTGGGAAGATCCCACATCCTGCGGAGCAACTAAGCCCGTGCACCACAACTACTGAGCCTGTGCTCTAGAGCCCGCAAGCCACAATTTCTGAGCCTATGTGCCACAACTGCTGAAGCCCGTGCGCCTAGAGCCTGTGCTGCACAGCAAGAGAAGCCACCACAATGAGAAGGCTGTGCACCGCAACGAAGAGTAGCCACCCCCCCTTGCTGCAACTAGAGAAAGCCCGCGCCCAGCAACGAAGACCCAGTGCAACCAAAAATAAACAAATAAACAAACAAACAAATAAATAAATAAAAGTACCCAGTGGGTGGAAAGAGTATTGCCTACTCTGCATTCATGTGAACTAAGGGTCTATTTAATTTTTTTTAACAGAGTTTTGTTTGTTTTTGTTGCCTACTCTGTGCCAAAGAAGTATAGGCTCTGAGGAATCAGAAATGAATGAGACTCAGTCTATTTCCCTCCAAACACTCAGTATCTACTTGGATAAAGACAAAATAAAATATCTCCTCTGATCCAGAGATATTCATACTTTAGATGACAATTTATTTTAATCAAATAGTATGAAGCTAGCCTGTTAATAGTATCTGAAATTTATTTTGCCCTGTGTACATTCATTACATATGTAATTAAATATGTAGTTTCCACTATACTGTTTAATTCTTACAACAAAGCAGTTGTATCAACTAGGGATTGACTCAGATGACAACACTGAGGTTCAGAGATACTAAGAGCTTGCCCCATATCACTCAAGATAATAAATAGAGGAGACAAAATTAAATTCTCAGTCTCTGATGCCCATACACTAAATATCTTCACTTTGTTTCCATGCACTTCATAAAGTACAACACAGAAGTATAGTGGTCTTAACTAAAAGCACAGCTAAGAAACATCTTTTAACTGATTTCTGTTTCCTAACTAAGAATGGAACCCAACACTCTGCCTTTATGTCTCCTTTAGAGATTGAGAAGGACTAAAGTACAAGAATAAAGGAGGACGTGGACAGCTGAAGCAAAATCTAGGAGCAGGAGCAAGAGAGAGATTTGTGGTACATTACAATCTGCTGATCTTTCTATGAGTCCTCCGTTGATCTCAGCTCTCCTTCCTAGAGTCAATGCAGCAAGGGTACCCCTTACCCTCCACTGAGGTCTACCAGGAACCTCTAAAAGGACAGAGGGCAGTGAACATGGGGTCTCTGCCTGAAGTGACCAGGCAAATAAAATGACAGGAGAGAATTCTGGTTAAGTGCCCTGTGTCTGGAGGCTGGATGCCTGGATTCAAACGTGAATTCACTCCTATTTTACCCCAGGACCTAATACAAGTTATATTTAAATGCTGTGCTCCCATATTCATCTGTGAAGTGACAATACTGTTCATTCCTCTTTCTTGGTGGTGATTATGCAGATGAAATGAAACAAGCTACATAGAACACTTAGCTCAGAGCCTGGAACCTAGGAAATCCTCAATGAAGAATCATGATACCATGTTTACTGTCTTATCCTCATCCACATCCTCACTTCATGATTTTGGAGTACTTCGGGGACAGTTAAGAGAGAACTGCTTCCTGCTATCGTGGGGGTAATGCCTATGAGAACTAGAACTAATGTGGGAGGAAAGCAGAACTCTGAATGAGAGCTCTTGGACCCCACCAGAACCAAGGACATAAATGGCACAGTGCCCGGAGCTGAAACTTTGCACACTAGTGCCCTACCATCTGTCTATCCCAACTGTTTTGCTTGTTCTGACCATGAGGAAACACCATTCCCGCGACCCCTCCTCCATCCACTGTCTCCCATAGCACTCACTGGGCTGTGCTGAGACCCTGCTGGTGCATGCCCAAGGGGGGCCAGTCTGCTGCCCCTCTCTGCCTGGTGAGCAATGATGGCTGAAGCTCTATCCTCAGGATTGGCAGAAAGACAGACTCCAGCCAGAGCCTCCTAATGGGGATGACCATTCTGGGAGGAGGAGACACAGGTGTGAAGCCTGCTAGACATAGACTGGCAACCTGAAGTGCTGGAGACACAGGCTGACTATTTACAGTTGTGGGGCCTTGAATGCTTGATGCACAGAGCTCCTAATTAGCTAGATTTGTCCATGTCCTCCATTTCCTGAAGACTTCACAACCTTGGGAGAACCACAAGAAGAGAAAAGTCAGTGTCCATGGTTCAGCTCGATTACTTCTGAGCCCCACGTCTTCCCAGGGGAAAGTTCACTTGGCCTCCTCTCTTCACATATCCAAAAGGCCCTTCCTGTAAAGATCAGACTTATCATTTCCTCAGCTTAAAATTCAATTGCAATATTGATTACTGAAATGGCATTCATGATGAAATAATATCAGGAATATTGGTATCTTTATTGTTAACATTTACCATGCTAGAATCCGAAAATATTTCCATGTTTGAACACTTTTATATGAGCAAGAAAACCTTCACAGTTTTCTCAACATAAGTCCTTCTCATTCCGTGTAGAGTTTAGTCCATATTAATTTTTTGTTGCTAATTTAAATTATATCCTTGGTTTTATTTATTCCTAATTGGTTTATTTTGACATAGTAGAAAATAATTAAATTGTATATTTGCATTGCCTAGCACTTTTTATTCTAAGAGTGTCTCTAGTTGTTTTTCTTGAGTAGAAGTATATTATCTGAAATTATTCATCATTGTGGTTTTTCCCTTTTGCATAGGCTACCTCTCCTTGTAACACAATAAAATGGTGATAGAATGGCAACATCCAAAAAAAATTTAAAAATGGGCAGAAAACCTGAATAGACTTTTTTTTAAAGGCAATATGCAAATGGCCAACAGACACATGAAAAGATACTCAACATCACTAATCATCAGGGAGAAGCAAATCAAAACCACAATGAGATATCACTTCATACTTGTCAGAATGGCTATTATCAAAAAGACAAGAGATAATAAATGGTGATGAGGATGTGGAGAAAAGGGAACCCTCCTGTACTTTTGTTGAGAATGTAAATTGGTGCAGCCACCATGGAAAACAGTATGGGGATTCCTCAAAAAATTAAAAATAGAAGTACCAGCAGTTCCACTTCTGGGTATGTACCCAAAGAAAATGAAAACACTAATTCGAAAGGATATATGCACCCTTATGTTCATTGCAGCATTATTTACAATAGCCATGATATGGAAGCCACCTAAGAGCCCATCAACAGATGAATGGATAAAGAAGATTGGTATATATATATATATATATATATATATATATATATATATATATATATATATGTAATATATATATGCATATACATAAGTATGTATATATATAAAATGGAATATTATAAAAAAGGATTAAATCTTGCCATTTGTAACAACATGGATGGACCTAGAGGGTATTATGCTAAGTAAAATAAGTCAGACAGAGAAAGACAAATACTGTATGATTTCACTTGTATGTGGAATCTAAAAATCAAAACAAATAAACAAACATAACTAAACAAAACAGGCATAGGTACAGAGGACAAACAGGTGGTTGTCAGGGAGGTGGGCGGGGGGAGATAGAAATAGGAGAGGGAAATTAAGAGGTACAAACTTTCAGTTTACAAAATAAATAATTCACAGATATGAAATGTACACTGTGGAAAATATAGTCAATAACTATGTAATATCTTTGTATGGTGACAGATGACAACTTGTCATGGTGATCGTTTCGAAATGTATAGAAATATCAAATCACTATATTGTGTACCAGCAACTAACATAGTGTTGTAGGTCAATTATACTTCATAAAACAAACAAACTCATTGAAAAAGAGATCTAATTTGTGGCCACCAGAAATGGGGAGTGGGGGAGGGAGAATTGGATGAAGGTTGTCAAAGGTGCAGACATTATGCTATAAAATAAATAAGTACTAAGGATGTAATGCACAACATGACAAAGCTAATTGACACTGCTATACATTATATATGAAAGCTGTTAAAAGAGTAAATCCTAAGAGTTCTCACCACAAGGAAAAAAACTTTTTTCTATTTCTTTAATGTTGTATCTATATGAGAAGATGGATGTTCACCAAAACAGATTATGGTCATCATTTCATGATGTATTGAAGTCAACTTATGTGGTACACCTTAAACTTATACATTACGGTATGTCAATTATATCTCAATAAAACAGGGGGGGAAGAAAAGAAAGATTGAGTAACTATCATGGCCCCATTGCTAGTAGTCTAGTATCTGGATTCAAACCAGGCAGTCTAGCTTCAGGGCCAATATTCTTAATCACTAAGCAATACTGCTTCTGCAAATGCAGAATCATATGGGACTTCCGTTAGAATCTGTGAGTTAAATGTGTTTCCAATTTTTTTGCAATCTCATACAATGCACAATTAATATTTTTGTACATGTTTCCTCATTTACATGTGTAAATGTTCTTCCATAATAGCTAGTGAGAAGTTGGATAAGCAAGTGGGCTTTTAACATTCTAAAGTTATATTTATGATAACCAGAATTTATTTACCAATTTCTTATATAATTAAGCATAAGTACATTTTTAAGAGCTTTGTTGAGATATAATTGATATACAGTAAGCCACATGATTTAATAAGTTTTGACATGTGTACATACTTATATAACCACCACCTTACTCAAGATAATAAACATATTCATCAGCCACAGAAGTTTCCTCTTTGTCCAACACAATTCCTCCTTGCCATCCCTCTGCCTTTCCCACCAGGCAACCACTGACTGGATTTCTGTCACTATAGATTTTTTTTTTACATTTTCTAGAATTTTAAATAAATGGAATCAGGAGTAGCTTCAAGATGGCGGAAGAGTAAGACGTGGAGATCACCTTCCTCCCCACAAATACATCAGAAATACATCTACATGTGGAACAACTCCTACAGAACACCTACTGAACGCTGTCAGAAGACCTCAGACCTCCCAAAAGGCAAGAAACTCCCCCACGTACCTGGGTAGGGCAAAAGAAAAAACAAAAAACAGAGACAAAAGAATAGGGATGGGACCAGCACCAGTGGGAGGGAGCTGTGAAAGAGGAAGGGTTTCCACACACTAGGAAGCCCCTTCGTGGGCGGAGACTGCGGGTGGTGAAGGGAGGAAGCTTCGGAGCCACGGAGGAGAGCGCATCAACAGGGGTGCGGAGGGCAAAGCGGAGAGATTCCCGCACAGAGGATCGGTGCCGAGCAGCACTCACCAGCCCGAGAGGCTTGTCTGCTCACGCGCCGGGGCGGGCGGGGGCTGGGAGCTGAGGCTCGGGCTTCGGAGGTCAGATCCCAGGTAGAGGACTGGGGTTGGCAGCGTGAACACAGCCTGAAGGGGGGTAGTACGCCACAGCTGGCCAGGAGGGAGTCCGGGAAAAGGTCTGGAACTGCTGAAGAAGCAAGAGGCTTTTTCTTGCCTCTTTGTTTCCTGGTGCGCGAGGAGAGGGGATTAAGAGCGCCGCTTAAAGGAGCTCCAGAGACGGGCGCGAGCCGCGGCTATCAGCGCGGACCCCAGAGACAGGCATGAGATGCTAAGGCTGCTGCTGCCACCACCAAGAAGCCTGTGAGCAAGCACAGGTCACTATCCACACTGCCCCTCCCGGGAGCCTGTGCAG
Source organism: Eubalaena glacialis (assembly GCF_028564815.1). NCBI lineage: Eukaryota > Metazoa > Chordata > Mammalia > Artiodactyla > Balaenidae > Eubalaena > Eubalaena glacialis. The sequence continues at coordinate 180,499,784 of NC_083719.1, forward strand.
CCCGCCACGGCCAGGCTCCCGTGATCCGGGGACAACTTCCCCAGGAGAACGCACGGCGCGCCTCAGGCTGCTGCAATGTCACGCCGGCGTCTGCCGCCGCAGGCTAGCCCCGCATCCGTACCCCTCCCTCCCCCCGGCCTGAGTGAGCCAGAGCCCCCGAATCAGCTGCTCCTTTAACCCCGTCCTGTCTGAGCGAAGAACAGACGCCCTCAGGTGACCTACACGCAGAGGCGGGGCCAAATCCAAAGCTGAACCCCAGGAGCTGTGCGAACAAAGAAGAGAAAGGGAAATCTCTCCCAGCAGCCTCAGGAGCATCGGATTAAATCTCCACAATCAACTTGCTGTACCCTGCATCTGTGGATACCTGAATAGATAACGAATCATCCCAAATTGAGGAGGTGGATTTTGGGAGCAAAGATATATTTTTTTTTCCCTTTTTCTCTTTTTGGGAGTGTGTATGTGTATGCTTGTAGTCTGTATAGCTTTGTTTTTACCATTTGTCCTAGGGTTCTGTCTGTCCTTTTTTTTTTTTTAGTATAGCTTTTAGCACTTGTTATCATTGGTGGATTTGTTTTTTGGTTTGGCTGCTCTCTTCTTTCTTTCTTTCTTCCTTTTTTATTTTTTACTTAAAAAAATTTTTTTTATTACTTTAAAATTTTTTAATAATTCTTTTTTATTTTATTTTATTTTATTTATTTTTTATTTTAATAACTTTTATTTTATTTTACTTTATTTTATTTTATCTTCTTCTTTCTTTCTTTTTTTTTTTCCTCCCTTTTATTCTGAGCCATGTGGATGACAGGCTCTAGGTGCTCCAGCCAGGCGTCAGGGCTGTGCCTCTGAGGTGGGAGAGCCAAGTTCAGGACACTGGTCCACAAGAGACCTCCCAGTTCCACGTAATATCAAATGGCAAAAATCTCCCAGAGATCTCCATCTCAACGCCAAGACCCAGCTCCACTCAACGAACAGCAAGCTACAGTGCTGGACACCCTATGCCAAACAACTAGCAAGACAGGAACACAGCCCCTTCCACTAGCAGAGAGGCTGCCTAAAATCATAATAAGGCCACAGACACCCCAAAACACACCACCAGATGTGGACCTGCCCACCAGAAAGACAAGATCCAGCCTCATCCACCAGAACACAGGCACTAGTCCCCTCCACCAGGAAGCCTACACAACCCAGTGAACCAACCTTAGCCACTGGGGACAGACACCAAAGACAACGGAAACTACGAATCTGCAGCCTGCAAAAAGGAGACCCCAAACACAGTAAGTTAAGCAAAATGAGAAGACAGAGAAACACACAGCAGATGAAGGAGCAAGGAAAAACCCACCAGACCTAACAAATGAAGAGGAAATAGGCAGTCTACCTGAAAAAGAATTCAGAATAATGATAGTAAAGATGATCCAAAATCTTGGAAATAGAATGGAGAAAATACAAGAAACATTTAACCAAGACCTAGAAGAACGAAAGAGCAACCAAACAATGATGAACAACACAATAAATGAAATTAAAAATTCTCTAGAAGGGATCAATAGCAGAATAACTGAGGCAGAAGAACGGATAAGTGACCTGGAAGATAAAATAGTGGAAATAACTACTGCAGAGCAGAATAAAGAAAAAGGAATGAAAAGAATTGAGGACAGTCTCAGAGACTTCTGGGACAACATTAAACGCACCAATATTCGAATTATAGGGGTCCCAGAAGAAGAAGAGAAAAAGAAAGGGACTGAGAAAATATTTGAACAGATTGTAGTTGAAAACTTCCCTAATATGGGAAAGGAAATAGTTAATCAAGTCCAGGAAGCACAGAGAGTCCGATACAGGATAAATCCAAGGAGAAACATGCAAAGACACATATTAATCAAACTATCAAAAATTAAATACAAAGAAAAAAATATTAAAAGCAGCAAGGGAAAAACAACACATAACACACAAGGGAATCCCCATAAGGTTAACAGCTGATCTTTCAGCAGAAACTCTGCAAGACAGAAGGGAGTGGCAGGACATATTTAAAGTGATGAAGGAGAAAAACTGACCACCAAGATTACTCTACCCAGCAAGGATCTCATTCAGATCGACAAAGAAATTAAAACCTTTACAGACAAACAAAAGCTAAGAAAATTCAGCACCACCAAACCAGCATTACAACAAACGCTAAAGAAATTTCTCTAGGCAGGAAACACAAGAGAAGGAAAAGACCTACAATAACAGACCCAAAACTACTAAGAAAATGATAATAAGAGCATACATATCGATAATTACCTTAAATGTAAATGGATTAAATGCTCCACCAAAAGACATAGACTGGCTGAATGGATACAAAAACAAGACTTGTATATACGCTGTCTACACGAGACCCACTTCAGACCTAGGGACACATATAGACTGAAAGTGAGGGGATGGAAAAAGATATGCCATGCATATGGAAATCAAAAGAAAGCTGGAGTAGCAATTCTCATATCAGACAAAATACACTTTAAAATAAAGACTATTACAAGAGACAAAGAAGGACACTGCATAATAATCAAGGGATCAATCAAAGAAGAAGATATAACAATTTTAAATATTTATGCACCCAACATAGGAGCACCTCAATACATAAGGCAAATGCTAACAGCCATAAAAGGGGAAATCGACAGTAACAAAATTATAGTAGGGGACTTTAACATCCCACTTTCACCAATGGACAGATCATCCAAAATGAAAATAAATAAGGAAACTCAAGCTTTAAATGATACATTAAACAAGATGGACTTAATTGATATTTATAGGACATTCCATCCAAAAAGAACAGAATACAATTTCTTCTCAACTGCACATGGAACATTCTCCAGGATAGATCATATCTTGCATCACAAATCAAGCCTTGGTAAATTTAAGAAAATTGAAATCATATCAAGTATCTTTTCCTACCACAACGCTATGAGACTAGATATCAATTACAGGAAAAAATCGGTAAAAAATGCAAACACACAGAGGCTAAACAATACACTACTTAATAACCAAGAGATCACTGAACAAATCAAAGAGGAAATCAAAAAATACCTAGAGACAAATGACAATGAAAACACGATGACCCAAAACCTATGGGATGCAGAAAAAGCAGTTCTAAAAGGGAAGTTGATAGCAATAAAATCCTACCTGAGTAAACAAGAAACATCTCAGATAAACAACCTAACCTTACACCTAAAGCAATTAGAGAAAGAAGAACAAAAAAACCCCAAAGCTAGCAGAAGGAAAGAAATCATAAAGATCAGATCAGAAAAAAATGAAAAAGAATTGAAGGAAAGAATAGCAAAGATCAATAAAACTAAAAGCTGGTTCTTTGAGAAGGTAAACAAAATTGATAAACCATTAGCCAGACTCATCAAGAAAAAAAGGGAGAAGACTCAAATCAATAGAATTAGAAATGAAAAAGAAGTAACAACTGACACTGCAGAAATACAAAGGATCATGAGAGATTACTACAAGCAACTATATGCCAATAAAATGGACAACCTGGAAGAAATGGACAAATTCTTAGAAAAGCACAACCTTCCAAGACTGAACCAGGAAGAAATAGAAAATATAAATAGACCAATCACAAGCACTGAAATTGAAACTGTGATTAAAAATCTTCCAACAAACAAAAACCCAGGACCAGATGGCTTCAGAGGCGAATTCTATCAAACATTTAGAGAAGCACTAACACCTATCCTTCTCAAACTCTTCCAAAATATAGCAGAGGGAGGGACACTCCCAAACTCATTCTACGAGGCCACCATCACCCTGATACCAAAACCAGACAAAGATGTCACAAAGAAAGAAAACTACAGGCCAATATCACTGATGAACATAGATGCAAAAATCCTCGACAAAATACTAGCAAACAGAATCCAACAGCACATTAAAAGGATCATACACCATGATCAAGTGGGGTTTATCCCAGGAATGCAAGGATTTCCAATATATGCAAATCAATCAATGTGATACACCATATTAACAAAATGAAGGATAAGAACCATATGATCATCTTAACTGATGCAGAAAAATCTTTCATCAAGATTCAACACCTATTTATGATAAAAAAAAAAAAACCCCAGAAAGTAGGCATAGAGGGAACTTACCTCAACATAATAAAGGCCATATATGACAAACCCACAGCCAACATTATTCTCAATGGTGAAAAACTGAAACCATTTTCACTAAGATCAGGAACAAGACAAGGTTGCCCACTCTCACCACTATTATTCAACATAGTTTTGGAAGTTTTAGCCACAACAATCAGAGAAGAGAAAGAAATAAAAGGAATCCAAATTGGAAAAGAAGAAGTAAAGCTGTCACTGTTTGCAGATGACATGATACTAAACATAGAGAATCCTAAAGATGCTACCAGAAGACTACTAGAGCTAATCAGTGAATTTGGTAGAGTAGCAGGATACAAAATTAATGCACAGAAATCTCTTGCATTCCGATACACTAATGATGAAAAATCTGAAAGAGAAATTAAGGCAACACTCCCATTTACCACTGCAACAAAAAGAATAAAATACCTAGGAATAAACCTACCTAAGGAGACAAAAGACCTGTATGCAGAAAACTATAAGACACTGATGAAAGAAATCAAAGACGATACAAACAGATGGAGAGATATACCATGTTCTTGGATTGGAAGAATCAAATTGTGAAAATGACTATACTACCCAAAGCAATCTACAGATTCAATGCAATCCCTATCAAACTACCACTGGCATTTTTCACAGAACTAGAACAAAAAAATTTACAATTTGTATGGAAACACAAAAGACCCCGAATAGCCAAAGCAATCTTGAGACAGAAAAACGGAGCTGGAGGAATCAGGCGCCCTGACTTCAGACTATACTACAAATCTACAGTAATCAAGACAGTATGGTACTGGCACAAAAACAGAAATACAGGTCAATGGAACAGGATAGAAAGCCCAGAGATAAACCTATGCACCTATGGTCACCTTATCTTTGATAAAGGAGGCAAGAATATACAATGGAGAAAAGACAGCCTCTTCAATAAGTGGTGCTGGGAAAACTGGACAGCTACGTGTAAAAGAATGAAATTAGAACACTCCCTAACACCATACACAAAAATAAACTCAAAATGGATTAGAGACCTAAATGTAAGGCCAGACACTAAAAACTATTAGAGGAAAACAGGCAGAACACACTATGACATAAATCAAGATCCTTTTTGACCCACCTCCTAGAGAAATGGAAATAAAAACAAAAATAAACAAATGGGACCTAATGAAACTTAAAAGCTTTTGCACAGCAAGGGAAACCATAAACAAGACGAAAAGACAACCCTCAGAATGGGAGAAAATATTTGCAAATGAAGCAACTGACAAAGGGTTAATCTCCAAAACATACAAGCAGCTCATACAGCTCAATATCAAAAAACAAACAACCCAATCCAAAAATGGGCAGAAGACCTAAATAGACATTTCTCCAAAGAAGATATACAGATTGCCAACAAACACATGAAAGAATGCTCAACATCACTAATCATTAGAGAAATGCATATCAAAACTGCAATGAGGTTCACCTCACACCGGTCAGAATGGCCATCATCAAAAAATCTGCAAACAATAAGTGCTGTAGAGGGTATGGAGAAAAGGGAACCCTCTTGCACTGTTGCTGGGAATGTAAATTGATACGGCCACTATGGAGAACAGTATGGAGGTTCCTTAAAAAACTAAAAATAGAACTACCATACGACCCAGCAATCCCACTACTGGGCATATACCCTGAGAAAACCGTAATTCAAAAAGAGTCATGTACCAAAATGTTCATTGCAGCCCTATTTACAGTAATCAGGACATGGAAGAAACCTAAGTGTCCATCTATAGATGAATGGATAAAGAAGATGTGGCACATATATACAATGGAATATTACTCAGCCATAAAAAGAAACAAAATTGAGTTATTTGTCCTGAGGTGGATGGACCTAGAGTCTGTCATACAGAGTGAAGTAAATCAGAAGGAGAAAAACAAATACAGTATGCTAACACAAATATATGGAATCTAAAAAAAAAAAAGGTTCTGAAGAACCTAGGGGCAGGACAGGAATAAAGACGCAGAGGTAGAGAATGGACTTGAGGACACGGGGATGGGGAAGGGTAAGCTGGGACGAAGTTAGAGAGTGGCACTGACATATATACACTACCAAATATAAAATAGATAGCTAGTGGGAAGCAGCTGCCTAGCACGGGGAGATTAGCTTGGTGCTTTGTGACCACCTAGAGGGGTGGATAGGGAGGCAGGGAGGGAGATGCAAGAGGGAGGAGATATGGGGATATATGTGTACATATAGCTGATTCACTTTGTTATACAGCAGAAACTAACACAACATTGTAAAGCAATTATACTCCAATAAAGATGTTTTAAAAATGTTTTTAAAACAGAGGAGATTTAAATTAAAGATAATCTATCATCATATTTTCCCATAAAAATACTTAATAGGTAAAAAGGATATGTTTGTATCTCAAGTATTATTTTTTAAAATACAGATGATTTAAAATAAAAAAGAAACAATAGTGCAGCCTTGGAGCAGGAATATACATAACAATATCTTTGAGTTGTTTTGCAGATACTGAAAACCCCACCAGGTGGAAGAAGTTGACTGTGTGTTGCCCACAAGCACGTAGACCCCAGATCGATTGGAACCAGAAGGTTGATGACAGTGACTCTCACTTCACCATCAACCAATCAGAATAATGTCCACGAGCTGATCATGCCCTCTTTGAACCATATTGTAAAACTCCTCACTACCCACTCCAGGTTGGGACACAGTTTTGAGGGCATTAGCCTGCTGTGGCCCCCTTTGCCTAGAAAAGCAATAAAGCTATTCTTTTCTACTTCATCCAAAACTCTGTCTCCAAGTTTTAATTCAGTTTTCGGTGTACAGAGGCCAGATTCAGCTTCAGCAGCTCTCACCACTCATAGCTGGTAGCTTCACTACTAAAGAGGAACTGGATTCAATTTAGCTGCTCAGGACTAAACACATATGTCTACATCTCTCTATATATATATCAGAAAAGAATTCTGATTGTTACAATCATGTCCTCTTTCCACGTTGGACAAATCAACTGCGGTCAAGAGACAGTGTGACTGGCAGCCCCTTCAGAACCAACATTCACTTATTCAATTTATCAAACCTATTTTTACTGAGTATTTACTATGTGTCAGTCATTATTCTAGGCTCAACTACCACAAGATAAAGAGGATCAGGAGTATGGGGAGGACAGTTTATCCTAGTTAAAAAGGGTGGTCCTAGTAAACTCATTGAGAAAGTTACATTGGTGAAGATGGTGAATGACTTAGGTGAGTGGTATCTGGGGAAAGAGTGCCCCAGGCAGAGGGTAAGGTTAATACAAAGACCCTGAGGTGGGAGGTTGCCTGGGGGGAATGTAGCTGGAGCGGAGCAAGTGAGAGGGAGCACAGAAGAAGAGGAGAACAGGTATCAGGGGCTGATCATGTGAGGCTTTCTCTGCCACTGAAGGACTTTTGCTTTCATTTTCTCTGAGTGATGTGAGGAATAATTGTAGGGTTTAGAGCAGACACATGACATGATTAGGAATTTTAGAAGATTATTCTGGATGCTGGGTTGAGTGTGGATTGTAGGATGTGAGGAAGCCTGCTTGGAGTTTACCTGTAGGCAAGCTAGGTGAGATATAGGTGGGTAGGACCAAGGTGGGGATAGCAGTGTAAGGGTTGAGAATAGGTCTGTTGAGCTATGTTTTGAAGGCAGAGCCCAAAGGATTTGCTTCCAGGCAGGATACAGGTGTGAGAGAAAGAGAGGAGACAAGAATGTCTCCAGGGTTGGGGCCTGAACAACTGAAAAAAATGAAATTGCATCTATTGAGACAGGGAGGGCTATGGGTGAAGCAAATTTGGGAAGGAAAGGGGACATTAGAGATTCAAGTTTGAAATGTCAAAATTGAGATATTTCAAATGGATATATATTATATGATTCCACTCACATGAGGTAGCAAGAGACAGAAAATAGAATGGTGGCAGCCAGGGGCTGGAGGAAAGGAGGAAACAGCATTAGCATTTAATGGGTACAGAGATTTAGTTTGGGAAGATGAAAAAGTTCTGGAGATGGATGGTGGTGATGGTTGCCCAACAATGTGAATGTGTTTAATGCCAAGTGTACACAATTATACACTTAAAAATTATACACTTAAGATGGAGATGGGTCCAAAAAATATTGCTGTGATCTATGTCAAAGAGGGTTCTGCCTATATTTTCCTCTAGGAGATTTTTAGTACCCGGTCTTACATTTAAGTCTTTAATCCATTTTGAGTTTATTTTTGTACATGGTGTTAGAGAATGTTCTAATTTCATTCTTTTACATTCATGTTATATAAATTTAACCACAATAAAAAACATTAAGTAGCACAAAATAATGGAGAAAGATTGAGATTTATTTCAGATAATGTTTTCAATGTCATTATAAAATAATAGAGATTGGTTGGAATTTTTTAGATAAAAATTTTAATATCATTCCTCAACAGTCTAGACCAGGGTTTCTCAACCTCAACAATATTGACATTTTTGGTCTGTATTCTTTTCCATAGGGGACTGTCCTGTATATTGTATGATATTTAAAAGCATCCCTTGCCTCTACCCACTAGATGCCAGCACTGAGTTATGATAAGCAGAAATGTCCACTGTTGTTACAATTGTTCCAGAGGGGGCAAAATCAGCTCAGCTGAAAACATTGGAGTAAAACAAAATTCTGTGGGTGCCAGAGTTGATGGTGTATGCTTTCAAAGAGATGGGATAATACAAAAAGCAACATTTTAGAGAGGATAAAACATCAGTTTAATCTTGGAAATGTTGAGTTGAGGGGCCCACAGAACATTCCATTATTATCTCAGAGGTCAAATGCATTGGTCTGGCTATCATCAGTCTGCATAGGTGGCAGTACAAGTCAATTCGTTATACAGACAGAAGAAGTTCCTGCTGAGAGAGTTAGGAGTTAGAAAGACAAGCCGATGCTTGACTGAATCCTATCCATGATGCTTCAGTTCTCAGTTGTAGGGCCTCCTCTGGATATATGATCTCATTGGTCACTACACCATCTATCACAACATGAGCCACCATTGTAATTATATAATTATTTGTACAATTATTTTATTAATGACTGCATCTTTAAAACCTTCACCTGAGTTTTGGATTCTATCCCTTTCTAACTTTTGGGGGGAACTTACACTATCACTTCCTTTCTTAATCCTTTATATTCCAGTGTCCGCATGTAATGTTATAATATCCAATGTTCCACATTCCCATTTCTTTCAATTAAAATAAAACTCACTCAAAGACCCATACTCTCCTTTGGGTATTGCTCCAAACTTTTAAAGAATTTGGTCTATTCTTGCTACTTCCATTTCCACACTGCTCATTCTCTCCTCAACCAACTCATCTGGAGACTTTCTACCTCCATCATAGTTGCCTTCCCTGAGGTCTGCGGTGATCTCATGTGCCAAATACATTCTAAGGGATATTTCCATTCTTCAAAATGCTTGATTTTCCAGTAGCAATATGACTAACGGCTGCATTCCCTTTCTTGAAATAGGGACCTTTCTCATGCATTTTACTTTTGTTACAATAGGATTTCCAGAGTCAAGTCTACAGGGCAACTTGTAACACTAACACATCGCTCTGGGAGAAACTTCTAACTTTGAAATTAAATCCTGTGAAGGAGAAGCAAGAATTAGGGCAGTATATTAAGGAGACCTGGCAGACTTCTTCATAAAGAAGCCTTTGTAAACTCCAGGGGAATGATCTGGACTGCAAATGTTTGAGCATACCAGGTAAAGAAGGGATAATTGGAAGAAAGAAATTTGCCTTTCTTCACAGCTATCTTCAGGGAAACAGCAATGGCAGAAAGTTTCTTTTCTGTTATTCTCCTTCTACCCCAAGGGAGCTTAATTGTTTAAAGAGTAGAATGACAACAGAGCAATTTATTTAATGAGGCAGTCTGAGAATTCAGCCCGTGAAGTCCTGGAAACTTTTGAAATAAGCTTTCAGTGTCCCCAAGGCAAAGCATCTTGGGCTTCCCAGAGATATGGTATGAATTCCCTTCTAGGATAATCTCCCTGTACTTTCTGGAGGAAAAGCCACAGTGGGAAAAGAGCCAAGGCAGCCAGGGTTTTCCATAATGCCATCTGAAAGAGCCAGTGCATCCTAGTAAAGGCTGGGGGTGGGATAGAAGAGAGGAGATGTAAGCCTTGGAGGGAAAACTTTTATTAAACAGTGTCCTAGGGATACAAACAAGAACAGTGTTTCTCCTAGGGTTGTCTGCAGACCCGCAACTTCAGCATCACCTGGGAGCTTGTTAGACATGCACATTTTGGCCTTCATCCCAGATCTACTAAATCAGAAATTTCAGGGTCAGGCCCAGCAATCTGTGTTTAATAAGACATTCAGGTGGATTCTATGTGTGGCTAAAATTAGAAAATAACTGCCCTAGGGGATATGTTGGAATGGATGATGAAAGACTGTCACAAGGCTAGATCTTCAGAGATTTGAGAGCTCTCTGCTTCCAAAATCTGATCTACAAATGATAATACATTTGTTTTTTGACTTTAATGTTTATGCCCCCTTTCTTTTTCATCTCGTGCATTTGTTTGAATTATCAAAACAATATTAAATACTGTGGTTTATAGCAGTAATATTTGCTATATGATGTTCATTAATTGCCATTTCTTTTTTTTAAAATTTTATTTATTTATTTATTTTTGGCTGTGTTGGGTCTTTGTTTCTGTGCGAGGGCTTTCTCTAGTTGCGGCAAGTGGGGGCCACTCTTCATCGCGGTGCGCGAGCCTCTCACTATCGCGGCCTCTCTTGTTGCGGAGCACAGGCTCCAGACGCGCAGGCTCAGTAGTTGTGGCTCACGGGCCTAGTTGCTCCGCGGCATGTGGAATCTTCCCAGACCAGGGCTCGAACCCGTGTCCCCTGCATTGGCAGGCAGACTCTCAACCACTGCGCCACCAGGGAAGCCCTAATTGCCATTTCTTAATGCTTCCACGTTCAATTGAACATTACCTCTCATTTAAAAATCAAGATTGTTTATTATTTTAAAGATATATCTTTATTTTTCTAGCTTGAGAGCCTGCACATCCCACACACACACATACACACACATATACACATTACCACTTGCAACAATAACTGAAGGGGGAAGGGTAAGCTGGGACGAAGTGAGAGACTGGCATGGACATATATACACTACCAAATGTAAAATAGATAGCTAGTGGGAAGCAGCCGCATAGCACAGGGAGATCAACTTGGTGCTTTGTGTCCACCTAGAGGGGTGGATTAGGGAGGGTGAGAGGGAGACGCAAGAGGGAGGAGATATGGGGATATATGTATACATATAGCTGTTTCATTTTGTTATACAGCAGCAACTAACACAACATTGTAAAGCAATTATGCTCCAATAAAGATGTTAAAAAAAATGTGTTTTGCAAAAAAAAAAAAAAAAATTAACAAATACATTTTGATTCCTATCAAACTTGCCGTCTTTTATTTTGATATATTTATGCAATAAATTAATGTAAATAGACCTCCTAAAGTTGAAGCATATTTAAATTCCTGGAATAAGCATTGGTGGCCCATGGTGTATTGTTCTTTAATATACTGACCAAGACTGCCTCAATGTTCCCCTCAGCTTGAGTAAATTTTAGACAGGTTTCCTCCTGATCTTAGACCCCTGACTTCTCTTTTCTTAGAACATTTAATTTAGAAAACTTGCAGCTGTAAATTTTTTCTCTGCCCTTTGACATATATGTACATATTCTCCCATCCTCTTGCCAGTTTTACAACCAAGGAAATGCCTCTCTCAATGACCTGGGACCCATTTTTTTAAAATGTAAACATAAAAGAAGATAGCACCCCTATTTCCCAGTGTCTGTAGGAGGGTAAGAGCCTAACTTCTATGGGCATCAATTAGCAAATACAGATTGCTTAATGATAGAGAAAAACATTTGCAAACTGAGGAATAACTCCATGTGCTTGACACATCCCATTGATCAACTTTCCCCACCAATATCCTCCAGTACTTTTGCACTAGTTCACCCAGCACCAAAACCCCTCCTGCCTTATATTCCAGCAGAGTTCAGTTCAGGCTCTCTCCTCTTTTGCAGTAGTCTTAAAGAAAATCTTCTTTGCTATTTTACTTTTTCTGGTGCAATTTTTACTTTGACAATACAGATAAATGTATTTAATATTTTATATCATATTTTACAGCTCTACTCATGATATTAGTTATCAATTATTTTCTTTTGTATTTTATTTGACAGCTTTAAGCCTCGTTTCATTTATTACTAGTGAATATTTATGAGCACCTAATTTGCAAGATCATGGGAATACAATGGTGAACAAAAAGAGACGTCTCTGGCTACATGAAGTTTATATTTGGGATGATGGAGGGGGAATATATGAATTTAAGAAATCCTTAAAGTACTATAATATTTCAACTGCAATACGTGCAAGAGAGGAAAACTGCAGGTGACTAGAAAGTGGGTGATGGGAGAGTCAGGCACAGCATAGAAGTAAATGATGAGTATGAGTGGAGTTAGTGGTGGAAAGAATGAAAACGCATTCCAGAAAAATGAAAAAGCATTCTTTTCTGAGTGAAGAGCCTGAATTTCATGCGGGACCCTATGGGCCATGGTAACTAAATTGACTTCCCTCTCAAGAGCCAGTGGAAGCCAGTGATGTGACTTGTTGATCCACGTGGTGGTGGAGTGATTTGGTCAAATTTGTATTTTGGAAACATTGTTCTTGCCAGAATAAAAAATACTATGACAATTCCTCCTTTTACCTGAGTTATAATCAGTTTTAAAATTATTTTTTCTGGCTTGGTCAAGATATAATTGACTTATTGTGTAAGTTTAAGGTGTACAATGTGATGATTTACTACATGCATATATCTCAAAATGATTACCAAAATAGGGTTAATTAACACCTCCATCACCTCACATAATTAACTTTTTTTAATATGTGGTGAGAACATTTAAGATCTACTCTCTTAGCAACTTTCAAGTGTATAATATAGTATTGTTAACTATAGTCACCATGCTGACTGTAGTTAGATCTCCAGAATTTATTCATCTTCTAACTGGAAGTTTGTACCCTTTTACTAATAGCCCCCCCCCCATTTTCCCCACCCCTAGTCCCTGGAGAAACGGCTTGCATGAAATCAAAATTAAGTTGTATAGAGTTGACAGAGATTAAAAAAAAAGGGATCTGTACCTGTGCCATTCAATGTGGTAGCATGAGAAAATAAATAGCTGGGATATTTGATTCTTGATTTTAAAAAGTTATGGAAAATTGTAATTATTATTGGCCCCATTTTAAAACTAGGAAACTGACATTTCAAAAGGCTGAATAACTTAAAGTTTTCAGATATAGTAAGTAGTTTCAACTACAACTCATACTTAGCATTACGAGTTGAGTCAAGACAGGGGACATGGGCTCCAGTCTCATGAGAGGACTATCAAAGAATTTGGGAGCCATGTTTTAAAACTGCCACAGTTTGAATTTATATGGTTTTACCGAGGGAGCTACATGGAGAATCGCAGTGTTCCTGCAAAGCTCTTAAGTTGGTAAGATGTAAAATGAGACAGAGAGAAAGAAATAAGTTGGTAAACTGTTCACCTCTTCTGCAAGGCAGTCACCCAGTTACACTGTTCTTATTTTCTATCCATGAAACAGATGGCATTCCATGTTTCTGAGCATTATGGCCTCACCTGTGGCTCACTGGAATTTGCATTTCATCCCTGCCAGTGTCTCTGCAATTGTCTCCAAGACCACAGGGCTTGGCTTTATTCCTGTCCCAACAGGCATCAATTATCCCAATTGAAGGTCCTGCCATTTTGAGGGCATTGACTCAGAGAAAGATACAATCTCCACAATTCAAGATATTCAATTCCCTCCTCTCTCTGCCCAGTCCTAAGAGATCAAACTCTGGGGGAGAGACAGGCAACAGATGGTCCATCTGTCTCATACACTGTCCAACTTAACTCCTGCCTGACACCAGTTTATACTTCCCAAAGGTTCTGCATGCTGGAGGGAGGGGTGTTCAGGGTGGCCATCCTGCTACTGAACAAAACTTGGGTCCTCTTTCCTGCATTCAGTAAAGCCAATCTACTGACCTCAAGTGGTGGTGAAGGAGAGTGCAGCGTTTACTTCAAGACCAAGCAAAGAGTATGGGCAGCTAATGCTCAAAAGACCCAGACCTCCCTGCTGGTCTTCAGGGAAAGGTTTTTAAAGACAGGGTGAGGGAGACAATTGCAGGGGGCATGATCAACCAATACTTGGCCTAAATCATTCAGTAAAGATTTGAGCAATTAACTTATGACACACCAAGGTGCAAAACGCCTATCAAAATTTTCCAGATCCACTGATCTGACATCCTAACGCTTTACCTCTTCAAGACTACTAAAGTGAAGAATAGGGGTCATTGGGACTTTCCAGGATTTGTTCTTCAATGCCCTAAGACAGTGTTTACTCAAATGTCTGATCATTTGGCATGCTTTTAAAGGTAGACTTTCAGGATTCATCAATTCTGCCTAGGTATATGCCCCAAAGAATTGAAAGCAGGAATTCAGACAAATTCTTGCACACCAATATTCATAGCAGCATTAATCACAACAGCCAAAAGATAAAAACAACCAATGTGTCCATCAATAATGAATGGATAGAGATGCGACCAAGATGGCAGAGGAGTATGAAGCAGAGTTCACTGCCCTCCACAGAAACATTGAAAATACATCTACAAGTGCAATGATTCACACAGAACAGCTACTGAGCACCGACAGAAGACCTCAGATGTCCGAAAAGACAAGAAAACCTCCACGTAACCAGGTAGGACAAAGGGAATAAGAAAAAGAAAGAATCAGCATGGGGCCTGTGTCCTGGGGAGGGAGCTGTGAAGGAAGAAAATTTCCTGCACCTTGGGAAGGCTCCTCACCAGTGGAGAAATTAGACTGGACAGAAGGGGAGTTTTGGAGTCTAAAAGGCGAGAACAGCAACCAATTTGTGGAAACCAAAACAAAGAATAACCTGCACAGAGGGTCGGCACAGCCATCCTGTGTTCCCCATCCTGAGAGACTCCTCTGTCAGTGAGGGTGAGGTTGGGTGCTGAAGCTCAGACTCTGAAGCTCAGTCCCAGGGAGAGGACCAGGCTTAGGTACAGAAACAGCCTGAAGAGGTCAGGCTGTGGCAACTGAGGGTGTACTAGGAAGAAGCCTGGGCCTGCCAGAGATGCAAGACACCACTATTAAGAGGTGCACAAGGAAATGGGTGGGACAACCATAAGAACTTCTATCTCTGTGAGAGCTCCCAGGCAACAGGACACCACCTAGAGGAGCTCTAAGGGCGGGTACAACTCATTGCTGCCATCTTGGACTCTTGAGGCAGGCACTGGCCACCTCTTCCAGACCCTTGGGCAGATGCCAGACCCTGCCCCTGCTGACCTGGAAGGGAGCAGACAGCTCCCAAAACTTGAAATTATGCCAGCGGGTCACAGGACCTGTCCCCACTGACTCGGAAAGGCATATGCAGATCCAGCCACTAGCAATTCTGCCAGCAGACCCCAGGACCCGCCCCTGCTCTTGCTACTAGGAAATCTGCCAGTGAGTGCCGGTACCTGCCCTGCTGTCCCAGGAGGGTGCGGATAGCTTCCACAACCAGGACATCTGTCAGTGCGTGCTGAAACCTCCTGCTGTCCCTGGAGGGCGTGGATAACTCATCCCACTAGGAAGTCCATCAGCAGGTGCCAGGACTTGCCCCCACTGTCCTGGGAATGCTCAGAAACCTCTCACTCCTAGAAAATCTGCCAGTGGGTACTGGGACATGCCCCGCTGTCCCGGGAGGGCGCAGATAGCTCTTGCTACTGAGAAATCTGCCGGTGGGTGCCAGGACCTGCCCCCACTGTCCTGGGAGGTGCAGATAACTCCCCCAACTAGGAAATCTGTGAGCAGGTGCCAGGATCTGCCCCACCATCCTGGGAGCATGCAGAAATTCTCGCTACTAGGAAATCCACCAGTGGGTGTCGTGACCTGCCCTGCAGTCTTGGGAGGTTGCAGAAAGCTCCCCCCACTAGGAAATTTGCCAAGAGGAGGGGCTGAAACCACAGCTGAGAGCCAGGGGCTGTGTGACTTAGGAAGAAGAGGTGAATCTCTCCTCGTGGCTGTGTGAACTGCAGAGTTACACCTCCGCTGATGGCTTCCTTAATTCAGCACCTGCAAAACATCCAAAAGGACAACACGTGCTGTTGCAGCTGGGACGGGTCTGGCTTTAGCAGCTGTGGGATTTGTGGGCACATATATGTGGGAGTTGGGCCAGTCCAGAGTCTGAGCTGTCATCATAGCTCCCACAGTGGGTCCAGGTGCACAACTACTGCAGTCCTGGGACCTGACCTCAGTGGATCTGCACCAGTGGCCAGGTGAAAACAATGCCTGAGAGTCACCAGGACAAATTGCCAGCATACCCACAGTTAAGGTGGGACTGAGAGCAGTGCCAACAACAGTATATTTTGTGAGCCCACACAACAGGTGAAAGGGGACACAACAGAGCACATTCACAGGTGAACATCTCCAAAGGAGGAAAACTAAGTGTCTTCCCTCCCAGTGGGAGTGCTCCAATCCTGGCTACCTCACACTGCAGATCAGAAACACAGCTAAGAAACAGATCTGGGGGTCTCTACTCCAACAACTAGGGAGCAGACCCTGAGCCTGACAGGGCAGTAACAACCACGTAGCAAAGAGGAGGCCCTGCTCAGTATCTAGGGCAGGCTCTGATCACAACACCAACCAAATGTCCTATCAAGGGGATAATGGCACAAGCCTCTGGACCAACCTCACCCACAAAGGGCAGACACCAGAAGCAAGAAGAACTGCAATCCTGCAGCATGCAGAAAGGGGACCAAAAACACAGTAACTTTGACAAAAATAGATGACAAAAAAAAATGTTGCAGATGAAGGAGCAAGATAAAATACTATAAGAACAACTAAATGAAGAGGAGATAAGCAATCTATCTGAAAAAGAATTCAGAGTAATGACAGGAAAGATGACCCAAGATCTCAAAAATAGAATGGAGGCACAGAACGAGAAGATACAAGAAAAGTTTTAAAAAGACCTAGAAGAAATAAATAACAAACAAAAAGAGATGACTAAGACAATAACTGAAATGAAAAATACACTAGAAGGAATCAATAGCAGAATAATTGAGGCAGAAGAAAAGATACGTGAACTGGAAGACAGAATGGTGGAAATAACTACCAAGGAGCAGAATAAAGAAAAAAGAATGAAAAGAAATGAAGACAGTCTCAGAGACATCTGGAGCAACATTAAACACACCAACATTCAAATTATAGGGGTCACAGAACAAGAAGAAAAAGAGAAACGGTCTGAGAAAATATTTGAAGAGATCATAGGCAAAAATTTCCCTAACATGGGAAAGAAAATAGTCACCCAAGACCAGGAAGTGCAGAGAGTCCCATACAAGATAAACCCAAGAAGAAACACACTGAGACACATATTGATTTTTTAACATCTTTATTGGAGTATAATTGCTTTACAATGGTCTGTTAGTTTCTGCTTTATAACAAAGTGTATCAGCTATACATATATATATATATATATATCCCCATATCTCCTCCCTCTTGCTTCTCCCTCCCACCCTCCCTATCCCACCCTCTAGGTGGTCACAAAGCACCAAGCTGATCTCCCTGTGCTATGCAGCTGCTTCTCACTAGCTCTCTATTTTACATTTGGAAGTGTATATATGTCCATTCCACTCTCTCACTTCATCCCAGCTTACCTTTCCCATTCTCCATGTCCTCAAGTCCATTCTCTATGCACTGAGACACATATTAATCAAACTAGCAAAAATTAAATACAAAGAAAAAATATTAAAAGCAACAAGGGAAAGACAACAAATAACATACAAGGGAATCCCCATAAAGTTATCAGCTGATTTTTCAGCAAAAATGCTGCAGGTCAGAAGGGAGTGGCCGGATATATTTAAAGTGGTGAAAGGGAAAAATCTATAACCAAGAATACTCTACCCAGCAAGGTTCTTATTCAGATTCGACAGAGAAATCAAAAGATTTACAGACAAGCAAAAGCTAAGGGAATTCAGCACCACCAAACCAGCTTTACAACAATTGGCAAAGTAAATTCTCTAGGCAAGAAACACAAGAGAAGAGAATAGAAGAGGAAAGGAAGAAAAAAGACCTACAAAAACAGACCCAAAACATTTAAGAAGATGGCAACAGGAACATACATATCAATAATTACCTTAAATATAAATGGATTAAATGTGCCATCCAAAAGACATAGACTGGCTGAATGGATACAAAAACAAGACCCTTACATATGCTGTCTACAAGAGACCCACTTCAGACCTAGGGACATATACAGACTGGATGTGATGGGAAGGAAAAAGATATTCCATGCAAATGGAAGTCAAAATAAAGCTAGAGTAGCAAAACTCATATCTGACAAAATAGACTTTAAAATAAAGACTGATACAAGAGACAAGAAAGGACACAACATAATGATCAAGAGATCAATCCAAGAAGATACAACAATTTTAAATATTTATGACCACAAAATAGGAGCATGTTGATACATAAAGCAAATGCTAACAGCCATAAAAGGGGAAATCAACAAGAACACAATAATAGTGGGAGACTTTAAAACCCCACTTACAACAATGGACAGATCATACAGACAGAAAATTAATAAGGAAACACAAGCCCTAAATGACACATTAGACTAGATAGAATTACTTGATATTTATAGGACATTCCATTGGAAAGTGGCAGAATACACTTTCTTCTCAAGTGCACATGGAACATTCTCCAGGATAGACCACATCTTGGGTCACAAATCAAGCCTCGGTAAATTTAAGAAAATTCAAATCACATCAAGCGTCTTTTCTGACCACAACACTATGAGATTAGAAATCAATTACAAGAAAAAAAACTGTAAAAAGACACAAACACATGGAGGGTAAACAATATGGTACTAAACAACCAATGGATCACTGAAGAAAAAAACAAAAAACAAAAAACCTAGAAACAAATGGCAATGAAAACACAACCACCCAAAACCTATGGAATGCAACAAAAGCAGTTCTAAGAGGGAACTTTATAGCAATACAATCTTACCTCAAGAAACAAGAAAAATCTCAAATAACCTAACATTACACCTAAAGCATCTAGAGAAAGAAGAACAAACAAAACCCAAAGTTAATAGAAGGAAAAAAACCATAAAGATCACAGCAGAAATAAATGAAATAGAGACAAAGAACACAGTAGCAAAGATCAATGAAACTAAATGCTGGTTCTTTGAAAAGATAAACAAAATTGATAAAACTTTAGCTAGACTCATCAAGAAAAAAGGGAGAGAACTCAAATCAGTAAAATTAGAAATGAAAAAGAAGTTACAACTGACACCACAGAAATACAAAGGATCATAAGAGACTACTACAAGCAAATGTATGCCAATAAAATGGACAAATTGGAAGAAATGAACAAATTCTTAAAAAGACACAGTCTCCCAAGACTGAACCAGGAAGAAATAGAAAATATGAACAGACCAGTCACAAGTAATGAAATTGAAACTGTGATTAAAAATCTTCCAACAAACAAAAATCCAGGACCAGGTGGCTTCAGAGGTGAATTCTATCAAACATTTAGAGAAGAGCTAACACCTATCCTTCTCAAACTCTTCCAAAAAATTGCAGAGGAAGGAAAACTCCCAAGCCCTTCTACAAGGTCACCATCACCCTGACACCAAAATCAGACAGAGATATCACCAAAAAGAGAACTACAGGCCAATATCAGTGATGAACATAGATGCAAAAATCCTCAACAAAATACTAGTAAACAGAATCCAACAACACATTAAAAGGATCATACACCATGATCAAGTGGGATTTATCCCAGGGATGCAAGGATTCTTCAATATATGCAAATCAATCAATGTGATACACAATATTAACAAACTGAAGAATAAAAACCATATGATCATCTCAATAGATGCAGAAAAAGCTTTTGACAAATTTCATCACCGATTTATGATTAAAAACTCTCCAGAAAGTGGGCATAGAGGGAACTACCTCAACATAATAAAGGCTATATATGACAAACCCACAGAAAACATCATTCTCAATGGTGAAAAATTGAAAGCATTTCCTCTAAGATCAGGAACAAGACAAGGGTGCACACTCTCACCACTATTATTCAACATAGTTTTGGAAGTTCTAGTCATGGAAATCAGAGAATAAAAAGAAATAGAAGGAATCCAACTTGGAATAGAAGAAGTAAAACTGTCACTGTTTGCAGATGACATGATTCTATACATAGAAGATCCTAAAGATTCTACCAGAAAACTACCAGAGCTAATCAATGAATTTGGTAAAGTTGCAGGATACAAAATTAATACACAGAAATCTCTTGCAGTCCTATACACTAACAACAAAAGATCAGAAAGAGAAATTAAGGAAACAATCCCATTTACCATCACTAGAAAAAGAATAAAATACCTAGGAATAAACCTAACTAAGGAGGCAAAAGACTTGTACGCAGAAAACAATAAGATACTGATGAAAGAAATAAAAGAGGACACAAGCAGATGGAGAGATATACCATGTTCTTGGATTGGAAGAATCAATATTGTGAAAGTGACTATACTACCCAAAGCAATCTAAAGATTCAAAGCAATCCCTATCAAATTATCAATGGCATTTTTCACAGAATTAGTACAAAAAAATTTCACAATTTGTATGGAAACACAAAAGACCCCGAATTGCCAAAGCAATTTGAGACAGAAAAACGGAGCTGGAGGAATCAGACTCCCTGACTTCAGACTATACTACAAAGCTACGGTAATCAAGACAGTATGGTACTGGCACAAAAACAAAAATATAGGTAATGGAACAGATAGAAAGTCCAGAGATAAACCCACACACCTATGGTCACCTAATCTATGAAAAAGGAGGCCAGAATATACAGTGGAGAAAAGGCAGCCTCTTCAATAAGTGGTGCTGGGAAAACTGGGCAGCTGCATGTAAAAGAATGAAATTAGAACACTCCCTAACACCATACACAAAAATAAACTCAAAATGGATTAAAGACCTAAATGTAAGGCCAGACACTATCAAACTCTTAGAGGAAAACATAAGCAGAACACCATTTGACATAAATTGCAACAAGATCCTTTTTGACCCACCTTCTAGAGTAATGGAAATAAAAAGAAAAATAAACAAATGGGATCTAATGAAACTTAAAAGCTTTTGCACAGCAAAGGAAACCATAAACAAGATGAAAAGACAACCCTCAGAATGGGAGAAAATACTTGCAAATGAAGCAACTTACAAAGGATTAATCTCCAAAATTTACAAGCAGCTCATGTAACTCAATATCAAAAAAACAAATAACCCAATCCAAAAATGGGCAGAAGACCTAAATAGACATTTCTCCAAAGAAGATATACAGATTGCCAACAAACACATGAAAGAATGCTCAACATTAGAGTAATGCAAATCAAAACTACGATGCGATATCATCTCACACTGGTCAGAATGGCCATCATCAAAAAATCTACAAACAATAAATGCTGGAGAGGGTGTGGAGAAAAGGGAACCCTCTTGCGCTGTTAGTGGGTATGTAAATTGATACGGCCACTATGGAGAACAGTATGGAGGTTCCTTAAAAAACTAAAAATAGAACTACCATATGACCCAGCAATACCACTACTGGGCATATACCCTGAGAAAACCATAATTCAAAAAGAGTCATGTACCAAAATGTTCATTGCAGCTCTATTTACAATAGCCAGGACATGGAAGCAACCTAAGTACCTTTTGTTTTAATATCCCAATTCCTATAAATTCAACTTTGTCATTGACTCTAGTAACTTATTCATTTTACTCTCTATGAAATAACTGCAGTTTAGTAATACATTTTTGCCGTGCATGAATTATTTTAAATATGTCAACACATAGTATCTCCCTCTCATATCCACCTGTACCTATCCACCATGTGGTCTACCCTAAAAATACCCCCTGTCACTTATACTCACAAGGTAAATAACATCCTTCTCTCCATATCCAATTTGATTTTGGTATAAAGTTTTCTTCATATCAATGACAAGCCAATCTCTGCCTTCCTCAGAAAGAGATCTCTGAGTCAGGAAGGCTGCATGGACAGGATTTAGAAGGTTACATCACTCCACTTTCCACCTACATCCCACTTTATACAGTAGAAAAAACAGGTGAGCCCAACCACATTTTATTTATTAAAGTCTTCACGATCTAAGACCACAATGAAATCTAACAAAAATATATATTCTGGAGTGAGTTGTTTCATCTCTACTTAGAAGAAATCATGTTCACTGGGAACATTTATTATGTTTGGCCATGGAATAGCTGTAGATTGGCCTGGTGTTGATGGAGGGGCTCTCCTAGTGCATCAGAAACAAGGGGGTCTACTTGAGACTGCATGACCTGAAGCAGTAGAGTGGGGTCTGTCGTACCAAATGCAGTACGCAATGGAGAGAAAGTTCTACCCATATGCTAGTTTGTGTCCAGGGAATTTTTGTTGAAATCATGGTGGTGTGACTAATTTGGGGATATGCTGAAAAGTAGATGGACAGGGCCTGAGTCTTGAATTGCTTGGAGCACATAGTCCTTATAGAGGATGAGTCCTGTGTGGTGGGCAGTATCTGAGATACTCTCACTGGTCCCAACTCCTGGTTTTCATTGCTTTGTGTATTTTACTGCCATTGAGGGTGAGATGTACATAGAGACCCACTTCCAACAATGAGAATGTGGAAAAAAGGTTGGGAAGTCCCTGCTGAGAATAGAGTAAAAAAAATCTGGCTTTCTTCTTGCTGCCTCTCTCTTGCATTCTTGATGGCTCATATTGATAAAAACCAACTGCCCAACCAGGAGACCATGTGTCAAGGAACTGAAAGAATTCTCTGGACAATATTCTGTGAACAGGTGAATCCTACCAACAGCCTCGTGAGTGTGCTTGAAAGTGGACATCTGCTGATCCAGTTTTGAGATGCCTGCAGCCCTGGCTGATCTTGACTGCAACCTTCTGGGAGGCCCACTGAAATATTTAATTAAAGTATCAGGTATTAAAGAATTAGTAAAAGTCAATAGTTTTCTAATATGCCAATGTAATTCATTTAGAGAAAAAACTTAGAAATGAAGATTCATTCAAATTAGCACACACACAAAAAAAAAGGAAAGAAAAAAGTCCAACCCAGTAATCTCTACCATATCTAATGCCAGCTGAGCAAGGGTAAGGAAATGAAAATAAGAAGTTATCCTTAGAGACAAATATTAACTGTGAAAATGGAAAGTATCACATCCTTGGTATAGACCTAGTGCTGCATAGATTTCATGATTGATACAATGGATTTGTAGATATCAAAACCACACATTGAGTGGTTAAGTTGAGAAAAAAAAAGTCTGAGTTTTATGTTAGAATCCTGCAAGTAAGAAGTAAGAAGCAAGAGTACAGGTGAATTTCCTCTTGAGGAGAAGAGGGACCTAGCTCCTTCCCAGGACATTCACTTTTATCCTTTTCCTGTTCCGTTAATATTAGCAAGTCTCCAGAGACTGGGACAATGTGGACCATCTGGCTAATTATGAGCTTTGGACATTGAGCCCTAAGGTCATATCATTGTAAATAATTGGCCAGTGTCTTCAGCTCATTAATTGGCCAGTTCTAACATTGTGACTCCCCACCTGTGTCTCCATCCTTTGTAGGAAGCTGCATCAGAAGGTCCCAGCCTGAGTCTGTCTTCCTGCCAGTCCTGAGGGCACACTCTGAGACTTCATCACACAGCAGGCAGGAGAGGGGCAGTGAATCTGTGTTCCTTGGTCATGCTCCAGCAGAGATGCAGCCCAGCCCAGTAAGTGCTGAGGGAGAAAGTGATGGATGAAGGGAGTGTTGGGAGCATGATTTTTTCCTCAACAAGACAAACATGGCAGTTGGGACAGACAGATGGGGGGGGCACCAGTATACAAATTTCAGATTAGAGCCCTATGACATTTATGTTCTTGGTTCTGGTTGGGATTTCCTCCTCAAGAGGACAAATGTAATATTTGGTACAGAAAGATGAGAGGGCACGAATACAAACAGTTTTGGAATAAAGCCTTTTGAAGCTTACGTTCTTTGTTCTGGTTGGGGTGTGAGAACTCTCATTCAGAGATCTGCTTCCACCCTCACTGGTTCTGGCTCTGGCTGGCATTTCCCCCATTGTAGCAGCAAATGGGTCTCTGTAAACTTCCCCCTAAGCACTTCAAATAGTTATGAAAGTGGCGATGAGGATGAGGAGGATGACATGAACCATAACATCAGTTATGATGTTATGTTATGTTATGTTATGTTGTTATGTTATGTTATGTTATGTTATGTTATGTTATGTTATGTTATGTTATGTTATGTTATGTTGTTATTGAAGGCTTCCTAAGTGTCAGGCTCTGAGGTGTGTCTTTTATGTTTCTTGTTTGATTACATCTGCATAATTTCTCCCAAATTATAAGTGCACACATAAGTATTATTATAATAAGAGGAAAGAAGCACAGCATTTTATGTAACAGGTACCAGGTCATGAGTTAGAAAGTGTTGAAGCCAGTCATTCTGGGTAGACTGAGTCCAGACACAGGGCATCTGGGCAGTTTTCCCCCTGCCACCCCAAACAGTCATGTTACTTTCCTGTCAGTCCTCATAGAGATTCCCTGCTCACTTTGCCCTTCCTATTTGGAGTTTTCTGGAGGACACAGGGGAGGGTAGTAGGTAGCACTTGCTGCATCAACTATAGGAAGGATGTCTACGAACACAGGTGAAGTCATAGAAATAATTGGCAGCTGACATTTCAGGGTAGATCTCTCTGTTGACCCTGTTCCTGGATTTCACATCACCTGTCCACTTTCTCCTCTGTACTTATAATCGTCTGACTCAATCATGAAAGGAGACATAAAATCAGAGTCTTAGGGTTCATTCCTATGCAGGAAAATGAAAACAGTTTAAAAAATCTACCCGAGATGCGCCTGTCGTTAGACTGCTGTACCTCTGCTTAAAACTTTCAGAAAGCCTGAAAACAATGATATTTAGGGCATGGAACTTAGAGAATAAAAACTTAATTTTGGAGCAGCTGATTCGGGGGCTCTGGCAGAAACTAAACACACCATTGTAAAGCAATTATAGTCCAATAAAGATGTTTTAAAAAACAAAAACAAAAACAAAACTTAATTTTGAATCGTGTATGCTCCACTAATTCTTAGTGTGTTATGGGACAATTTCTTAGAATCCATGAGACTTAGTATTGTCAACTGAGTTGATTCCTCATTGATTCAAACCCACTGAATCAGGACTAAACAAATAATGGTCGCCCTCTATGCAATAGCTATGTGATGGATGCATAAAGAAAGGGCAAAGTACATTTTTGATATTTTGTTACTAATAATGATAAAGCTAATGCTCGTGTCATTAGATTTAAATATCTGTTGATCTGATGTTATGGTTTCCCTACATCCCTGACAGGACATTTTATTTTATTTTATACAAGTACGTTCTTCATAGATGAAGAGAAATGACTGAGGCTCATTTATTTCTGATTCCCCAGAGCCTATACCTTGTTGGCACAGAAGAGGCACCAAGGATTAAAAAAAAGAGAAAACAGTTAAGTGTTGAATAAACCGTGTGGCCAATATAGCTTCCACACAGTGGACCATTCATGCTGGTGTTTTCATCTTTTTCAGAATGTCGCATAGGAATAGAGACAAGATAAAATAGTGCTTGTTTCTGTCTATGTCATGGACTTTCTAAGGGACATATTTTCTTTCCATTTAATAGCATATGCAGAATTCAATCATTGAAAAGCCATTGCAGAAATTTTCATAAGTATGGGGGAAAAAGAGTCAGAAAAGGAGGGGACGACCCATCTTAATGCAAGGGTTGAGACACATTTTAGGATTTAATATCATTCCATGCTCCAGTGCCCTGAGCCAGGAAAGGCTTCGATCTTTTCTGCCATATAATCCATAAAACATTATTAAATTGGGGGGATTATATTTAATTAATAAACATACTAGCCCAATAATGACTGACATTCTTTATAAAAATGACCCAATATTTATAAGTTACAAACATCCCTTAAGTGCCACACATGGTGTAGTGCTGGGTATTAGACTCTTTTTTTTTTCCAGGAAGGTACAGAAGCATAGAGAGGAGGAGAAATTTATACACACTCCACATACATGGGGTGAAAAATCCAGGACTCAATCCTCTATTTGCTTATTCCTACACCAGTTCTCAGTCATCTCCACTGTAGCTAAATAGCATTTCTTTTCTAACCTAGTTTGTTGGCCCAGAAAGTGAAATGAAGGTAGAAGAATTGATTCATCCTCTTTGGTTCAGTGAGTCTATCTGTGAATTACAGGAATGCACCAGTAGTTCACAGGGGCCAGAATGGCACGGACATGATGGATTATAGGATTTTCTATAAATAGTCATGTTGTGGAGTCCAGTTTTGAAATCTAAGGTTGAAACAATTTCCTATATAAGATGAAAATGTCATGTGCAGGTATCATGACATTGTCACAAGATAGACCTCAGGAATATTTTCAAATGATACCTTAATAAGTGATGATGTGGTTGATAGAAAATGATATTTGCATTGAAACAAATACAGACAACATTAGTAAAACTGAACATGCATCAGTTCTTAGAAATTGCACAACTAGCCACCACTCACATATTATATACAAATTCTCATTTGTATGATAGCATATGAGCGAGGTACAGAATTTTCATAGGATTGTTGTAAGAAAAAAATGATATAAATAATAATATACTATAAAATATGTAATGTAAATTAAATATTTATTTAATAGTGAAAATACATTATATTATATTGTTACATTTTAAATATATGTGAAATATAAATTTGTTAATTTATATGTATAAATATAAATTTATAAAGTAAATTATGTTTTCCCTTACGTAATAATGTGCATTGGGTAAATGTTTGAAGTAACTGTATGTACTTCACGAAGAGACTTAACCACAAAGTTGTGGTAAACAAGCACATTTCAGAGGAAATATGTGTAGTATTCTGTTTAGGGAAGATTTTCAGAATGCAGTTTAGATACATAAATGAATATTGACATTACAGAAGCATTGACAGGGAAATATACCCATCAACTTCATGACAATGGTTGCTTTTGGGGGACAGTTATATAGAGGAATGGGATTGAGCTAAATACCAAGAAAGTCCCTTTTTATGAGTAAATGTTCAAACCTCTATAAAAGCTGAGATCTGAAGGAAATATTATTAAATGTTTATATTTAAAAATAGGTGTTGGTTATTGATGAGACTAATAATAGGTAATATTAATGGAACTTTTTATAAGTTTTGGGCAATATTCTAAGTGGTATTTATCAAGTCCAGCTTGACATTAGGGTGACCAAGAAACGCACATGTAGAGATCCTGAAATAGGTCCTAGGCTGAGACCAGGGTACCTGTGAATTTTAAAATAAGCACACGTAAATTACCAATCAACTGGAGATGAAAACCATTGGTCTAAGCAATATTAATAATTAAAAAAAAATTATTCCAATACTCCTACTAGGTAGGTTAAATTATTATTAATTTCATAGATAAGGAAACTGCCCAACTGTGTTTACAGTACTTATTTTGAATAATTCTAGATTAAATCATAGTGTGACATGCCAAAATAATTAAACTGAGTTACCTTCAGGTAGGAGAAGACAAGGAATTGCAATCCCTGTATCAGGAAGAATTGACATGAAAATCTGCTGCATCTACATCAGAAGGCTGGGTTCTGACCTGGCTGTGGGACCTTCCCTGGTGCTGAACTCCTCAACCATAAATAGGGTTTATGATGAGAACAAGACCACCAAGTATATGAAAAAGTGCTCAACATCAGTTAGTATCAGGAAACACAAGTCAAAACCTAAATCAAATATCACCTCACATCTGTTAGGATGGCTATTACTGAAAAAAAAAAAGATAACAAATGTTGATGAGGATGTGGAGTTTAAGGGAACTCTTGTACTCTTCATTTTCTTGAAAGAAACTGTGGCATGTATATATTAACAAAGGGATATTATTCAGCCATAAAAAGAAGGAAATCCTGCCATTTGTGACAACATGGATGGACCTGGAGAATATTATGCTTATTGAAATACATACACCAGACATAGTCAAATACTGTATGATCTCACTTATGTTTGCAAGCTAAGAAAATCAAATTCTGAAAACCATAGATTAGAACTGTAGTTGTGAGGAGGAGGTGGTAGAGAAAGTGGGGAGATGTTGGTCAAAGGGTACAAACTTTCAGTTATAAAATGAATAAGTTCTGGGGATCTAATATACAGCCTGATGACTTGTTAATAATTCTGTATTGTAGTCTTGAAATCTGCTAAGAGAGATCTGCTTAACTGTTACTACACACACACACAAGTAGAAACTATGTGAGGTGACAGATATGTTAATTAACTTGATTTTGGTAATCATTCCCAATATCTTTGTGTATTAAATCATCATTTAGAACATCTTTTAAAAACCTTCATGTTGCACAACCCAAATATATACAATTTTGTCAATCATACTTCAATAAATTGAAAAAAAGGGAAACAATGAAGTAGTATTATCCTACTACTACTATCCCAGCACAGAATAGAGTTCACAAAAAATAAAGTGGTTTCACACATCAGACATTTTACCAACATGGTATTGGGTTGAAACAAATAACCTTGTATAAAATAAAAAATTTCAAGAGGGTTTCTTAAATTTTATTACCGTTTAATCATTGACAATGCTCTATACACTAACACCACATTCCAAGTCACCAATGCTGTATGATTGATCATGTGTACTTAAATAAACCACGCTGATCAAAATTTGAAGTCCACCAAAGTCAAAGATATGAATTATATACTTAATAACTTTTAAAACACAACCCTGATATTTGAGTAATTACTTATTTCATGAAGGAGGGAAGACAGAGAAACCAATGATAAAACTCTGAATATCACATAAAAATGTTTTCTGATTATGAACCTTTATTTTTAATTTAGAATCCAGATGACACACTCCCTCATTTCATAGATTTATAAATATTCTAAATAAAAGAAATATCTAGAATTTTATTTGAGTAAAATAAGATTTATATATCTATGGCTTAATTTCTTAAATTCGAATTATATTTTTTCATAAAGAGGGAAGGGAATTTCGCATTCTGTATTATTTCTAAAGTAGGTTGTATTTAACTGAGATCATGAATGTATTACCTCTAATGTTCTTGTTCCCGTTCAATTTTCAGTGAAGTTTTATAAAGAAAGAGTGAATAGACAGAGGTGAAAAACACAGAAACCAATGAGGAAACAATTCGAAGCAGATAGAATTTGTCACACTGAGAAATATTGCTGAAGGTGCCGAGGTGTATGATCTTAGAAATGAATTGCTTGAATCCAAAATATGGACACAGTGCCGCATGCCCATTTACTTGTTTCCTTTTTTTTCCAGCCGTCTTTTCTTTTTCCAAAGGTGTCTAAGCTACACAGAACTGGAAATGTAACAAGTGTCTCAGAATTCTTCCTCACAGGCCTCTCAGATGATCCAGAACTGCAGCCTTTGCTCTTTATCCTGTTCCTGTCCTTGTACCTGGTCACCGTGTTGGGGAATCTGCTCATCATCCTGGCTGTTACCTCTGACCCCCACCTTCACACCCCCATGTACTTCTTCCTCTCCAACCTGTCCTTGGTTGACATCAGTTTCATCTCCACCACCGTCCCCAAGATGATTGTGAACATCCAAACTCATAGCAGAGTCATCTCCTATGAAGCCTGCCTGACACAGATGTCTTTTTTTATCCTTTTTGTGTGTATGGATGGTATGCTTCTGACTGCAATGGCTTATGACAGGTTTGTGGCCATCTGTCACCCACTGCGCTACCAGATCATCATGAACCCACGCCTCTGTTGCTTCTTAGTTTTGGTGTCATTTTTTGTTAGCCTTTTGGATTCCCAGGTGCACAATTTGACTGTGTTACAAGTTGCCTGCTTTAAGAATGTGGAAATTTCTAATTTCTTCTGTGACCCTTCTCAACTCCTCAAGCTTGCCTGTTCTGACACTTTCACCAATAACATAGTCCTGTATTTTTTTGGTGCCACCTTTGCTTTTCTCCTTTTCTCAGGGATCTTTTTCTCTTACTATAAAATTCTTCTTTCCATTCTGAGAGTCCCCTCATCAGGTCGAATGTATAAAGGCTTCTCCACCTGTGGTTCTCACCTGGCAGTTGTTTGTGTATTTTATGGAACCAGCCTTGGTGTGTACCTCAGCTCAGCCATCTCACAATCTCCCAGGAAGGATACAGTGGCCTCGGTAGTGTACACTGTGGTTACCCCCATGCTGAACCCCTACATCTACAGTCTGAGGAACAGAGACATCAAAAAGGCCATGTGGAGGTTCCTCAGCAAAACGTTCTAATCTTAGTACCTGTGTCATCCATTTGGAGTGTGGGTTGGCAAATGTAGCAAAATTAACATCTAGACCTGAAAATTCTACCTCTCTCATCACATCATTTTTGTAGCTCTTATGACCTTCATGCCTCTCTTAGCTTAACACCTGGATATTGCTTCTCTTTATGGTTTAATGTGACCGGGGGAGAATTCTAGGATCCTTTGGGTGTCATAATTACTCCTTGACTGAATTTCGTTACATCTATGGAAATTCTATAGTTTATCTTTGGTAGCCCCAGCATCCTCAAAAATGACTAATTTCCCTTTAATATATTGAAAATTTACAAGTTTTCCACAGCTCTTATGTATTCTCCATAGTAAATTCTATTTTTCAATCTGTGAATGCAGCTATGTGTGAGGATGCATGTCACTGCTTCTCAACCTTGGCTTTTATCGAAATCATCTGGGAAGCTTAAAAATACTGACCACTGGGTCTCACCACCAGATATTCTGATTTAACTGGACTTAGGTGTGGTCTGAGCATGAGGATTTAAAAAACCACTCAGGTGGTTCTAGTGTGTGGCCAAGGTTGAGAACTACTGGTCCCAGTCAGATCTTTCACTCAAAGGTGACCTGTATGTCTTGTGTCCCAAATGCTCATGGACAAATTCCCAAGATCTGAAAGAGATCAGAGGTCAAAGGGGGAAGATATGAAGAGCCTACTGTAGTAACAGGCAATGTGTTTTCCCCATTATTTCTGATTATTTTCTTCACATAGCTTCTCTACTACTGGGCATATACCCTGAGAAAACCATAATTCAAAAAGAGCCATGTACCAAAATGTTCATTGCAGCTCTATTTACAATAGCCAGGACATGGAAGCAACCGAAGTGTCCATCAACAGATGAATGGATAAAGAACATGTGGCACATATATACAATGGAATATTACTCAGCCATAAAAAGAAATGAAATTGAGTTATTTGTAGTGAGGTGGATGGACCTAGAGTCTGTCATACAGAGTGAAGTAAGTCAGAAAGAGAAAAACAAATACCATATGCTAACACATATATATGGAATCTAAGAAAAAAAAAAAGATCATGAAGAACCTAGGGGCAAGACGGGAATAAAGACACAGACCTACTAGAGAATGGACTTGAGGATATGGGGAGGCACAAGGGTAAGCTGTGACAAAGTGAGAGAGTGGCATGGACATATACACACTACCAAACGTAAAATAGATAGCTAGTGGGAAGCAGCCACATAGCACAGGGAGATCAGCTCGGTGCTTTGTGACCACCTAGAGGGGTGGGATACGGAGGGTGGGAGGGAGGGAGACGCAAGAGGGAAGAGATATGGGAACATATGTATATGTATAACTGATTCACTTTGTTATAAAGCAGAAACTAACAGACCATTGTAAACCAATTATACTCCAATAAAGATGTTAAAAACAAACAAACACACCAAAAAAAACAAACATTAATTCTTTAGGAAATCCAAAAATGTTAGAACTATTTTAAATATGAAATAACTTAAATATTTAGAGTATGGAATTGAGGAAATATAAGAAAAATCAAATATTAAGTGAGAAATGATAGAAGAAATATTATGGACAGTGTTTGCTAAAATCCATGAATAAAAACAAGAATCATAGATGAAATGTATATTTTTCAAGGAAAATATAATTTAACAAAATTGGCTTTTTAAGAGCTGACTAATCAGAATAGAAAATAATAGGAAAGGCCGTTGAAATGGCTCATGTGAATATGATGTCAGAAAGAAATCCTCTAACAATTTTTAAGAACTGTTAAGTCTAGTGCGATTTAGTGCATTCCAAGCATGAGGAAGGGGGAAGTATTGTATCTAGGCTTTCAGCCCTAAGAAAAAGAAGATGACAATTGAGACTCAACTAAATCTTTCCAAAATTGTTTATGAGATGGTGTTTGAACTCCTGACTCACATAGAGGAGAATATCTTACTATTTTGCACCTCACCTTTAAAGAGCTAATGAAAATCTGTCCCTTGACAGCTATATCACCTCACCCCACTCACACTGCCCTACCAGCCTCTCTAGGTGGATTTACCACAATCTGCTTCCTCAGAATAAGAGAGCCATGCCAGTGTCTTCCAGAACCCTCGGAACCTTATTCACACCATCTCCATACGACAAGACAGAGAATCTCTGAATGGGAAACCTGAGTTTAAAACCCTTCCTTTCCCTTGGCTTGGTTTAGGGTATATCCCTGAATTACAAAGCCATTCTGCCTAATGCTTTCCCCTCTGTTTAGCTGGTACTTCAAGAAAAACCAATATGTTCTGGCCTTTCTCTTTGCCATTGAGGAGATCAGCAAGAACCCCCATCTACTCCCCAACCAGTCCTTGGGTTATGATCTCTAGAATGCCCTTGAAAGTGACCACAGGACTTTGGCAAGTGCCCTGTTTTGGTTCTCTGGTGATCATCAGACTGTGTCTAACTACAACTTCCAGAGACAAACAAAATCTGTGACCACTGTTACAGGAACAGCCTAGGCATTTCAACTGAGATTGGAACACTTCTGGAGCTGTACAAAATCCCATAGGTGAGTGGATCTGAGTTCTGGTGAGAGATATTCTGCTTTTCCCCAATGCCTTTCCCTCTCATCCAATCAATGGGAAAGATGGAAGCTGTGTGTATGCATCCCATAGAGTTATAAACACATTCCAGAGACTTCCTCAGAGTATGAGATATTTACATGTGTTGGGAAAAGGAGGAAGGTGATGGAGAAGTGCAGTGCACACTTAAATGTTCAGATTCATGCTCAGGGCCAAGACATCCATTCTACAGCTACTGGGAATACTGACTGATGATGGCTCACAGCTCTTTACATCATAGGAAATGCACACAGCATAGGGAACCTCCTCACCCACGGATAGGACCCTCTCAGGGCACAGACAGAAGCCAGTGTCTGGTAGATATGGGAATAAGAAGCCTGGTTCCCTAGTGTCAATTTCGGAAAACACTAAAGGGCCATCCCAGCTCCAGAGGTCCCTGAGGATTGTCTGAGACTCAGCTGCAACTGTTTTGTGTTTCAGCATTTCCTTTTTCCCATTTTTGCCTTGCTCCATTCCCACAGGTATATCTCTGGAGAACCATCCCTAAATTTGCACAGGGAACTCACCATCTCAGGATGTCTTTCCAGGGACCGATCTGACCACCAGCATGCAGGAGATATCACTTCTGTGCATATCAGTGTTAGATTAGGAGAATTCTGTTCTGGAATTTTTTTTAAAGGAAATCTTAGCGAGTAGGGCATTGTAATCTCCAGGAGAACCTAGGTAATGCTGTGGTAATAAATTTAATCCAACATGTAGAATTTAATAAGACAAGATTTATTTACCCCCACCATTTACATGAAACATAGGTTCCTAGGATGAATGAATCTCTTCTTCACAAGTCACTCAGGGCAAGGTTTATGGAGACACCACCATCTGAAACTCATGGCACACCATCTGAAACTCATGCCTTCTTCAACTGCCATTGAAGGAGATAATAAGGACATAGGAACCTTACACAGTCTCTTTTATACCTTGGCTCAAAGTGATACCATCAGTCTCATGAAGGCACATGTCTCTTCTAAAAGCAAGGTGTCTAGGAAACATGGGCTTCTGTGTGCCCAAAATGAAATGAGAACTGTAGAATGTCCACTGCAGTCTTTCTTTTCATCAAATAATCCAGTCACTCTTTCTGTCACAGAGAGAATTGGCTCACTCTGTCCCCAAGAAAGACCAGCCCCAATCCCACTAAACTCAGAATCATGTTTTTGTTTTCTTAGTCAGGTGACATATGGTCCTTTTGATCCTTTACTGAGTGATAAAGGCCAATTTCCATCTCTTTATCTGATGGCCAGCAAGGACAGCTCTCTCATCCATGGAATGATCAGGCTATTGCTGCATTTTGATTGGACGTGGGTGGCAGCATTTTTCTCTGAAGTAGGGGAAGGGAACAGTACCTCTGGGGCCTGAAAGCAGAGAAGGTAAAAAAAAAAAGTATATGTGTGGCTTTTAGTGAAAAGATTCCTTCCAGTAGGGAATTGTATCAAGTAACTAATGTAAATTCAAAGAGGAGGCCCAGAATTTCATCTGCAAATGTGTATATCATACACAGTGATGTGGGATGCTTCTCTTTTATGGACATAAGAGCAGAATTCTATTTAACCCTGGACAAGGTGTGGATTATTGTAGCAAAGGGGGATATTGTTTCGGGTGAGGTGTACTATATAGTGCATGCTTTGCGTGGAAGTCTCTCCTTCTCGCTCCAGAGAAGGGAAATCCCTCGTTTTAAACACTTTCTCAAGACAGTTAAACCTTCCTAATACCCAGAAGACTTTTACTTCAGTAGTGTGTGGCTTAAAATTTTTGGGTGTTCGCTTGCTGGATCGCATTGTGGAAAAATCGGAGACTGCCCACCAAATTCTTCCTTAGAGTTTATGCCAACAAATACTGACATGATGACCTTGTCTGAACCCAGCTATCTCATCTATAATGCTGTGTATGCAATTGCCCAAGCACTCCACGAAAGGCTTTTGTTGAAAACAGAAATGGGACCTCCAGCAGATGCAGACCAACCCATGCTTCTACCCTGGAAGGTAAATGTCCTTCAGATACAGGTCATGAATAGACAAGTGGAGGATATCTGGTTGTATTTTATTGAGATGCAGCATCATGACCATACTTTTGTCTCAAGGTCCACAGGATTAGGGCCCAGTGGACGCTGAGTTCTTTCACATTGGTTATACATGTATCTGTAATTACTAGTTCTATTTGGAGAACTCTACCATGGGGGGGGGGTGTCTTTACTTTCTAATTATTTATATTAGAAATCATACCAGAAAAATATTCCTAGTTTAGGATGTAATGCAGTCAAATATCCAGACAAGCCTTAACAAAACATAGGAGAACCAAAATGAGTGAAATCTATACATTTCCTTGGAGTGTACTCAATGTCAGAAAATATTGACGTAATTACCATAACAGAATCCAACACTTTCATCTATAGTGGTGTACATGCTGTGGTCCAAGTGTTCTTTGAAATGATTGTGGTAAAAACAGAAATGGGGTCTCCCTGATATCCTGCACTGACCCTGGAAAATGAATTATTTTTAGACATAACTGTTCCTACAAAACTTGCAAACACTTTTAAATGTGAGGACAATGATGATGATTATCAACTCAACATAAGTTCCATGGTTTAGAAATGAATTCATCTGGATTTTAACACAGGTTTTTGTGAATCTACAAATCCTTTTCAGACTATATTTAGAAATTTCTGTCCTCATACACAAGGGACAAATACATTTCATCAAGTTGTTGATGAAATAAAGTAAACTAATCAGATCAAATAAAATAAACTAATCAGATCAAATAAAATGCATATGTTTTTAATAGCTTTTAATATCAATTTAAAGCAAACATGTCTGAATTCTGGAATCCAAACTAAAGCTTCCAACATGTGGAATGCTTAATGAAGAATCAAAGACAGATCTAAATTTGGTATAGACTTCATGATGTTTTCATTTATGCTGGTAGCATTCTTTACTTTCCAGGTCAAAAGAGATCTCTTAAACAACACCCCACATTATTCGTACAGGTTACTATACCTGTACGAAGGAGCTATATGAATTTTATTCTAAAAAAATGAGGGTTGTTTGTTTTGACCTACCTGGTGGCTCTCTGAAGGACTAATCTAAGACTTCCTTTATTTCACGTGTCTTTGAAATTTCCTAGAGCTGAGGTGGCAACCTGAGTCCTGTTTATTGAAAACATATAAA
Source organism: Eubalaena glacialis (assembly GCF_028564815.1). NCBI lineage: Eukaryota > Metazoa > Chordata > Mammalia > Artiodactyla > Balaenidae > Eubalaena > Eubalaena glacialis. Next base: position 180,536,144 of record NC_083719.1, read on the forward strand.
GGTAAATGGATTACCTGCTACCTGGGGTCAGAGATAACAGTTGGGGAAAACTATATAAAAACTCTAAAGCATTGGAAGAAGGACTGGGGAAAGAGATGCTTTTGATAATAAAGGCTTTAAAAAGCTCCCACATTTTCCATGGAATCTAGAAGATCATGCACAGTGCTTGGCTCATAATCAGAAAATAACACTGAGAAGACCCTAAGCTCCATTTCTTTTTTTTTTTTAAACATCTTTATTGAAGTATAATTGCTTTACAATGGTGTGTTAGTTTCTGCTTTATAACAAAGTGAATCAGTTATACATATACATATGTTCCCATATCTCTTCCCTCTTGCATCTCCCTCCCTCCCACCCTGCCTATCCCACCCTTCTAGGTGGTCACAAAGAACCGAGCTGATCTCCCTGTGCTATGCGGCTGCTTCCCACTAGCTATCTATTTTACATTTGATAGTGTATATATGTCCATGACACTCTCTCACCCTGTCACATCTCACCCCTCCCCCTCCCCATATCCTCAAGTCCATTCTCTAGTAGGTCTGTGTCTTTATTCCCGTCTTGCCACTAGGTTCTTCATGACCTTTTTTTTTTTTTCCTTAGATTCCATATATATGTGTTAGCATACTGTATTTCTTTTTCTCTTTCTGACTTACTTCACTCTGTATGACAGACTCTAACTCCATCCACCTCATTACAAATACCTCCATTTCATTTCTTTTTATGGCTGAATAATATTCCATTGTATATATGTGCCACATCTTCTTTATCCATTCATCCAATGATGGACTCCTAGGTTGCTTCCATGTCCTGGCTATTGTAAACAGAGCTGCAATGAATATTTTGGTACATGACTCTTTCTGAATTGTGGTTTTCTCAGGGTATATGCCCAGTAGTGGAATTGCTGGGTCATATGGTAGTTCTATTTTTAGTTTTTTAAGGAACCTCCATACTGTTCTCCATAGTGGCTGTATCAATTTACATTCCCACCAACAGTGCAAGAGTGTTCCCTTTTCTCCACACCCTCTCCAGCATTTATTGTTTCTAGATTTTTTGATGATGGCCATTCTGACCGGTGTGAGATGATACCTCATTGTAGTTTTGATTTGCATTTCTCTAATGATTAATGATGTTGAGCATTCTTTCATGTGTCTGTTGGCAATCTGTATATCTTCTTTGGAGAAATGTCTATTTAGGTCTTCTGCCCATTTTTGGATTGGGTTGTTTGTTTTTTTGTTATTGAGCTGCATGAGCTGCTTGTAAATCTTGGAGATTAATCCTTTGTCAGTTGCTTCATTTGCAAATATTTTCTCCCATTCTGAGGGTTGTCTTTTGGTCTTGTTTATGGTTTCCTTTGCTGTGCAAAAGCTTTTAAGTTTCATTAGGTCCCATTTGTTTATTTTTGTTTTTATTTCCATTTCTCTAGGAGGTGGGTCAAAAAGGATCTTGCTGTGATTTATGTCATAGAGTGTTCTGTCTATGTTTTCCTCTAAGAGTTTGATAGTGTCTGGCCTTACACTTAGGTATTTAATCCATTTTGAGTTTATTTTTGTGTATGGTGTCAGGGAGTGTTCTAATTTCATATAAGCTCCATTTCTGACTGACCTTCTGGCCTCAATGAAGCAGGAAGTGAAGGCTAAGGCAGAGCTGTAAACTGCCATGTTGAATGTTAAAAGTTTGCTCCAACACACCAGAGAGCACACTTGTAGAGACAGGGAAATAGTTCTTTGGTTTTTTATTTTATTTTTCTTTTTGGTATTTAAGGAAATCTATTTTTAGTCACTAGTTGGTCATTAGGCTACTGCAACAAAGCCTTCAGTGACCATACATGACAAAGAATATGGAATTTACAAGATTGGATCAGACAATGCCCTAAACTAACTAACAACAACTGTTACAATAAGCAATCACTACATTTGTTGGGTAGGGAGAGAACCTGATTTCCATAGTTTTCTCATTAGAATGTGAGCTAATATTTCAAATATCAAGTTTTTATCAAAGAGACAAGAAAGAATGACGCATACTTAGGAACAATAAATGAATGGAAATGGTCCATGAAGGAACCCCTCAAGGGTTGCTGCTCAAACACTCTAACTGGTGGTTGCTGTATACATTCCTTTGTTGAGCCTACGTCTTCATAAGCTTTTGAGCAGTCATGATGAATACTTTTGTTTAATGGTTGAGACAATATATGAGGTCATGGTTAATGACAACTTAATTGTCTATTTTCTCTGTCTTTTTCCATGCCTATATCTGCTGCCTCATCACAATTTACAATCAAACCTGGAATCTATAAAAATAAGTGTTTTGTGGCCTATCTAGGAATAATACAGAACATTTGGTGTTATACTTAGGGAAGAAAATAAATTTTGTGTAGATTATTTCAACCTTAATGATACATGAATTGAAAAAAATAAGCATAGAATTCTCTTGTGACCTAGTGCTTCACCCCTAGATATGTACCCCCCCAAATTTGACACAGGTGTTCAACCCAAAATGTATATATGACTATGTACAGCAGCAGTGGGCATAATAGCCGAAAGTGGAAACAACCCGAATACCCATCAACCTGAATACCCATCAGTGAATGGATAACCAAAATGTGGTATATGCATGCAATGCAATAAGATTCAGCCTTTACCAGAAATGAATTTCTGATACTTGTATAAAATTTGAAAATATTATGCTAAGTGAAAGAAGCCAGACACAGAGGGAGAAATATTGTATGACTCCATTTATATGAAATGTCCAGAAGAGACCAGTCCATAAACAGAAAGTCAATTAGTCATTCACAGATGCTAATTTAGGGGACATGAAGAGGGACTCCTTAATTGGTGTTGGGTTTCCCTTGGGATGAAGAAAATGTTCTGGCATCAGAGGGTGGTGAGGATTGCACAACATTGTGAATGTGTAAAACCCACCGAATTGTACTATTTAAAATGGCAGAGTATACGTTATGTGAATTTTACCTTAATCTAAAAGAAACATTGTAGATTTATTATCTCCCACAACAGAGTGTCAAGAGCTCTGGGGCTCAAAGATTAAAAGGCTATATCAACAGTCTCATTAATCCTCTATGAGTAGTAGGTTTTAGTTTTCTCTCATAGGGAAAGTGTTCCCTCCATTGTCACAAATCATATTCTTTTACATTCCAAAAATGTAAGAGAAAAAAATTCCATGAAGTACTGATTTACAGTACAGGCACTTCCTTCCAGAAGCCTCAGGAAAACTTTGTCAGGGATGCACCAAAATCCATGGCTAAGGCATACTTTATTGTGTCATGATTGTATTCAATACCTTTTTTGTTTTTTAGAATGAGAGGAAAAGTTCATGTCACTAGAGTCCAAGAGATAGTAAACACCCAAACAAAACTTAGCTTCTACCAACAAGAAAGCTTGAGGCTGGGGAGGTGGGAAAGAATGGTTGCTTTGTAAGTATGAGCCTTCCATCTCTAATTTGAATGCACTTTCCATTTTTCAATCTTTCTTCTTTTCTAGCTTCACCCATTCTTGGATAAAATCCAATTTAGAAACAGTGCTGGGGAGCACATGTCCTTAGATGAATAAAGAAGCCATGTGGTGCAGTATGATATCCTGAACGCTGTGAGTTTTCCAGGTGGTCTTGGGCTTCTGGTGAAAGTGGGAGAGTTTGGCTACAGTAGTTCATATGATCAAGGTTTGGTGATCAACGAAGGGATGACAGAATGGCCTATTGGATTCAAAGGGGTATGACATGTTTTCAAGATTAGATTTATACATTGTAAAGCTATCAGAGCAGAATCCTCCTATCAGATGAAGTGTGCATGCATTTAACTGAGCACTAAATTCACTCTTTGAATGCAGCGTTTTCACTCATAGTATGTAATCTTACATACTTTCTCAGGCAACGTCGAGAAGGAGCAGGTTGTATAGGCGATTGTTTTTAGTTTGAGTGTATCTATTCCTGCAGCAGTTGGGTGAATGCAATAAATAATGTTAATGGATATATCGGATACCCTGGCCTTATTTATGTATGTTAAGAGTCCTTCTTATATTTAAACACAAGTAGGTTATGGATGTCAACTATCACTTTGTAGATTCCATTTACACATTCCCTTGGTTATTTGCATGTTATGTGATCATCAAACTTCATTCTACTTCGTATCTCAAAGCACTGACCACTATTTTCAAATTTTTTCCCACATTTGAAAAGTCCAGGGTAAATTTAAGATGATTCTTTGTGTGACTTTTCAATGTTTAATGTATAAAAATGTTTCTAATTTTCTGACAAGCCTGTGTCATACCTGGCAATCAGGAGCCCTGAATTGTGTTCATCAAAATCGGCATTTCATAACACACTCTCATAGTCTGTCTCTTTATGGCCTACATTTATTCTTTATGAAGCTACTTTTAGTAGCGTGTCAGCTTTTCACATTATTAGGTTCTTTTACCTAAAACCTACATCCTTCTGTGCAGCCAATATGAGAGCAGAGTAAAATATTTTTCTGTACACAAAACTTCAGTATCACGACCACATGGATATCTGCACTGACAGGGTTTTTGTATTAGGTAGTTAAACAAAAGAAAAATAAGGTATATTGCCAGGAGTGTATGGAATAAAGGCCATGAAATACTTTGGTAAAATTTTGGTTGTCTCTGTAAATAATTTAGAAGAAAGTGGAAACGTAACTTGGTATCTCATACTTAGAATCTAGAGAATATGACAAGGTTGGGATTGAGGAGGAGACACAGTGATGTAACAGAAGGTGAAATGTCCTTTCTTCTTCTGGGAGAAATATAGATATCCTCTGATACCAGCTAATCATGTGCAAAATTATGACCAATGACTCTTTATTTTTCCTTTCAGACACCAAAATCTGTGTGTAGCCAGAGTTGCATATCAGGATTCAGAAAAGTTCCACAAGAAGGACAGCCAATTTGCTGCCTTACTTGTGCTTTTTGCCCAGAGAGACACATTTCCAAACACAGGTATAAAAATTTATAATCACCCTATGATAACGCCACTTCTTAACTATTACCAACCAAAAGGTAACTGAAGACGTTGGTAAAGGAGTCATTATGCACCAGTTTCTTAATTCATGCATTTATTCATTGTTTTGAACACTTGGTTTTTTATGGTAAATTATACATAATGTAAAATTTACCATTTAAACCATTCTTAAGAGTACTATTCAAGGACATTAAGTACACTTCCATTTTTGTGCAACCATCTCCACTATCCATCTACAGAACTCATCATGTCAAACTTCATTGCTGTTACCTTGAAACAGTTACTCCCACTCTCCCCTCCCCCATAGTCTATGTATCAATATTTGACTATTCTAATTAACTCCTATAAGTGGATACATACTGTATTCATCCTTTGTAGCATAGCTTATGTCATTTAGCATAATATTTTCAAGACTCACCCACATTGTAACCTATGTCAGAAATTTGCATTCTTTCTAAGACTGAATAATATTCCATTGTATGAGTATACCACATTTTGTTTACTCATACATTCATGGATGGACATTTGGGTTGTTTGTACCTTTCGGATCTTGTAAGCAGTGGTGCTAAGAAAATTGTTCAAGTGTCTTTTCAAGGTACTGCATTCAGTTCTTTTGTGTATAGACCTAGAAGGGAATTGCTTGATCTTATGATACTTCTATGCTTCTTTTTCCCTATTGTTACATTTTTTTCACACGTTGATATAGTAGTCCAGGCATACAGCATAGTGATTAAATATTTTTATAGATTATACCCCATTAAAAGTTATTATAAAGTATGGGCTATGTTCCCTGTGTTGCATAATATATCACTATAGCTTCATTTATACATAGTTTTCTACCTCTTAATTTCCTACCCCTATCTTGCCCTTCTCCCCTTCCTGAGCCACTGGTAACCACACTTTGTTCTCTATATCTGTGAGTTTGTTTCTGTTTTGTTATATCAATTCATTGGTATTATTTTTTTAGATTCCACACATAAGTGGTAACATACAGCATTTGTCTTTCTTTGTCTGTCTTATTTCACTAAGCATCATACCTCTAGGTCCATCTACATTGTTGCAAATGGTAGGATTTTATTCTTTTTTATGGAGAGTAATATTCCATTGCTTGTATGTATATTTGTGTATATATATATGTATATATGTGTAAATATATACATACACAAACACATATATATACATATATATATGTATATATATATATGCACAGATACATAAAAATATCATGTCTTCTTTATCCATTCATCTGGTGGTGGGCAATTTGGTTGCTTCCATATCTCGGCCTTTATAAACAATGCTGCTATTGAACACTGGGTTGTTTGTAGCTTTTCAAATTAGTGTCTTTGTTTTCCTCTAATACATAGCCAAGAGTGAAATTGCTGGACCATATGGTAGTTCTATTTTTAGTTTTTTTGAGAAACCTCCATACTGTTTTCCTTAGTGGCTCCACCAATTTACATTATCACCAACAGTGTACCAGGGTCCCCTTTTTTTTCCATTTCCTATCAAATATTTGTCATTTGTAGCCTTTTTATGAGAGTTATTCTAACAGGTGTAAGTTGATATCTCATAGTGGTTTTGATTTGTATTTCACTGATGATTAGAGATGTTGAGCATCTTTTCATGTGACTGTAGGCCATATTTGTGTCTTTTGTGGAAAAATATATATTCAGGTCTTTTGACATTTTTTAATTGAGTTGTTTGATGGTTTTGATGTCGAGTTGTATGAGCTGTTCATATATTTTGGATATTAATCCCTTTTCGGACATATCATTCCCCAATTTTTTCTCCCACTCAGTAGATTGTCTTTTCTTTATATTAATGCTTTCCTTTGCTATGCAAAAGTTTTAAAATTTAATCGGTCCCATTTGTTTATTTTTGCTTTTGTTCCTTTTGACTTAGGAGACAGATCCAAAAAATAGTTCTACGATTTAAGTCAAAGAGTTTTCTGCCCCAGTTTTCTGCCTAAAACTCCTCTATTCCAGGAGTTTTATACTTTCAGGTCCTACATTTAATTCTTTAATCCATTTTTAGTTTATTTTTGTACGTGGATGAGAAAATGTTCTAATTTCATTCCTTTAAATGTAACAGTCTAGTTTCCCCGCACCACTTATTGAAGAGAATGTCTTTCCTCCATTGTATTTTCTTTCCTCCTTTGTCATAGATTTATTGACCGTAAGTGCATGCATTTATTTTTGGACTTTCTATTCTGTTCCACTGATCAATGTGTCTGCTTTTGCATTATTACCACACTGTTTTGATGACTATAGTTTTATGGTATAGTCTAAAGTCAGAGAGTGTGATGTCTCCAGCTCTGTTCTTTTGTCTCAAGTTGGTTTGGCTATTTGGGTTTTTTGTGCTTGCATACACATTTGGATTATTTGTTCTAGTTCATGAAAAATGTCCTAGGTATATTGATAGGGACTGCATTAAATCTGTAGATTGCTTTGTGTACTATGGACATTTTAACAACATTAATTTTTCCAATTAATGACCCTGACATCTGTTTCCATTTCTTTGTATCATGGTCAATTTCCTTCATCAATGTTTTGTCATTTTTAGAGTATGGATGTTTCACCTCCTTGGTTAAGTTTATTCTGAAATATTTTATTCTGTTTGACATGATTTTAAGTGGAATTGTTTTCTTCCTTTCTTTTTCTTTTAGTTCATTATTAGCGTATAGGAAAGCAACAGATTTCTATATATTAATCTTGCATCCTGCAACATTACTGAATTCATTTATTAGTTCTAATAGTTTTTTGTGTGTGTGTGGAGACCTTATAGCTTTATATGTATGGTATCATGTCATCTGCAAATAGCTCAACTTCTTCCCTTCCAATTTGGATGGCTTTTTTTTTTTTTTTTTCTTCTCTGCTTCCTGTGGCTAGTCTTGCAATACTATATTAAGTAGAAGTGGGAAGACTGGACATCCTTGTCTTTCTCTTGATGATAGCTGTGAGTTTGTCCTAAGTGACTTCTGTTATGTTGAGATATGTTCCCTCTCTACCAACATTCATGAGAGTTTTTATTAATTGGATGTTACATTTTGTCAGATGCTTTCTCTGTGTCTGTTGAGATGATTATGTGATTTATATCATTCCTTTATCTAATGAGGTGTATCCCATTTATTGATTTGTGGATACTGAACCATCCTTGTATCCTTGGAATAAATCCCACTTGATAATTTTGGATGATCCTTTTTATATATTGTTGAACTAAATTTGTTAAGATTTTCTTGAAGGTTTTTGCATCTATTGTCATCAGAGATATTGGCCTATAATTTTCTTTTTCTTTTCTTTTCTTTTTGTAATTTCTTTGTGTGGTTTTGGTATTTGGTAATGGTGGCTTCCTAGTATGTATTTGGGAGTGTTCCCTCCTCTTCAAGTGTTTGGAATAGTTTGAGAAGTATAGGTATGAACTCTTATTTATATGTTTTGTAGAATTCCCCTGTGAAGTCATATGGTCTTGAACTTTTCTTTTGAGAATTTTTTGAGTAGAGATACAATTTCACTACTAGTGGTTGGTTTGTTCAGACTTTCCAGTTCTTCCTGATTTTCTCTTGGAAGATTGCAAGTTTCAAGGAATTTTTTCATTTCTTCTATGTTCTCTGAAATGTTGGCATCTAACTGATCTGTGTATTCTCTTATGGTTATTTTGTACTCTCTGATATCAGCTGCAACTTTCCTCTTTTATTTCTTGTTTCTTTTGTTTGTTTTTTTTCAATTTTTTGTTTGTTTGTTTATTTGGATCCTCTCTTTTTTTCCTTAATGAGCCTGGCTAAAGGCTTATCAATTTTGTTTATATTTTCAAAACTCAGGTCTTGGATTCATTGATCTTTTCCATTAGGGTTTTATTTTTTCCTGCTTGCTGTTCTCTATTTTGTTTATTTTATCTCTAATCTTTATTATTTTCTTCCTTCTGCTGACTCTGGACTTCATTTGTTCCTATTTTAGGTGGTAGGTTAGGTTGTTTATTTGAGATTTTTCTTGTTTCTTGAGATAGTCATCTATCGTTATAAACTTCCATTTAACAACTGCTTTTGCTGTGTTCCATATGCTTTGGAAAGTGTGTTTTTTGAGGTTTTTATTTCATAAGTCTGTATCACAATTTTGGTTTTGAACAATAAACCAATCAGAAACATAATAGTTTATGTTTATTCATTCAGATATTAGAAACCATCGAATCTGCTTTACCTCTATTCATCAAGGAATTCTCCCATCTCTTTTTAAGAGTATCGGTGTACAACTACCTCAGCCATGCAGACTCATAGATAAGTGTTCTATATCAGATAAGTGGCTATTCTCAAAGCTTTTGCTACTGAATCTAGCCATTTCTTCCATCATTAAGTATACAGAAAGCATATCCTTATTACTTCTGCCACTCCTCTATCCCAGAAAGCTCTCTTTATAACTAAGAACTTTTCAGATTACTTCTTATTATATTTTCTCTGTTTTGGTTCATTGGTTTGCAGCGAGGGTAAAAACTTATACTTGGGTAAAACTTCTACATTATATCTGATTTTCCCATGTTTCGTTTTAAATCTTTTAGAGTTTAAACGTTTTATTTTGGCTTAATTTTTTTCTGAATGTAGTACTTAGCCAATTTTTACAAATTGTAATGTATTCTCCTTAAGTCATTTTAAATCATCTTTTTCCAACTTACTTGAAATGGTAACTTCATTAAATAGTAAACTTTTATATATACATGAGCTTGTTTCTTGAACACCTTTTGTTCTTTTTTTTCTAGATTTATTTTATTAATTTATTTTTGGCTGTGTTGGGTCTTTGTTGTTGCACACGGGTCTTCTCTAGTTCAGGTGAGTGAGGGCTACTCTTTGTTGTGGTGCGTGGGCTTCTCATTGCGGTGGCTTCTCTTGTTGCAGAGGGCAGGCTGTAGGTGCGTGGGCTTCAGTAGTTGTGGCTCACAGGCTCTAGGGCACAGGCACAGTAGTTGTGGCATGAGCTTAGTTGCTCCGTGGCACGTGGGATCTTCCCCAACCAGGGATCAAACCCCTGTCCCCTGCACTGGCAGGCGGATTCTTAACCACTGCGCCACCAGGAAAGCCCCAAGCACCTTTTTTTGCTGTTGAACATTGTTTTCTTTCCCACAATAACAAACTTTAGAGAGTATTTGGTATATTCCTTTTTTTCATATCTTTCCCTATGGTCCTTTTTTCTCCCCCAGAAGAGTTCTTATTTTTTCTTGAAAAATTCCCTTTTCTGTGAATTTGAGAATCAACATCTCTACTTTCTAAAATTATAGTATGGCTTTAACTTTGTTACTTTGATTCAAGTACTTTGGGGAAAATGAGGTTTTTACAATATTATAACCATTAATAAATATGGGACATATCTATTTAATCAGGGATTTTATTTCTTCTCTTCGCTTAATCATGTTTTGTATCACTTTTTCCATTGCGTTTTTTTTAGAATGCACTGATTTGTTATTATGTTTGTTATTGCCTTCCTTTTGATTGCTCTGATTTTATATTCCTACTCTCTTTTACATTTCTTCTTTTCTAATATAAGCATTTAGTGCTATAAATTTTCCTCTCAGCACTATTTTATTTGCATCCCACAAATTTTGTTATGCTATATTTTCATGTTCTTTACTTTTAATCTGTTTTTCAAGGGTTTTTTTTTGAGATTTTCATTTGAACGTTAGGTTTTTCAAAAAATGTGTTGATTACTTTCTAATTATTTTGAAATTTTCCTGTTATCTTTATGTTACTGATTTAAGGTTGTTTCCATTATGGTCAGAGAATATACTCTGTATGATTTCCATTTTTAAGTCTGGGAGTTTTATGACCCAGAATATGTTCTATTTTTGAGGATCTTCTATGGGTGCATGGGAATAATGTTTATTCTAATGTTGTTGAATGGAGTGTCCAATAAATGTCAATTTCGTGTTCTATAAACCAATTGACTATTGGTGTTTGAAGGCATTGTTCAGTTTTCCTTATCTTAGCTGAGTTTTTGTCTCATAGTACTGTCAATTGCTGAGGAGAGTATTGAAATCCCCAATTATTATTTTATATTCATCTCTTTCTCCTTTTGGTTATATCAGATTTTGTTTTAGATTTTGATTTTATTGTGAACATTTTCAAACATACAGAAAAACTGAACAAACTTTACAGTGAACAAGACATACTTGCCACATGAATTTTACCATTCATGTTTTGCTGTACTTGCTTTATCACATCGCTATCATCTCTGTATCATCAATCAAACCATCTTATGTGTTGATATGTTTCTCTTTCCCCTTTTTTCCAGCTTTATTGAGGAATGATTGACAAATAAAAATCAGAGTCATTTCAAGGTTGGCATCTTATGACTGTCTGTGTCCTAGCTGTGATTTTCCTGGTCCCTGACATGATCCGTGATTTTTCTATTCTTTTCTGGACATTTCATATATTATATTGGGAGACTCAGCGTCCTATTTAATCTTCCATTTTAGCAAACATTCATCTCAGTTAGGTTTAGCACTCAGGTCCTGATATCATTTTGTGTGCCATCATTTCCATGATAATTTAGTTTTCAGAGTCCATGGAGTGGTACTCTGTGCTGCCTCATTTGTGCTCTGCTTGGAGGACACTGAAAATACAGCATGGCTCTGACACTGCAGATCAGGTTTTACACTTTGGCATATTCTATCCGTTCATGTTTGCATCATGAGGTGTCTGCCAAGCACTTCTTGGGCAGCATTGAAGAGTCTCTTTCTCCAACTCCTTCCTCTCCAATATCCTCCCTTCCTCTCTAACTGGGTGAATGAGGGATGCCCCATGCCACCCTGGGTGGGAGTGGAAGTTCAGATTCCTACTCCATGTCCAGCGAGAAAAGAGAAAGGCAGTGCCTCCCTGGGTTGCCAGCTGCCACCACATGGGGGCAAATGTGCAGACTTCCTTCTCGTCTTTCCTGATACTGATCCAGTAGACTATCTCCTACACCACCTGTTGGGGGAGACAATAGGACAGACTCCCACTGATGTACATTGAATAGGAAAGCGCCCACCTGGCCTGCCTGCTGTTGCCTGGTGGGGGTGAGGTGAGCAGGAGACCAGGTATCTGGCTTGCTCTTGTTAATGTTGCCCAGTGGGACTGGAGAGTGACTTCCTGGGTCACTTGGTGCTGCTGGATTAGAGAGTCAGTGGAGACCAGGTGGGCAGGCAGGAAAGTGCCCACGTGGGCTACCTGATGCTCTTGGATGGGTAACAGGCATCTATACTTCCTACTCGGTTCCCACTGACATCATGGAGGAGGTCATCCATGGTGTTTAGGTGGGGTAGGAAAAGTGTTGTAAAAAATATTTCTGTTCTGAGATTCCCATGCCCTGACTTTTTGGCTAGAGAGAACATGTTTTTCTTAGGGTTCTTTTTGTTTGTTTCTTTGTGCCTGTTGTCAGTTCCAGGTTGCAAGCTTCTCTGGTGATCAGTAGGAGATAAATAGGAGATTCAAATAAAACCTAAAGACCTCATAGTTGTGTTATTCCTCAAGTGCTGAGGTCCTTTGTCAGTCTGCCTTCCTCTTTACATCTTTCAGTTTTCATACAATTGCCTGTTTAATTATTTCCACATTTTTAAATTGTATTAGCACAGATTATCAAAGAAATGTGAGTGTATACCATCTTGTCCAGAACCAGAAGACACACCTTTTTTTTCTTTAAGTGTTTAATGCCCTTTTAATATTTTCCATATTGAGTAAGATCTTTCCATTCTTTGAGTTACATATTAGGATGGGTATTATATTTTCTCAAATTTATTTTATTGTGGCAGATGAAAAAACATAACATAAAATTCACCCTGCCAACCATTTACAAGTGTACATTACAATATTTTCAACCACATGCACACTGTTGTGCCACAGATCCTCAGAAAACTGCCTACCCCCCATTGTGCATGACTGAAACTGTACACCCACCAAATAACTCCCCAGCTCCCCTTACCTCATCTCTTGGAAATCACCTTTCTAATTTGTTTTTATGTTTGACACTTTAGATACCTCATTTAAGTGGAATCATGCAATATTTGTTTTTCTGTATTGACTTACTTCGCTTAGCATTACGCCCTCAAGGTTCATGCATGTTGTAGCATATAACAGGACTTCCTTCCGGTTTATTTATTTATTTATGGCTGCGCTGTGCAGCACGTGGGATCTTAGTTCCCCGACCAGGGATCGAACCCACACTCCCTGCATTGGAAGCATGGAGTCTTAACCACTGGCCGCCAGGGAAGTCCTTCCTTCCTTCTTAAGGCTAAATAATATTCCATTGTATGTATATGCCCCAGTTTCCTTATTCTTTCATCCATTAATGTGCATTTAGGTTGTTTCCATCTCTTTGTTATTTTTAATAATGCTGCAATGCATTTTCTCAAATGATTTCCTGGCACTTAGTGAGACGAAAAATTCTTCTTACATACATTAACTAGTGTCATAGGTTACCTTTCTAAACTTCTAAAGTGTAAATATTTGTTACTCTATAGATAAATCTTGCCTAATTATGATTTGTATTGATATTAGTTCATTAATAATTTAATATTTTTGCATCAAATATTCTGTTATAATGGATTTTTTGTGTGTATGTTCAGGAAGCTTGCATTACATCGGTTTCCCTGATTCTTAAATATTTAGTAAAGTTTTCTAGTAAACCTCTAGGATAGGAAGTACCTTCCTAGATGTGAGGCAGAAAGTCAAAAAAAAATTAAGTGATTGATATATTTAACTATATCAAAAGAAAACTGCAGTTTTATTAAACTGTTTTCTACTTACTGTTTGATTATTTGCTAGAATGAGATATTTTATTAATGAAAATAAAGTTCAATAAACGATTTTGAAATAAAATGATATCTGTTGAAAATTTCAGTGAAGTATGAACATTTTAGCAATATGCTTCCATTGATTTCTTCGTCTGTAAAATGGAGATAGATAATGGCATTTCCTTATGGGTTTCCGTGAAAATACTCAGGAGTAATGTACATAAAATGCTTGTCATGTATTGTGGAATGTAATGCCTATTCCTTTTTCCACCAGAGTGATTATAGCTTTTTTTTTTTTAATGCTTGAAGTCTGCGGTTCTTAAAGTCTATTTTTGCAAAGTGAACTTTTTTTTTTTTTAATAAATTCTGCCTAGAGTTTGATGATGCCTTTGGAATAAAAATTCAGGTTTCTGTGTGTGTGTGTATGTGTGTCTATACACATATATCTCAAATAATATTTTAAGCCTTATGAAAAGCTACATCCCCCCGTCTTTATTCTGACTCCCACAAACAACTTATTTTTCTGGTTGTAATTCTGTATTTCTAAATTAGCTACTTATACAGCTTTTTCATTTTTCAGCTTTTGATTTTTTCTAATTACCTTCTTCTCTGAAAAAATTAGCATGTAGTTCTCTTGCTATTTTAAAACATAATTCCCCTCCCCCAATATAATTATATAATAAATTAGGATAAATCGAAAGTCAGTGTCTATTGTTTTATTACATAGATGTTTACCATTTTATGACATATGAATCTGATCCAGATTTTATTTTATTTTATTTTATTTTTGATCCAGATTTTATAAATACATTCTCTTTCTCACTTTTTTCTTTGGATTTTTTAAATGGTAAAATTCCCTTGTTTCTTTGTTATATTTCTATCAATTCATCACTGGTTCATCCTCTCCAACATAAATTTAAATCTCTTTTCAGTAGATCCAAATGAATGAGACAATTTACCAGCTTCATTTCCTGCTGGGGAGCATCCCTCTTGGGCCTGTACATACATACACACATACATACATATACACACTGTATCTGGAAGGATAGAGGAGAAAATGATGTTTATCTTTGGGAGAAAGGACCGGGAGACGGTAGGGGAGTGAGAATATTTTACTGACTACCACTGTTTGAAGATTTCCTATATGTGTATCTATGACCTAGCCCCCTCCCCCACAAAAAAACATTTTAAAAAAATTGCGTTAGATCCCTATCTACCGGCTTGTGACAGCAAGTTAAAGAGAAAGGTGAATATATGATCCAATTTTTTTTTAAAAATGTAAGAACATCAGTAAAAAAAAAAAAATCCTAAATATGACCATATCGTTTAATTGGGCTGTGTGAGGCTCCGCGAACATGGGGAAAGGCTTGAAGAAAAGTTGTTTATTTAGCATCCGTCTACCTGTACAGCCTGGGGAATCCACGGAAAGCCCCGCCTTCATCCACGTCCCTGGAGCTGATTTTCTCCCACTCTCCTGCCCGCCTACCCAAGCCCCACCCCCGCCTTATCCCCGCCCCTGGGCCTAGTCTCTGCCCACCTTCAGGTTGAGACTCTAGCACCGCCCCCCAGATCCGGTACCCAGCCACAGCCCCGCCCTCAGTCCCGTCAAGAAACGGGTGTCCGCCAACAACCCTGCCCTCTGGGCTTGGTTCCGCCCACAAGCTGGTACCATCCCACAGCCCCGCCCCTAGAGTGGGTCTCAGTCGCTGGCGCTGACCCAGCCCACTGCCCAGCCTTGCACTCACTAAGCAAACGAGAATACCTCGTCAGAGGCTTGGGTGCAAGGCCGCCGCCCCGCCCGCCGCCCCGCCCGCCGCCTTAACCCAGAGCCCCGCAATGCCCCGCTATCCGCGGCTGCTAGGCACCGGAAACTGAAGTCCCTGGCTACAGCCCGAGACCGGAAGCGGAAGCGCCGGGCGGTGCTGAGGAAGGAGTCGCGGGGCGGCTCACTGCGCTGTGTGTAAAGTTTTCTCCGCGGGGGACTGGGTTCACGTGGTACGTTCGGGCTTAGTGCGAGGGTCAGGACTCTGTGAGCGGCGGGCAGTCCCGGGGCTCCCGTAGGAGTCTAGGGAGGGGCATGGGTCTGGGGCACCCCTGTCACAGGCTCCGGCTTTCCTCCCCCTTTGCCGCGAGCCGCGTTTCGACCCCTGGGGCCTCAGGCTCATCCCGCTGGTTGGCCCATAGCGTCCGTTTCCTCCTAGCTCTGGGCGCCGCCGTCCCCTCCTCAGAGTTCCCCCTCTCCCCATCACCTTTCCCCGGTGTGACTTTGCCCCCTAGGGGACTTTTAGTCACGTGTGGAGGCATTGTTTTGGTTGTTACAAATGGGAGGGGCTGCTACTGGCATCTAGTGTGTGGAGGCCACGGATGCTGCTGGACATCCTACAACGCACTGAGCAGCACCCGTGACAAAGCATTATCAGTAGTGCCGAGGTTTGGAAACCCTGCTCTAGGGTCTTACAATCTTCAAACCCCTGAATGAACTTAAAGGTTAGCTGAGTCACTTTTAGCGCCCCTGAGTGACAAGCAGTATTAAAAGCGTCTGGAGTCACAAAAAAATCACTATCCAGCCAGATGAGTTCAGCAAGGCGAATGAATGCACACCCCATGAAGCCGCTTTCTCCCACTTGGAGAGCAGATGGCTGGATAGGAATCAGGAAAATCCGGTCATAGCCAACAATTACACGTTAAATCAGTACAGTAAATACAAAAAAGAAAAGTGAGTGGTGTGGCCTTTCCATCTAGCAGCTGTATTATGCCCTATAAAAGGCCTCAGAAGAAATCTTTGTACCCTTCTTTTTTTTTTTCCTACAGACAAGTTATCTCTGGAGTTCAAGTTTGAGTTGAAACCAGCCTCAAATTTCACCTGTCCTCACTAACCCGTGGATTTCTGTGTGACCAGGTGAGTACCATGTGGAACTTGTAACAACAGGTGCCAGCAGCCTCAGCTGTGCAGAACTGCTAATAGGCCTTCCCTGTGCTCAGGTGTAAACACAAGGAGTCACTAAGAGTGAGGGCATCTTAAAAAAAAAAAGATTTATCTTTGATGGATTATATTCAAGGGAAAGATAGTAAGGTGTGTGGTGATGTGAGTGTAAATGAGTAAATACAGTTATGTGCAAATAAATACACATTAAACAAGCATGTAAATAACTATAAATAACAGAAATATAGATTTACTTGCATTCCATAATACTAAAAATTTTAGGATTTTATATATAAGTATAAATATATAAATTTTTTATGTGTATATCAGGATTACTCAACAACATTCCTCAGGCCCAGTTCAGTTTGACTTCTAAAACCCTATAAATCTTCCACAAAGATTCAAAATACAGGAGTACATGGGGGAAAAATAATTTGAACTTCTTTATATTGGCAACAGAAATTTAAAATTGAATTGACCAGCAACCAGATGTATTTTCTGTTTGCAAGTGTTTTCTGTTTGGTTTTGTTTCTTGTTTTGTTTGTTTTATTTTTTCTTCATGATATTTAAAATCACTTGGAGGAATACTAAGCAACAACTTGCAGATTGAAGGGCAGGGCAATAGTTTCCAAAGATTGTACTCTACAACTTGGCTTCTATAAGAATTAACTTTGTTTCTCTAAACTTTTACGAAATAACAGTCTGGTGATTCATATTGCAGAGAGTCATTTTGAGTAATTTTATACTGTTGGGTTTTATCAATTGTGTGTGTGTATGCGTGCACCTTTTTCATTCTGTCTTTCCTGCAACATTCTTAAGGGGAATGCTTGCTTGTCATGCAATAGATATTCTTCAGGTGCACAATTTATGGTGACCAACCATGCTCTTTTATTCAGGACTGAGAGGTTTGCCAGGACACAGGATATTTTGGGTTCAAAGTAGGATTAGAACTCTAGGCAAACCAGGATGGCTCATCCTCTCCATGTGTCAGGCCTAGGGCCAGATGTATAGGCACCCTGGAGAACCAAACAGACTTTGTCCTGCCTCTGTGAGATTTATATTCTAATACGGAGTTTGGATTTTAAACAATTAATGGCAAGAGTGATGGGAGAGCTTGGCACAAGAGAACTTAACCTGAGGTTAACAGGGAAGCCCTCCTGAGAAGAACTGATATTTATAAAAGAGCTAAAGTTGGGACTGGATTTAGCTAGTCATAGGGCTCAACAGAGCAGTCCAGGCGGAGGGAGCTGCATGTGGACAGCCTCCGAAGCAGAGAGCCTGGTGTGCTTCATGAACCGAGAAGACGGGATGGCTGAGGCAAGCCGGTCAAGGGATAAGGGGCGTGAGCCAGACTGAAGTGGTGAACGGGCAGGGTCCGGTCAGACATCATTGTGGACTCTGTTCTGAGACCAGGGGGAAGACACCGAAGAGGTGTGAGCAGAAGAATGATTGGACTGTGCACGTGGATTAAAATGGACTTCAGGATTACGAATGAAGACTTAAGAGGCAAGGTATTAGGGAAGTTTAGGGAATGAGATGATTATTCCCTAAGCCTGGATGATGGCTGTGGAGTTGGAAAGAAGAGAGCTTGGAGTTTAGAACTGAGAGAATGTCCTGGTGTTTCCATTCATTTATGCATTTGTTAGGTGGCACAGAACTCTTTCTGTGCTCCCAGCTGCTGGCTGTGCAGTCTTGCAGGCATTCCCATCACTCAGGCCCCTTTTCACCCCACTTTGCCTCTCACAGGGCCCCTTCTCCACATGCTAGAAGAAGGGCAGACCTGAGTATGTCTAGGGCTGGACTGTCTACTAATGGCTGCATGTAGCCATTAGCCACATGTAGCAATTTCAGTTAAACCAATGAAAAATGCTATTAAAAATTCATTTTCTCAGTCCCACAAGCCACATTTCAAGGAGCCACATGTGACTAGTAGCTACCATGTTGGACAGAGCAGTATAGAACATTTCTTTCTATTTTAAAAAAATTTTTATTCAATTTAAAATTTAAAAAAAGAAAAAAACCAGTTCACCCATTTCTCCTATCCCCATCCCCCACCCCTTGCAGCCACCAGTCTATTCTTTATCTCTATGAGCTTGTTTTTGTTGTTGTTGTTCTTTAGATTGTCTGGGTCTGCTGGAGTCACACTAAGACCTCAGGGAAGATTTGGTATGAAAGGCTGTTCAAGTTTCCTATGGCTGCTGTAACAAACTACCATAAACTTAGTGGCTTACAGTAACACACATTTATTTTCTTGCTCTGGAGGTCAGAAATCCTAAATGGGTTGGCAGGGCTGCGTTCCTTTTCCATCTTGTAGAGACCACCTGTATTCCTTGGCTTGTGGCTTCTTGCTCCATCTTTAAAGCCAGTGAGAACATCTTTAAATCTCTCTCTCTCTCTTTTTCTCTCACCTCTGCTTCCATTCTCATATCTCCTTCTCTGACCCTGACCTTCCTGCCTCCCTCTTATAAAGAAGAACCCTTGTGATTTCATTGGGTCAACATGTATATTCCAGGATAATTTTTTCCATCTCCAGATCCTAACCTTACTTACATCTGCAAAATCCCTTTTGCCATGTAAGGTCAC
The DNA here is from genome assembly GCF_028564815.1 of Eubalaena glacialis. Lineage (NCBI taxonomy): Eukaryota > Metazoa > Chordata > Mammalia > Artiodactyla > Balaenidae > Eubalaena > Eubalaena glacialis. The sequence continues at coordinate 180,555,387 of NC_083719.1, forward strand.
ATATTCGCAGATTCTGAGGAGTAGAGCATGGACATCTTTGGGGCAGAGGCATTAATCTGTCTACCCCACAGGCCCAGGAGTCAAAGACTCTCTGCAACAATTTTTCACCTGGACACTCAACCGTAGTGTCCAGTGTTCCCCTCCCTGCACACACTCACTTTATTGCTTTTATCTTTAGGATGCAGGAAGGACACAGATAGAGACCTTGAGAAGCTGGTTTTATGGAGTTACGTTGTATTCTGTAACTCCAGGGAGAGGAGGCATTCCCTTATAGATAGGAAACATTCCATTTCTATTGCTTTGTACCTTGATTTTGTTGTTGTTGTTGTTGTTTTTCATTTAAACTTATTGGAGATAAAACTCTCCATCAATACCTAGAGATCGTGTCTTTCTTTTTTTGGCTTCATGCTTCTTCATTATGTGGATATTCCGTAGTTTACTGAACCAATTTCCTATATATAGCAATTTGTATTGTTTCCAATCCTTTGATATTATAAATAATGCTACAGTGAATAACCTCGCTCATGTCTTTTAGTATTTGTGTATCTTTCAAATAGATTCCTTGTAGTGTGATTGACAGGGAAATGATAAATGTTTTTGCATTTTGCTTGAGGATAACAAATTTCCTTCCACAGGAGTTCTACCCCAACAGTGTATGAGAGTGCTTTTTTCTACAGCTTTGCCAATGAAAGATGTGGTCCCCTGTGTCTTTGTTGACCTGACAGATAAGAAATGGTATCAGTGTAGTTGCAATCTACATCTTCGTTCTGTGAATAAGATCAATGGTGATTCTACTGATTGAATTGGTAGTGGTGGAATCCAAATTAAACTGTGTCTCAGAGTGGGTGGGACATGAGGAAATGAGACAGAGAGTAAAAAAAAAAAAAAAAAATGATGAGGGAGACAGACTGGGTGGTAACTAGAAAGAAAACTATGCCTTTAGGATAAATTTGTCTCACTACCAAAAACACTTCATTGAGTTTAAATGGTGTGAGGGAGTCCGGTAGATTGGGAGAGCTTGAAGGGAAGGGTCAAGGAGAGAGAATCGATGGTGTCCAGCTCCTAAAAAGGCAGATGGAGTGGAACACAGAACAGAACTGCAGAGCCCAGTGTTATAGAGAAGGCAGGCCCTGGTTTATAACAAGAGAGGGAGGAAACCATGGTGCAGAATATAGTTTTGGTGGCAAGATACGAAGGTAGATTCCTTCTCATGAAGATGACTTTGAGAAGTAAGGTGCAGGACCATCTGCTGAAAATGAGGGTGTATTTGTTATGTATTGCTGCATGACAGATCATCCCTAACCTTAGTGACTAAAACAATAATCATTTGCCATCTCTCACAGTTTTTGTCGTTCCGGAATTCAGGAGCAGCTTAGCTGGAAGGTTCTGGCTTGGGACTTTCATGAGGCTGCAGGAGGTTATCAGCTGGGACTGCAGTCATCTGAAGGCTTGACTGGTGCCGAAGGGTTCACTTCCAAGGAGGTTCCCTCACATTCTGGCACATGAGTGCTGACTGTCGGAGGGGACAGTTCCTTTCCAAGTAGGTCTCTCCACAGGGCTGCTTGAGTGTCTTTGAAACATGGCAGTTGCCTTCCCTTAGAGCAAGCAGTTCAGAAGACCAAGCAGAAGCTACAGTGCCTTGTAGGGATCTACCCTCAGAAGTCACCTCCACAATTTTCTGTTGGTCACACAGGTCAGCCCTGATTCAGTGTGGCTGTGAATACCAGGAAGCTTGGATCATTCAAGCTATTCGGGAAGCTGATAACCATAGAGGGAAAAGGTGAGGCTGTGTGAGATTTAAAGAGATAAGAGAAGGGTTCACGAGTAGGAAGTTACATTGACTTATAGAATTGCCCTGTGGTGTTGAGGGCTCTTTTCACGTTGCTGACCATGTTTTTCTAGAGGTGGCAACGTGACCACTCTTGTGCAGGTTGGTCTGCCCAGATGTTGCCATGGAGCAGGCAGATGATTAGAATCATGCCTGGCTGGAGTCCTGCTGGGCCAGAGTGAAGGTAGGAGGTGGGAGTGAGGAAATTTGTTGAAATGAAGGACGGTGAGACCCAAGCTGGGAAAGTAAAAAATGAGGAGAGGAGGTGGCTCTAGCAGGAGGGTAGGAGAGTGTGTGGACTGAGCCCTTTGCGTGGGAGAAGAACACATATAGTGAAAGAAAAACATGAATGAGCAAGGTCGAAGTTTGGGAGATTGGCTTCAGAGAGAGAAATTTCTGAACTATTGTTGTAGGTGTAGAATCATGTCGGGTGATGACAAAGTCTAGGGTGGTGCCTGGGGAAGTGCGTGGCCAAGGTGGAGAGAGGACAGATTCGTAGTACTGTGAGGGTCACCCTCCTGGGCTCTGATGTCATTCGAGTGCGGTAGGATGGGAGGTTGAAAGAATATTGGGAGTCAGGGGCCAGAGTCTCCAGTGAGTGAGGGATTGTCGCTGGGAATGTGTTTGTGACAACCATGTGGATGGGAAGAATGTGCCCTGAGACTCAGTGAAGCTGAGGTTTTAAGGTGGATGGAGCGGTAGCCACCACTGTGGGCAGAGGCAGACGCATTTTGAAGGAGGAAATGGTGGACAGGCTAAGAGAGATTTGTCCTCGGTAGCCTGGAGAGGGAAATTGGTTGTGAACACTTCGTGCTTTCCCGTTCATTCCAGAGCCCTGTCCTGAGTGCACTGCGGGGATAAGAGGAGGAGCGTCCTCGTTCTTCTGCTCCCTGTTGCCCAGGAAAACTTACTGTCTGAAGCACAGGATGGCCACCATGGTTCTGTCCCCCACGTGTGGTGAGTTTGGGGGTCAGCCCTCAGAGCCCACGTGTTAAAGGCCCCTGCACCACAGAGCAGGTAGAGGGAAGGGACTGAGAAGTTGAGGCGGGTGTGTTACCCCAGGAACCTGGACGTCATTGGTGCCTGACTCTGTGGTTCTTGGGATTTGGGACTTAGCTGGTTTGAGTGTCTGTGGAGATGTCACCTGTGTGGCGAATGTGTGGGAGCTTTTCAATTATACTTCTAATTCTTTCTATAAACTGAAAAAAAAAATAACAGTGGTGTCCTTTGGGACTTCAGTTTCTTCATCGCAAAATGGAAATAGTAGTCTTTTCCTCCAGCATTGTGGGACGCTTGGCCCTATTTTCTGGCCCTGGGTGAGAGAGTGCTCTGTTCTGTTTTCCTGTGGAAGCTGGGTATGGGTGTTTGGGTGTCGGTATGTGCTGTGTGTGGGAATAGTCATTTGTGTCTGTTGGGGATACAGTCAATCACAAGTAGGTGAGGGAGCCTCCAGATTTGTGAGTGTGAGAACAGGGGGCAAACCTGGATTCTTGGGACATTTCTTCTTCTCCAGCTCAGTCTTCCCCGTACCCAGCCTCTCACCAGAAAGGATGCACAGAGGAGGAAGGGTTGGCTAATGGCTTCCTGACACACTGGTTACAGGTGAGTCAGATATTCCTGTTTCCAAATCATTATTCCTTTGACCAGAAGTTGGACTTGTTATCCTTCAGTGACCTGCAGCATCAGAGCCAAATCAGGTCTTCGGGCATCTGATGGAGGGTTTGGGGCAACCCAAACAGTGTTAGCATATGTCAGCATTTACTGCAATGTAGAGCCTCCTCCAGGGTCACTGTCTACACCATGCTCTGCTGAGAGGTTTTTTTTGTTTTTTGTTGTTGTTTTTTTAATTTTATTGAAGTATAGTTGATTTTCAATGTCATGTTAATTTCTTCTGTATAGCAAAGTGACAGAATATATATATATATATTCTTTTTCATATTCTTTTCCATTATGGTTTATCACAGGATATTGAATATAGTTCCCTGTACTATACAGTAGGACCTTGCTCTTTATCCATCCTATATATAATAGTTTACCTCTGCTAATCCCAAACTCCCAATCCTTCCCTCCCTACTCTCCTCCCCCTTTGCTGAGAGTTTTAAGGGGAAGCTAAGGAAAGACATGACTGTGTCCTAAACTCAGGCAATCGGTGATGGCTGTTAGGGCATCATTCATCCATTTACCAAGTACTTCTCTGATTTCTGCACTGTCCTAGGCCTATGCTCATCCTTTGAGATTGAAGGGAATTCGATTGCAGGATGTCACAGTCTCACTGGAAAAGAAAATCACCTGTGTGTTAGAGGTACATTTAACATTGGGGGTGGGCATGAATAGACAGGAGAAGAGAGTTCAGGGCTGACCCTAGGAGCAGTTGAGAGCAGAGATCAGAACCCTGCCCATACAGCTTCTGCTTTGGATTCCCTGTTCCTACTCCTCTCTCATCCTTGGCTCTTTTCCTGTCAACATTGGTGGGGTTGGTACTTGGCTAAGCCGTGATGTTTGTGGTGGTTTAGGACTTGGTGACTTTCGAGGATGTGACTGTGGAGTTCACCCAGGAAGAGTGGGCACTGCTGGACCCTTCTCAGCGAACACTGTACAGAGATGTGATGCTGGAGAACTGCAGGAACCTGGCTTCACTTGGTAAGCCTGACATCATTCCTGCATTTATTTAATGACTCAGGTAACAAGACTTTTTTAAAATTGAGGTATCATTCACATAACATAAAATTCACCATTTTAATCATTTTAAAGTATGCAGTTCAGTGGCTTTTGATAAATTCACAGTGTTGTGCATCACCCCTAAAACCTGTACCCATTAAGTGGCCAGTACCTGTTACCTTCCCCACTCCCCACTACTGGCAACCACTAATTTGCTTTCTGTCTCTATGGATTTGCCTATTCAGAGCAGTTCATATCAATGGAATCATAAAATGTGTGATCCTTATGTCTCATTTCTTTCAGGCAACTTTATGTTTAAAGGTTTAACTGTGTTGTAGCATGCATAGTTTCTTTATTCCTTTTTATGACTGAATAATATGCTATTTTATGGATATATACCACATTTTGTTTATCCATTCATTTGGTTGATAAACATTTGGGTGGTTTCCACTTACTGGCTATTGTAAATAATGCTGCTTTGAATATTTGTGTACAAGTCTTTGTTCAAACACCTATTTTCAGTTCTCTCCAGTATGTATCTAGGAGTGGAATTCTGGGTTATAGATTACTATGTTTAGCTTTCTGAGGAACTGCCAACCTGTTTTTTACAGCAGCTGCACCAATATATGAGGGTTCCAGTTTCTCCATATCTTCCCCAACATTTGTTTTTTTGAATATAGCCATCCTCTTGGGTATGAAGTGGTATCTCACTGTTGTTTTGATTTGCATTTCCCTAATTACTAATGACACTGAACATTTTTTTCATGTAATTGTTGGCTGTTTGTTTATCGTTTTTGGAGAAATGTCTATTCAAGTTCTTTGCCAATTTTTTAATTGGGTTAGCTTTTTTGTTTTTGGGTTTTAGAGGTTTATTATATTCTGAATACTAGATCCTATTTGCAAATGATTTCTTCCATTGTATGGTATCTTTTCATTTTCTTGATAGTATCCTTTGATACACAAAAGTTTTAATTTTGACAAAGTCCAATTTATGTACTTTTTCCTTTTTTTTCTTATGCATTTGGTATCATACGTAGTTATTGCCACCAAGGTCCTGAAAATTTACCTCTATGTTTTCCTCCAAAAATTTTATAGTTTTACCTTTTCAATGAAATCGTTTATCTATTTTGAGTTAATTTTTATATGGCTTAGGAGAAATTGTCAGCTTCATTCTTTTGCATGTATTAATCCAGTTGTCCCAGCATCTTTGTAGCAAAGACTATTCTTTCCCCCATTGAATTGTTTTGGCACAGTTGTCAAAAATTATTTGATCATAAAATGCGAGTTTATGTTCTCTCAATTATTTTCCATTAATCTGTGTTTAGCATTGTGCCATTACCACATTACCATTGCTTTGATGTCAGTAAGTGTGATTCCTCCTATTTAGTTCTTTCTCAAGACTGCTTTGTTTATTCAGGATGCCTTGCAATTCCATATGAATTTTAGGATCACCTTTCCATTTATGTAAAAAAAGCTGTTAGAAATTTGATAGCGATTTCATTGAATCTGTAGATGATTTTGGTTATTATTGTCATCTTAACAATATTAAATTTTTCAATACATATCCTCTGTTGCTTATTTTTAATTTGCTTCTGTTGTGGTCAGAGTAGATACTTTGTATGATTTCATTGTTTTTAAATTTATTTAGACTTGTTTTGTGGACTAACGTGTGCTCTATTCTGGAGCATGTTTTACATGCACTTGAGATGAATGTGTATTCTGTTGTTGGGTGAAGTGTTTTATGTCTGTTAGGTCTAGTAAGTTTATAGGATTGTTTAAGTCCTCTGTTTCTTTGTTGGTCTTTTAACTAGTTGTTCTACCCATTATTAAAAGTAGGGCATTGAAGTCTGCAACTATTATTGTAGAACTCTATTTCTCCCTTCAATTCTGTCAGTTTTGAATTTGTGTATTTTAGACCTTTGTTGTTAGATATGTATATGTAATTATTATATCTTCTTGATTAATTGATCTTTTAATCATCATATAATATCTTTTGTTGTGTCTTGTGAGAATTTTTGTCTTAAAGTCTATTTTGCCTGATGTTAGTATAGTCACATTCTCTCTTTTTTAGCTGTGGTTTATATGGAATATCTTTTTCCACTTGTTGACTTTCAACCTGTTAGTGTCTTTAGATATAAAGTGAGTCTCTTATAGATAGCATATAATTGATTATTTTCTATCCATTCTGCCAAAATCTGCCTTTTAATTGGACAGATTAGTCTGTTTACATTTAATGGAATTACTTATAAAGAAGGACTTAGTTGTGTCATTTTGCTGTTTGTTTTCTGCATGCTTTATATCATTTTTATTCCTCAGTTCCTCCATTATTGTTTACTTTTGTGTTAGGTATTTTCTCGTGGACCATTTTGATTCCCTTCTCATTTGTGTTTATATTTTTTAGTTATTTTCTTAGTGGTTGCCTGAGGGATTGCAATTATCATTTTAATTTTAAACAATCTATTTTGATTTCATATCAACTTATTTCAACAGTATACAAAAAATTAGCTCCTGTATATCTGTGCCCCTCCTTATGCTGTTTTTTGTTTGTTTGTTTTTTACAAATTATAACTTTATACATTGTTTCATTAACATGGATTTATAATTTTTAGTTCAGACATTTCTCTTTTAAATCATATTAGAAAAAAAGAGGAGTCATAGCCAAACATACATGAGTTACAAACCAAAAATAAACAATTGTTTTTGACTTTTATATTTATTTTCCTTTATTGGTGTTCTTTATATCTTTGTGTGGATTTGAGTCAGTATTCATTGCCCATTCATTTCAGCTTGCAAGTCTCCTATTAGCATTTCTTGTAGGATAGATATGTTAGTGACAAACACTCAGATTTTGTTTATAGGAATGTCTTTATTTCTTTATTTTCGAAGGACAGAATTTTTGGTTCACTTTTTTTTTTTTTTTTTTTTTTTTAAAGCAGCTTGAGTATATTATCCCAATGCCTGTTGCCTCTGTGGTTTCTGATTCAAAATTATCTATTACTCTCACTGATGATCCTGTGCACATTATGAATCTCCTCTCTCTTGCTGCTTTCAGGATACTCTGTCTTTGTCTTTCCAGAGTTTGATTATATGTTTCAGGATGGATTCTAACTCTTTGAATTTATCCTGTTTTGGGTTTGTTAAGCTTCTTGGTTGTGTACATTTATGCCTTTCATCAAGTTTGGGGAAGTTTTTAGCCATTATTTCTTTAAATATTCTTTCTGCCCCTTCTTCATTTAAGGGACTTCTATTATGTGTATGTTGGTATGTCTAATGGTATCCCATGGGTCTTTTAGGTGCTGGTCATATTTTGTTTATTCTTTTTTTCTTTCTGTTTTTCAAACTGAGTAATATAAGTTGTCCTATCTTCATGGCTACTGATCCTTTCTTCTTGCTCAGATCTGTTGTTGAACCACTCTTCTGAATTTTTCATTATAGTTATTGTACTTTTCAATTCCATAATTTCTGTTTGGTTTCTTTTTATAATTTCTGTCTCTTTAAGATGTTTTCTCTTTGGTCAGAATTTGTTCTTATGGTTTCCTTTAGATCCTTAAGCATATTTAAAACAGTTGATTTAAATTCTTGGTCTAGCAAGTCCAATGTTTGGACTTCCTGAAGGATAGTTTCTACTAAATTTTGGGGGTTTTTTTCCTGTAATGGGCCATACTTTTGTGTATTGGCCTGCCTTATAATTTTTTGTTGAAAACTAGACATTTGGAATATTACAACATAGTAACTCTGGAATCACATTTTTCCCCATCCCTAGAGTTTGTTGTTGTTGCTTGTCTTAGTTGGTGTGGTATGTATGTTTAGTGATATTTCTGAACTCATTTTTGTAATGTCAGTATTTGTTGTATGTGGCCACTGAAGACTCTGTTCTGTTAGCTAGTGATTTATCAGATTTCCTTGAACACTTGGAACAAAAAATAAAAAGCTCCTAGTCTCTCTATACAGGGGCATACCTTCAAAATCAAGCAGTTTATAACTCTACCTTAGTTTTCACTTCCTGTTTGTGCAGAGCCTGAAGGTCTGCCAAAGGTGAGGACTTAGTGCCCTCTCATGTCTTTTCTGAGCATGTGCCCAAGCCTGGGTATGCACATGGCTTTCTAGATTCAAAGGAGTATGAGGGAGCTTTTCAGAAAGCTTTTCAAAAATTCCCCAAAACATTTTATTCTATACTTTTCCTCCAGGCTTCTTGGTTTGCCTTTTGCTTTCCTTTGCTGTTTCTACTTGCCTCAGGCAGTAGTGGCTAATATATTGCCTTTTAATGTCTTCAGCACATGCCCGCTGGGTAACCAGCTCGGCCTTCGGAGAGTTTGGGGTTAGATAAGTAAAGGCAAGCCCTTTGATCCAGTCCTTCAGGGAGCCACCAGAAAGGTCAAAACAAACAACCACAGCTTGTTGAGAATAAGGTCCATCCTACTCCCTCTAGTACTAGGAGTTGTCTGCAATGTCACAGCCAAAGCAAGGAGTAGAGGATGAGGCAAGGGTCAGTTAAAATGTCAGCTGTTTTTTGTCTTTGATTAAGCATTTTCCTGGTTGCTGTAGACTTTTGATAAGTTTTCAGAGTTGCGATAAAGTTGTTCTGACAGTTTTTGCCAGTTTGTTCACTGTTTTTATAGAGAGGGGGACTTCTGAAGTTCCATATTCCATGCTTTTCATTGTCATCATTTCTCTCAAGACTTCAAGCATGTGTCTGTTTCTGGGTCTGTTACCGGGGTGTAGGAGTACAGTGATGGAGACAGACATGGTCCCCATGCTCATAGAGCTTTCTGTTTAATTCCTTCCCTATGAACTGAATATTTCCTTACCCTGACTTTATATTCTCTATATTTAAAAGCTTTATAGCTTTTGAAGTGTGTATTTAAACTTGGGCATGATTCCCCCCCCCCCACACCACCACTACCAAATGGAAGATGTTAACTACTTGATGACCATGAGCACATAGCCTCAGGCCTCCTGGAGCCTAAGGACTGATAAAGTTAACCCTTGTGACACCACCCTGTTACCTCATCATCAGCCAATCAGAATTGTGCATGATCTGATCATGTACCTTGCAACCCCCCTGCCCCCCCCCCCCCACCGCCACCTGGCTTTTAAAAATGCTTTGCCAAAACCCTTTGGGGAGCTCGAGGCTTTTTAGGGCATGAGCCACCTCGTCTCCTTGCATGGCCTTGCAATAAACCTTTCTCTGCTCCAAAATAAATAAATAAATGAATTTTTTTAAAAACTTGGGCATGGACTTTGGGCCTATGTGTGCCCTGTCACCTGGATATTGAATGAGTTGCTTGTATTTTTGTTTCCTGAGAGTTACTATATTCATTAGAATTTAGATGTAATTATTTCATTGCTCCCAAAGCCACACTTGCCCGTCTTCAGAATTCTTGGCTTCAGTTTCATGCAGTTGCTTGTCACTTGCACAGTCCCCCTATAACACATCTTTTTTCCACAAATAGGGTATCACGTTGATAAACCCAGTCTGATCTCCCAGTTGGAGCAAGAAGACAAGGTGATGACAGAGGAAAGAGGAATTCTTCCAGGCACCTGTCCAGGTGAGCACTAGGAAGATATGAGAAATAGTCTTTTTGAGGAATAGCTCTAGCCAGTGATTCAGGGCATGGGAGTATTACATTCGGAAATGCCAGTCACGGAACTTTGTAAAATGTCCTTTTTTCTGACAGAGATGGCCACGAACATTTGTTATGAGCTTCCTCATGCACCTTCTTTCTTTCCTCTTTAACTTTCTGTTCAACATCTTCTACTTTACTTTGGACTCAGTGGGGGAAAAAATAAAGACGTCTCTTTTCCTTTTTAAATTTAAGTCTCATATGAGCTCTTTGTCCAATTCCTTCCTACTTTACCTTCCTGATAATTCCTCCCTTTGTAAATCTCTGATCAGTCCTAATCCTTTTAGAATCCTTTTTTAATACCTGTAATTTGAATACTCATATCCCTTTCATTGCAAACTTCCTCAAAAACCCTAATCCCTCAGTCTGTCTATACTCGTGTGTACTTTTGTATTTCTTTTCTCCGTCAACTTAAATTTCTTTTCAATTTGTTTCAGATTTGGAGACGGTACTTAAAGCAAAATGGTTAACTCCTAAGAAGCATGTTTTTAGAAAAGAACATTCTAATGGTGTAAAAGTGGTAAGACTAACATGCTTGATTGCTGTTTTTTCACAGTAGGAGAATTCCATAAGTTAGAAAAGCCACAGAATAAACAGGAGAGTCATTAAAGGGAAATGTCATTTACATATGAGATAATGGTATCTCAGGAGAGATACTGTAAATCAGTTGTGAATTTGGAGAAAACTATAAATTAACTCCAGACTTGTTTCTTTACTGAGAGTTTCCACAAGTAAATATTTCCTTAAATGTGATTAAAATATTGACTGTCGAAATATAAAGTGGTCTTAAATTTATCAGAAGATGCTCTGTGAATATGATAAGGACTTGTGGCAATGTGTCTCTCTTTTTTTAACCTCTAAGAGCTCAAACTGGGCAGAAGCCCAGTTTGACAAGCATTTAAAATAGGTAACCAAAACATCAATTATAATAATGTAACAGAATTCCTGGGAGAGAGAATTTGTATAACAGCATTGAATATTAAAAAATATTATAAATTATAGTTTTCATTCATCTCTTAACAGGAGAGAAGTCATCTGGGAGTGAAACTCAATGAATGTAATCAGTGTTTTAAAGTCTTCAGCACAAAATCTAACCTTACTCAGCACAAAAGAATTCATACTGGAGAAAAACCCTATGACTGTAATCAGTGTGGCAAATCCTTCAGCAGTAGATCCTACCTCACTATTCATAAGAGAATACATAATGGGGAGAAGCCCTATGGATGCAATGACTGTGGGAAAGCCTTCAATGATCCTTCCTCCCTCAGACTGCATGTGAGAATCCACACTGGAGAAAAACCCTACGAATGTAACCAGTGTTTTCATGTCTTCCGTACTAGTTGTAACCTCAAAAGCCACAAGAGAATTCATACGAGGGAGAATCACCATGAATGTAATCAGTGTGGCAAGGCCTTCAGCACGAGGTCCTCCCTTACTGGGCACAACAGTATTCATACAGGAGAGAAACCTTATGAGTGCAGTGATTGTGGGAAAACCTTTAGGAAGAGCTCATATCTCACACAGCATATGAGAACTCATACTGGAGAAAAACCCTATGAGTGTAATCAGTGTGGAAAATCCTTTAGCAGTAGCTTTTCTCTTACTGTGCACAAGAGAATTCATACCGGTGAGAAACCCTATGAATGCAGTAACTGTGGGAAAGCCTTTAATAATCTTTCAGCTGTTAAGAAACATGTAAGAACTCACACTGGAGAAAAACCCTATGAATGTAATCATTGTGGGAAATCTTTCACCACTAACTCTTACCTTTCTGTGCACAAGAGAATCCATAATAGGTGGATATGACTACAATAACTGGGAAAACATTCACTGATTTCTTATCTCTCAGACAACTTGTGATAACTCACACTAGATGTATGAGTTATCTGTTGCTGCATAACAAATTTCCCTTCAAAACATAGTAGCTTTAAACAACAAACATTTATTATCTATAGGTCAGGAATTCAGAACCAGCTTAGCTGTGTAGTTCTAGCTCAGGATCTCTCATGAGGTTGTAGTCAAGATGTCAGCATGAGCTACTGTCATCTGCTTTACTGCTGGCTGAGGAGTCCACTTCCAGAATAGCTCAGTCACATGCCTGGCAAGTTAGTGCTGGTTGTTGGCAGGGAACCTTCATTTTCTCACCATGTAGGACTCTCCACAGGGCTGTGTATCTTTATGACATAGAAGCAGGTTCCTCCCAAAGCATTTGATTTAAAGAAGAGCTAATGCAGAAACCACAGTGTCTTTTATGACCTAGTCTCAGAAGGACATATCATCACTTATTCCATATTTTAATGGTCACACAGACCAATCCTGATACAGTGTGGGAAGAGACCATACTCAGTATGAATACCAGGAAACAGATTGTTGGGAACCATCTGAGAAGTTTTCCATGAAATCACTGATGTAAGGCCTTCAGGAGACCCTCATTCTTTCAGTCTGTTCAGTATGAAGTAATATTTAATAACTTTCGTGTTAATTCACCCGTGAAAGAAACCTCATGAGTCCAGTCTTTGTGATAAGCTTTCAGCTCAAATTCACCCTAATGTACACAAAAGATTAAGTATTGGGGATAAATCTGAGGAATACAATGGTGATATCTAGGGAGTCATGTGACAATTCACACTAAGGGGAAAATCCTATGAATATCATCAGAATGTAAAAGTCTTCAGGGACACTCATCCCTTAGAACACACATGAGGCATCACTACAGAGGAACACTCACTCATATAAGGAATGTGGAAAACCCTATAGCACAAGCATTTACATTATTGAACAGAAGATGAAGATGAAGAGTGCAAGTACTATGGGAAAGCCTTCAATGTTCTTTCAGTTTTTAAGAGATATGATGATTTATTCTGGAGAGAAGGTCCCATTGAATGGCATCAGTATTGGAAAGCCTTCCATTTTCCCATATTCCTTAAACTGAAAAGTCGTTGCAGAGAAACTTGTGAGTATAAAGAATGAGGGAATGCCTTTAATGGTACCTCTTACTTTAGGAAAACTATGAAATTCCTGGATGCAAAACCTGTGGATTAATTTTGGGAAATCTTTGGGTGAGTCCTGTCTGTTGACTTCTGAGAAGTCACGCAGGCGGGGAACCCTAGAAGATACTCAACATGAAATTGCCTCAGCTCTTCTCTGAGTGGCTACAGAATACTTTAAACTGGGAATGAAAAGTGTAAATATTATGAGCATGGGATTACCTTTATCAGTGTCTCATCCTTAGGGTGGGGCAACTAGCTCTTTAATTTTCAGTCTTTGCTTAAGTATAAACATTTATATCTATAGCTATACCCTAAGATAAACCTTAAATTATGTTCCATAGTTTTATATGTAATATGTTTATCATCATTTACTCTAAAAATATTAACACATTGCATATTCATAAAGGTATTTCTGATTATCTCCTGAGTGATTTAGTTTATCCTAGTAGAAATTAGACTATATTTGCTACATACCTTTTTCTAATTTAATGACATTTTTATCAAGTAAGTGGACTTTATGATGTTCAGATACAGTATGTACATTCAGGTTGGTTTTTTTCTCAAGCTTATTTAGTGATAGATGTGAATTAAAGTCTTCCACTGTTGTTATGGATTGACAAATTCTTTTTGGTAATTGTCATTTTTTCTTTACGTATTTTGATGTAAATAGGTACATAAATGGTTAGGTATTGTTTTGTGAATTGTTCTTTTTTACGTAGGGGCCGTATTTTTTCATGGCAAAGTATTTCAGTACAATAATAAATGGTTGAACGTTTATATAGCTCTTCCCAAAGACCACGCACTCTTCTAAATGCCTTATGGATATTAACTTAGTACTCAGTATAAGCTTAAGAAAAGTGTACTATTAATATCCCATTTTGCAGATGAGAAAACAGTCATGGTACACTTACATTACTTGCCTAAGTTCACTGGCTAGTAAATGGTAGAGCCCATATTTGAATCCAGACAGTCTGTGCTCTTAACCACTAGCCTATTTATTGAGTGTATTCTATATGCCAAGCACTGTTTGAGACACTGGTGTCTATAGCAATGAATGAAACTCAAGTTTTGCCATTAAAATACATCCTAATGGTTTTCCCTACAGAAAAATCAAGAAAATATGTTGTTATAAGTGTGATGTAGAAAACTAAAGCAGTGTAAGATAAAGGGGATTGGGATCCTGCTATTTTATGTAGAATAGGAAGGAAAAGTCTCTTAGTTAAGGTGCACTCGAATAGAGACCTTAATGAGTTGCAACAGTGAGTCACATGAATTCATGTGGCAAGAGCGGTCTTGGCATATGCCAAGGCCCACACCACGGAGGCCAGTGTGAATGGAGTAGAACAAGCTGGGGACGGTGAGGGAGTGGGAGAAGATGGAGTGGCAGAAAAGACTTGGTGGATCCTGCTCTTGTGGGTTTTATGGGCTATTGTTAGGACTTTCCCTTATACTTTCAATGAGTTGGCCTCTTAGAGCCCCAACAGGAAACAACTGAGACGTTCAGACTAGGGCAATTCAAGTAGAGTTTTCATAAAAGGACTACTTACAGAGTAGTGTAGGAAGGATGTATCAATAGAAGGATCACAAAAGGCGGTTGGTATCCAGTAGCTGGTAAAGGCAGTGCTCTAACACCCCTAAGCCTGAAGGGGCAAGGGGAGGGAATGATTATTGAAATCCAGAGATAAGAGAGGAGAGAATTGTATTCCAGGAGCTGAGAGGATGACAGGGGTGGTGTCCAGACCCAGATTCTGTAAGAAATAGCCAGTGCCAGACTTCAGTCTCTTTCATCCTCCTGTTTCATGCCCAGGCTCCCCATTGACTAAACCCAACCAGAAGCCATAAGGCAAGAAAGCCCATTGATACAGTTCATACTGACTAACCTTCTAAGGTGCAGCAAGGTAGAGTAAGTGGGTTCTCTGGGGGGGAAGAAAACCAGAACTCACCCCTTTTGCTTCTTAGAATCTACTCTTAGCAGTCACCTGGGTGGAAACTTCATGTCCCTACCCAGGAATTCCATCAACTACTCTAGCACATCCTGGGTGCTGTCAAAGTGCTGATATACTCCCATCTGTGGTCTAAAATAGTCTCCTCCACAAGTGTTCTTCAAGATGGATATCGGGTTCTTGGGAGGAAAGTGCAAAAAATAACCTAAAGGTCCTGGTTCCCAGAAGGCGAACGCTTCCACCGGGAGACAAAGTAAGAGCCCCATTGAACTTTATGGCTGCTCTGAGGCCAGCACACAAGGAAAGATGTCACCATGGCTTTTGGCATGGGTAATTAGTCCTGTCACCCAGAAGATGTGGGTTTTCTATTATACAGTGAGGGCAAAGAAGAAAACATTCGGCATTCAGGTAATCCAATGAGATGTCTCTTGATATTCTTTTCCCAATTTTGTTGATGAGCAAGTGTAGCAGCTCTATCCTGAGAAAGGTACGGTGACCAGGTGTTCAGATTCCTCGATGAGGATCTGGGTCATCCCGCCAGGTAAGCCACCTAGACCAGCAGAGATGCTAGTCAAGGGAGAAAGGAATGTAGGGTAGGGTAGGGTAGTAGAGGAACGTGATGATAAGTGTCAGTTGCAGCTGACGCTTAGAACAGCTGAGAATAGCTGCTGTGGACAGTTGTCTGTAGTTTGTCCCATTTATCTTGCTCTTGTAAATTTCTCCAGGCAACAAGAGCAACCAGAATCCTATGTGCATTCACTGTAAGAAGCAAGTACATCTGAGTGGCATAATTGGAGGACCATAATGGAGACCAGTATATTTCCCAGTTTCTTCTTTTAGGACTAAGTCACTTCCCCAGCTGCTGGAAATGTTGGCTGCTAATGGCTCATGCTGACAGCCTCTCTGGGAATTCCCTTGGGCCAAAGAAAAGTGCCACACCTAAGATTATGGCAACTGTCCAGGGGCCAGTCCACTTCCAATGACTGGTTCATTTGGGGGGTACAAAGGTACAATTACTTTGCCTCAATCTGAGACACCCCTGAAGGGTCAGCCCCAGCTCCGCAACTCCCCATGGGATCAAGGGTAGTCTTCATTTTTAAGTTATCACAGTTCAATCTCTTAATCTGCTCAATCCCGGTTCTCTACTTTAGAGATAGTTACCTTAGGCAAGTGACAAACTTTTCATGCCAAAGTTTTTTCATCTGTAAAATGGAAACAATAAGAGTGCCTACTTTTTAGACATGTACTAAGGATTCAATTAATACATGTAAAGCACTTAAGAGACTTCCTGGCATATAGGAAACATTGTATATTTATTTCATCTTTTATTATGAATTAATTAAAATTCACTGTAGGATTATACTGAACAAAATAAGCCACACTCAAAAGAGTAAATATTGTACAGTTATATTTGTATGAATTTCAAGAACAAGCAAAAAATCTGTGATAGGAAAGTAATCAGAACAGTGGTTGCATCTAAGCTCAGGTTGTGAGGGAGGAGCAGGGATTGACTGAAGAGACCTGAAGGAACTCTATGGGGCAAGGAGAATGTTTTGTATCTTAGGAGCACAGGTACAGCATTTGTCAGAACACACTGGACTGAACACTTAAGGTCTGTACATGGTACTGTATGTAACATACCTAAATTTAAATCAGATTAGTACCAAGTGAAAGGAGCCAGAGATGAAAAGACATTTATTGTATAATTCCATTGTATGACATTCTGGAAAAGGCAAAACTTAAGGGAAGGACAAATCAGTGGTTTCTAGGGGCAAGGAGTAAGAGGGGGGGTGGTGACCACAAAGGGGCAGAACAAAGGGATTTGAGAGCGATGAAATTGTTCTATCACAAATGTGTTGATGTTCCTGTGCGTATCATGTTCAGTCGTCACTGTGTCGATGGATACACAACTCTAGCATTTGCCAAAACCTACAGAACTGTACCACCACAGAGAGTGAATATTATTGTGGGTTTAAAAAGAAAAGAGTAATCCCCCAGATAGTGGAGGGAATGCAGACTATAACAAATGAACCTAACTGTATGACGAATAACATAACCACAACGAACGGGGCAAAAAGGAAACCAAATTTACTTTAGAAGACTGTTTTGATTGGATACTGTAAGGTTGACTACAAAAAGAACCGTCCAGAAATTCTGTACTCTAGTTTTAAAAAAATTGTTTTACAGATGACACGCGTTAGCACTTCTGAAACTACTTTGTGTGTATACTAGTGTTGAACAACTAAGTAAATATATAGTAGAATATGAGAGCTAATTTCTCACTGTCAAAGAAAGATGCTTTAAAAAGACATTAAATCGGGGCTTCCCTGGTGGCGCAGTGGTTGAGAATCTGCCTGCCAATGCAGGGGACACGGGTTCGAGCCCTGGTCTGGGAAGATCCCACATGCCGCGGAGCAACTAGGCCCGTGAGCCACAACTACTGAGCCTGCGCGTCTGGAGCCTGTGCTCCGCAACAAGAGAGGCCGCAATAGTGAGAGGCCCGCGCACCGTGATGAAGAGTGGCCCCCGCTTGCCGCAACTGGAGAAAGCCCTTGCACAGAAACGAAGACCCAACACAGCCATAAATACATAAATAAGTAAATAAGTAAGTAAGTAAATAAATAAATAAATATAAATATTAAATAAATAAACATAAAAATAAATAAATAAGTAAAAATAGATAAATAACACATTAAACCAATACCCCACTAGAGATGATGGGAACCACTGCAAGCAACCCCCCAATCCACCCCCAAGATGGGAGCTCCAGCAGGTAATGCTCACAGTCTGCATCCAACAGTAGAGCCCACAGAAGCCCTATGAAGTGATCAGCTGTCCCCTCACCCCCGACACGAGGCATCAGGACCTCAGACAACAACTGTCATCCAAACACAAATGATGGAGTCCAAGCAAACAAGACCTGCATCATCCCAAAACTAGACATGATGGGAACTCCAGCAAACACCCCTCCCCACTCACTTCAATACTAAACATGACAGCAGCCCCATAAGTGAGTCCCTCAGCCGTTTCTCAACCCCAGCTCAAAGACCGACCCCAACTATATACACAATATAGACAAGGGGAGGCCCAGGAAGTGACTCTTCTAGTCACCCCCTCCATCCTAGGTAAAAGACCCCCCAGTCCCCTGACCAGAGGTAAATGGAATCCCATGCAATTGTCACTCCAATTCTCTTCCAAAGTTAGAGACAATGGGATCTCCATCCAGTGAACCCCTCCCTGTCACACCAACGCTTGAAAAATGAGTGCACCAGACAGCAGTGAGTCTCCCAGCACCAGAGAAACAAGACCCCTCGCCTCATACCACCCAGTTACTCCAACATCATAATGGTTCCATGGTGGAACGTTCAGCAAACGATCCCCCCCGTATGTCTTCAAGGTTAGAGATGACGGAAACCCCAAAGAGCAAATTACAACTCCCTACACATTAAAGAAGAAAGGACACCCAAAAAATGCCACACCATTCTCACCCAACACAAACCCCAGCTTGCCTCCCTTGGTTCTCCAACACTGGATATAAAAGTATCCCCAGCAAAGAGTATCCCCAGTGTCCCCCAAGAACAGTAATGACCAGAGTCTCAACAGGCAACCCACCAGGTTCTCCAACATGAGTGTTGGGACTTCCCTGGTGGTCCAGTGGTTAAGACTCTGTGCTGCCACTGCAGGGGACACAGGTTCGATCCCTGGTTGGGGAACTAAGATCCTGCATGCCGTGTGGTGCAGCCAAAAAAAAAAAGGAATGTCAAATAGATCCCCAGAAAAGTACCTCTCTTCTCATTATCGCAAAATAAGAGTTGATAGAAGCATCAGTAAGCAACATTCTCCAGACAAATGAGGACGGGACCCCAGGATGCAAGTCTCTCAAGTTCCTCCCAACAGGAGAGATGCCTGCCCTTTCCGTAACCCCTCCTTTATTCCAAACACAAGGCATATTTTGAGCCCCAGCTGGCAACTCTTCAGCCTCCTCTTGCAATGCAGATATTTCTGTCTCCAACTGTAGTGGGTAGAGCCCAATCAACGCAAGTGTCTCCTGCGCTAGGAAATGTTGAGGACCCCAGTCTCAGAATAAGGAACACAACAGCAGTTCTGACAAGCCAACTGATGCTCCAAGCTCCCATTACACAGGAGGTGACAGAAGCTCAGGAAGCAAACCTTCCCCCAACATTTCCTGCCCCAGCAGACCCTCCTGATCTGCTGCATTCCCAGCTGGCCCTCAGAACATCTTCTACTGCTCAAAGAGGACTTGTGGAAAAGGAAGGCTGGAGCTGGAGTAAGGCGGAGAAGGATGGAGAGGAGAGAGGAGTAAAATAAAGGGGAAAAGGAGACCTTCCAAGTTGTCCCAACCCCAGCCATGAATTCCAGAGGCCCTGAACAGCTACAATCAAACCAGTCACTCAGGGGCAAGCTTGAGCAGAATAAAAGAAATTCTGGGCTGATATGGAGATGTGGCCTGGAGAAAACAGTGTGTTGGCTAGCCTCCAAAATGGTCACCAATGATCCTAAACACCTGTTACTCATGCCCTGTGCAGTCTCCTCCCACATTTAGATGTGACCCACGGGATCAATACAATGCTGTAAAAACGGCGGTGACATCTGAGGCTACATAATAAAACACACTGAAGCTTCCTCCTTGGTCTCTTAGATTGCTCCCTCTCTAAGGGAAGCCATCTGCCATGCCATGAGGATGCTGCCATGCCATGAGCAGCCCCGTGGAGAGGTCCACGTGGAGAGGAACCAGCTTGTCAGAACCAAATTGCTGGCCATTTCATAAGCCGCCTTGGAAGATCTTCCAGTCCCAGTCAAATTTTGAAGTCTAATTAATACGTGTGCTAAAACGTTTAGGGGTGAAATCTACTGCTGTCTGCAACCTAGTTCAAAATGCATTAAAAAAAAAAAAAAAAAAAGATGACCTGGGGACTTCCCTGGCTGTCCAGTGGTTAAGACTCTGAGCTTCCCCTGCAGGGGGTGCGAGTTTGATCCCTGGTCCGGGAACTAAGATCCCCCATGCCACGCAGTGTGGCCAAAAAAAAAATTTTTTTTAATTCGTTAAAAAAAATATGACCTGATGGATGATAGAGGGATGGAACTGGCAAAGCAAATACAGCAAAATGTTACTGATGGAATCTAGGTGATGGACATTAGGGCTGCCATAACAAAGTACCACAGACTGGGTGGCTTAAACAGCAGAAATTAATTTTCTCACAGTTCTGGAAGCCAGAAGTTCAAGATCAAGGTACCAGCAAGGTTGTTGTCTCCTGAGTTCTCTCCCCTTAGCTTACAGACGACCACCCTCTAGCTGCCTTATCACAGGGTAGTCCCTCTGTGCATGCATGCCCCTGGTGTCTCTAGGTCTGTATGTCCTAATCACCTCTTATATGGACACCAGTGAGATTAGATTAGGGCCGACTCTAATGGCCTCTTTTCACCTTAATTACTTCTTTAAAGGCCTGAGCTCCAAATACAGTCACATTGTGAGGTATTAGGGAATTTGGCTTCAATATATAAACGTGTGGGTGGTGGAGTGGGTAGGAGGGATGGAGGGAGGGGACACAATACCGTCCATAACATGCATATTCACTGTAAAACTATTTCAAATAATCTCATCACTTAAAAATTTTTTTCATAATAAAATGGGTGTGTGTGTGTATGTGCGCTAAGTCAGTAAAGAAAAAATAGATTGTTAAAAAAACGAAATCACCTTGGAACCACTAGTTGGTCTGTGGAACAGGGATTATCACAGATTTAAATATAAAAATTGAAGCTATAAAAGTCCTTGAAGGGGCTTCCCTGGTGGCACAGTGGTTGAGAATCTGCCTGCCAATGCAGGGGACACGGGTTCGAGCCCTGGTCTGGGAAGATCCCACATGCCGCGGAGCAACTGACCCCGTGAGCCACAACTACTGAGCCTGCGCGTCTGGAGCCTGTGCTCCGCAACAAGAGAGGCCGCGACAGTGAAAGGCCCGCGCACCGCGATGAAGAATGGCCTCCGCTCGCCACAACTAGAGAAAGCCCTCTCACAGAAACGAAGACCAAACACAGCAAAAAATAAAAATAAATAAATTAAAAGTCCTTGAAGCAACCAAAGGATACATATTTTGTATACACTCTCAGAGGAGAGATGGTCTTTTTAAAGTATAACATACAATAAGAAAAAACAAAAATCAATACATTTGATTTCGTTTATAAAAATCTGCGCGGCAACTGGAGGCAAAGACAAAGCACACACACACACACGCACACACACACACACACGAAAATACTGGCAACATCATAGGCTAATTTATTAATATTAAGGAACGCCTACCAACTAAAGGAAAAGACCAAGAATGCATTGGAGAAATGGGCAAATGCTAAGAACAAAAAGTTCACGGGAAATGAATACTCTTAACATCAGAGATAATTCCCAAATCCATACGTCAAAAGAAAAATACGAAGTAAAACACAGGGATTCCTTTTTTCATGTATCAGATTAGGCACTTTTTTTTTTTTTTTTTAAACATCTTTATTGAAGTATAATTGCTTTACAATGGTGTGCTAGCTTCTGCTTTACAACAAAGTGAATCAGTTACACATATACATATGTTGCCATATCTCTTCCCTCTTGCATCTCCCTCCCTCCCACCCTCCCTATCCCACCCCTCTAGGTGGTCACAAAGCACCGAGCTGATCTCCCTGTGCTATGCGGCTGCTTCCCACTAGTTATCTATTTTACATTTGGTAGTGTATATATGTCCATGACACTCTCTCACCCTGTCACATCTCACCCCTCCCCCTCCCCATATCCTCAAGTCCATTCTCTAGTAGGTCTGTGTCTTTATTCCCATCTTGCCACTAGGTTCTTCATGACCTCTTTTTTTTTTTTTTTTTTTTTTCCCTTAGATTCCATATATATGTGTTAGCATACTGTATTTGTTTTTCTCTTTCTGACTTACTTCACTCTGTATGACAGACTCTAACTCCATCCACCTCATTACAAACACCTCCATTTCATTTCTTTTTATGGCTGAGTAATATTCCATTGTATATATGTGCCACATCTTCTTTATCCATTCATCCGATGATGGACACCTAGGTTGCTTCCATGTCCTGGCTATTGTAAACAGAGCTGCAATGAATATTTTGGTACATGACTCTTTCTGAATTCTGGTTTTCTCAGGGTATATGCCCAGTAGTGGGATTGCTGGGTCATATGGTAGTTCTATTTTTAGTTTTTTAAGGAACCTCCATACTGTTCTCCATAGTGGCTGTATCAATTTACATTCCCACCAACAGTGCAAGAGTGTTCCCTTTTCTCCACACCCTCTCCAGCATTTATTGTTTCTAGATTTTTTGATGATGGCCATTCTGACCGGTGTGAGATGATACCTCATTGTAGTTTTGATTTGCATTTCTCTAATGATTAAAGATGTTGAGCATTCTTTCATGTGTCTGTTGGCAATCTGTATCTCTTCTTTGGAGAAATGTCTATTTAGGTCTTCTGCCCATTTTTGGATTGGGTTGTTTGTTTTTTTGTTATTGAGCTGCATGAGCTGCTTGTAAATCTTGGAGATTAATCCTTTGTCCGTTGCTTCATTTGCAAATATTTTCTCCCATTCTGAGGGTTGTCTTTTGGTCTTGTTTATGGTTTCCTTTGCTGTGCAAAAGCTTTTAAGTTTCATTAGGTCCCATTTGTTTATTTGTGTTTTTATTTCCATTTCTCTAGGACCTGGGTCAAAAAGGATCTTGCTGTGACTTATGTCATACAGTGTTCTGCCTATGTTTTCCTCTAAGAGTTTGATAGTGTCTGGCCTTACACTTAGGTCTTTAATCCATTTTGAGTTTATTTTTGTGTATGGTGTTAGGGAGTGTTCTAATTTCATACTTTTACATGTACCTGTCCAATTTTCCCAGCACCACTTATTGAAGAGGCTGTCTTTTCTCCACTGTATATGCTTGCCTCCTTTATCAAAGATAAGGTGACCATATGTGCGTGGGCTTATCTCTGGGCTTTCTTTTTTTTTTTTTTTTTTTTTTTTAAGTGTAATGTAATAGCCAGGATGTGGGGAAAGTGGCATTCCGATACCACAATAACAAGGAGGTGAATTTGAACAACCTCTGCCCTCAGACACAAGAACCTGACCGGGCAGACAGTGCCCAGCGGAGCCGGGCGCGGGGCGGGGAAGAATACAAAGAGCCCAGCGACAGCTGTGAGATCGGAGACAGCCGAAGCCAGGCGGAGGGAGCCGAATCAACAAACTGAGCCGAGAAGAGGCGGGGAGAGGCGGAGGGAGCCGAGGCGAGGGGGAAAAGGCCGAAGATTGGCGCGAAGAGCCGAGGCTGGACGGAAGGACCCGAGGTCTGGCTTCGGGAGCCCAGCGTGGCTGAAAAACCAAGAAGTGGCGGAGAGCCCAGCCAGTGCCATGCTGGGAGGATCTTGGGTGGCTGAAACAGGACAGGCTGGCGGCACCGCTCCGGGATGCGGAGGCGAGGACCGCAGAGAATGAGGGCGGCTGTGCAGTTCCGGCTCCGGAGCTGCCGGCAGCATCCACCAGCTCCAGTTCTCCAGTTCGTGAGCTCCAGTTCTCCCGCCGCTCTCCTCCCTGCCCCTCAGGCCCTGCCACTGCCCACTGGGGTGATCTGTCTGTGACAGCCATGTGTTCTCTGCCCATGAGGAGGATGGGTGTCCCCGCACCGTGGGGATCCCTCTGCATTTTGAGACAGGCTCTGACCTGGGGCCCTTTGCTGCAGTGCTTGCACCTGGCCAAGCGGCTCCTGCGCAACAGAATACAAAGAAACTATAAGGAACTAAAAATAACTGGGTGCATGGGCAGTTGGGGCAAATTATGAACAACAAGATACAAAAAGACCAAAAGCCCAGCTGCCACTTTTGAGGCATCCAGAGCAAAACAGAATATTGCACACGATCGCTGAACAGGGCATCACCAAAGGAGTGAGCAGACCACCCAAGCCATCCTTCAGGCCTGATCCCTGGAGCAGCCCCTACCCTCACCCTGTTTAAGGACCAGCTCACCGCACCTCAGGGAACGAGCAAGGGAACATGTTACTTGTTTTTGCTCCTTCGTGCTGCAGCACAGGTGCCAGTAAAGCCTTGCCTGAATTTCTCATCTGGCCTCTTACCACTTTCTATTGATTAAAGAATCCAAGAACGCAGGTGGGTAACACTCCAACCCAGAGAAGTGTAGAAAATAAAGTTCGGTAAGCCAATACCATTGCCGCAGGTCCAAAAAGAGGCCGAAGACTCAGCATTCTTCCTCCCACTGACACCTTGGTTTCACTCAGGAGACTGGCCTGAGTGAGGGGCAAGCTCCCTTTGTCAGTGAGGAGAAAAGCTTGACCCAAGATCCACGGACGCTAAAACAAGGAATGGATGCAAAGATGTGTACTTGTAGGAGGTTCTTCTGGACCATGTTCACCTAGAAACAAAAAAGTCACACAGTAAGGGGAGGTGGAGGAACAATCCCAGATATCTATGCCTTTGTCCATGTAGGGCTCCTTTCTGGATGCCATTCCCTCTGTACCAGGTGAGCATCTGTGCATCTTCTAGTGTCAGACTCAAATGTCATCTCCACTATAAAGACCTTTGGATTATAAATCACCCCTCCTTACCCACATCTCCAGTATGCCCCCAACAAGAGACTCTCATCACATTTATGTTCACACACTTTTGCCCCCAAATATCCATCTACCCTACCATCTGCCCTTTCACCCTCCCTCCAATCTGTCCCTGCAGCCAAAGAATATTTACTGAGAGCTTACAATGTACCAGGTTCCATTTACATTTAGGGAATATACTGCTGAACCAAAGTCTTTGCCTCACTGGAGCGTCCGTTAGATAGGTGGTACATGTAGCCTATCTGTCCCTGGTGCTAGTCATGAGGGCTGGTTTATAGTAGATGCTTGGTAAATGCTGAATTTAATAGTGAACACAGTGAAGCATGTAAGTTGTGCAGTTTACAAGGGAGAGAAATCATAAACTGGCCCCTGCAATGGCCAAAGTAAAGGGAATATTAATATCCACACTGGCCACAAACTTACTGTGGTGTGACCAGGTCCCTTCCCTTCTCTGTACTTCTGTTTTCCTCTTTGCTAAAATGGGAGTCATAAAGGACCAGGATGTCTCCCTGTCCACCTGATGGGGCAATGGTGATAAGAAAGTGTGAGTTGCCAAACTCCATTCCCAGGTTGGGGACAGAGAGGAGGGAAGCTGAGTAATTCTAGTACCTCACCATAGCCATGCTCTGTCCGTCACAAGCCCTGTTCAGGGTCACCCTTGCAAATGCTTGACTTTTGGGGGATGAAGTCCCCTTGACACTCTCGTTCTGTAGTCACTGCACACTTCATTTCCTGTGTTCCAGTCTCCTTTAATCATTCTCACTTTCTCCACCTGGTCATACATTCTCAGCCTGGGGTCTCTGCACATGCAGTCTCTTCTGTCTGGACGTTTCTCCCCCTCTCTCCTTATCTAGGTAATTTCCTGATCATCTCTCAGGTCTCCACTTAGATGCCTCCTCCTCCTCCAAGAACTCTCCCAGGCTGGGTCAGGGACCAATTTTGGTTCCCCAATACCTCTTGCTCGTTCCATCACAGCCCTTTTTACCTTCTACGTGAGCACCTATTATTTGTCCCTGTTCCCTCCAGATGGTGATCTCCATGAGGTCAGGGAATGGGACAATCTAGTTTACCTTTATCCTGTCGAACCCCCAGCACCTAGCACATTGCCTGCTCTGTGTAAAAACCAAAGTCCTAATGAATGGATAAACCGAATGTGGTATATCCACACAGTGGAATATTATTTAGGCTTGCAAAGAAGGAAATTCGGACACATGCCACAACATGGATGAACTTTAAGAACATTATACTAAATGAAGTAGGCCAGTCACAAAATGACAAATACCGGATAACTTCATTTCTACGACCTACACAGAATAGTCAAGTATTTAGAGACAGAAGGTAGAAATGTGGTTGCCAACATCTGGGGGTAGAAGGAAATGGAGAGCTGTTGTTCAATGGGCATAGAATTTCAGTTTTGCAAGTTCTAGAGATTGGTTGCACAACACTGTGAATATACTTAACACTACTGAACTGTACACTTAAAAATGATTCCGATGATGAGTTTTGCATGAAGCGTATTTTACTACAGTTAAAAAAATCAACATCCACCAAGACTCTACCTGGTGTAGACCCTGCTGATTGTCTCAAATCTCATCTCCTCCCTCTCTCTTGCTGTCTCTCTGCTCAGCCACGCTGGCTTTCTCACTGTTGTTGGAACATGCCAAGCTCATTCCCACCTCAGGATCTTTGCCCATGCTGTTCCCTCTGTCTAGAATAGTTTTTATGGCCAAATCCTTCTTGCCAAATTGGGACACAACTCAGATGTCACCTGCACAGAGAGGTAACCCAGACCCCTGGATAAAGCTGCTTTTCCCATCTCTGTTTATTTATGCTTTTACTGGATTTGAAATCACTTTACTTAGGCATTTATTCCCCTGCTAGGTATCTGTTTTCCACACTCAATTAGGGCAGGGGCAGTGCCTGTCTTGTCACTGTGGTACCCACCACCTGCCTCAGAGCCTGTACCATCAGGGTCAGTTGAATGAAAATATGAATGGAAAAGTGCTTCACAAATACCAACAGTTCACAAACTGACCAGGAGAAGTGAGAGTCATTGCTCAGTGGGTAAGAGTTTCTGCTCAGGACGATGAAAAGTTTTGAACTAAATAGTGATGGTACACAACTTTGTGCATGTAATCAATGCCACCAAATTGTACATTTAAAAATGGTTCAAATGGCTAATTTTACATCTATATTTTATCAAAATTTTAAAAATATTAAATTCTGGACAAGATTGTGTAGACTCACTTTTTCCTGTTTCTCCCTGCTAAATTCAACCTAAAACCTGGGAAATCATTCAGAATAAAATTGTATGAAGACTGAAGGTTGGAAAGACAAAGGCAGATTGGCAAAGGACCTCAGTACCTGAGGAACAACACAACGATATGGTCTTTGAATTTCCCATTTCTCTGTTCAGCAGAAAAGCTTGCACCTGGAATTGCCAACAGACACAAACAAACAAACAAAAGAACCCTAAGAAAAACCTATTCTCTTTGGCCAAAAGAACAGGGCATGGGAATCTCAGGAGAACAGAAGCATTTTTGACAACACCTGCCCTACTCCACCCAAACAACATGGATGACCCCCTCCATGACGTCAGTGGGGGCTGAGTGGGAAGTACAGATGCCTGTTACCCATCCAAGAGCATCAGGTAGCCCAAGAAGGCACTTTCTTGCCTACTGATCTGGTATCAACTGACTCTCTAATCCAGGAGAAGCAAGTGGCTGAGGAATTCACTCTCCTGTCCCACTGGGCAGCATCAACAAGAACAAGTCAGATACCTCGTCTCTTGCCCATTCCCCACTCCACCAGGCAACAACCAGCAGTCCAGGTGGGTGCTTTCTTATTCAATGTACATCAGTGGAGACAGAGTTGGGAGTCTGCCCCTTTGTCTCCCACAGGTGTTGTAGGACATAGCTTACTGGATCAATATCAGGGAAGATGGAGAAGGAAGTCTGGACATTTGCTCCCATGCAGTGGCAGCTGGCAACCCAGGGTGGCGCTCCCTTTCTCTTTTCTCAGTGGAGATGGAGTAGGAGTCTGAACTTCCACTCCCACTCAGAGGTGACATGGGGCATTCTTCATTCTTCCAATTAGAGAGGAAGGGAGAACCTTGGAGAGGAAGGAGCTGGAGGAAGAGACTCTTCAGTGCAGCACAACTGGTGCTTGGCAGACACCTCATGATGCAAACACGAACTGATAGAATATGTCAAAGTGTAAAACCTGAACCGCAGGGTGAGAGCCTATGCTGTCTTTTCAGCATGTCCTCCCAGCAGAACACAAATAAGGCAGCACAGAGTAGCACTCCAAGGGCTCTGAAAACTACATTGTCATGGGAATGATGGCACACAAAATTGTATCAGGACCTGAGTGATAAATCTAACCAAGATGAATTTTGCAAAAATGGAAGATTAAGTAGGAGACTGAGTCTCCCAATATAATATAAAAAATGTGCAGAATACAATATAAAAATTACTTATCATGTCAGGGACCAGGAAAATCACAACTAGGACACAGACAATCTTAAGTTGCCAACCTTGAAATGACTCAGATTTTGAAATTAAATGATGAGGATTTTAAGGCAGCCAGCACAAAATTTTTTGGTTAAAATATTAGAAATAATCTTGAAACAACAATATGGAAAATTTCAGCAAAGAAATAAAAGACATAAAACCAAATGAAAATTGTAGAGTTGAAAACTATAACTGAAAGAAAAACTCACTGGATGGGCTCAATACTAGATTGGAGATGGCAGATGATAGAATCAGTGGATTTGAGTTTAGGTCAATAGAATTTACCATGTCTAAACATAAGAGAGAAAATAGATTGAAAAAAAGTGAACAAAACCTCAGAGACCTGTGAGACTATAGCAAATTATGTAGCATTTATGTCTATGGAGTCCAATAAACAGAAGATCTAGTGTGTGAGGCTGAGAAATATATTCAGAAATATTGGCTAAAAATATCTCAAACATGGTGATAGACATAAAATGACAGATTTAGTAAGCAGAGCAGATCTCAAACAGGTCTTCTGCCCTTCTTCTCCCCCCAAAACACCATGCCAAGACACATTACAATTAACCTTCTGAAAACTCAAGACAAAATATTTTGCAAGCATCTAGAGAGAAAAGACATATTATCTATAGGGGAACAAAGATTGAAACGACAGTGGATTTCTCATCTGAAACCACAGAAGTTGTGAGGAAATGGCAAAATACATTTCAAGTGATGAAAAAATAAGTAGTTCTCGACCCCCAATTCTATATTTAGTGGTAATATTGGGAAAATAAAGACTTCACAGAACAAGAAAAACTAAGAGAATTTGTTGCCAGCAGACATACTCTTCAAAAAATGGTGGAAGGGTCCTGACTGGCGGGTGAGCAGACAATCCTCTTGGGCTGCCGTGTGGCTGACAGGGTCTTGGTGCTCCGGCCGGGTGTCAGGCCTGTGCCTCTGAGGTGGGAGAGCCGAGTTCAGGACATTGGTCCACCAGAGACCTCCTGGCTCCAAGTAATATTAAATGGCGAAAGCTCTCCCAGAGATCTCCATCTCAATGCTAAGACCCAGCTCCACTAAACTACCAGCAAGTTACAGTGCTGGACACCCTATGCCAAACGCCTAGCAAGACAGGAACACAACCCCACCCATTAGCAGAGAGGCTGCCTAAAATCATAATAAGGTCACAGCACCCCAAAGCAAACCACTGGACGCGGTCCTGCCCACCAGAAAGGCAAGATCCAGCCTCATCCACCGGAACACAGGCACCAGTCCCCTCCACCAGGAAACCTACACAACCCACTGAACCAACCTTAGCCACCGGGGGCAGACACCAAAAACAACAGGAACTACAAACCTGCAGCCTGCGAAAAGGAGACCCCAAACACAGTAAGTTAAGCAAAATGAGAAGACAGAGAAACACACAGAAGATGAAGGAGCAAGGTAAAAACCCACCAGACAAAACACACGAAGAGGAAATAGGCAGTCTACCTGAAAAAGAATTCAGAGTAATGATAGTAAAGGTGATCCAAAATCTTGGAAATAGAATGGAGAATATACAAGAAACGTTTAACAAGCACCTAGAAGAACTAAAGAGCAAACAAACAATCATGAACAACACAATAAATGAAATTAAGAATTCTCTGGAAGGAATCAATAGCAGAATAACTGAGGCAGAAGAACGGTTAAGTGACCTGGAAGATAAAATAGTGGATATAACTACTGCAGAGCAGAATAAAGAAAAAAGAATGAAAAGAATTGAGGACAGTCTTAGAGACTTCTGGGACAACATTAAACGCACCAACATTTGAATTACATGGGAATCAGAAGAAGAAGAGAAAAAAAAAAGGGGGGACTGAGAAAATATTTGAAGAGATTATAGTTGAAAAATTCCCTAATATGGGAAAGGTCAGTCAGGTCCAGGAAGCACAAAGAGTCCCATACAGGATAAATCCAAGGAGAAACAAGCCAAGACACATATTAATCAAACTATCAAAAATTAAATACAAAGAAAAAATATTAAAAGCAGCAAGGGAAAAGCAACAAATAAAATACAAGGGAATCCCCATAAGGTTACCAGCTGATCTTTCAGCAGAAACACTGCAAGCCAGAAGGCTGTGGCAGGACATATTTAAAGTGACGAAAGGGTAAAAGCTACAACCAAGATTACTCTACCCAGCAAGAATGTCATTCAGATTCAACGGAGAAATTAAAACCTTTACAGACAAGTGAAAGCTAGAGAATTCAGCACCACCAAACCAGCTTTACAACAAATGCTAAAGGAACTTCTCTAGGCAGGAAACACAAGAGAACGAAAACAAACCCAAAACAATTAAGAAAATGGTAATAGGAACACACATATCGATAACTGCCTTAAATGTAAATGGATTAAATGCCCCAACCAAAAGACATAGACTGGCTGAATGGATACAAAAACAAGACCCGTATATATGCTGTCTACAAGAGACCCACTTCAGACCTCGGGACACATACAGACTGAAAATGAGGGGATGGAAAAAGATATTCCATGCAAAGGGAAATCAAAAGAAAGCTGGAGTAGCAACTCTCATATCAGACAAAATAAACTAAAATAAAGACTATTACAAAAGACAAAGACGGACACTACATAGTGATCAAGGGATCAATCCAAGAAGAAGATAGAACAATTGTAAATATTTATGCACACAACATAGGAGCACCTCAATACATAAGGCAAATACTAACAGCCATAAAAGGGGAAATTGACAGTAACACAATCATAGTAGGGGACTTTAACACCCCACTTTCACCAATGGACAGATCAACCAAAATGAAAATAAATAAGGAAACACAAGCTTTAAATGACACATTAAACAAGAGGGACTTAATTAATATTTATAGGACATTCCATCCAAAAACAACAGAATACACTTTCTTCTCAAGTGCTCATGGAACATTCTCCAGGATAGATCATATCTTGCATCACAAATCAAGCCTTGGTAAATTTAAGAAACTTGAAATCATATTAAGTATCTTTTTTGACCACAACGCTATGAGACTAGATATCAATTACAGGAAAAAATCTGGAAAAATTACAAACACATGGAGGCTAAACAATACACTACTAAATAACCAAGAGATCACTGAAGAAATCAAAGAAGAAATCAAAAAATACCTAGAAACAAATGACAACAAAAACAGGATGACCCAAAACCTATGGGATGCAGCAAAAGCAGTACTAAGAGGGAAGTTTACAGCAATACAATCCCACCTCAAGAAACAAGAAAAATCTCACACAGCCTAACCTTATACCTAAAGCAACTACAGAAAAAAGAACAAACAAAACCCAAAATTAGTAGAAGGAAAGAAACCATAAATATGGGAGCAGAAATAAATGAAATAGAAACAAAGAAAACAATAGCAAAGATCAATGAAACTAAAAACTGGTTCTCTGAGAAGATAAACAAAATTGATAAACCTTTAGCCAAACTCATAGAGAAAAAAAGGGAGGCTCAAATCAATTAAATTAGAGGCGAAAAAGGACAAGTTACAACTGACACCGCAGAACTACAAAGGATCATAAGAGACTACTACCAGAAACTATATGCCCCAAAAATGAACAACATGGAAGAAATGGGCAAACTCTTAGAAATGTATGACCTTCCAAGACTGAACCAGGAAGAAACAGAAAATATGAACAGACCAATCACAAGTAATGAAATTGAAACTGTGATTTAAAATATTCCAGCAAACAATAATCCAGGGCCAGATGGTTTCACAGGTGAATTCTATCAAACTTTCAGAGAAGAGTCAGTACCTATCCTTCTGGAAGTCTTCCAAAAATTTGCAGAGGAGGAACACTCCCAAACTCATTCTACAAGGCCACCATCACCCTGATACCAAAACCAGACAAAGATATCACTAAAAAAGAAAATTACAGGCCAATATCACTGATGAACACAGACACAAAAATCCTCAACAAAATACTAGCAAATTGAATCCAACAACACATTAAAAAGATCATACACCATGATCAAGTGGGATTTATCCCAGGGATGCAAAGATTCTTCAATATATGCAAATCAGTCAATGTAATACACCATATTAACAAGTTGAAGAATAAAAACCATATGATCATCTCAATAGATGCAGAAAAGAGCTTGTGACAAAATTCAACACCCATTTATGATAACAAAAACTCTCCAGAAAGAGGGCATACAGGGAACCTACCTCAACATAATAAAGGCCATAAACGACAAATCCACAGCAAACATTATTCTCAATGGTGAAAAACTGAAAGCATTTCCTCAAAGATCAAAAACAAGACAAGGATGTCCACTCTTGCCACTATTATTCAACATAGTTTTGGAAGTCCTAGCCATGTCAATCAGAGAAGAAAATGAAATAAAAGAATTCAAATTGGAAAAAAAGAAATCAAATTGTCACTGTTGGCACATGATGTAATACTATACATAGAAAATCCTAAAGATACCACCAGAAAATTACCAAAGCTAATCAATGTATTTGGTAAAGTTTCAGGATACAAAATTAATACACAGAAATCTCTTTCATTCCTATAAACTAACAATGAAAGATCAGAAAGAGAAATTAAGGAAAGAATCCCATCTACCATTGCAACAAAAAGAGTAAAATACCTAGGAATTAACCTACCTAAAGAGGCAAAAGACCTGTACTCAGAAAACTATAAGGGGGCTTCCCTGGTGGTGCAGTGGTTGAGAATCTGCCTGCTAATGCAGGGGACACGGGTTCGAGCCCTGGTCTAGGAAGATCCCACATGCTGCGGAGCAACTAGGCCCGTGAGCCACAACTGCTGAGCCTGCGCGTCTGGAGCCTGTGCTCCGCAACAAGAGAGGCCGCGATAGTGAGAGGCCCGCGCACCGTGATGAAGAGTGGCCCCCGTTTGCCGCAACTAGAGAAAGCCCTCACACAGAAATGAAGACCCAACACAGCCAAAAATAAAAATATAAAAATAAATAAGTAAATTTAAAAACAAAAAAACAACACAACATTCAAAAAAAAAAAAAAGAAAACTATAAGGTACTGATGAAAGAAATCAAAGACGACATAAAGAGAAGGAAAGATGTACCATGTTTTGGATTGGAGGAATCAATATTGTAAAAAGGACTATAATACCTAAAGCAATCTAAAGATTCAATGCAATCCCTATCAAATTACCAGTGGCATTTTTCACAGAACTAGAACAAAAAATTTTACAGTTTCTATGGAAACACAAAAGACCGTGAATAGCCAAAGCAATCTTGAGAAAGAAAAACGAAGATGGACGAATCAGGCTCCATGATTTCAGACTATACTACAAAGCTACAGTAATCAAGACAGTATGGTACTGGCACCAAAACAAAAATATAGATCAATGGAACAGGATAGAAACCCAGAGATAAACCCATGTACCTTTGGCCACCTAATCTATGACAAAGGGGGCAAGAACATACAATGGAGAAAAGACAGTCTCTTCAATAAGCAGTGTTGGGAAAACTGGACAGCTACATGTCAAAGAATGAAATTAGAACACTCCCTAACACCATATGCAAAAATAAACTCAAAATGGATTAAAGACCTAAATGTAAGACCGGACACCATAAAACTCTTAGAGGAAAACATAGGCAGAACACTCTATGACATAAATCACAGCAAGATCTTTTCTGACCCACCTCCTAGAGTAATGAAAATAAAAACGAAAATAAACAAATGGGACCTAATGAAACTTAAAAGCTTTTGCACAACAAAGGAAACCATAAACAAGATGAAAAGACAACATTCAGAACGGGAGAAAATATTTACAAACAAAGTAACGCACAAGGGATTAATCTCCAAAATGTACAAACAGATCATGCAGCTCAATATCAGAAAAAAAAACAAACAATCCAATCAAAAAATGGGTGGAAGAACTAAATAGACATTTCTCCAAAGAAGATATACAGATGGCCAACAAACATGAAAAGATGCTCAACATCCCTAATTATTAGAGAAATGCAAATCAAAACTACAATGAGGTATCACCTCCCACTGATAAGAATGACCATCATCAAAAAAATCTATAAACAATAAATGCCGGAGAGGGTGTGGAGAAAAAGGAACCTCCTACACTGTTGGTGGGAATGTAAATTGATACAGACACTATGGAGAACAGTATGGAGGTTCCTTAAAAAACTAAAAATAAAACTACCATGTGACCCAGCAATCCCACTACTGGGCATATACCCTGAGAAAACCATAATTCAAAAAGATACAAGCACCCTAATGTTCACTGCAACACTATTTACAATAGCCAGGACATGGAAGCAAACTAAATGTCCATCAACAGAGGAATGGATAACAAAGATGTGGTACATGTATGGAATATTACTCAACCATAAAAAGGAATGAAATTGGGTCATTTGTAGAGACATGGATGGACCTAGAGACTGTCATACAGAGTGAAGTTAAGTCAGAAAGAGAAATGCAAATATATATTAATGCATGTATATGGAATCTAGAAAAATGGTATAGATGACCTTATTTGCAAAGCAGAAATAGAGACACAGATGTAGACAACAAATGTTTGGATACCAAGGGGGAAAGGGGGGTGGGATGAATTGGGAGATTGCGATTGACATATATACACTATTGATACTATGTACAAATTAGATAACTAATGAGAACCTACCATATAGCACAGGGGACTCTACTCAGTGCTCTGTGGTGACCTAAATGAGAAGGAAATCAAAAAAAGAGGGGATATATGTATACATGTAGCTGATTCACTTTGCTGTACAGTATAACACAATATTGTAAAGCAACTATACTCCAATTTTTTTTAAAAAAGATGAGGTACATGTATATTACTCAGCCATAAAAAGGAACGAAATTGTGCCATTTGCAGAGATGTGGATGGGTCTAGAGACTGTCATACAGAGTGAAGTAAGTCAGAAAGAGAAAAACAAATATCATATAATATCGCTTATATGTGGAATCTAGAAAAGTGATACAGATTAACTTATTTGAAAAGTAGAAATAGAGACACAGATGTAGAGAATAAATGTATGGATACCAAGGAGGGAAGGGTGGGGTGGGATGAACTGGGAGATTGGGATTGACATATATACACTACTATGTATAAAATAGATAACTAATGAGAACCTACTGTATAGCACAGGGAACTCTTCTCAGTGCACTGTGGTGACCTAAATGGGAAGGAAATCTGAAAAAGAGAGGATATATGTATACATATAGCTGATTCACTTTGCTGTGAATCAGCAGAAACTAATGCAGCCTTGTGGAGCAACTATGTTCCAATAAAAATTAACTTTAAAAAATTAAGCTATAAGGATATATTGTACAACACGGGGAATATAGCCAATATTTTATAATAACTATAAATGGAGTATAACCTAAAAATTGTGAATCACTATATTGTACATCTGTAACTTATATTGTACAACTATACTTCAATTAAAAAAAAAAAAAGAAATACTGGGAAGGTAGAAATAAGCACACTCGGCCTCAAATAGGAATGAGAAATCCAGAAGAGACGCAGGCAGACCTCTCTCTCTTTTTTTTTTTTTTTTTCATATTCAATTCTGAAGTCCTGTCCATTTTTGCTCTGAATGGCTCCCGTGCTCGCTGCTTTTTGCCTGTCCCCTCCCTAACCCAGGCTCTCCTCACTCCACAACTCACTGCTGGGATTCTCAGTGTTCCAGTGGCAAAACTCAGGCTGGGACATGTGACTTTTTCTTTGCCGGACATTCCCCCCCTTCTCCTATAAGTCCATTCACGTCTCTACCATCCACTCCCGGACGCTTTCCCCAAGAAGCCAGCGCTCACTGGCCCCCTTCTCCAAATGGCTGCAGTGCTTGCTTTACTACATGTGGAATATTTAACAACTTAGCACAATTTAGGTTATTTTTTACATATTACACGTGTGTGACTTCTGTTTCCTGACGCTGGATTGTATGCACCTTGAGAGGAAGAGGAGGAGGGCACATTCATTTCTGAATGAAGCACAGTGCTCGTTATGTAGTAAGTCATCAGGAAGTATTTTCAGACCGATTATAAAGAGTAAAAGGCCTGAGTGAGTTTAGGCTATTCTTTTGCACCCTGGAGACCTTTTTCCTCTCCCCTCCTCTCCACTCCCCTCTTCTTTCTTCAGCTACTTTATATTAACCCCCTACCCTGTGGCAGGCAGCATGCTAAGTGCTTTACATAATTTTTTTTTTTATTCCTCACAACTACCCAGTAGGGTATTATTAACTCCATTTTA
The DNA here is from genome assembly GCF_028564815.1 of Eubalaena glacialis. Classification (NCBI taxonomy): domain Eukaryota; kingdom Metazoa; phylum Chordata; class Mammalia; order Artiodactyla; family Balaenidae; genus Eubalaena; species Eubalaena glacialis. The sequence goes on from NC_083719.1 coordinate 180,591,811, forward strand.
CAGATGAGAAAACTAAGGTTCATGATGATTAAGCAGATTGGCCAAGGTCTAACACAAACTTGTTAAATGTCACCGCCAGGACTCAATCCTGAGTCTCTCTGACTCCAGAACTTTTTTTTTTTTTCAATTTTATTGGAGTATAGCTGATTTACAGTGTTGTGTTGGTTTCAGGTGTACAGCAACATGAATTGGTTAACCAGTGTTTTATATTGTACCACTCTTTGTTATTGTCTCTTTTTCTCTTCAGTCTTTCCCTCTTCTTTTTCTTTTTCTCTTCCTCTAATTCAAAGATGAAAATGGGTTACTGTCAGGTCAGCATTTAGAGTAGACGTTATTTGTAAAAGATTTCAGTTCCTTTTCTTTCCTCCCCTACAAAATATTTCTCTGTGATGCACAGGGTTGCCGACCAAATGCTGCTTTCCAAGGGGGGCCCCGGGGCAGCTTTCCAACATCATGATCCAGGCACACCGTTCAGCTGTCCTTGCTCTCAGTGTCTCTGTCTGAGGGTCTTGCTCCAGACTTAGGACTAATGCAGACTGACTCACTGTAGAAAGAAAGTCAGATCTTCAAAGGTGCAAGAAGTATCAAGTTGGCAAGGTAGACCCCTTAGGTCATTTCCAGACACAATCTTTGTGACCACTTCTATTCCTTTCTACCTGGGAGTTAAAATGAAGTAAATAATTAAAACATGTGTATTTGCCCATCTTTTTCATTCCAGAAGAGCCAGGTACCATTAGTAGCCTAAGTGCCTTTGTAGCTGCTGAGCAAATATTGTGATAAACCAAATAGAGTATGAATTACTTTAAAAATGGTAAAATTTCAAGTAAGAGGCTTTTTTTTTCAGTGTACCACAAAAACTTTGTCATATATGTGGAAGCAGGTCAGTAACTATTTGGTGTTGATTGACATGTGATCAATCCAGGGCTCACATGATCTTGTCAGGAAACAGATTTTAGAAACCACTTTAGTGGTTTAGGTAATCAAATGGTAAAAATTCTCTTCTCTTTTGGATTTGAAGATTTCATTAATAATTAATCTTTTTTCTTGATGTCCTGACTTTTGGTCCATTAGATTTGATTTTCCTTTGATTTGAAGTCCAGGACTGAGTTCTTTGATGACTTCCTTTTAATTTGACTGCTTTATACCTGAGTTCTCATATTTGACTTTTTGCTTTGAGATGTTTCTTAAATGTTTGTTTTCTAAATAAGGGAAGATAATATCTTTTTCATTTAAGTTTCATTAAGTCGAGTTTTTGGTGTAAACCTGGGTCTGTGAAACTCATCCTGACTTTGTTCATACATGAGCAGAGCCAGAATGTTAACAAAGCCGATTCAGAGAAACGATTTGTCAGCCCTTTTTGCTTGGTACGGTGCTAATTAAACAGCTGGTTGGTTGACTAAACATTTCACCTTTAGAGGACCGTCTGATGGCATTCCTTTGGTATTACTGCCTTTTTAATAGAAAATGCTCAATAATTATGGGGTTTTTTATCACTTTTTTTAAGTCTGAGCTTTTGATTAACTGAGGACTATTTTAGCCTGAGATTAGTTCTTTTCTGAGCTGCAGGTCCTTCTGCAGATACTACATAGAAACAGGGACTGGTCAGAATCCTTCTCTTGGTCACTTCTCTTTTCCTGGGGTATTTCTCAGTGCTGGCCTGGATGTTTTACCTTTGGTGCCATTAAAATCATATTCTTGGGGCTGGCTTTTGTACCTCAGAGCTGAATCGACTTGCCCCCCGTTTGCCTTCAGAGGATGTTTAGGTAATTTCCTGGCATGTCAAGTTGCATGTTTTCTTCCTTAGATCTGGCCCAGGAAAACATCTTTTTTTGGAAATTAACATTCTCATTTTGAAGCTTTGACCTGGTCCAGGAAACTCGCTTTACAGTTTTGCTCGAAGTTGGTCGATATTATATTTCTAGAAACTGGCACATTTAAAATATCATTTCATCATGTATTACTGGCACTAGTTCATGGGAAGCTCCTAGCAAGGCTAAGTCTTGTTTTTGCTGGGATGAGGTGAGGCCAGAGTATTTGAATATTTATGAAGTCTGTGCTTTTTCTATAAATGGTTTGCTTGTTGGATATGGAAATTTGAACATTTTCAATAACATGATATTTCTTTGTTCTCTTGGCCATATCTGACCACCATGGTTGATTTAGTTGCACACATTAGGACAATAAAAAACACTGATCCAGTTGATTGTGGGTCTTTAGGGCTTATTGGCTGACAAGACAATGTCCACAGCTCTTTTTCACCACGTTTCATCTGCTGGAGCCCTGATCAAATGAAGCCTTGGAAGTTAGAAGGTAGTCATGGCCTGGAAGAGGAGCCAAGGCTCTTCCCACTGTGACCTAAGCATAAGACCTGAAGGACCTGGTCTGTAACAGTTGGGAAGAGAGCTAAGTGGAAGGTATTCCAGAGTTGTAGGGGGTAGACTTCAAAGGACCATGTGACCACCTGGATGTGGGCTGTATTAGACCAGGGTGGCCTCTAACATATCTCTCAGGTCCCTAGCTTGGAAGGTGTCACTCTCTGGGAGGAGCTATGATAAATGAGAGCAGGTCTGTGGGGCAGGATGATGAGCCCTGGCCAGGAAGGGCTTCTGAAGGGAATTGGAGGGTATGACACCCTGGAAGGGGAAGTGGGGAACTGTGCAATACTGGTGGGTCTCCTTGCCTCTTGGTATGTCAGGTATGGGAGAATGAGTATCAGGGGCTGCTAGAGAAGTCAGGTGTGTCCTGAGGGGAGAGCTGGTTCTGGATTTGTACTAAGGCTGAGGTCAGCAGAGGGCTTGGGAAACGTTGGAGCCGTGGAGAATGTGGTGCCTGGTGTTGCACACCATGGGGGTGCGTGTGGCTTTGTTCATCTGCAGAGCTGTAGCTTATGCTCTCAGTGTTTGAGACGGTCCTACTGTCTTTTTTTTTTTTTTTTTTTTGGCTGAGTTGGGTCTTCGTTGCTACGCACGGGCTTTCTCTAGTTGCAGCGAGCAGGGGTTACTCTTCATTGCGGTGCGCGGGCTTCTCATTGCGGTGGCTTCTCTTGTTGCGGAGCATGGGCTCTAGGCATGCGGGCTCAGTAGTTGTGGCACGCGGGCTCAGTAGCTGTGGCTCGGGGTCTCTAGAGCGCAGGCTCAATAGTTGTGGTGCACGGACTCAGTTGCTCTGTGGCATGTGGGATCTTCCCAGACCAGGGCTCGAACCCATGTCCCCTGCACTGGCAGGCAGATTCTTAACCACTGCACCACCAGGGAAGTCCCTGTCCTACTGTCTTTTGCCTGCTTTCCAACTTCTCCAACTGAAACCCAACGCCCTCCCTCAATGTTCTCTCCTACTTTTGGTGTGTGCCTGTGGTGGGTGGCTCTTAGGTTTTCCTCCATGTGAAGGGTATTTGCAAGAGAAAAAGGAACTGGGCATGTGTCTCCATTCCATAAAGCTTGCATTGGATTTAGTTTGGCTAGGGCTTGACATAGCCCTTTCCTTCACCCTAGTAGTTTTGAACTTGAGCAGAGAGACTTAATCCTCCAGTTAAGATTTTCAATTAAGCCTTGTCCTCTTGTCCACTAAAGAAAGCTCTAATCCAGCCTCTTGGGTCTGTTTTTATCTATAGTCCTTTTGACTACATGTGCCTGAGGCAGCCTGTTGTTCATATTCCTCTCTCTCTCTCTCTCATCTCTCTCTCTCTCTTTCTCTCTCTCTCTTATTCTTTCTTTCTCTCTCAATCCCTTCACCTCTCTCTCCAATACACACACACACACACACACACACACACATCCCATGGTAATTGCACCAATGCTTGTAACCTCATTCTTTTCAGTTGGATAGAGGCTTAATTTAGAGCAAAGTGTATAATACAAAATCTGTCCAACACTAAAAGCCACCACGTGTATCCTATCATCTCCATAAAAGCATCACTTTGTAGAATGTGCATGGAGAAATCCCTCACAAATCAGAAGAGTGATTACATAGAAAAGCTGAAAATGCTCTGGGTATCACAGCAAAACCACAGGACTAGAAAATTAGAAACGGGTGGTGATGCTATAGCCTAAAGCAATACCAAGGCCATATTGTGTATTCTTCTTGTAACAGTAAGACTACCACTATTAAAAAGCTGAAAATGTCGGCGGGGGGGAAGAAATGAAAGAGGAGAAATAACAACCGATACCATAGAGATACAAAAAATCATAAGGGAATACTACAAACAGTTATATGCCAACAAACTAAACAACCTAGAAGAAAAAAATAAATTTCTATAAATATATAGTCATCCAAAACTGAATCAGTAAGAAATAGATAATGTGAACAGACCAATTACGCGTACTAAAATTGAATTAGTAATCAAAATACTCCAAACAAACAAAGTCCAAGACTGAATGGCTTCGCAGGGGAATTCTGCCAAATACATAAAGAAGAGTTAATGGCTATCATTCTTAAACTATTCCAAAAAATTAAAGATGAGAGGAACATTCACAAATTCATTCTATGAGGCCACCATTAGCCTGATACCAAAACCAGAAAGACACTACAAAAAAGAAAATTACAGACTAATAACTCTGATGAATATAGACGCAAAAATCCTCAACAAAATGTTAGCAAACCGAATTCACCATTATATAAAAAGGATCATACACCATGAACAAGAAGGATTTACTGTACTTCTCTCTTGGCACAGTTGTTAAGAATCCGCCTGCCAATGCAGGGGACATGGGTTTGAGCCCTGGTCTGGAAGATCCCACATGCTGCTGAGCAACTAAGCCTGTGCGCCCCAACTACTGAGCCTGCACTCTAGAGCCTGCGAGCCACAACTACTGAAGCCTGTGTGCCTAGAGCCCATGCTCCACAACAAGAGAAGCCACCCCAATGAGAACTCCGTGCACCGTAACAAAGAGTAACCCCTTCGCTGCAACTAGAGAAAGCCTGCGTGCAGCAACGAAGACCAATGTGACCAAAAATAAGTAAATAATTTTTTTTTAATTTTAAACTACTATTAAAGAAGTCCTTAAGAAAGAAAAAAAAGAAAGAAGGATTTACTGCAGGGATGCAAGGATGGTGCTATATCTGCAAATCAAGCAATATGATACACCACATTAACAAAACAAAGGATAAAAATCACATGCTATCCCAATAGATGCAGGAAAAGCAAGTGATGAAATTCAATGTCCATTCATGATCAAAAATTCTCATCAATGTTGGTATAGAAGGAACATATCTCAACATAATAAAGGCTTTTATGAAAAATGTACAGCCAACATCATACTCAGCAGTGAAAAAGTGAAAGCCTTTCCTCTAAATTCAGGAAAAGACAAGGACGCCCACTCTCACCAATTCTATTTATCATAGTATTGGAAGTCCTAACCACAGCAATCCAACAACAAAAAGAAATAAAAGGCATCCAAATGGAAAGGAAAAGGGAAAACTGTCTGCATTTGCAGATGGCATGATACTTTAGAGAACCCTAAACTCTCCACACACAAAAAAACTATTAGAACTAATAAATGAATTCAACAAAGTTGCAGGATACAAGAATAATATACAGATATCTGTTGCATTTCTATACACTAATAATGAACTACGAGAAAAAGAAAAAATTTTTAATACCATTTAAATTGTATCAAAAGAATAAAATACCTAGGAATAAGCTTAACATAGGAAGTGAAAGACCTATACTGTGAAAATGATAAAACATTGGTGAAGGTAATTCAAGATGATACAAAGAAATGGAAAGATATACCATACACTAGGATTGGAAGAATTAATATTGTTAAAGTAGCCATATGACCCAAAGCAATCTACAGATTTAATGCAATCCCAATCAAAATACCCATGACATTTTTCAGAGAACTAGAATAACCCTAAAATTTACATGGAACCACAGAAGACTCTGAATTGCCAAAGCAATCTTGGGAGAAAAGAACAAAGCTGGAAGTATCACCTTCCCAAACTCCAGACTATACTACAAAGCTACAGCAATCAAGACAGCATGGCACTGGCACAAAAACAGACACAGAGATCAATGGAACACAATACAGAGCCCAGAAATAAACCCATACACTTATGGTTAATTAATGTATGACAAAGGATGAAAGAATATACAATGGAGAAAAGACAGTCTCTTCAACTAGTGGAAAACTGGAAGGCTACACATAAAACAATGAGATTAGAACACTCCTTCACACCATATACAAAAATAAACTCAAAATTGTTTAAAGACCTAAATATAAGACCTGAAACCATAAAACTCCCAGAAGAAAACAAAGACAGAACACTTGACTTAAGTAATGGCAATATTTTTTTTATTAGTATCCTAAGGCAAAATAAATAAAAGCAAAAATAAACAAATGGGACCTAATTAAACTTAAAAGCTTTTGCACAGAAGAGGAAACCATTAACAAAATGAAAAGACAACCCACGGGATGGGAGAAAATATTTGCATATGTTATGACCAACAAGGGGTTAATATTCAACATATGTAAACAGCTCTTACAACTCAATATCAAAAATAAAATTTTTTTAATGGGCAGAAGACCTGAATAGACATTTTCCCAAAGAAGACATACAGATGGCCAACAGACACATGAAAAGATGCTTAATATAACTAATTATTAGAGAAATGCAAATCAAACCAACAATGAGCTATCATCTCACACCTGTCAGAATGCCTATCATCAAAAAATCTACAAATAACAAATGTTGGAGAGGATGTGGAGAAAAGAGAACCTTTGAACACTGTCGGTGGGAATGTAAATTGATGCAGCCACAATGAAAAACTGTATGGAGGTTCCAAAAAAACTAAAAACTAAAAATAGAACCACCACATGTTCCAGCAATTCTACTCCTGGGTATATACAGAAAAAAATGAAACACTAATTCAAAAAGATACATGCACCCCGATGTTCATAGCAACACTATTTACAACAGCCAAGATATGGAAGCAACCCAAATGCTCATTTACAGAAGAATGGATAAAGGAGATGTGGTATATATATACAATGGAATATTACTCAGCCATATAAAAGAATGAAATTCTGCCATTTGCAGCAACGTGGATGGACCTATAGAATATTATGCTTAGTTAAATGTCAGGTAGAGAAAGGCAAATACTGTATGATGTCACTTAGAGGTGGAATCTAAAAAATAATGCAAATGAGTATGTATGCAAAACAGAAACAGACTCACAGATATAGAAAACAAACTAGGGGAGAGGGAAAAGGGAAGGGCAAATTAGGAGTTTGGGATTAAGAGATCCAAACTACTATGTATAAAATGGATAAGAAACAAGGATATATTGTATAGCATAGAGAATTATAGCCATTATCTTTTAATAACTTATAATTGAGTATAACCTGCAAAAATACTGAATCGCTGTGCTGTATGCCTAAAACTAATATAATATTATAACTCAACTATATTTCAATTTAAATTTTTTAAATAAAAAAAAATAAAATATCAAAGTTTGTATAGAGGGAACATATCTCCAAATAATAAAAACCATTTATGCCAAACCCACAGCTAACATCATAGTCAATGGTGAAAAGCTCAAAGCTCTTCCTTAAAATCAGGAACAAGACAAGGATGCCCACCCTCCCCACTTCTATTTCACATAGTATTATAAGTCCTAGCCACAGCAAGCAGACGAGTAAAAGAAACTACAGGCATCCAAAACTGGAAAGGAGACGTAAATCTGTCACTGTTTGCAGATGAAACATATGAAAGTGTACACGTTAAAGAGATGCAATTTATTATATTTCAGTTATACATCAATAAAGCTGTATTAAAGGAGGAAGAGGGTTCAATGGCTGATGGGGTCAAATCATGCTAACTGACCAAGTAAGAAGAGGATCTGGACACATAGAGTTGAGGTACCTTACAAAGAGCTACTTTCCATCAAGAGGTGGAATCTTCTTCCAAACCCCTTGAATCTGGGATGGTCTTGGCTTGGCCGACAAAATGTGGCACATTGTACAATTTCTGAGCCCAGTTCTCAAGAGAACTTGCATGTTCCTCTCCTGTCTTCTTGAATGCTACTGCCACATGAACAAGTCTGAGTTATCCTGCTGTAGAGGACCTGGGGGAGAAAACCAAGACACCCATGCTGCTAACCTATGAGTCACCAGACTTGTGAGTGATGCCATCCTAGACCCAGCAGCCCCAGGTCATCCACCCACTGGTGGCAGACTCAAGAGTGGGTGAGAAAAGACCTACAGAAGAACCACAGAGCTGAGCCCAGATCACATTGCTGAACTCTAGAAACTTGAGTTAATAACTGTTTTAATCACTAAATCATGTAGTGGTTTCTTACACAGCAAAGGCTACTGAATACAAGAGAAGCTTGATAACCTTGAAAAGAGCATTTTGGACTCCAGTGGTTAGGGGGTAATACAAGTCTGATTTAAGATGTTCATGAGAGAATGGAAGATGGAAAGTGTGTCCTTAGAAAAAATTTTCTCGAGAACATTTTCGGTGAAACATGGTAGAAAAAAGATATGACAGCAGGAGGAACATGTTGGGTGAAGAACACAGTTCTTTTCAGTTATGACACGTTAAACCATTTAATGCTGAGTGTTTGGTGGCAGAATTATAAATAGGCAGAGCACAGAACATCAGGCTGAGGGATAAGTAGTTTAATTGTGGGGAGGAAATGACCTAATGGTCTCTGGATTGTAGACTACTGGTCTATAAATCATGAGCCCCTTTTCTTCCAGGATGCTATTGCAGAATTGGAAGCGATGTTAGGTCAGGGTGATGAAGTGCCCTCTGTTGATGGTACAGGTGGTCCTCAACAACTGATGCTGGTGTTTTCCTTTTGCTAAAGCATCATATGGGATATGTTTCTAGGCTTTTTTGTTGATTTCAACACCAGCTCTTTCGAACTCTGCCTGAGCCCTCAGAGCAGTCTTCTGTCATAACTACCCACAACCCCCTCTGGGCACAGGATTGCAGAGCCCCCTTGTCCCAGGATACAGTGGTCCCCAAAGCCTACCTGGACTATGATGAAATCATAGATTCCAGGAGAGCAGAGTTCTAAACATGTTTTTCCTCGTTATTTTTCACCAGGATGGAGAGGGACAGGTGCAGAGCCCCAAGGCAGGGCATCCCCAGAGCTCCACAATGGGACTGAAGTGAAGCAGGGAAAAGAAGGGGAAGCCAGGCTGCTCTCATCACAGGGATGCTAAGGGCGAGGTCTCAATACCACAACTCCCTTATACATGCCTTTTTCTGCTCTAGCTGTGCCCTGGCACAGGCTCCAGGCTGAAGGCTTACACGGGCGGTGGGAGTCTGCTGAGCCCTACACAGACATCACTTTTCCCTTCAGAGGGCAGAACCTGTAGATTTGCTCCAGCTCCAAATTCTCCTCAGTTCAACTTAGACACTGGGTATTTTTAACCCCTGTTGGACAGACCCTGCCATGTTGTTCTCTCTCTTTTTTATATATATATAAATTTATTTATTTATTTATTTTTGGCTGCACTGGGTCCTTGTTGCTGGGCGTGGGTTTTCTCTAGTTGCGGTGAGCCGGGCTACTCTTCGTTGCGGTGCGCGGGCTTCTCGTTGCGGTGGCTTCTCTTGTTGCAGAGCACGAGCTCTAGGCGCACGGGCTTCAGTAGTTGTGGCACATGGGCTCAGTAGTTACTGCTCGCGGGCTCCGTAGTTACAGCTCGCGGGATCTAGAGCGCAGTCTCAGTAGTTGTGGCACACAGGCTTAGTTGCTCCGTGGCATGTGGGATCTTCCCAGACCAGGGCTTGAACCCGTGTCCTCTGCATTGGCAGGTGGATTCTCAACCACTTGCACCACCAGGGAAGCCCCTGTTCTCTCTGATTAGTCTCTTTCTGCTCCTGCAGGCTTTACACATTCCATGTGAGATGCCTAATTGGACATGTTTTAGAAACATGAAGCCAAGTGTCTATAGAGATGGGGACCTGGTGATGGATGTATTTTTCCCCCTTTATTCCTTGGAACAGGAACCAGACAGATGCGGGTATCTTTTGCACTCAGACCAAAACAGCAAGTGACACCTAATGTGTAAGTTCGTGTGTGTGTGTGTGTGTTTGAGTGTGTGTGTGTGGGGGGGTGTTTAATCTCCTTGATAATTATGTAAAGTGTGCACAGAGATGGCAGAAATGCAGACGAGTGGATAATGAGGGTCTGTCTATTCTTTTTCCTTTTTCCCTCAGTATCTTCATGAGAGAAGAGAGAACTTAACAACTTTTACTGTCTATTCCATTAGTCTGATTACCCTGATCAGTACCTGGATGGCTTAGAATGAGTGAGACTGTTTGGACACCACGCCCTCCCCCTGCCAGGACCCATAGATTAGGGCACAGAGGCATCCTAAAATGTTGACCCTCTTGGCCTGAAGTCAGCATCAGGAGCCAGGGGCTCAGTCTGGGTGTCCTGTGCTAACAAGGGCTTTGTGACATGAGCCTCCTGGAGACGCCATGGGTGTTTGAGATCTACTACCTTGAACAGAACATATCCCAGTAAATACCAGTAATTATATCCTATGGGCCATGAGGCATTCTGGTCCAAGATCTGGAAAGTCAAAAAAGAAAAGGAGATCATCTTTCAGAGGGACTTAATGCCCTTTTCTTTTATCCCGATTACTAACTTATCCAGGTAACATGCAGAAACTGCATTAATGCTCTGTGCATACTTTGCAAGGGAGACTATACTTCCAAGGCATTAAATTTACCACCATGCCCACGTCCTCAGAAGAGGGTTAGGCAACATGCAATTTGTTTCCATGGGGCGTCTCTATCCTTAGCAGTTACGTTTGTGGTTAACTCTGGTCATGTCAGCAGGTACCCTTGCCATGGAGAAAGGTGATAGCAGGGCTGCTGATCTTTGTGATGGAATTTCAGCTTTGTTTTCTCTCTTTTGTGTGAGGACTTCTGCCTGCCCAGTATGTATCCTTTCTAGCTGTTTCATCTCAAGTGTCCTTCCCTCTTTGTCTCTTTCTCTATCATTTAGCCAAAATATGGAATAAAACATTTTATGGCAATAATTTTGGGGATTTGAGTAGTACATCAGAGACAGTTGCCCCTAAATGACATGACTGGGCCATTCTCCCTAATGCTGCGCCCTCTGTTCAGGTGGCTTTGGAAGAACTACCAATACATCCTGGCATTTCTCTTTGCCATTGAGGAAATCAATAAGGACTCCCATCTGCTCCCCAATCTGTCCTTGGGTTTCAACCTCTACAATGCCTTTCCCAGTGACCAGAGGACCTTGGAGAGTGCCCTGTTTGGGCTCTCTGGAGGAAATCAGACTCTCCCTAACTACAACTGCCAGAGACAGAGAAAATCTGTGGCCATTGTTACAGGAACCGCGTTGGCATTTTCAGCTGAGATAGGAACAGTTCTGGAGCTCTACAGAAGCCCACAGGTGAGTGGGTTTTTAATTCTGAGGAGAAAAGTTTGGATTTTCACCAGTACCATTTTCCTTCATCTGATCAAAAGGAAATGTAGAAGCTAGGTTTACATATCCCACGAAAGTTTAAAATATAGCCTAGGGAATTCCTTGGGTTGTGAGATGATAAACTGTGACAGGAGGAGGAAGAGAGAAAGGGGTAGTACAGGGGATGCTGTGAGCCTCCATCCAGATTCCTGCCTAGGGCCATTGTTTCCATTGCCCAGCTGCTGGGAATATTGACTTCTGACATCTGACAGCTATGTGCTTCTTAGGAAATATCCACAGCCAGGGGAACTGCCCCATTCCAGATTACACCTATCTCAGGGGACAGCTAGAGACCAATGACTGGCAGATATGGGGATACAAAGGCCTGGGTATGTGGCCTCAATCTGGGACCACACTGAAGGATCTTCTGAGACTCAGTTATAACTATCTTGAATTTATCCTCTCCTTCTGCCCAATCCAGCCTTCTCACATCCACACAGGTGCATCTTGGGATTATTCCCAATAAACTTTCTACACCCAAATGTCCATTTCAGTGACTCTTCCCAGTGACCCAATCTGAGGCAATCGGAATTCAGGAGGAGACATTACTGCCAAACAAGGTAACATTAGTTTAGGAGAATTCTATCCTGGAAGAATTATTTTTTAGAAAATCAGAGAGGGTAGGTGATTGAAGTCTTCAATAAAACATTAGTTGAGCGGTGGTTGCGGGCGAGTGGACCCAAGTTTAGTTCGGTAACAGCCAGTATGGAAAACAGTATGATGGTCTCTCGAAAATTGCAGCAAAAAAATAGAAATGAAGTTTTCCTTCTTCTGAGAACAAGGAAAATAAAGGGAACAGTGAACAGGCTAAAGAGGACACATAACCTGGCCTGAAAGAGTTAATCGCTCCTAGTTTTATTTTAACTGTTACTAATCTGTAGTGTCTATAGTTAGATTTGTCCTTCACAAAGCGAACCTGTCACCCATAATCCTGTGTAATTTAGGTAACTTACATCCTGCACCTGGTATTTACTCTTTACTCTCCCTATAATCTCTGATGCAAATCATCCCTTGTAGCTGTTTGCATTTCAGAAGGGAGGTCACAGACTGATAACCCAGAGATGAACGGACCCAACTACCAGGCTGTTGAACCCCATTACCAGGCCACCTGACACCAGCAGTGACTGTTTTAAAATATTGCAAGAATAAGAAGAATGCAAGACCTTCACCACTTTTATCCTTATCACTTACCCTGGACTGTGAGTTCCACCTATAAGATCCCCTGTAACGGGCTTCCCTGGTGGCGCAGTGGTTGAGAATCTGCCTGCCGATGCAGGGGACACGGGTTCGAGCCCTGGTCTGGGAAGATCCCACATGCTGCGGAGCGACTGGACCCGTGAGCCACAATTGCTGAGCCTGCGCGTCTGGAGCCTGTGCTCCGCAACAAGAGAGGCCGCGATAGTGAGAGGCCCGCGCACGGCGATGAAGAGTGGCCCCCGCTCACCGCAACTAGAGAAAGCCCTCGCACAGAAACTAAGACCCAACACAGCCATAAATAAATTAATTAATTAATTTAAAAAAAATTTTTTTAATTAAAAAAAAAAAAGATCCCCTGTAATTCCCCAGGACAGGGGGACACAGTTCTTGAGGTGCTAGCCTACTGTGTCTTCCCTTTGCCTGGCAAAGAAAATAAAAAGCCTCTCTATTTCTTATCTTCCAAATCTCTGTCTCCGTATTTTTATTCGGCATCGGTGCACAGGGAGCCGAGATTTGGCATCACAGACTCATGACCCACGTTCATAGCAGCATTATGCACGATAGCCAAGAGGTGGAAGCAACCCAGGTGTCCATGGATGGATGAATGGAAAAACAAAACGAAGTATACACATATAACAAAATATTAATCAGCCTTTAAAAGGAAGGAAATTCTGACACACACTACAACATGGATGAACCTTGAAGATAATCTCCTTGATAAGATAGAAAAGAGTTTAGGAGATCGGATGCATAAGGATGTGAATGTACTTAACACTACTGAATTGTACACTAAAAAATGGCTAAAGTGGTAAATTTTTTTTTAATTTATTTTATTTATTTATTTATTGGCTGCATTGGGTCTTCATTGCTGCGCACGGGCTTTCTTTAGTTGCAGTGAGCAGGGGCTACTCTTCGTTGTGGTGCGCAGGCTTCTCATTGCGGTGGCTTCTCTTGTTGAGGAGCACGGGCTCTAGGCGCGCGGGCTTCAGTAGTTGTGGCACGGGGGCTCTAGAGCACAGGCTCAGTAGTTATGGCGCACGGGCTGAGTTGCTCCGCGGCACGTGGGATCTTCCCGTACCGGGGATCGAACCTGTGTCCCCTGCATTGGCAGGCAGATTCTTAACCACTGCGCCACCAGGGAAGTCCCTAAGGTGGTAAATTTTATGTTATGTTTATTTTACCACTATTAAACTTTTCTTTTGTTTAACATCTTTATTGGAGTATAATTGCTTTAAAATGTTGTGTTAGTTTCTGCTGTATAACAAAGTAAATCAGCTATATGTTTACATATACCCCATATCCCCTCCCTCTTGCGTCTCCCTCCCACCCTCCCTATCCCACCTCTCTAGGTGGTCACAAAGCACCAAGCTGATCTCCCTGTGCTATGCAGCTGCTTCCCACTAGCTATCTATTTTACATTTCGTATTGTATATATGTCAATGCTACTATCTGACTTCGTCCCAGCTTACCCTTCCCCCTCCCTGTGTCCTCAAGTCCATTCTCTACCTCTGCGTCTTTATTCCTGTCCTGTCCTTAGGTTATTTAGAACCTTTTTTTTTTTTTTTAGATTCCATATATATGTGTTAGCATACGGTATTTGCTTTTGTCTTTCTGACTTACTTCACTCTGTATGACAGGCTCTAGGTCCATCCACCATACTACAAATAACTCAATTTCGTTTCTTTATATGGATGAGTAATATTCCACTGTATACATGTGCCACATCTTCTTTATCCATTCATCTGTCGATGGACACTTAGGCTGCTTCCACGTCCTGGCTATTGTGAATAGAGCTGCAATGAACATTGTGGTACATGACTCTTTTTGAATTATGGTTTTCTCAGGGTATATGCCCAGTAGTGGGATTGCTGGGTTAAATTTTCCTTTAAAATATTTTTTAAAGTGTGATTTCAATAAACCCTCTGAAGGATAAAGAAAAAAACATTGATTACATAGTACTATGGCTCTTTTTATAAACATGAGGGGGGAAAACTCTTCCAGCCAAAATGCCTATTTTTATCCTTTAGTTTAAAAACACTTGAAAACAAAGGCTGTGCACCAAAATGTTAATTGGGGCACCTCTGAGCAGAGGCATTGAAAGATCAGAGGCAGAATCCTTAACTTTTTTCTTTATATAAGTTTTAAGTGATGAAATTAGGGGTGATTTCACCTTCTCAGGCTGTGTTTTTCTGCCTTTTTAGATTTAAAACGTGAAACTGAAAACCAAGTTTGAAAACGATAAATAAGGTGCTGTCCTTTAGTATATTTCTGGTTGTTGTGAACAGTCCAAAAAATGGCTGGATCCAAAATAAAGAACTCATACAACTTAATAGCAAAAAACAAACAATCCAATTTAAAAATGGGAGCAGAGAAATTGAATAGACATTTTTCCAAAAAAGATATACAAGTGGCCAACAGGTATATGAAAATGTGCTCGACATTACTAATTATCAGGGAAATGCAAATCAAAGCCACGAGACATCACCTCATACCTGTTAGAATGACTAGCATCAAAAAGAGATAACAGGGACTCCCCTGGTGGCTCAGTGGTTAAGAATCCGCCTGCCAATGCAGGGAACATGGGTTCGAGCCCTGGTCCAGGAAGATCCCACATGCCACGGAGCAACTAAGCCCGTGCGCCGCAACTACTGAGCCCACGTGCCACAACTACTGAAGCCCATGCACCTAGAGCCCATGCTCCGCAACAAGAGAAGCCACGGCAATGAGAAGCCCGCACACTGCAACGAAGAGTAGCCCCCGCTAGCCGCAACCAGAGAAAGCCTGCACGCAGCAACGAAGACTCAACACAGCTAAAAATTAATTAATTAATTTTAAAAAAAGAGATAACAAGCATTGAGGATGTGGAGGAAAAAGAATCCTTGTTCTGTTGGTGGGAATGTAAATTTGTGTAGCCACTATGGAAGACAGTATGGAGGTTCTTCAAAAAATTAAAAATAGAACTACCATATGATCCAGTAATCCCACTCCTGAGTATATATCCAAAGAAAACAAAAACAATAATTTGAAAAGATACATGCACCCCAATGTTCATAGCAGCATTATTTACAATTGCCAAAGCATGGAAGCAACCTAAGCTTCCATCAACAGACAAATGGGTAAAGAAGACATGGCATGCATATATATATATATATATACATATATATATATATATATGTATATATATATATATAATGGAATCCCACTAAGCCATAAAAAAGAATGAAATTGTGCCATTTACAACAACGTAGATGGACCTGGAGGGTATTATGCTTAGTGAAATAAGTCAGACAAAGACACATACTGTATGATATCACTTATATGTGGAATCTTAAAAATAAAACTAACTAGTGAATATAACAAGAAAGAAACAGACTCACAGACATAGAGAACAAACTAGTGGTTACCAGTGGGGAAAGGAAAGTGCAGAGGAACAAGATAGGGGCAAAAGATTAAGAGGTACAAACTGCTATGTATAAAATAGATAAGCTACAAGGATATTTTGTGCAGCACAAGGAATATAGCCAATATTTTATAATAACTATAAATGGAGTATAATCTATAAAAATTTTGAATCACTATGTTGTACACCTGAAACTAATATAATATTATAAATCAACTATACCTCAATAAAAAGAAACAGAATTTAGAAGAGATATCTGCACCCCCATACTCATTGCAGCATTATTCACTATAGCCAAGGTATGGAAACAAACCTAAGTGTCCATCAACAGATGAATGGATAAAGAAGATGTGATACGTAGATATACAGAGAGATTGATAGATGAATATTATTCAGCCATGAAAAAAGAAGGAAATAAAGCCGTTTGTGACAACATAGATGGACTTTGAGGGCATTACACTCAGTGAAATAAGTCAGAGACAGACAAATACTGTATGATCTCACTTATATGTGGAATCCAGAAAAGCCGAAGCCATAGAAACAGAGAGTATAATGGTGGTAACCAGGGGTTGGAGAATGGGGGGAATGGGAAGATGTTGGTCAAAAGGTACAAACTTCAAGTTAGAAGATGAATAATTTCTGCAGATCTAATGTACAACATGGTGATTACAGTTAACAATACTATATTATATACTTAAAAGTTGCTAACAGAGCAGATCTTCAACGTTCTCACCACAAAAAAAGAAATGGTTATTATGTGAGGTAATGGAGGTGTTAACTAATGCTACAGTGGTATTCATTTTGCAATATATAAGTGTATCAAATCATCACACTGTACACCTTAAACTTACACAGTGTTATATGTCAATTACATCTCAATAAACCTGGAAGCAGGGGGACTGCCTGGACCCTCAATAAATAGCTGAGTAAATGAACATGTATTAGATCACACAAAAAATAATTAATTTAATAAAAACTCAACATCACTCTTTGGTCAGGATAGTAAATCTCAACACAACTAGGAAGTAAAGCCTCTCTCACTTTGATATCCCTGTGACTCATTCAGCACTAGTGTCGGTAATTTCTAGCACTCCACACAAACACACACACACAGATTTTTATTTGTTTATTTGTTTTAACTAACAGGTCATACCTATCACCACAAAAACATTTTTCGAATCAACTCCTGATCCATTGTGGAGCCTGCTGTCCTTTGTCGAAAGTGTCTTCCTCTCAAATGCATCCCCCTTTTATCTACCCTGAAATCCCCCTTTTGTATCCCATGGACACCCCCTTCCACCAAGAGGAAGCAGATGAAGTCCCTGGAGTGAAGGCAGACACCTCCTACCACCACCAGGTAGTAGAGAGAGGGAGGAGAAATCAAGGAAGACTTACAGGAGGCAGTGGTGTCCTGCTGATATTTGAAGAGCAAATTCCTGCCCTGCAGGAATGGAATGGGAAGGCTGCTCCGGGAAGCAGGAAGAGCAGAAGTGTCAAAGAATCTAGTATAGGGGTGTCTGTGCCTCTCCTTGCCCCCCACCCCAGGCTGGCTTCTGTTTCCTCTGCAAAACCAGAAAGCCACTCTAAAGCCAACTACCTTCTAATTAATATTTGAAGGATTAATACTTTAATATTCTAAGGAGGCCTGTGACCAGCTCTCAGATACCATACTATAAATAACTTCAAGACAAGGCACCAAGAGAAGGATTCCTGGGTCTTACCGGGTTCTGGATCAGGGAACTGGGTCAGAGGTCCCTCTTTGGGAGCCTTCTATCCTGTTCCTTCTCCAGATTTGGCACTGGGGGTGGGAGGGGGGCGGAGGGGAACCCAGATTAAATACTCTGGGAGCTTTCTGGAGCAAGGAAGGGCCCACCTTTAACACCCCACCACCCCACTCCTGCATTGTGAGCGGCAAAATGATGTCATAGACCAGCGGCCCGGCCCCCTCTCCCTCCCTCCGCCTGTGCTTGCCCCAGGCCTGGCCTCGGCCTTTTCTCTCCGCACCCCCCTCACCCCAGAGGAAAGTGGTCTGCCTTGCCAAGCAACCCACGCGACCACTTAACAGCCATGGATCCAAATCGGGGCAACCGCCCGGGGCCCCAGACCTCCCCAGAGGCCCCCAAGCCTAGCCTGAACCCCTGCTCAATCCTGGCGAACAATACCATGCCGCAGGACTCCCCCAGCATGGTGGGCGACAGGTTGCCCCCAAAGACCCGGGCGGTGGTCATCGACATGGGCACAGGCACCTGTAAGGTGGGCTTCGCGGGGCAGGCCCGGCCCACCTACACCGTGGCCACCGTCGTCGGCTGCCAGCCCAAGAAGCCGACCACCACCGGGCCGCCGGTGCTGGAGACGTTCATCGGCGAAGCAGCCCGCACTCGCCCTGAGCTGATGCGGGTGCAGCCCGTGCGGAACGGCATCGTGCTGGGCTGGGACGCAGCCGAGCTTATCTGGCGCCACGTGCTGGAACACGACCTCCGCGTGACCCCCCGGGACCACCCGCTGCTGTTCTCCGACCCGCCCTTCAGCCCCACCACCAACCGCGAGAAGCTGGTGGAGGTGGTTTTCGAGTCGCTGGGCTCCCCCGCCATGTATGTGGCTTCCCAGTCAGTGCTGTCCGCCTACGCGCACGGGCGGGTCAGCGGGCTGGTGGTGGATGCGGGCCATGGGGTCACCTACACGGTGCCCGTCTTCCAGGGCTACAACCTGCCTCACGCCACACAGCGCCTGGACCTGGCGGGCACCCACCTGACCGCCTTCCTGGCGGAGACGCTGCTCGGCTCCGGCTTGCCCCTGGGGCAGCAGGACCTGGACACGGTGGAGAACATCAAGCGCCGCTACTGCTATGTGGCCTCCGACTTCCTGAAGGCACAGGCCCGGCCCGAGGGGGAATGCCGCCAGACCTTGAAGCTGCCTGACGGGCGGATGGTCACGCTGGGCAAAGAGCTGTTCCGGTGCCCTGAGCTGCTGTTCAGCCCCCCCGAGATGCCAGGGCTGTCGCCCGTGGGCGTCCCCACCATGGCGAAACAGAGCCTTCAGAAAGTGCCGCTGGAGTTGCGGACCGACGTGGCCCAGAACGTGCTGCTCTGCGGGGGCTCTTCACTCTTCGCCGGGTTTGAGGGTCGCTTCCGCGCTGAGCTGCTGCGCGCTCTGCCCCCAGAGACCCACGTGGTAGTGGCGGCCCAGCCCACCAGGAGTTTCTCCGTGTGGATCGGCGGCTCCATCCTCGCCTCGCTGCGCGCCTTCAAGTTCTGCTGGGTCCTGCGGGAGCATTACGAGGAGCAGGGGCCCCACGTCGTGTACCGCAAATGCTGCTGACCCGGGGCAGGGGTGGGTGTGGGCGCTGCGGGGTTGGGGGGCGTTATGGGCAGTAAAGTTTCTGCTACCCAGCCGGCTCCGTCCTGCCTTCCCCCAGGGCCTGGCCCGGTCCACTGCTGGACCCACCCAGATGCGCCTGGTTCTGACCCCACAGACCCACCCTCCCTGGTGGGCTACCTCCCAAGACATCCCTGGTTCTGCCCTGCCTTGACTCACCTCCCAGGAGCCATCCCCTGAGACACCCCAGTTCTGACTCCCTGACCCTCCGTCCCCCACGATCAACCCCCCTACACACACACACACACACACGCACACACACACACCACCATGTGCTAACCCTGTCAAACCCATCTCCCACAAGCCTAGTCTCCCACCACACTCAGGTTGGGATCCCCTTCCCAAGCCCACTCCAAAGATATCCCTGGTTCTCAGCACCCCAAATCCACCCACTCTTTGGTTTCCCGGGTCTGATTATCCAAAGTTCTCTGACACCCTGATGTTCTGAACATCCCTCCACAAGTGCTGCATCCCCACACCACCACAAAGATCCAAATTCTGACCCTCAAGGGTCTCCCCTACAACGGCACACTAAAGGATCCCCCAGTGTTCAAAGTCCATCCCCCAAGTTCCACCCTCCTCCAAAGCTCTGACCTCCCCACATGATTTGTTTCCCCAAGCTCCTTCCATCCAGATGCTCCCACAACCCATCCCCCATCTTTACCCCCAAAGAACACCAAGTTCTGAGACCCCCAAAGCCCCCAAGATGGCCCCCTCTGCTCTCAGCCCACGCCCCCTTGCTCTGTAACTCCCCCAGAAATACTCCCACGTGGTTTCTCAGTGCATCTCCTGACCCCATTCCTCAGCTCCTAGAATATCCTCCCAGGAAGGCTAGGGCCCCCAGGACCATCATGTGATGACCCCAGTAATGCACCTGTGTTCTGAATCCCCCAACTCCCTCCCCAAAGACATTTTCCCAGGGTTGCCCTCTGGTGAACCCCAGGACACCCCACCCTGGTGTTCTCAGACTCCCGGAACTCACCCCCAGGACCAGCCACAAGGTCCCATCCCATTAGTTGAGACACCAATGGCCAGTGACATTCACAAGGACTGCCCAGCGCAATGTGACCCTGAGGCAGATACCCCAGGTGAGGGGTCCCCCTGGACACTGGCTCCCTCCTGCCAACCCCACACAAGTCTCCAGGGCCAGTCGTCCTGGGCTGTCCATCCCCACCACCTTCCGTTCCACTAGTGTTTCATTCCAAGTTCACCATCTCCCCAGACCTCTCTCGGCGTATTCCTACTATGCCACCCCACGGGCTTTCTCTGGGACCTGCCCTGAGGATGTCCTATGAAGCCTCTACTGCCCCACCTGCAGGGTGGAGGGGCTGGACATTCTCCTCGCAGGGTGCCCTCAGTCCCCTCTCCCTGCTCTGCCCTTATCCTCAGCCACCGAGGCCCCTGCTGGAGGCAAGACCCTTTGTCTTTATGCCGTCTAGCCCAGCCCAATTAATGTCAGGACCCCTGGCCAGCAGCCTGGACACATCCTCCCAATGTAGCAACAAAATAAGCCTGAGATGCCAGAGCTTATCCACGTTCACGCTGGGTCCAAGGGATCATTCATTCATTCCTTCAACCAGTCAATGCTTATTGAGCTTCACTCACAGGCTGTCTTTGTCTCTCCCTGAGTCTGTGTGTCTCTTTGTTTTTGGTTTTTATTTGCTCACTTGATGTGTTTTTCTCTCCGACTCACCTGCCAGCACTAGTTCTTATGTAGGAATTTTCCAGAGTGGAAACTCCTATATTCATGGAGCGTGTGAGCCCACCCTACTTATCTCCTGCATCTGCCATCAGGCAATGGAGGGAGTGAAGGCCCTGGTCATCCCCACCCACCCTGTACCACTGTGTCCTGGGCAGTGGCTCCAGCCCCCTCACAGGCCAGTGGGTGGTCCTCAGCTGAGAGGACAGCCTCACAGACAGGCTCAGATCCCCATATCACAAACATGCAAGGTTGGACCCCTCCTTTGCCTTCCCTCTTGCAGGCAGCCTCAACCTGTAGAATCAGCAAGAACTCCCAGGAGGTTATGAAGTGGTGAGGGGAACTGCTCATTCTTCCCACCAGGGGGCAGCACCTCCAAGCACAAGGCCTTAAGGGCAGAGCCGAATTTAGAACCACGATGGCTGCAGCAAACCTGGCATCCCAGACCCACCCCAAACCATGATGTCAGGGCACTGCCAGCCACACACACACAGAGGAGGGATGTGGGACAGGCTGAGTCTCAGAAGCCACAGGAAGTGAGGAGGATGCAGAAACCCCTGCCACCTTTGGGCTGCTGGGAAACACAAAGGACACTCATTTAGACCAGACTAAGTTTCCCCCAGCTCCAAACCTTCCCTGGGATACAGATTTCCTCCACAACCCTCTGGAAATGTGCCCTCCCATTTGCACACTCCCAGGGATGGGGAGCTCACTACTTCAAGTCTGTGTTAGAAATCTCAACTCATGGACTTCCCTGGGGACGCAGTGGTTAAGAATCTGCCTGCCAATGCAGGGGACACGGGTTCAATCTCTGGTCCAGGAAGATCCCACATGCCATGGAGCAACTAAGCCCGTGCACCACAACTACTGAGCCCGCGCACCTAGAGCCCATGTTCCGCAACAAAAGAAGCCACAGCAATGAGAAGCCCGCGCACCGCAATGAAGAGTAGCCCCCGCTCACTGCAACTAGAGAAAGCCTGCGCACAACAACGAAGACCCAACACAGCCAAAAATAAATTAATTAATTAATTTTTTTTAAAAAAATCTCAAGTCATCCCAGGAGTCTTAGGTAAACCTCTGCAGTCTGCTTGCCAACCCCCATCCAGAGCACTGAGAGCACCAGAGACCCTGAGCCCCCCACTCAGGCCCACACGCACCCCTGGACTCTACTCTCTCCCAAACCCAACATCCTCAACTTTTTCCATTTCTGGCTTTAAGTCATTCACGCACCCATTCCACAAACATTCATTGGCCACCCACTACATGCCCGGCACCGTGCTCAAATCTAAGGAAACCACAGTGAACAAGAAATGGGGTCTCAGCCTCCCAGACCCTCCTCGGAAGGTCTGACCAGGTCACTTCTTCCATCAACTTCCAACTGCCTGATATCTGTTCCACACACTGACCCACAAGTCCTTTCCTTCTTATGGCCTCAAAAGCACCCACTTCCTTCCCACCCCAGCCCAGGCCTCTTCATTGCTCACCTGAAGGATCGTGGGAGCCTCCTCCCTGGTACCCTGGTCACCTCTCTCACCCTCTGGAAGGCCCTTGCAGAGGATTTCTGCAAAGCATAACTTAGAACCCTCTGGTGGAAAACAAAACCCAAGTTCTTATGATAGCTCTGAATCCTCTGCCAACCTCTCCAGACTTCTCCTTGGCTTTCCCTCCCACCACCTTCACCCCCAACACACCAGTTGCCTTTCTGTTCCTCAAACATACTGTTACGGGCTGCATGTGTCCCCCCCCCCCCAGAATTCCTATGCTGGAGATTGGGATTTTAAAGAGATAGTTAAGTTAAGATGAAGCCATTAGGGCGGGCCCTAATCCAATACGACGAGTGTCCTTATAAAAAGGGGAAATTATGACAACACACAGAGGGAAGACCATGTGAGGACACAACAAGAAGACAGCCATCTACAAGCCGCAGAGAGAGGCCTCAGAAGAAACCAGCCCTGCCAACACCTTGATCTTGAATTTCTAGCCTCCAGAATTGTGAGAAAATAAATGTCTGTTGTATAAGCCACCTAGTCTGTAACTTATTTTGTTATGGCAACCCCAGTAGACTAAGAGAGATTTTACCAAGTGTGGTTCGGAAGGTAGTTATAATGCCAGCTACAACCATGTGGCCAAGTACAGAAATGAGGGCTATAACTGTCGTGAGTATTTCTCTCTTGCTTTGTTATGAATATGTGTGTATAGTACATATATACACACATATGTATGTATATGTGTATATATATATATATATATATATATATATAAACCAAATATCTTTGTTTTCTTCCGCCTTTTATCTCCATATCATGTAACATAAGATGTATTGACTTTATAGCATAGTATTTAAATATTGTTCACTTTACATCATAGTATTTAAATTAGGGTATCAAAGAGAAGGGTAAACGTAACTCAATTACTTTATCTCCTCACCCTGAACAATGTTAAGACAAATGACCATTCAAAAAATAAATTAAATAAATTACAAATAATTTTTAAATGACAAATGACAAATGGAGTAAACTACAGTTCATAACACAAAGGGACAGTGTCCATAATATATAAAGAGCTCTTGGAAACAATCAATAAGAAAAATGTTACAACAGTCCATGGAAAAGTTAACAAAGGATATGAACTTTGAGCTCACAGAGAAAGAAACACAAATGGTTCTTAGTCACAAGAGAAGATTCTCAATCTCATAAGGGAAATGAACATTAAAACTACACTGCAAGACCATGTTTAACCCATCAGATTGGCAGAGATCAAAAGGTTTGATAACTCCCCAGGTTGGTGAGGCTCTGGGGAAACTGGCACTCTCTGATTCTGATGATGAAGAAGGAAACTGGTACAAACCCTTATGCAGAACAAATGGTAATATCTACCTAAATGACAAATGCACACACCTTCCAAGCCAGCTATCACACTTCCAGGAATTTCTCCTTCAGATACACTCACTCGTATGTGAAATGACATCAATGCAGTTATCCACTGTACGCTGCAGCACTTTATTGTGGCAAAACATAGGAAAAAACATTATATGTTGCCAACGTTATGTGACAATCCATGGGAACTAGTTACATAAATGTCATTCAAACATAGAGGAATACTACACAGCTCTTAAAAAGGAACCAGCAAGCTCTGTTCACTGACATGGAGTGCAAGCCAACATATATTTTAAGTGAAAAAAAAGAAGGCCCAGAATGGTAGGTTACCATTTGTGTAAAAAAAAAAAAAAAAAAAAAAGGATTAAAGGGATATGTAGATATTTGCTTGGAAATGCCTAGAATATCTCTAGATGATCTCACAAGAAATCTGAGTGGTGGCTGCTGCTAGACCAGATTTTCTCAAGTTTTATTTCATTATTACGCTTTAAGGAACAATCATTTTTAGACATTTTTTTTCTTAATTGCCCCATACAAAAGTTTAACACAACAGAGCTACTATGTATCTATACTATATCTATACATATATAGTCTGTGTATACCTGTGCTTTATACATAAACAGATTTTTTTGCACACACCCCCAAACCAATTTTCACTCCTTTGGGGACAATATCACCTCCACTGAGGATTGATGCTCTTGGGGAGGTGACCAGGGAGCCTTTGCAAAGTGGGAAGGAGACTGCTCACTGCCTGCCCTTGTGAAGTACAGTAAATCCCCTACATACAGACAAGTTCCGTTCCAAGAGCACATTCGTAAGTCAAATTCGTTTGTAAGTCCAACAAAGTTAGCCTAAGTACCCAGCTAACACAATCGGCTATATAGTACCATACTGTAAAAGGTTTATAATACTTTTCACACAAATAATACATAAAAAACAAACAAACACAAAAAATAAAGGAAACATTTTTAATCTTACACTATAGTACCTTGAAAAGTACAATAGGACCAGCTACATCACCACTACATTTAAGCTTGTTTCCGGACATCCTGGGCTTGAAATAAAGATAGAGTACTGTACAGTAAAGTACACAAAAGCACAACCACTTGTAGAGGATGAACACACATGACAATGTACGCCAGACACGTGAACTAACTTACGTGATTGGACATGAGAACGCACGTTTGCATCTTTGAAAGTTCCTTCGTACGTAAGGGACTTACTGTATTAGAATTTTGAAACATGTAAATATGTTTATGGGGGGTGAAGTAGAAAAGAACAGCTTTATTGCTTTGCCAGGCGAAGGGGGCCACAGGGGGCTAATGCCCTCAAAACTGTGTGTCCCTGTGAATATATATTTTTTTAATATGGAGATTTATTTTAGGTTCCTCTGGTGTCCACCCAGGTAGCCCTATTTTCTTTCTCTCTCCCTAGCTGTGATCCTTTGATTTGTTTGATTCCTTGTCAATTCCTTGTCAATGGTGTCTCCCGCCTCGGCCTTGAGTTTCGGGAGGGCAGAGGCCCCATGTGTATCATGTACCCAGCGCACAGTCATGCCCAATAAACGTTTGTTGAATGACTAAATGAATAAGCTATGACTTTGGCTGAGCTAAGAGGAATCCTCCTACATAGGGACCCCTCTTCCTCTCTTCCTCCTGACCCTGGAGTCATAGAGACCAGGGTTCTAGCGTCATCTCTTCACATGCTGTACGACCTTGGATAAGTAACCAGACCTCTCTGAGTCTCACTCAACGCACCTGTAAAGTGAGGGTGACATCAGTGCTCACTGCAGGGAGACTTTATAAGGATTAAGTCAGATCACACAGGTGCTCTGGGAAGTATGGAAGGATACATGTCAAATTGCCCTTGTCTTTGGGGCTGTGAGGAGGGACAGGGGAGCTTTTCCATTTACTCTGTATATTAATGCATTGTTTGAATGTTTTACAATGCAAATGCCTCCATAGAAATAATTCCTTCAAACCATTTTGAGTAATGCATAAAATGGACTTAACACACTCGGTACACAGCAAGTGCTTAATACATGGTGATGAGGCTGCCATTTCAACTAGAGTGTGCCAAAGACAAAGTCCATGTCGTCCAGCCAGCCCACTGGCCACCAAGAGTCTGGAGACCCTCCCCCAAGAGTTTGACCAGAGAGAGAATCCACCAAGTCACCTTAATCCAGACTGCCTGTCCTTTGGGGGACCCAGCAGACGAAGTCTTTGGAGGAGGTGGGGTCATCCCACCAGGTAAATCACAGACCAATTGGAGATTAAGGTGGGGTGAAGATCGCACGGCCAAAAAGTACAGCATCAGAGCTTGGCTTCCTTTTAAAATTTGACAACCTGTTTATCATGGAATTCTTTGCATTAATTTTTATTTTTTTACATATCGCATTGATGCCAGGAGCTGGGGGTAGGGAGGAGCGCAGAGTGATGCCTGCGGGTAGAGGGTTTCTTTCTGGGGTGATGAAACTGTTCTGGAGTAGACACGGGTGATGGTTACACAGCCCTGTGAATGTACTAACTACCTCGGAACTGTACACTTTCAAAGGGTGAATTGTACAGTATGGGAGATAATCTCGATTAAAAGCATTGCACTGAAATATTCTTTACTTTATAAGCCCTAGAGATCTAACGCACAGTATAGTGACTATAGATAACAATATTGTATTGCCATCATCAGATTTGCTGAGACTGGAACTTAATTATTCCGACCACTAAAGACAAATGATAATAATGGACCGCGACAGAGGTGTTAACTATCACTACAGTGGCAATCGTGTTACAATATATAAATGTATCAGATTAGCGTGTTGTACACCTTAAAGTTACACAATGTTATATGCGAAATATATTTCAAAGTTTCTCCACTTTGATTACTGAGATGTTGGGAGCCCCCTTAAATTTGCTCATGAGAATGCCCCACTCGCCTCACCCTAATCCCAGCTGCGTGGACAAAGACACTAGGAGGTGGTGAGGAGATGATGGTTTTCGTGAGACTGGCCCAGGAAGAGAGACAGGAAGACCAGACTCCTCTAGACCTTGGCCGCAGGGCCTGCTTCCCACGGAAACCAGGAAATCACCGACACCACCACCCACACCCCCAGTGGGGTACCTGGAGCCGCTGATCGCACCCCCCAGCCAGGTCACTGCCCCAGGAGCAAGAAGGAATCAGCCAACACCCCACCGCATCCCAGCACAGTGAACTTAAACCCAACAGGGAAGTTTAACTCCCGACAGACAGGGAATTCTGGTTTTAGCAGCATTGTTCACACAATCACACACACAATCACACACACACACACACACACACACACTTACCCCAGCTATCACCTGGGGCCTCTTGAAACTTTGTATGGACAGATGAGGCTGCCAGATGTGGGGAAGAAAGGTGGAGGAGGGGGTACTGGGCTGGGTGACAGGGTTCAAGATCAGGGGCTAATGGATTTTCCAGGAACCCCACTCACAGCTGACCAAGCCACCAAGCAATGGGTGGAAAAGCCCAGCCCACCTGGTTGGCAGGTACCCCTCAGGGGGCAAGTCAGCTCCAGGGCCTCACTATCTTCCACCCCGTTCTCACCAGTCCATGCCTTCCCCAACCTAGGTTGCCACCCCCTTCCTCACGATGGGCACCCAGCATCCCTTCCTTCTCCTCCATTCTGCCTGCCCCCCCCTTAGAAACCCATGACTCTCTTTTGCAAGAAGCAAATGTGATCACATTCCTCTCCTGCTCAATATCCCTCCATGGCTCCCTATGGCCCTAGGGCTAAATAATTTTCCCAGAACCCCAGTGAAGCCTGGACCAAAGCCCTGCTAACCCCCCATGGCTCCCCATTGCGTTCTGTATTCCATTCCCAAATGCTTCTTTCATTCCCTGGAACTCAGCACTTTCCCTCCCGGCTCAGAGCCTTTGCACAAGCTGTTCCCTCCACCTGGAACACTTTCTTTTCTCCTGTCTTTCCCTAGTTAATGCCTGTATCCCTGCTGCAAATCTCAGCTCTGGGAAGCCCTTTGTGACTGCCCAGGTGGGTGAGGTCCACCAACACCAGGCATCAGTCCAACCTAACATTTATCAGGATTGTACATTATGTCTGTGCATGTGACTCAGCCCAGGTCAGCCTCCCCCAGTGAACTGTGACTTCCAGGAGGTCTGGAAACTGGCACATAGTAGGTCCTCAACCAACACTTACTTGACAGTTTGATTGCGTTCTGCCCAGTGGAAGGAACAGATAATAAACACGAAAAGAAATAAGAATTTTAGATGGTAAAAATACACAATACTATATATTAAATAGTTAACTAATAAGGACCTACTGTATAGCACAGGGAACTCTACTCAATATTCTGTAATCACCTATATGGGAAAAGAATCTGAAAAAAGGTGGATATATGTATATGTATAACTGATTCACTTTTCTGTACACCTGAAACTAACACAACATTGTACATCAACTATACTCCAATAAAAACAATATGCCCTGAAGAAAATTAAACAGGGTGATGTGATGGGTGATCAGACAGGACCCAAGAAGATGAGGGAAGAGCATTCCAGGCCGAGGGAACTGCAAGGGTAAAGTCCTGGAGGTAGGACCCACTTGGTGTGTTTGGAGAACACAGTGGAGTGAGTGGGGGGAAAAAGGGAGGGGGTGAGGGCAGGTCGTGCAGGCCCCTGTGGGCCACGACAATATTAAACTTTACCCAAGCTCTGTGATCTTGGAAAACGGTGAAGATTAAGAATTCCCCCTCCTCACCCTTCATGTTCCAGGAAACTGCTTACTATAAGGAACCACCCTCTCATATGACTTAGATGAGTCCCACAGATGCATACTCTGGATTTTATATCTCAACTTGACTGGGCCGCAGGGAGCCCAGATATTTGGTCAAACATTATTTTGGGTGTGTCTGTGAGGGTGTTTGTAGATGAGTTAACATTTAAATCAGTAGACTGAGTAAAGCAGATTGCCCTCCCTGATGTGGGTGGGCCTCGCCCAATCAGTTGAAGGCTGACTAGAACAGAAAACTGACCGTCCTCCTACTAAGAGAGAATTCCACCTGCCTGACAGCCCTGACTGGCTCATCTGTTTTCTGGTCTTTGGACTTGAACTGAACAATCAGTTCTTCCTGAGTCTTGAACCTGTAGCTCTTGGGACTTGCCAGCCTCCATAATCACATAAGCCAACTCCTTATAATAAATATATATGCCAGGCTATAGACATATACCTAAATCAATAGACAGATCTACAGATAGATATCAA
Organism: Eubalaena glacialis; assembly: GCF_028564815.1. Lineage (NCBI taxonomy): Eukaryota > Metazoa > Chordata > Mammalia > Artiodactyla > Balaenidae > Eubalaena > Eubalaena glacialis. Next base: position 180,621,070 of record NC_083719.1, read on the forward strand.
TATAGATAGATGGATATCTAGATAGATAATCTAAACAGATAGATGAATATAGATATCTATATATAGTATAGATATTTGATGTATAGATATGGATATATAGAATGTATAAATATATAAATGTATAGACATGTATATTCAATAGATATCTATATTAAGATATAGATAGATCTCTATATATCTCTAAGATCTATAGATATCTATATTACATAATCTATATATCTATAGCTATGTAGGTATAGATGATAGATAGATAGATACATACATACATATATACATACATACATACATAGATATTGATATATATGGCAGATACAGAGAGAGAGAGAACTGCAGATGGATGGATGGATAGATAGATAGATAGATAGATCCATTCTATTGGTTCTATCTCTGAATAATCCCAGAACAGATTTCCTTATGTACGTATGACAAGGCCAAATGCAAACCCTCCAAAATTCCCATTCTTTGCCTCATAAGTTGTTAGCTGAACTGCATGTCCCCACTGACCAGTTAGAAAAGCTTGCTAACCAAACTTTGGTTAAGCTTCTCTCCTTCCTTTGGGCCCCTAAACTTAGACCCCTCCCTCACGCAAGCCAGCAGACAACCTCTCCTGCGAACAGGATGGCCCCAAAGTAAACCATCCTCTGATCTGATATCTCATCCTGCCATCCTCTCATCCACTCCCCCACACCTGGTCCTCTCTGGCTTGTTCATTCTGCTTTATGAAAAGAAAACCCTCTCGCCTCATTCTTGGGAGGCTTGAAGACCTCACAGTCAGAGCGTCCTCCCTGGGGCATAGTCCCTTTCCTCTCCCCTTGCGATAATCCTGTTGAATAAAGGCTCTCCTTACTAAGTCCAGATTTGTTTTTTATTGACAGCTGCAGGAAGGACTTTGGATTTTTCTTTTTCCTAGGAACAATAGAAGAGGGACCATGGTGCCGTCGGGGCAACCAAGTGGATCCAGGGAAACTGTGAAGATGCTCAAGCTGTAGGTCAAGCTGAGAAGTGGATGGATTTAAGCTGCATTTTGGAGGGCGAGTGGACAGAAGCATGAGAATTAGAGGCAGGTCTCTGAAGGTCCCCAAGCCTCCAGCATGATATAGTCCAAAAGTTTCATTGTTTGTGGCAAGAACAGCCCAGGAAGATGGCTCAGCATCGGGAGAGGACAGATAAGCTTGGGGCAGGGTGTGGTACAAGGTGAGGGTCCCCACAAAGATCATTCATCAGGAAGGCTTAGAACCACAGAGCATCAGAACCCAACAAGGGAACCTGAGGCCACCTAGCGTGCCCCTGGCAGAGCCGGGATTCGAACCCAGGTTCCCTGTTTCCCGGATCCAGCTGCTCTCCCTTATTTCCTGAGGATCTGAAATTTGAATGATTCCTGGGTTTGGCTAGGGGGACAGGAGTGAGGACATGCTGGGTAGGGGAACAGCAAAGGTAGCGGTGTGGAAGCCGCGGGAAAGCAAGGTGCAGGAAGTGGAGAATAATAACCGCTAGCAAGTATCAGCCCTTCCTACCTACCAGACGCTGCTGCGCTAACCACCCAGGGCGCGTTACCTCCTCCTCTTCTCCCTCTGAGGTTAGAACTATTATTATCTCCACTCTACAGAAGGGGAAACTGAGGCCCAAGGAGGGGATGCGAAGGCCCCAGAAGCAGTGCAGAGCTCTCTCCCCTGGGTCTGGAGACCGGGGCTACGAGTGGGTGGTTCCTAGTCTTCCCCTCTTCGCTTCGAGCCGCACGCCCAGGCCCCAAGACAGGAAGACGGTGGCCAGGACAGCCCTGTTAGAGGGCGGGGGAGGGGCCGGGCCAAACCGCGGACAGGATATCTCAGAATTTACAGTATGATGGGGGGAGGGGAGGTTGGGGGTGCCCCCAGAACCTGCAGAGCCACAGGCGGAGAGGGGACGGGAGAGAGTGGGCGGCGAGGGGGCCCAGCTCGCGCCTTATGGGAGGGGGCTCCGCTCTCCTCCATCCCCCCACCTCTTTGAGCCTCAGCCCCCGCGAGAGGGCTTAGGGGGCCACGCATGCAGAGACTCGAGGGGCTCCCTGCACACCAGGCTCTAGCATATGTGTGCAAGTGTGTGCTTCATGTCCCCACAGAGACCCTAGCACACACGTGTGCATGCATTTGTCACGTCACACGTGCACACCCAGGCCAGAGTGTGTGTGCGTGTGTCAGGCAGACCCAGGCATTTCACCCCCAGTCACCCAGGCACACCACAAAGTGGGGGGCTGGTGGAGTTCCCCTGATGCAGGAGATAGATGGGTCCCAGGCTGGGCAGCTGGAGTTTGTCCCCTGTGGACAGACACTCCAAAATAGCAGGAGCCAGAGAGGAGGCTGGGCCCTGCCCAGATAAAAGACAGAGACCACATATTTCTCAGTCTTGAGGTCAAGGAGACCTTCCTGACTGTACATGTGCAGAAAGGCTCCTTGGAGGTCGAAAAGGGGATTGATGTCAACCTACCTATAGGCCTCTTCGCTAGAATCCATCTTGGCTAAGAGATGTGCTCTCACACATGGGAGGACCCTGAGATAAACCAAATTCAGACTCAGAACCAGGCAAAGCAAGAGGATTGGCCAAAGGAAACCCAGAAGAAAATCCCCATATGAGTGATTCAAACTACCATGAGGGCGCGACTCTTTCTCTGAGTCTGCCCACGTGTCTATCCACACGTACTCTTTTTCTTCCTAATAAACACTTTACTTGTTTCACCACTTTCTGTCCCTTTGTGGAAATTTACTTCTACAGCGCTGAGAGGCCAGGGCCATGTCACTGGCCGCTGGTCCCTGGTGGTCTCGTGGTTAGGATTCAGCCCTCTCACTACCTCGGCCTGACTTCAATCTCTGGCCGGGGGACCGAAATCCTGCTTCAAGCCGCTGCAGGCCAAAGCCACCCTAGATCAGCCCCTCCCCCATCTCCCTGAGGGCAGTGTGTCCAGGCTGGGACCCGACAGGGGGCCGTGTCCTTCCACATCCCCTCTGCACTCTGTGCCCAGTTCCCTGGTCAATCTCTTCTTTTCCATCTCTCAGGGGCCCATCTTTCCTCTGTGCATGGCAGACTCAATGGCATTTTTTTTCAAATGAGGTGAAAATTAACATTTTTTGTGTGTGTCAGGATTATTCCATTTTATTCTTATTTTTTAATATCTTTATTGGAGTATAATTGCTTTACAGTGGTGTGTTAGTTTCTGCTTTATAACAAAGTGAATCAGCTATACGTATACATATATCCCCATATCCCCTCCCTCTTGCATCTCCCTCCCACCCTCCCTATCCCACTGCTCTAGGTGGTGAAAATTAACATTTTAAAGTGAACAATTCAGGGATATTTAGTGCATTCACAAGGTTATGCAACCACCGCCTCTCTCTAGTTCCAAAACATTTTCATCTCCCCAAAAGAAATCCCTGTGCCCATTAAGTAGTCACTCCTGACTCCCCCCAGCCCCTGGCAACCAGCCACCAACCTGCTTTCTGTCTCTGTGGATTTGTCTATTTTGAATATTTCGTATAAATGGAATCATACAACACGTGGTCTTTGGTGACTGGCTTCTCTCACTCATGTTTTCCAGATCTCGGTTCAAATGTCACCTCCTCTGAGGGACCTTCCCTGACCTCCCCCGCCCCCAAATGCCTCAGCCCACAGCCCTCAGCGGCATCTGACATAATCCTGGCCATCTATTTGTTCACTCAAAGGCTGTCCCTCTCCTCAAAGACACAGGCTCCAAAGGGCAAGGATTGGTTTCATCCTCTCTGAAAAGTTGGCAGTGACTGAATGAATGACCCACGTGATGCTGTCCTTCCTTGTCTCTCTCTGCCCCCATAACGTGGCCTCAACTTCCTTGTCAATCCTCAGATTCAATTCGACAGTATTTATCACGCACCTGCTCTTTGACAGGTCCTGTCCCAGATACTCGGGCTCCTTCAGGGAACACAACAGACGGGCCCCCTATTCCCATGGCACCTTCATCCTCGAGGTGGAGACAGACAAAACTGGTGACATGGGATTTAACTGCAGTTGAAGTTGTTACTAGGAGGATCAACTGTTCTTATGCAATTCGTTTATTCATTCAACAAATATTTATGGAATACCTACTGTGTGTAGGATAGACGTAAATAAGCAGAGGCATTTTAGAGTGGGTGTTCAGGGAAAGCCTTTCCTAAGAAAGTAGTGTTTGAACCAAGACCTAAAAATGGAAAAGGAGAGTTTTTTGGTTTTGGGGGGGATTTTTTTTCTCGTTATTGTTGTTGTTTTTTGGCCATGCTGCATGGCATGTGGGATCTTAGTTCCCCGACCAGGGATTGAACCCATGCCCACTGCAGTGGAAGCACGGAGTCTTAACCACTGGACTGCCAGGGAAGTCCCCAGGAGAGTCATTTAAAGACTGAGGGAAAAGCATTATAGGCAGAGGAAACAGCAAGGACAGAAACCTGAGGCAGACAAGGATTTCAAGGAAGAGAAATTTGGCCATGACACCAGCGCAGCGATGAGGGGGTGAAATGGCCCATTTGCTGCTGGCTGTTTGATGTTAGGCAATGTGTATAACTGCTCCAAACCTCAGTTTCCCTGTCTGTTAATGAGGATAATAATAACGAAGACTTTGCAGAAGGGGAAACAAAATCCAAGGCAGAGGGACTGGCTCAGACCAGGCAGCTGGGAAATGAGCCCACTTGTCCTGGGTGACAGACCCTCAGGGGTCACAGTAATTGTAGAGAAGATGTAAACCTCTACCTCCTGTTCACCCCCTGGTCTTGCATAGCCGTCCTCCCACTGTTGCCAGGTGGAGCCAATTATCTCCAGCTTATCTCCAACTCTTCCGGTTTACCTGAGCCCACTCAACCTCACCTACTCCTGCTCACTAACTTGCTGACCTCCCCCCAGCCTTGGCATGCCCTGCAACTTTCTGGCATCATACACACATACCAAGACAGCCCTCCCTCCCACACTTGTCCAAAATGGGTTTTTTTGGAAGGCAGTTTTATAAAGAAGAAAAGAAAAACATGTGCATTTCCCTTCCATGAATCCGCCTCATGGAGCAGCTTTACCTGCTTCACCCCTCATATCACAGAAAGGGTCAAAAACAGGGATAGGATAAGCACCCTGGCTCTGAGGGCAGGGGATGTGTGGCCACCTGTGGGAAGATTAGTCACAGCAACACTGTGGTCAGTCACCCCCTTTCTCAAGACAATGAGCCCGCTCTCCTGTGCTTGTGTGGTGGCTTTATTTATTTTCACTCAGCCTCACACACCACAGGATGGAGTGGGGTGGGGAGGAAGGACAGTTACAGCAGAAATATGCTGAGAAACTCCCCGGCACCCCCGTCTCACTCAGAGAGGAAGCCAGAGTCCTCACCTCGACCCACAGGCCCTGCGTGACCTGCCCCCCATCACCTCCCTGTCCCCACCTCCTCCCACTCTCCCCCCTCCATCATGGCCTCAGCCACATGAGCTTCCTCTATGTTTCTCCAACTCAGCAGGCATGGTCCTATCTCAGGACCTTGGCACAGACAGTTCTTTTTGCCTAAGGAGGGCTCTTCCCCCAGCACATGCATAGCTCCCTCAAGTCTCTACTCAAATGTTACCTTCTCAACAAGGACCTACCTGACCTCTCGATTTCAATTTTTATAACTCACCCAAAACTACCTCTCCCAAGCCCCCTACCTCTTTGTTCTCCATGACACTTATCACCAGTGATCCTACTATACGTTTTTCTTGTTTATTTTTTTATCTGCCTCCCTCACTAGGCTGCCAGCACCACAGAGGCAGGAACCATATCTGTTTTGTTCATTGCTCTTTCCCCAGTGCCTGGAACACGGTATATGATCAATAAATATTTTCTAAATGAGTAAAGGAATTTTTTAAATGAGTGAATGAACAGTTATTACGACTGAGCCATAAGTTTAGCCCCAAGCCCCCCGGTGGCCAAAACAAAAATGGAAACAGGATTAGTTATATTCTCTATGAGGATGAAACAATCCAGTTCCCAGGGAAAGGCATGTGCCAAGCCATTTATGTACTTCTCAATTAATCTCACAAGACGTCCCTGCAGGATGAGCACATTCGGAATCCCCATTTACAGATTACAGCTGGTCCTGCCCAGCTCCCAAACCCATCTGCTAACCACTAAGCCAGCTTTTCCCAAACTGGTCTAAGAATCACGTAGGTGCTAGTAAAAAAGATTCCAAGGCCTGTCTCCTGGAAAGTTTGAATTCAAAAGGTAATGAAACAAGCACCTGTGGGTGATTCTTTTGATCAAAGAAGTTTGAGTAATGGCACTTCATGCTACAAGGTGAGAGAGAGAGATACACACAAAGAGATGGGCTAAGCAAAACTCTAAAACAGTTATGAGAACATTTAGGAGATTATCTTTATGACCTTGAGGCATGGAAGGATTCTTAAGAAAAAAATGTACAAACCATAATACAAAAGATGGATACATTTGGCAACATCTGATTTTAAAACTGTCATTCAACAAAACACACCAGAAATAAAATGAAAAGACAAGTCAGGTGAGAATGCTGAGATGTTCATATGTGACAAAGAATGTATATCTGGAATATATAAAGAGCTCTGAGAAATCAACAAGAAAAAAGTAAATATCCCAGCAGAACAGGCAATTCATAGAAGAGGAAATCCAAGTGGCCAACAGATTTTGGCAAAAATGTTCAACAGAGAAATGCAGGTGAAATTCATTTTACACTCACCAGATTGGCAAAAATCAAACAGTCCATAAAAACCATGTGTTGGCAGAACACGAACTTCCTTTACATGCAAGAAATTGTAGGTTGGTAATACCACTCGGTGGAACACTTTGGCAATATCCAGGTTGAAGGCAAACACTCCGAAGATCTGCAATTTCCCTCCTGGGTGTACACCAACAGCAAACTATGGCCCATGGGCCAAACCTGGCTATACCTGTTTTGAGAAATAAAGTTTTATTGGAACACAGCTATGCCCACTTATTTACCTATTGTCTACGGCTGCTTTCATGCTACAATGAAAAGAGGGAGTAGCTGCAACAGTGGCCATCCCACAAAGTCAAAAATATTAACTCTGTGGCCCCTCTGTACAGGAAGAGTTTGCCAACCCCTACTCTGGATCCATGCTTCTCAAACTTCAATGTGCATGTGGATCTTCTGGGCATCTTATTAAAATGCAGGTTCTGATTTAGCTATTCTGGGAGGGGCCTAAGAGTCTGCATTTTAACAAGCTCCCAGGTGATGCTGATGCTGCTAGTCTATGGATCATGACTTGAGTGTCAAGGATCCAGGTAGCACAGGGTTCAGCCAGGATGTGTCTGTGAATCTTTGCAGACAAGACAGAGAAACATGGCCTCATCAGCATCTTCAACTCATTTCATCTCTGCCCCCAGCAATCACCAACTCGGTTAGGGCAGAAACTTTCATTCATTCAACGTCTGTTGCAATCTCAACGTGAGCCAGACACACCCGAAGCAGGAAGGGAATTTCATGCATTGATAGCCAAAGAAATCTCCCCAGCCTTCAAGGATGGGTGGAAGAGGAAACATAACATGTGGTTGCACAGTGTCCTAAAATCCAGCCCCCTAGTCAATCATGGTGTGACAGACATGACACAAGGGACCCATGGATGCCCCAGGGTGGAACGTGGCACTGGATAGTTCTTATAGCAGCAGCTCCCAGGCAGCCACACAGAAGGTTGCCAGATGCCCACTGGCTCTCAGAGGGCAGAGGACACACCTGTGGTCCCAGAGCCCAGCACAGGAGGAGAGTAATCAACATGTCTTGGGTGAACATTCTAGACATTTGTGCAAGTTTCCACTTGCAAATTCCTCAGTGTGGAGTACTTTTTCCCTCATCGAGTTCCTGTTTGACACACAGTAGGAGCTCCAAAAAAATTTGTTGAAAAAATATATGTATGTGATGAGTGCAGAAATGATTCATATTCAGTTCCAAGAGCAATCATATATAAACAGCATTGACAAAAAAATAATAAGAGCCAGGCCAGAGTGAAGGGAAACAATTTTGAAGAATGAGAGGACATTTCCCCTGAAGACAACACTACTCTGGGGCTGGGAGCATGAGTGCTTTCTAAAAAGGAAGAGGAGAGAGGAGTTAATATTTGTCAAGCACTTGTGTATGAAATGCTATGCACACAGTAAATGAGATTTAATCTTCTCAAACCATCTGAGGTAGGTGTGGTGGTCTCTAATTTGGAGAAGAGGAACAGGAGGCTCCACCAGCCACCTCCAGGTAGAGGGTAGGGGGTCTGAGTGGCTCCCCCTTGTAAGAATAGGATCAGAGGTAGAAGTTTGCAAGAAGTGGGTTCTCGCTCTAGAGAAGGAATTGTGATGGGGTTTTGGAGGAAGTGAGTTCTCCATCCTTAGAGGAATTCAAGTAGAGACTGGATGACCACTCATCACTAGATTCTTGGAGCCCCTCCTGATGTCAAAATTCTATGATCTCTTTTAGGCAGATCCTTCTCCAGGCTTTTCCAACTGGAGCAGGAAAGTTAAAAGGGGCCTGAGTCACCCAAGGGCAGCCAGCCCCCACCCCCCTGAGTCCATGGGGTGTGAATAAGCTGGGCCCAGACACTTTAGACACACGTGGTGGGTGGACTCACCAAGAGGAAGCACTAAACTACCCACATCTCCCAGCAGCAGGATGCTATGCCCCCACTTCGTCCTTCCCTCTCCTTGTTAGCATTTTTTAATATTTCCAGGGCCAGGGCTGCATTAAAAACCTCTATGCAGGATCAGCCACAACTGTGTGGCATCTTTTTGGGGGGGGGAAGGGGGGGGTCTTAGTTGTGGCACGCGGGATCTTCATTGAGGCACACGGGATCTTTCATTGCGGCGCGCAGGCTTCTCTCTAGTTGCGGTGCACGGGCTTCTCTCTAGTTGTGGTGTGCGGGTTTTTCTCTCTGTAGTTGTGGCACGCAGGCTCCAGAGCACGTGTGCTCTGTAGTTTTGCGGCATGCGGGATCTCTAGTTGAGGCGGGCGGGCTCAGTAGTTGTGGCGCCTGGGCTTGGTTACCCCACAGCATGTGGGATCTTAGTTCCCCGACCAAGGATCGAACCTGCGTCCCCTGCATTGGAAGGTGCGTTCTTTACCACTGGACCACCGGGGAAGTCCCTGTGTGGCATCTTTGTGTTGAGAACTGGCTCCTCTGCACCCGCAGTCTACCCCTTCCCAGCTGTGGGTGCTGGCTGAGGAGGGACAGGCCAGAGTTGCCTCCTCCAGGCAGTCCTCCTTCCGGCCTCCCAAGGACATTCTTGGGAGATGTAAGTCTCCAATCCCATCCCAAAGGTGGGAGAGAAGGCAGGGCATTGGACGCCCCCCCCACCCTCGTTCAGGGGCGCAGCTGAGCTGGCAGCGCAGGTCCTCAGAAGGGCAGGTGCCCACCAAGGCCCCCATGGCTGATTGCTGCAGCTGTGACAAGCAGGATGGGAGGCCTGGCTGGGTCCTTGTTCTCTGCCCCCACTGGAGGGCTAAGAATGGGTGAGGGACCAGAACAAGGGGTGAACAGGCAGAGGAGGGCCAGGCCGTGATGTGCAGGGTGCCCTGTGCTGCGACTGTGATAAACCTGGGCTGGCTGAGAACTAGCCCAGCCTCTGAACCTCCTAAGGGCGGCAGGGGGGAGGGTGCACCCGTGGCCCAATGACTTGGCTGACCAGGGACATCCAGTGCTCAGCCCAGAGGCATACCCCACCCCCAGCTCTCCCCACAATTGGAGCTGGGATCTTTTTTTAACCAGAATCTAACAAATGCTCTGAAATGATTTTAAAAAAAAAAAAAAAGGTTCTGAGTGAGGACTGATGAGGGAGGGGGTTTTGGTGAGCTCTGGGGGCTCCAGGGTACCTGGAGAGTGGTCTTTTCTCCCATCCAGCTGGGACTGTGTATGCTGGGGCTGAGAGGTCTTCAGGGGCACAAGCAGCTGGGGACAGAGAGAAAACTGACCCCCCTTCAGATATTTCTGGCCTGTTCCAGTGGCTCAAGGCCCTGACCCAACACACAGAGAAAGCCATCTGAACTGGATAAGTCTGATCCCCAAACTGGGTGGTAAGCAAGCACCCCAAGGGGACCCTAAGAAATGAGGGGTCAAACATCTTGAGACGGTACCTCCTCCTTCAGTATGGCCCTCAGTATGTCTGTTCCCAGCCCCCCACCATCCCCCCTAGAACAGGAACCCCAAAACCAGGAAGGTGTCCTCATGCTTGTTACTAAGTTGGGCACTATGAATTGTAAATAAATGAGTGAGAGAATGAATGAATGAATGAATGACCAAATGAGCACATGAATGAGTGATTAAATGAATAAAAGAATCGACAAATGGATAGACATATGGGTAGATAGATAAATGGATGAATAGATAGGTGTATAGATTCATAGCAAAGTGGTTGGGAGGATGGATCGATAGACTGAAGGAAGGAACGAACGAACGAACGAATGAACGAAAAAAATGAAGGAACGAAGGAAGGAAGGAAAGGAGGGAGGAAGGAAGGAAGGAAGGGAGAATGGTTGGGTGAGTTGATGTGGTTAGATGGCTGAGTGGTTAGATGGATGAATAGATAGATGGAAGGAAGGATGGATGGCTGGATGGAAGGATGGATGGATGGATAGATGGACGGATGGAAGGACGGATGGCAGATGGATGGGTGGGTGGATGGATGGATGGAAGGAAGGAAGGATGGATGGGTGGATGGATGGATGGATGGATGGACAAATGAGTAGATGGGTGGGTGGATGGATGGATGAGTGGGTGGATGAATGGATGAATGGAAGAAGGAAGAAAAAGTGACTCCCCAAAACAAATATTTTAGGCAGGATAGGAGCCATGGTATGATCCAAGGTACCTCAGCCTCTCCTCTTAAAGGTCTGGTCTGGACACTAAGAAGTGGACCCTCCCCCCCACCAGGGCACCCCCTGCCTCCCACAGGCTTTTCCCAGTCTTGGGAGCTGGGTCAAGGCCAAGCCACTCATACCCTCAGACAAACCCACGATCAGTCCCCACTGCACCCTTGCAGGCCTGGCCCTGCCCAGGAGAAGCTTTCAGATGGAGGCCCAGCCAACCCCCCCAGCCCCGAGGTACTCTGCCTGAGGCTCGGGACTTGATACGCAATTTGTGGGGCAGGGAGGGCTGAGCCAGATCCTCTGGATCATTCCCAGGGACCGGGAAGGCCACCCCAGGAGGCAACCCCATGGGATCAACACTGGGTGTCAGCAACACATCTGAGCACCCCGAGGCCCGGCAACCAGTGGGTATGGGTGACCACAACCCCCAGCAGGGCCTGAGCTCTGGTCTGGGCCCCTCATGTCTATCCAGCGGGTGACAGCTGAAGAAGGCGGCTGGAAGAGCTCTCTGCAAGGCCATGTCCATTCTCTTGGGGATAGGGGGTGCAGGGTCCTGGAGGCACCTGGGGGAAGTGGCCAGGCCAGTCCACCTGGGAGCCACCAGGCAGCCCCAGCATCCTGGAACCCCAGCGTCCAAGGAACACGGTCTCAAGAGGCAGCCATGGGAGCCGGGTAGAGAGGGGAGCTGTTCAGCCCCAGGGTGGGGGTCTCCAGCCCAGGGGGCCTCCCACAGCAGAGTAGGCAGGGTCCAGGTACCACCAATGGGGGGCAGGAGGCCAAAGCGATGCTTGAGAGCCCATAGCTCGGCCCTGAGCAGAGCGTTCTCCTCGAGCAAGGCGTCCAGCCTGGCCTCTAGGGCCGCGTCCTGGAGACGTCGCTTCTCCCGGGATCTCTTGGCCGCTTCGTTGTTCTTCCTCCGCTTCTCCCAGTAAACCGTATCCTTCTTCTCTTCTGGCATGAACTCTCGCTGCCGACGCACGGCCGTACCCTGGCCCCTCGGTCCCGGTCCCCTCAGGGTTTTGCCACAACCCTGGGGTACATCTTGTGGGACCAAGAGACCCACATCCATGGCTGCCTGGGGACCCTGGGGAGGAGAAAAAAGTTCTTGGACTGGAGGCAGGAGGCTGACCTGGGTGACTCCTCCCTCTAATTTATCCTGTGTCTCCACCATCCCCAGGGGGAGGGGCGCGGGTGGAGTGGGAATTGGGCTGGAGACCAGGGTGGAAACAGAAAGGGGTGTAGCAGGGAGAGTGAGGGCCTGGTGGGATGGTTTAGTGCCTGATGGAGAAGTGGGTGAGGCTGCAGAGAGAGGTTGGTTGACTGGGATAAGGCTTAAAAGCAGACCACAGTCGTCATGGAGAGCTGCTTGGGTACCATATCCTCAGGAGGATGCAGGCTCCTTTCCAGGAGTTCTTACCACTGAGAAGGTCAGCAGACAAGCCAAGGGCTCAGTTCAATCTGAGCTCCAGGGTAAGATTCTTGGAGACCCGGAGAGACATAGGAGGAAAGCTGAACCTAGAAAAAGAGAATGTGTGCCCATGGAGTTAAACTGAGCCAAGGTGGGGTCAGAAGATAAGCTACTACTCATCTGAAAAGAGCCAAGGTTGTGCACCAAGATGTCCTCCATCTGTGGCCAGAATTTTGCACCTGCCCAGCCACCCTACCTATATATTCATAAGGTCTTCTATTCGCCCACCCACTCACTCATCTGTCCATCCCTCTACCCACCTACCTAACCAACGCACATTCCATCCATTCATCCATTAATCCACCCATCCATCATGTATTTATCCATCCATTCACGCCTTCAAACACCCATCCATCCCCCACCCGATTGTACAATCCTCTGTCCATCTCCCACCCACTCACTCATCCATCTAACTGTCCATACATTCACTGATAGCTTCATTTTAAAAATAATATTGTGCCTACAGGTAAAAGAAAAAATAGACAGGGAATTCCCTGGTGGTCCAGTGGTTAGGACTTGGCGCTTTCACTGCTGTGGACCTGGGTTCAATCCCTGGTCAGGGAACTAAGATCCCGCAAGCTGCGCAGCGTGGCCTAAAAAAGAAAAAAGAAAGAAAAACTAGACAAATTGAACTTTATGGAAGTTTTTAAATTTTGTGCATCAAAAGACACTATCTACAGAGTAAAAAGGCATCCCACAGAATGGGAGAAAATATTTGTAAATTACATATCTGATATAATACCCAGATTATATAGGGATTAATATCCAGAATACATAGAAATCTCTTAAAACTCAACAACAAAAACCAAACAACCCAATTCAAGAATGAGCAAAAGACCTGAGTAAACATTTCTCCAAAGAAGCTATATAAATGGCCAAAAAGCACATGAAAAGATGTTCAGTGTCACTAATAATTAGGGGAACTGTAAATCAAAACCACAATGAGATACCACCTCACACCTCTTTGGATGGCTACTATCAAAACAACAGAAAATAGCAAGGGTTGGCCAAGATGTGGAGAAACTGGAACCTTTATGAACTGTTTGTGGGAATGTAAAAAATGGTGTAGCCATTGTGGAAAACAGTATGATGGTTCGTCAAAAAAAATTAAAAATAGGATTACCATATGATCCAGCAATTCCACTTCTGGATATATACCCGACAGAATTGAAAGCATGGTCTCAAAGAAATATTTGTACACCCATGTTCGTAGCAGCATCATTCACAGTAGCCAAAAGGTGGAAGCAACCCAAGTGTCCATCAACAGATGAATGGATAGGCAAAATGTGGTCCATCCATACAGTAGAATATTATTCAGCCTTAAAAAGGAAGGAAATTCTGACACATGCTACAACGTGGATGAAAGTTAAGGACATTATTTCATTGAGCAATGAAATAAGCCAGTGACAAAAGCACAAATACTGTATGATTTCATTTATAGGAGGTTATAGAGTAGTCAAAGCCATAAAGACAGAAAGTATAACGGTGCTTGCCAGGGGCTGGGGAGGGGAATAGGGAGTTAGCATTTAATGGATACAGAATTTCAGCTTTAGAAGATGAGAAGAGTTATGAAGATGGATGGTGGTGATGGTTGCACAATACATGTCATGTGAATGTATTAAATACCACTGAACTCTATACTTAAAAATGGTTAAGATGGTAAATTTTACATTATGTGTATTTTACCACACTAAGAATATTTTAATAATAATAATATTGTACCTTTACTAAGTGCCAGGCATCTTTCCATCCACATATTCATTCATTGGTCCCTTCACTCATCCCCCTTCTATTCTTCCATTCAACCAATAGATCCTTCCTATGTGCCAATCAACCTTCCACAAATCCATTCATTCATCTATATATCCCTCCATGAGTCCATCCATCCATTCAACCAACAAAAAGCAATTGACAAGAACTTCCCACATGAAAAGGGTTGAAGAACCAGAATATTAAGAATAGGAGCAGATAAAAGAAGCAAAGTCATTAGATTCTCAACTCCTAGGCTGGAGCTCAGAAAAGATGCCCAGGGCCCCAGGGATACCCACCCCCCAAGGATGGGGGACCACCTCCTTTGCCACAGCCCATTTTCCCACATTGGTTTTCCTGAAAATCCTCACACAAAGGTCTGATTCTACCGACCACCTGGGTTCCCTGCACCTAGGATGTCATCACCTTCTGTGACTCTGATGCAAAACAGGTGGAGAGAAAAACCAGAGCAGGACTTCCCTGGTGGCACAGTGGATAAGACTCCACACTCCCAATGCAGGAGGCCTGGGTTTGATCCCTGGTCAGGGAACTAGATCCCACATGCATACCGCAACTAAGAGTTCGAATGCCACAACTAAGGAGCCCGCCTGCCTCAACTAAGACCCAGTGCAACCAAATAAATAAATAAATATTTTTTAAAAATAAAGAAGAAAGAAAAACTAGAGCAAGGTGTGAGGCTTCTGCCTGAGAACTCAGAACGGTCTCCAGAGAAAAGTGGACATTGAGGGCTGGCATCTTTGTTCTGCAAAACCATTGACTAACCTCCATGAGGGCAGGTATGTGTCTTTTTTTGTCTACCAATGTATCCCTGTGCCTGGCATTGGGCTCATAGATAGTAGTTGGTAAATAAACATTTGTTGAATGAGTGAATAGACACATAGACGAATGAAAACCGAACCTTGTTCGTACATAGACAATGTTTGGCCCTCCTCCTCCTAAAACTATGAAACCCACCTCATCACCCTGTTTGCTTTGGCCACCAGGAAACTCGGCACTCTGTTTTGAGATGGACTCTGGTAGCTTTCTTGAATTGGGAGTGCAGTTTTTCTTCTCCAATATTGTTGTTTGAATTTAGTCTTATTTTGTGCTAACAGCTCTTGGCTTTAGTGTCTGTGTCTGCATAAGCTAATGCAGGTCATGTCTGAAAAAGGGTAGAGGCATAAATGGTCAAATAACAACGCTCCTAGGAATTCTGACCGTGATCCTAGGTCCACATTTCCCAAAGTATATTCTCAAGAACCCCGGTAGCAACAGTGTTCTACCTCCTCCCAGAAAAAAGATACAAATACGTTTGAGAAATATTGCATTCCTTGTTCCGTATATGAAAATCACAAAGATAGGAGAATCATTAAAGGCTCTGAGAAGTCCTGCAAAAAAAGTTTAACTTGTGTTTGACTTGGAAGTTCTCAAATGTATTTGGCCACTAAATATCGACTTCACACAACACCTTGGGATGCATATTTATTCATTCACGCATACAACACTGTGTCAGGTTCTAAGGTGGTTACTGGGACAGCAGAGGAGAATTAAACAGCCTCCCTGCCCTCACAAAGCCAGGAGTTGATGGGTGTCAAAGGCACATCCCAAGGGCCAGCTGGACTGGAAAGGGAGGAGGACACAGCCTAGGGGTCCTGTAAGGCCGAGTCAAAGCCATCAGATGCCCAGGGAGGAAGGCAGTGCATGGGCTAGAGGTCAGCTAGAGCAGGAACAGGAGGCTCCCATGCCAAGCCCATGTGGCAGACAAGGGCTCAACCTCACTGTGCAGCGCCCTGCCCAAGTCCCTCCTCTCTGTGGCTCAGCCTGAGCCGCCCCTAACCACCACCCCGACACCTCCACAGGAACCCAGAGGGAGATGGGGCGGTAGATAGCTCAGCTGCCCGAGTTTATTTAGAAAACATGCAGCAAGTGCTGGGCTGGGCCTTCCTGTGGTCGTGGCACCAGTGGAGGGTGGGTAAGACAGGGGACAGTCCTTGTGAAGCGGCCAGTGGGGGATGAGGAAACTGGAAAAAGGTCTCCCTCAGAGATGGCCCAGCACAACTCCACCCCAGCCCCCTCAGCCTCTGCTGCCTCCCTGACTGGTGGTAATCAAAGCTCTTCTTGGTTCCCCTGAGTGATGCGGAATTCATTCACTAAAGCCAGCAGCTATGAGGCTGGGTGACCTCTCATGGTCAAGAAGGTCTTCCTGACAAATACCATATGTTGTCACTTATATGTGGAATCTAAGATATGACACAAATGAACCTATCTATGAAACAGAAACAGACTCACAGACATAGAGAACAGGCTTGTGGTTGCCAAGGGGGGTGGGGGAGGGAAGAGTTGGGAGTTTGGGATGAACAGATGCAAACTATTATATATATATATAGGATGAATAAACAACAAGCTCCTACTCTATAGCACAGGGAACTATATTCAATATCCTGTGACAAAGCATAATGGAAAAGAATATGAAAAAGAATTATATATATATGTAACTGTCATTTTGCTGTACAGCAGAAATTAAACACAACATTATAAATCAACTATACTTCAATAAAATGTTGAAGGAGAAGGAGGAGGAGGAGGAGGAGGAGAAGGAGAAGGAGGAGGAGGAGGAGAAGGAGAAAGAGAAGGAGAAGGAGAAGGAGAAGAAGATGGTCTTCCTGGAATGGAGCAAAATCCACCTTCATTAGACTTTTCCCTGTTAGAATGCATTCTCTCTGTGAGTCCGTGAAAAACTTCTCCTCTCTCTGGCCCCTAAGACGCTTTGAGGATTTGACAGATCAATGATCATATCCCTCCATTCCTATTCCAGTCTCTACGGAAAGCGGTAATGTTTACTGAGCACCTGCTATGTTCCAGGCACATGCAAAGTCTCACTCTGTACTCACCACCACTCAAAGAGGAATGTTCAGTCATTACCCTCATTTGACAGATGAAAAAACAGATGAAAGGTCAAGTGACCTGCCTAAGTCAACACAGCCAGAATCTAAGTGTAACAGACCCTAGAGTCCACACTTTATTTAACACACCAGCTAAACCTTCCCGGCTTTTCCCCACTTCTTTCACTGAGAACACAGTTTTGAGTTCATTTAGCACCTCTGAAGAATAGACGTCAGTGTCTACCGAGGGAAAAGGGGTCCAGAAGCCGAATAGCTAACAATGGGGCAGGGCTGAGATGAACACCTGGGCTGTCAGGATGATGTACAGGATGGACAGAGTGAAGACACCTCTAACTGGGCTCAGATTCTCCTTCCCAAATGAGTGTGTGTGGGCGAGTCCCATCACTCCTCTGAGCCTCCAATCCCTCATCTAAAATGAGGGTAATAGCAGTACGTACTTCACCGGTTCTGTAAAGAATGAGATCATATGTGTTAAGAGCCAGTACAGGACTTCCCTGGTGGCGCAGTGGTTAAGAATCTGCCTGCCAATGCAGGGGACACGGGTTGGATCACTGGTCCGGGAAGATGCCACATGCCGCGGAGCAACGAAGTCCCTGCGCCACAACTACTGAGCCTGCGCTCTAGAGCCCATGAGCCACAACTACTGAAGCCTGCGCACTCTAGGGCCTGCGTACTGCAACTACGGAAGCCCACGTGCCTAGAGCCCGTGATCCACAACAAGAGAAGCCGCCGCAATGAGAAGCCCGCGCACCACAATGAAGAGTAGCCCCCCACTCGCTGCAACTAGAGAAAGCCTGCGCTCAGCAACGAAGACCCAACGCAACCTAAATAAATAAATAAATAGAAAGACCCAGTACACAATAATAGTACAAAATGAGCCACATGGCTACTTTTTATTTGGTGGTGGTGCTAGAACCCTCTCCCACTAGGTTTCTGCTGCCAGACACTAGTGGTTATCTGTGTTTAAAATACCCATAGAACCCTCAGAGACCACCCAACACAATGGTATCAGTTTACAGATGATGAGATTGGACTTCCGTTCAAGATGGCAAATGAAGGACGTGCTGAGACCTCCCCTGTTCCACCCTCAAACACTTGGAAATGACAGGGAAGTGCCAACTTGAACCAGAGACCAAAGCAGAGGTGCCCAGTGACAAGGATACCCCCACCCATGGAAATGTAGGGCCCCTTAATATATATCATCAAGGACACACATTCTCAGAAGACTCAGAAGACAGGGGAAAATACCCTAAAGAGATGAGGAATTTACAACCACTTCATGAAGTTGCCACAAACTTCCCAAATGGAAGAATATACATCTGTGGAAATAGAGATAATTAGTGCAACCTTCAAAGAGTTTTACAATGAATAGATTAAGTGATTCAAAAAGATAAAGGAGGGGATAGCAGCCATAAAACAAGAACAGGAGGTTATGAAACAAAAACACAGAGATATTAAAAAAGAACTGATTGCTCAGATATGAAAAATATAGTTACTAAGAAAAAGCTCAAGAGATGGGTTGACTAGTAGAAGCAGAAACTGAGATCCAGGTCTGGGGACAGACTTACCAAGTTCACATGGAATTTTAGTGGCTGAGGTAGAACTGGTACTCCAAGCTCAATTTTTAAAAGCCCAGAAGTAAAATCTAGCTTAGGACCTGAGCCTTGAAGCCATCTGTGGCTCTCCAAGGGTGTTCTGTGGCTTCCCCCTCTCTCTTTTCTGTTTTTCTTTCCTTTCCCTGTATAAGGTTGCTGCTGAGCTGGACTCCAAAGCTCCTCCCTAATGAGAAACTGGGCTTCCATCCCCTGACTGGGCAGGGTGGGACAAGAGGTATGGAGAAATGGACAGCCCCCTCCTCCAAAATTAGAATTTAATTAAACAGAATCTTAATGTCAGAAGAGGAAATGACTGAGTGAAACTAAGAGGATTACCCAATATTGGCCATGGGATGCTGATGGTGGTCTCTGAGCCTCAGATTCCTCATCTATAAAATGGGTTCAAGGGTCCCCATCAAATGCAGATGTTTTGAGAATTAAATAGTAAGTTGTGTGTACAAGACACCTGGCATGTCCAGGTGGTCTCACACAGAACACCTTCCTGGGGCTTAGCAAACCCCTTCTTTGAGCCCAAAGACACCCCAGATGAGGACAAACTACAGTCATTGGAGTCTCAGCCACCAACAAAGGAGAGAGAAATTTAAAACTTTGAAAGGAAAAAGAAAGGTGAGGGGAAAAAAAAGACGAACCAAAGAAGAGAGGGTAGGCTGCCTCACAAATTCCCCACCCATGTGTGAGCCCACAAGCTTTCCCCTTGCTCCGTGCTGAGTGGGGAGCTAAAAATGACCACAGACTCTTCAATGGGTGTAAGACTTCTTAACAGTTACAGTCAAGAGGTGGTATTCATGTGGGCCATGGACATGTGGAAAAATTGTTTGCCCCCATCTGTTATAAGAGAAATACTCACTTGTTTTCATTTACACAGTGAGATACTGGTTTTTTCTAGCTGAAATTGGCAAAGATTTAAAAAATGATAAAACCCAGTACTAGCAAGGATGTGGTGAGATGGGCACTTCTATATCTAGAAGGTGGAGGTGTAAATTGCTTCCTGGCAAAACAATTAGACAATATGAAACAAAGTTGGACTCATACCTGTTTGAGGAGTAAAGGTGTCCCGTCCTTCCCATCTAGATCACTGCTTCAAGCACCTGTCCTCAGCAGCCACGATATCCTTCCTCAGATACACAATTCCAGCCACTTAGAACCTCTTTCATTTACTGAAAAGATATTCTCTCACCTCCACATACTGTTCCTTCTGCCTGAAACATTCTTCCTCTTCCCACACCAATTACCCAGCCAAATCTTATTCATCCTTCAGAACTTAGCCTAGATGTTACCTCCTACAGGAAGCCCACCAGACTGACCCCTCTTAGCTAAGCCAGAGGCCTCTTCTGGGCTCCCTTTGCCCGGGGGTTTTCACCATCACCACCACAGTGATCACTCTGGGTCTGCCTCCCCATGTCCACAGGTCTCCAGAATAGGTGCTCAATAAAAACAGGAGGAGTGAAATATTTGGAAAAGGGGTGTGCTCTGTGTGATCCCAGAAGGTGGAGCAAGGAGCACAGAGAGGGGAGTGGAGGTGCAGTTGGGGGCCAGCGTCTGAGAGAATTTTATAAAAATTCCAACTCACAAACCCAGCAGAGGCTGCCTTGATAGTTAATGAGCTGCCCATCACAGGAGGTATGCAAGTGGTGGGGGGGCGGTCAAAAAACACTTCTTTCAGTCTCTCTCTCTGACTTCTCCATCCTTCCCTGCCCAGACTCAGGGGGCCCGGGGTGAAGCAGGTGCCTTCCTCCCCAAGTTGTTCCACGTGGTTCTCCTCTGACTCAGAAGGCAGCCCAAGCCCAGGGAAAACAGGGGACTCACAGGGGCTGTCTAGCGCAGCCCAGCCCATTCCACGGAAGAGCCTCAGAGTCACAAGAGGCTACACTCTCATCGGGTTCAAGGCGCCCAAGTGAGCCTCGGGGCCCTGCACTCTCACTCTGAGTGAACCCCTACCTCATAAAACCCCAGGGAAACCGACCTCTAAAACTGAGAACCCTGTGCAGGAACTCAGATTTCAGGGGGAAAAATGCAAGGTACTCTGGGTCTGCCGCCGGCCCTCCCCTTCCCCCCCTCCCGGAGCACAGAGAGTGGCTGGAAGCCATTGGTACCTCTGTGCCCAGCCCGCAAGCCCAGCTGGAGTTCCCAGAGCCAGGAACAGGCTTGATGGGCAGGAAGGGGGCGGGGTGGGCAGGAAGGGGGCGGGATGGGCAGGGGAGGGGTGTCAGGAGCCAGGCCAGGGGTTCAATCCCTGCTGTGCCAAGGACATATTACGTGACCTTAGACAAATGCCTGGTCTTCTCCAAGCCTCAGTCTTTTCACCTGTCAAATGGGTACAAGGTTGGTGCCTGGATTGGTAAGTAACCCAGGTACATGCTTAGTCCCAAAAGGTTATGGGTGTTGTTCATCAACTCCAAGAACTTCAGGGAGGCCTCCAGGGCTCACAGGGTCTGATCCAATGGCAGGCTCATGTCGCCCACCCATGAGTGTCAGCTCAATGGAAATTCACCTCCTGCAACTCCCATGGAAAAAATTCATCTCCAGGACCTTAAGCTCTCCACCCCTGGCCAGACGAGTTCCTCAGGCTCTACCTTGCCCTCTCTCCAGCCCAAACCAGAACAGCCCTGAAAACGAGAGGAGCCTCAGATCCTCCGTGCCTGGCAGGCTGGGGTCCAGCTGCCTGGCAGAAGTGCGAGGCCCCCTACCCAGCCCGGAGGTGGTGTCACCAGGAAGGGCTTGAGGGCACCTGGCCCCAGTCATCACTCAGACTCTAGGGAAGGAAGCTCAGAGGTGACCCATGTCCAACCAACGCCAGGACCCAGCCAGCCCCTGCTCCTACTCAGGCCCCTGCCAGGAAGATCTCTCTTCCAGGCACCTGAGTCCCCAAATGCCCTGCAGTTGCCTGGACCCCATCCAGGCCCCCTGGGCCCTACACACAGCCTAACAGCTATGACTCTGCTGGCTCACTCTGCTCCAGACACATGGGCCTCCTCACTGTTCCCCTAACACACCAGGTATGGTCCTGCCTCAGGCCCTTTGCATGGGCTGTTCCCTCTGCCTGGAATGCTGTTCCTGCCAGATACTCACATGGCCCCTCCCTCACCTCCTTCAGGTCTCACTTCCTCAGCAAGACCTGCCCTGACCCCTAGGCTAAATTGCCACCCACAACCCCATTCATTTTCTCTCTTTCCTATCCTGTTTTGTGTTTATTCAGTGAACTTATCACTGCCTTACTTTTTAATTACTGACTAATTTGCTTAGTGTCTGTCTCTGCCACTAGAACACCAGCCCCTGAGGGCAGGCACAACACCCCTCTGTGTCCTCAGTGCCTACAACAGCACCTGGCACACACTAGGTGCTTTTTTTATTTTTTATTTATTTATTTTTTTGGCTGTGTTGGGTCTTCCTTGCTGCGTGCGTGCTTTCTCTAGTTGTGGTGAGCGGGGGCTACTCTTCGTTGCGGTGCGTGGGGTTCTCGTTGCAGTGGCTTCTCTTGTTGTGGACCACGGGCTCTAGGCGCGCGGGCTTCAGTAGTAGTGGCATGCGGGCTCAGTAGTTGTGGTTCACGGGCTGTAGAGGGCAGGCTCAGTGGTTGTGGCACATGGGCTTAGTTGCTCCACAGCCTGTGGGATCTTCCCGGACCAGGGTTCGAACCCGTGTCCCCTGCACTGGCAGGCGGATTCTTAACCACTGCACCACCAGGGAAGTCCCAGTGCTTAATAACTATTCATATAACTAACTATTTGTTGAGTGAATGAACCAGCGTGAACAATCTTGTTGAATTCTCACAATTTCCCTAGAAGGAAGGTTGTCCCATTTTTGCCACAGAGGCTCAGAGAGGTACAGTGTCTTGCCCAGAGTCACACAGCCGGTCATGGGTGAGTTTGGAACCTGGGCAGCTGGACCCCAGAGCCCACTCTCTGGAGCCCTGAGATACAGCCAGAGGTGCGGCAGGTCCCAAAGACACCCTGAGGCCAGGACACAGCTCCTGGCTCAGGACTCAGTGTCTATGGAGCCCCAGGGCCTCAGTCTCCCTTCTGAGCCAGGCCCAGGAGCTTACTGGGAGTAGCAGCTTCCGGCCCTGGGAGCCCTGCCCTCCACCCCCAAGAGTGCTATCCCTCCCCCATCTCTACAGCTACACTTAAAGCAGGGACATCCCACTTTCCCAGCCCCCACCCAGAGCCCAGAGACACAGTGGTTCCTGGAGACAGGCCAGAGCTGTCCCTGGGGATCTCGAAGGGTAGGGACTGGACCTTGTGACTTCTCTGGGTCCCCAAAACCCTCACTGGTGTCATCCGGGCCCTATCTGGGTACCCAGCCCTGCCTGTGCTAAGCACTTTATAGCCACTATCTGCTGGAGAGATCTTTTTCACCACACAAATCAGATTATGCCACTTTCCGGCTTAAAATCCTCAACAGATCAACACCACACTCCCTTGTCCCACCCATAGGACCCAGCACAGTCCAGATGGAGCTGGTCCCCTCCAAGCTCCAACCACTCTGGCCTTCCGACCACTCAGACTCACCACAGGGCCTTTGCAGGTGCGGTCCTGCTGCCTGGAATGCTCTTCCTCTGTTCCCCTAGATTCCTTGTTCTCATCCTTTGATTGCGACTTCTCCGAGAAGCCCTTCCTGATCTCCCAAGATAGATCAAGTGCCCCTACTCTGCACCTCTACTGAGCACAGGGTGTTTCTGCCTCTTAACATTTATTATGGAAGTAATTTTACATTCACTCGTGTAATTAATTGACTCATATCTCTCTTTCTCCCATGAGGCCAGGGCCTGTGTTTCTTCTCCCCAGTGTTTCCCCACCCCGGGGCCTAGCACATAGTAGGTACTTGATAAATACTCATTGAATGAATGAGTGTACTGCATCCTGGCATCTCCCCCAGACTCCCATTCTACAGGTGAGGAAACCGAGGCTTGCTCACCTGAGGTGGCACCCTCAGCGCCCACCATGAGCCCCCAGGCACCTGCTGCAGCTAGATGGCAGCCACAAAGTAATTGCTCAATAAACGTGTGGATGAGCATGGACTCTAGTGGGACAAAGAAAGAGGAGGAGAGGGAGAGAAAGAGATGGACAGAGGAAGCAGGAAGGGCAGAGAGGGAAGGATAGAGGCAGGCAGAGCGAGAGAGAGAGAGAGAGAGAGAGAGAGAGAGAGCTGATGGCCACCACCCCACAAACTACAACCCCACACTCAACAGACTCCAGCGAACGACAGCCCAGATCGGCAAGTCCTGCTCATCCTCCATGGCCGCTGGAACTTCACCACCAACACGCCCGACCCCAGCGACCCCCAAACCCTTACAACTGGCTCCCCACAGTTATCATCTAGTCAGACCCAACAAGATACCGACCCTGCACAAACACGGACAGGTCTACACAGCCGCTGGAGCCGCTTCACCACCAGATCCCAGAACACAGCTGGACTCCCGAGGAACAAACCTGACCCTCCCCTACAGCCAGACCCCTAGAAGACCACCCAACAGCAGACCCTCCCTGGTCCCTGAAGCAGCCTCTTCTGAGATCTCAACCCCCCATCCAGTTCCCAGTCCCCCCAACATCCACAGGGGCTGCCATCTCTCTTAAGGACCAGTGCTCTTGCATCCTTTTCGGATGTGCATGGAGCCTGTGCTTTTTCATCCCATTAGTGCCAACCAGGTGACAACTAGCTGGATGTCAGCCACCAGCAGCTGCTCCACGTGGGGGACAGGGGCCAGGTCCCTGTTGAGTGAGCAGAGACACACGGCAGGAGGTCGGGAGCCCCGTGATGGCAGAAAGGGCAAGAAGTGAGGAGAAGAGTGGGCTTCGGGGAGAAGGCAGCTGCAGGAGGGCCCCCGAAATGAACGTCAGTATCGGGATCTGAAGGCTGATGCTCCCACAGCCGACTCCATGGGGCCTGGCCCTGGATGCCACCTCCACCAGGCAGCCCTCCTGGCCCCTTCCCCAGGGCAATATCCTCCCCTTTGCTCCCCCTCAGGGCAACATTGTCAAAGGAGGCAGAAACTAAGATGGGAGAGGAAGGGGATCCTCGGAAGGTGGAGAAGCCTGTTCTTCCCCTCCCCCACCGGCCAGCGCATGGGGATCGGATGGGGCAGCCGGGATGGTGGCAAACAGAAAGACATGCAGGTCGGGGTCACACAGAGAGAAACCCCAAGAGCCGCAGACCCTCAGAGCCAGAGACCCAGAGACAGAGAGCTAAGACAGGGAGAGAGACACAGAAAGTGCTAGCACCAGGGTGGGAGAACTGTAAGAGGCAGAAAAGACTCAAGAGACAGTGCGAGAGGGAAGGGACATTGTCAGGAGAGGGGCTGAGATGGGCTGGGGGAGGTGGACTGGGTGTGGGGTTCCCAAGGCCCCCCGCCCCCTGGATGTCGACCAGCCTGGCTGGACCTCTACCTGCCTGCAAGGCTCACCTCCGGGTGGCTGTACCCCGAGCGAGTCCTACGTGAGCCACATCAGCCGCGTGGGGCCTCAAACTCCTCCGTGGTGGAGTCACCAGCACTTCTGTAGAAGTGACACCCTGGCCCCCCCTGTAGTTCGTGGCTTTCCCTGCAGGGCTGCATCTCCCACCTCCCACCTGGTGTCTGCCCAGGGAGCGGGGGCTGTGGGCTGGCTCAGGCTCAGGGGTGTCACAGGGGAGCAAACAGCCCCACCAGGAGGGCACACGGGGAGGGCGACCCACTGATCTACCCACTGGGGACCCAAGAAGGAGAGGGTCTGGGTTGGCCAAAGCTGCAGCGTCTCATTCCAGCCCCTCAAGACTCTTCTAGATAGATCCAGGGGCAAAAGGAAGAGGGCCTTTTCTCTCCTTACATGCGAGGACACTCTCCCGCCCAAACACCTTCTGTGGTTCCCCACTGCCTTGCAGATCTTCTGATTCCTCACTCGGAACATACCTTCTCTGCACAGCCTTCCCATCAGAGGAAACTGAGGCACAGAACACCAGGAGAAAGTGGGTCTAAATCTTTACAGTACGGGTGTTTTGAGTGGACATCGGTAAACGGGAATGGAAGGCATTCCAGGCAGAGGAAACAGCAATGCAAAGGCTCAAAGGTAAGGATCAGCATTTATACATTCAGGGAACCCTGGAAGGAGGAGGGACGTGGGCAGAGCTGCTTGCAGGAAAACTCCCACACATAACCCCGGGAGGCGGATGAACAGACTGCAGGGGCGGGATGGGGACCTGGAGGTGGGGAAGAGCCTGAGGCACGCTGCGCATCCTCTGTCGGTGCCCAAAACCTGGCCTGATTTGACGAAGAATCACTCCGAGGTGGGATTGAACGGGCCTTGATTTGGAAACAGCGGCTCCTGGTGGGCGCCGTGTGGAACTGCACCCTCCTTCATGGGTTCCTTCAACAGACATTTATTGCAAGCCCAGCGGCCTTCCCGGTGTATTAAAATATTTTTTTTCAAAGTTATGAATATTGTTATAATTTTATAAGCCAGATACATACCTGATGATTTGGGGTTTTATTTATTTATTTATTTTTATTGAAGTATAGTTGATTTACAAAGTTGTGTTTGTTTCAGGTGTACAGCAAAGTAATCCAGTTATACTTACATACATATATATATATTCTTTTTCAGATTCTTTTCCCATATAGGTTATTACAAAATATTGAGTAGAGTTCCCTGTGCTATACAGTAGGTCCTTGTTGTTTATCTATTTTATTTAAAATATTTTAAAATTCCTCCTTCCTATAAAATAAATTCACTTTAAGCAATAATCATGCAATGAACCAAATAATAATAATGGCCATAAAAGAAATGCAGGCAGTGAAAATTTAATTAATATTTTATGTAAATAATTGTCCAGTAACTACATGAATTTTAATAAAACTGAAATATCTGCAAACACTACAATTTGGGAAGCCACAAAATCGTACCATTGATGTACCATTTTATTTTCTTGATTCATTCTTTAGTGTTAAAACAAGGAACAATATATAAAGAAGGTTTTATACACTTTTTTTTTTTTTTTTTTTTTTTTTTTGGTTTTTATTTGTTTGCTGCGCCGCACGGCTTGTAGGATCTTAGTTCTCCCACCAGGGATCAAACCCGTGCCCCCTGCGATGGAAGTGCAGAGTCCTAACCACTGGACCGCCAGGGTATTCCCAGGTTTCATACGCTTTAAATCCTACAATTTTATTTGTCAGTTATACCTCAATAAAGCTGAAAAAATAAAATTAAATAAGTAAAAAAATGTTTAAAAAAAGATATTATTCAAATTCAGCACTATAGTTCATGGATGAGCTAATATTTACACTTGCCAACAAAAAAAAATTGTAACTCATGATTTGCAATACTTCACTGTTTTAATAAGCATAATAAAATCAAATGGTCTTAGAAAGTTATTATTATTATCTGAGTGACTACTAAGTGTCCAGCACTGTTCTAATCACTTTACACATCATAACCTCTTTTAATCCTTCCCCAAACCTGTGAAGCAGGCACTATTATTACCCCATTTTACAGATGAGGAGACTAAGGCACAGGGATCAAGGTCATGGCCCAAGGTCACACAGCAAGGAAGTAATGGAACTGGATTTGAACCCAGGCCGCCTCCCTGTAGGATGTGTGTTCTTGACGTATCAGCATGGACTGGGGTCAAGAGGAGGGTGGTCAAGGACCACTTCCCTGAGAACATGGAAGGTTAACCAGGAGGAGTAGAGGAAGGGCATTTTAGTAAAAGGGAATGACAGTGGCAAAGACGCTGAGGCAGAAATAAGTTTGATGAGTTGGAGGAATAGAGAGGTGGTCTGTGGGGCTGCAGCCGGGTGAGGTGGGGACTGTAGTGGGAGATAAGGTGGGAGATGACAGCAGGGGCTGCATCATGAAGGGCCTTAGGGAACCACTAAAGGTTCTAGGCAAAGGAGGAGTGACTCTAAGTTCCTCCCTTCTGTTGTGCAGCATCTGGCACCATGAGGAATTAGGGCTCTTTTGGGTGTAAACAACAGAAGCAGGAGGCAGGATCTTACATAGGATGAGGGGTCTAGGCATCCTGGGTCTGCCCACCCCAGCAGTGTGGCCATTGACAAATTGCTTTACCTCTCTGTGCCTCAGTTTCCTCAACTGTGCAAAGGGGATAATAATAATACCTACCACAGAAGGAGAATTAAATAGGTTAATACATGACAAGTGGTTAGAATAAGGGTCTGGCAGGTAGTAAGGGCTACATAGTGTCACATATCATTATATTCCTTGTCACAACAAATATGGGCTCACGTAACTGAGAGCCGGACAGCTTCAGGTGAGGTTTGATCCAGTTGCTCACATGATATCACCAAGTCTTCCTTCTGCCATCACAGGCTGCCTAGGCTTTATACTATGGCTCCACACAGCAGCTAAAGCCCCAGTCCCAACCCGGTGGTCCACAAAACTGTTACTGCAGTTTCTCCCATCCTCAAACCACACCACCTAAGGCCAGATTGGGGGTCTCCTCCGGTTGCCCCAATGAAAGGAAAATATGTCTCCCCAGAATCCCCACCAAGTCTCCCTGCCTCTCATTGGCTCTAAATGGGCTACATGCCCACTCCTGAGACAATCGCTGTACCCAAAAAGATGAGGTAGTGGCTGGGATCTGGGGCTGGAGCCAGTCACAGCTGATGATGGGGGTAGCATGGTCAGAAAAGAAATGCAAGGTCTTAACTCCACTTCACCTGGACCGTTGGGTTCTGTGCTGGATGCACAGAGAATCACCACCTTGCCTCAGCTTCCCCACACTGCCCCAAGCCCCCAAGTGCTACATCAAGTTGATTCCAGAGCAAAGACGTGGGGAAACCAGCCGCACCCTCCCAGGGGTCATTTTTGGGCATTTCTTCCATCAACAGCCCCCGTCCCCGAGTGACCCACACACCCTTTCCCAGCTCCCACCCTCAGCCCCCTGTCCCAGGGACAGATGAAGCAGTGCAGACAAGAGAGAGGCTGAGTTTATTTTGGCCATTTAGGACTTGCTGCCTGGGGACTCCTGGAGTCTTCTTCCTTCAGTGGCCAGAGGAAGGGGGTTCCTCAACATAAGCAACACCCCCCTCCAGCTCCATAGGGACCCCAAGATACCAGCATGGGACCAGGCTACACAGCCTGTGAAAGTCTGAGAAGACCTATCTTCCCCGGGTCTTCCTCCATCACTCCCCAGCCAGGGAGGACAGAATGGGTGCAGGCACTGTCTTGAAAGCTGGGAACACAAACAGTAAAAAAAAAAAAAAAAAAAACAGGCAAAAATCTCTGCCCTCGAAGATGGGACGGGAAATAAACAAGGTAAATATGGAAATTATATGTCTTACATGAGCTGGTGATGAGTGTTAAGGAGAAAAACAAAATGGTAAAATTACAGTTGATTTCACCCACCCCATGGTTTTAAATATCATTTGTGTGCCATTGGTCAGAGGGTACAAACTTCCAGTTAGAAGATGAACACGTTCTGGAGATCTATTGGACAGCATGGGGACTATAGTTAACAATACGGTATTATATACTTGGAATTTGCTCAGAGAGTAAATCTTCAATGTTCTCACCACAAAAAAGAAATGGTAACTATGTGACAGGACGGAGGGGTTAGCTAACACCATGGTGATCATCATTTTGCAATATGTAAGTGTATCAAATCAGCATGTTGTACACCTTAAACCTACCCAATGTTATATATCAATTATATCTCAAAAAAGCTATGGGGGGCAGGGGAAGGAGTAAGGATTAACCTCAGGGAAAAGCAAATGTAAATGTGTAACAACAGCTGATTGGTTAAATAAACACTGAACCATCCATCCAAAAACAAACAAAGCATTTAAATAAAAATAATATCTTACTCCCAGAATCACCTACTTGCCTAGTGTGAAGAAACCCAGCTAAAATACTGGGAAACACAACACAATGCCAGGTCTCTTTTGGACAAAAAGATAAGATTTCTGAATAGCATATACTCTGTGTTAGCCCTTACTCTGACTGACAAGATGCTATCTTAGGATCAATTGCTATGGATGCAACTTAAAAATTCATTGTGTTTTAGCCCTAGACTTTACAAAATAAATATGCAATTTCAGGAACTTCTTTCATTACCAATGACAATAAGAGAGGGACCACATTCTGATATTTAAACTATTTCGTGTCTGGGGTGAGGATCTTTTCCGCCATCACTAAATATTTGGTATACACTCTCTTCCCTTTTTTTTTTTTTAATAAATTTTTATTTATTTATTTATTTTTGGCTGCGTTGGGTCTTCGTTGCTGTGCACGGGCGTTTTCTAGTTGCAGCGAGCGGGGGCTGCTTTTCATTGTGGTGCGCGGGCTTCTCATTGCAGAGGCTTCTCTTGTTGCGGAGCACGGGCTCTAGGTGCGCGGGCTTCAGTAGTTGTGGCTCGCGGGCTCTAGAGCACAGGCTCAGTAGTTGTAGCACACGGGCTTAGGTGCTCCAGGGCATGTGGAATCTTCCCGGACCAGGACTTGAACCAGTGTCCCCTGCATTGGCAGGTGGATTCTTAACCACTACGCCACCAGGGAAGTCCTTCCCTTTTGCTTTGTCACCAACTAAAATTGGACTGCTCAAGAAACACTTAACTGTTATGACTATTTCATTGTTAACAATTATTGGCAGAAGTTATCTTCAGTGCTTAAAAAAAACTAAATCCATTGGCTATCTAGACACTTTTTACAGCTTTGAAACATTTGCATATTTAAAGGAATGAGAGAAATTTGGCCAAGGAATTATTCAAGCCAAGCTGAAACTTTAAAAAAAAAAAAAAATCACCCCTGTGCCACAATTCCCACGTCGATACCTCTGGTTGCATCCTCGTTGGCCTCTGTGCGGGTTTCACGAACATCTCAAAGGTAATATGACCCCGGTTGTCTTAGCCAGCTCAGTCCAAGACAAATGTGTTCTTACATTTACTCACCAGAAGCTCTGGAGTGGCCCTCAGCTCCTCTTTCTACACCCCACACCCAGTCCTGGCAGCTCTGCTTCAAAATCTAGCCAGAATCGACCCACTTGTTCCCACCCGTGCTGCCTCCACCTGGTCCAGTCCCATCGTCGCTCACCTAGACCGGCACAGTCACCTCCACCCTAGTCCCCAGGATCCCTCCCTCGTTCCCCAGTTTGTCCTCCCCAAAAGAGCCACCAGAGGGCACCTGTGAGCACCTGAGTCAGGTCCACCCCTCGGCTCCTGCCCTCGCCCCCACAGTCTGTCCTCCCTGCAGCAGCCACCAGAGGGTTCCTGTGAGCACCTGAGTCAGGCCCCGCCCCCTCCCCTACCTCCCACCTCCCTCAAGATTAAAAGCCCAAGTCTTCCCCAAGGCCCACGAGGCCCTGTACCACCTGCCCCATCCCCTCCCTGCCCTCCCCTCCTCCCTCTCTCCACCTCACTCTCTATGATCCAGCCACCCGGGCCTCCTCACTGTTCCTCCAACACACCAGGCACAGTCCTGCCCCAGGGCCTTTGCACAGGCTGTTCCCTCTGCCTAGAACACTCTTCCCCTAGATGTCACACACCTCCCTCCATCACCTCCTCAGGTCTCTCCTCAAAGTCACCTCCTCAGAAAGGCCTCCTCTGACCCCAAGGCTGAATGACCACATCCCGTCCCCAAATCACTCTCTCTCTTTCTTGCTTTGTGTAAATTCAGGGCACTTATCACTACCTCCCATCTTGTTACTGACTGATTGACTTGTGTAGTGTCTGTCTCTGCCATTACAATGACATCCCCTGGAGGGCAAAGATGGGTCCCCTCTGTGTCCCCAATGTCTAGAGCAGACCCAGCTGCCTGGGATCAAATCTCAACTCCACCCCTGCCCAGCAGGTGGGATCTAAAGCAAGTTTCTTGTCCTCCAGGGACCTCACCTTTTCCATCTGGAAAGTGGAGAAAATCATTGCAATCAATGAGCTTACCCACATGGTGGGCTTGGAAAGTGACTGGCACACAGTAGATGCTCAATAAGTGCATGGCTGAGGGTCCACCATGGATGGCCAGGGGTCCTTGGCCAGGTGCCATTTACCCAGATGTGTGTGTACACAGGCAGGCGTGCGCCTGTGTGTCCACACACCTGTGTGTCCATCTGCAGGCATGGCACACACACAGGGGCAAAACATGTCAACCACTCTGGGCCTGGCCTGGCTCCAATCTCCTCCCTTCACGCCTGATGCCCAGGGACCCTGCTCCCAGCCTGGCACAAGCTCCACCCCTCCCCACCAGTTCACCTGGCTCAGGAGTGGGGTCTCTATCTGAGCTGAGGGCATCCATCCATCTCTGAGGCTAAAGGTGATGAGGTCAGCAGGGTCTCAGCTGGGAGTCCCCTGCTGCTCCCATGAGACCCACGTTCTTTTTTTTTTAATTTTTATTGAAATATAGCTGATTTACAATGTTGTGTTAGTTTCAGGTGTACAGCAAAGTGATTCCGTTATACATATATAGAGAAGGAGACCCTCATTCTTTTGAGGATTCCACAGGAACGGTACTGGGAGGGGACCCTCTTCAGCTCCACAGAAGACTCCTCCCCTCCATCCCAGTCCCCCCTGGGGTCAGGATTCTTCTCCACCCATGTGGCTCCATCCCCAAGCTCCCCCACCTCTGAGGTGTCCACCTGACCCATGCGGACAGATGGGCTGGGGGTGTGAGAGAAGCAGACCCAGGGGAAGCAAGAGGGACAGGGAGAGTTGTGAGGGACAAGTTCTCCTGCCCCCTGCCCTCTACGCTGCCCCCCAACTCACCTGAAGTTGCCAAACCACCAACACTGGGCAAGCTTCTACAATTCTGGGGGCAGTGGAATCAGGGCAGGGTCACCCTTCCTCCCCGGGACACTGAGCCCTGCAGCACAGCGTCTGCCCGACCCTCCAAGCACAGGGCTGATG
Organism: Eubalaena glacialis; assembly: GCF_028564815.1. Taxonomy (NCBI): domain Eukaryota; kingdom Metazoa; phylum Chordata; class Mammalia; order Artiodactyla; family Balaenidae; genus Eubalaena; species Eubalaena glacialis. Next base: position 180,653,456 of record NC_083719.1, read on the forward strand.
GGAGAGCATCAAACTCAGCCCCTCGGAAAAGCAGTATGAGCCCACCTGGCTGATGAGGTTTTCCCACAGATCAGGGACCACTTACATATGCCCTGCTCTTTCTGGGGCCTGAGTCTAGGAGTGGAGGAGCAAGGGACGGGTGTCACCACTGCAGCCACCTGTACCCCCTCCCGTGGTGTCCCCCCCCTTCTGGGCCTCAGTTTCCCAAACACACCTGGGATCCACACACCAAAGCTTCATGGAGAAGCAGCAGGGATGGGGGAGGCAAAGCAGATCCCACCCAGCCTCCACAACCCCAGGTAACAGGTGGGAGGAAGCAGGGGACAGGGGAATGACAGTGTTCACAGGCAAACACTCAATTGTCCATGGTGGTCACTTACCATCCACAGCCAGATGCCCAGCCATCCATGGTGGACCCTCAGCCACTCACAGAGGGACACACTGCCTTCAACAGGTGGGCTTGAAACCATTCTGTTGGGGAAAGGGAGAGAGTCATTTCCACACTGTATTCATTTCCTCTAACTGCCATAACAAATTACTACAAACTTTGCAGCTTAAACAACACAGATTTATTATCTTACAGTTCCAGAGGTCAGAAACCCCACCCAGGGCTCACCAGGATAAAAAGGTGTCCACAGGCTGTATTCCTTTCTAGAGGTTCCTGGGGAGGATCTGTTTCTTTGCTTATTTGGGTTATTGGCAGATTTTAGTTCCTTGTGGTTGTAGGACTGAGTTTTCCATTTCCTTGCTGACTGTCAGCTGAGAGCCACTCCCAGCTTCTAGAGGCACCTGCATTCCTTGGCTCGTGCCCCCCCAATCTTCAAAGCCTGAAGCAGCAGATCAAGTCCCTTGCACCCTTCATATCTCCCCTCCTCTTCTCGCATCTCACTTCTGACCCAGCTAGAAAGGGTTCTCTGATTTTAAGGGTCCATATGATTAGCGTGAGCCCACCCGGATAATCCAGGACCACCTCCGCTTCTCAAAATCAGTAACCTTCATCACATCTGCGGAATCTCTTTTGCCATGAATATGTAGGGAACATACTCAAGGTTCTGGGGATTAGGACGTGCACAACTTTGGGTTAGGCAGGCATCATATGCACATGGACACCACACAGGTAAGTACAGGTCTGTGGCTAGCAAATTGTACCTGTATGCAAATTAGAACAAGTCACCTTGTCATCACAGTAGACTTCAAAGTCATCACAATGGACTGACTTTGACAGAATGAGACCCTTGACTGCCCTCTGCTGGAAAGTAGTCAAAATAAATAGACAAATCGACCGTGTTTCTGCTGTGAATGAAACCCGTCAAAGGTGGCACCCTAGTGCAGAGAAAACACATACAAACCAACTTAGTCGAACACTGGCATACTTACAGCCCACAGTGAAACTAGTTGACATAGCTCACAAAATAGTTTGGTATGGGGACTTCCCTGGTGGTCCAGTGGTTAAAACTCCACTCTCCCAATGCAGGGGGCCCAAATTCCATCCCTGATCAGGGAACTAGACTCCGTATGCCACAAGTAAAAAAAAAAAAAAATCCCGCATGCTGTAACTAAGACCCAGCACAGCCAAATAAATAAATATATATATTTTTAAATAGTTTGGTTTTGAGCCATTGGTGCAAGTGTGGAGTCTAGCATTAAGTGAAGATGTCCAATGGAGGGGGGTGGACAGCTTGTCCTGCAGGAGCCTGTGGACATTGTGGGCAGCTGACCAACAGTTGCTAAGGGGTCACACACAGAGTTACAGAAGGGCTGGAGGATGGCAGGCAACAGGAAATAGCCACTGGGATGATACGTGAGTGGACACCCTCAGAAGTGAAAACTCTCGGATGAGGCTTGGGTCCTGCCTGCAGACATTCATTTATCAAGTGTCAGCCATGTGCCAGGCACTGTTCTAAGGCAAGTGGTGGATAAGACAGATGTGAGCCCACCTTGCCAGTGGGCCCTTTCTTAAGCCAAGGAACAGAGAAACAGTCCCTAGATCACCATGGCAGGGGACAAGAGGGTGGCCATGACCATCCCTCCATTCCTGAACAGCACATTCTACTGAAAACAATGCAGGGAAAAGCTATATAGTTCCCAAGCTAGCCCACAGTAGTCTACTTAGCCCATAAGGCAGGTGAAAGTGATGGGATAGATGTGAAGTGATGGGGGGAGTACAGACAGGTAAGGAAGAGAAATGTCCCGTAAGGAAGAGGTCAATTTCCATAACTAGACTGATGGGCTAGCCTGGAGGTTATGGTCTCTAACCATAAGTTCGCTTCTTTTGAGAAGTGAAAACATTTCTTAGCATCAAACCCTTTAAGTTTTAAACTGACAACTCAGTGCCCAGTCACTCACCAGCAAACGTGTGTGGGGTATTGAAGGGGGAAAATAGCCACAATATTTGGTAGCTCCCCCATCAAGATATGGATTCTGTTTCTCTTCCTCCTGAATCTGTATTTGACCATGTGATTTGTTTGGCCGATGAAACTTTAGCAATCATGACACAAGGGGGAGCAAAAGTGCTAGCAGGCTCTCTGCTTTTCCTGGCAAATCTGCAGCTACTGTGGAAATGAGTTCAAGCTAACCTGCTGGAGAGACCACATGCAGGAGAACCAAGGCACCCTAGCCAACAGCCTGCAACTATCAGACACACGCATGGAGCCCTCCATGATCATCTGGCATTTGGCCCCAGCCAACCCACCAGCTAATTGCTGTCCCATGAGTGAACCCAAGCAAGACCAACAGAAGTATCACTCAGCTTAACTCAGCCCAAATCTCCAACCCACAGAATCAAGTGTTAATAAATGACCATCTTTTAAGCCATTACATGTTAGCGTAGTTTGTTACACAGCAAAGGCTAACTGCTACAATGTTGAAACACAGTCTCTTTGAAAGGAGACACACAAGCTCTCTAATGTGCAGCCACTAACTCTCTTAACAATAACCACACAAAGACATTGGTGTGGTCAATGTGTAAGTTTCAGTGCCAGAAATTCTAATTTATTCGTCCTATAATTTATTCATCCTGCCATCCACTAGGTGGCAGGAATTCTTCATCTGGCTCAAACTTCCACTTAAGCTAGAAGTACAGCCTAAGGAATCAATTTGTGTTTCCACTTAAAAAAAAAAAAAAAAAAAAACTTTTATCTTGCAATCATTATCTTGATTTTGCAGATGAGGAAACCTAGGCATGAGGAGGTTACACCTCTTGCTTGTGAGGGATGAAGCCAGGGTTTGCATCCAGGCTGACTCTACAATTAATTACTACATTGGACTGACACACTGCTCTATCACTGATTATCTGTGTAACCCTGAGCAAGGCGCTACACTCTTATGCCTCAGTTTCATCTCGTGTAAAATGAGAGAGCTGAACTAAAACCAGAGGTTCCTAACCTGGAATGAACAACTGTCCAAAAAAATCTTGGGGGTAAATATATTTGGAGAGGGGGAGTTGGGGGCAATGGATTGGAGGTGGTCTTTAAATTCAGTTAATTCCCAAATGAGTCTATGATCCAGAAAAGGTTAAGAAACATCGTATAATATCCTCCAGAAGACCTATTCCAGGAATCAAGTTCCTATTCAAGTTGATACCAAATGCTATAATTACAATTGCAGAAACCATGCAAGCCTTACAGAGAACAGTCTCAGGGACAATGTGGTCCATGACACAGCAGTACTGAACTGTGGTCAGGGTTAAGCATGACCCTGGTCTTAATTCCAAGCTTGAATGGAATGCCTCTTTCTAACACACCCTGCGCCCTTATCTTGGAACTAGACCAGTTCTGGGCTTGTCCCACAAGTCACAACCTGCCCGGGGTAGGGGGCGTGCTTTCACCCTGCCCCACGCAAGGTTCTGTTGCTATAGCTTTAACCTCTGAGCCTTACCTATCCACACCCTGAGAAAGCAGTTAGTGATGATTACAGGAACTGCCAAAATAGTCTACAGCGGATTCTGTCTGAAGCAGCCCTTGCCTAATTTTCCAGGAGTCTGACTCATTGTAACTGTTCCTGGTGGCTTGATGTTTCCCCAGAATGAGTTGCTGTCTCTCACAACTGCCCACCCCCAGCCTCCTCTCCGTTCTGTGCCAGCTCCTATCTGCCCCTGCCTTGACTTCCCGCAGCCAACAGGTCCTCCTACTTGCCTCCAAATCTGCACGCCAGCCTGACGTCAAAAGCACCTACAGCTGTTCACAGCCACTGGCCTCAGGTGTCCCGAGCGAGATCCCCCTTCGCATGACAGCCCAGTTCACTCTAAGCTGGTCATAAAGTTTGCTATGTGGTGCAAGTGTGCAAACTTTTCCTTTGGGCGGTGGAATTTTTGTCAAGCAACATCTTACGGAAACTCAAACAATGCGAAAGCCTTTGGGATGGCAGAACCTTAGGGAGAGCACCGCATCTTGGGGGGCGGGGGGGGCACCCGCAGGCAATCAGGTAAGTATGCAGAGTTCACGCGTGGGTGGTCTGGGGGAAATCAAGAAAACAGAACTGGTTTCCCCAAAGAGTTGGCCCCAGGAAGGTGGGTAAGAGCGAGGGTTCAGCGGGCAGGAACTCAGGCCAAGAAGCAAGCATGAGAACACAGGCCCTGGGAATTTGCAGACATCTCGGGGAGGGCGCTGGGCTTCCCGCAGGTCGTGGGAGTGAGGCAGGCGCCAAAGCTCCGAGGCCTGAGTAACCCCAGCTGACATCTGGATAACAGCTGTTATACAAAAGAGCCTGTCCCAGCCAGAGAGCAATAACCCCAGCAGGGCTTTCAAACACCCAGCAGGGTTTTTTTAATAGCTTTAGAGAGATTCTTTCACAACAACAAACTCACTAAGAGCCACCGGCTCAGCTGCAGCATGGACACACCCCGAGACACACATGTCCAGCACATATAATAATAGCCCAATATTTCATGCGTGTGCAGTATGCATCAGGCAGGGTACGATCACTTTACACATAGTAATTCATATAATTCTTATAACAACTCCTTGGGGTCAATGCTATCATCATTCCCATAGCAGGCAAGGGAATTGCTTCAACACCCTCCCAGGGTGAAAGCCCAAGCCACCCCCATCCTTGCCCATAGAGCCTTGCATGACCTGGCCCATCCCCTCCCTGCCCTCACCTCCTCTCTCTCTCCCCCTTGCTCATTCTGTTCCAGTCACATGAGCTCCCCAAGTAAATTCCTGCCCCAGGGCCTTTGCATGTGCTCCTCCCTTTGCCAAAGAGGCTCTCCCCACTGAAGCACTGCACAGCTCACGCCTCGCCCGCCTCCTTCCATTCTTTACCCACAAATGTCACACCCCCTCCCCATATGCACATACACAGCACTTAACACCATCTAGCATGTTGCATACTTTTATTTCCTCATCTCTATTGTCAGCATGGCCCACCAGAGCAAGGATTTGTGTCTGTTTTGTTCACTGCTGGGCCCCGAAGTGCCTAGAACAGTGCCCAGCGCACAGTGGGTGTTCGGCAAGTATTTGCAGAGTGAATAATCCCCGATGAAAGAGGACAAGGAGACAGGGAGAAATTGGGCGACGTACCCAAGGCCCACAGTCCTTAGAAGCTGCACTCGAACCCAGACAGTTGAATTCCCAGGCTTCCTAGTCACTGCGCTTCTTTTCCCTAAACACATTCCTGCGCACACCCGCAAACGCACACAATGGCTAACACATTCGTAAATGCATGCCGCTTGCCGCCAGGCGCATCCGCGGCTGGCTTTCCCACAAGCACGCCCCCTCACTCAGGCCCACCCTCAGCCCCCAGATTCCTGGCCCCCAGCGCTCACCTCCTCAAGCCTCTCGCCCCAACACCCCAGGCGGGGAAGAGCCCTCGATCTGCACCCTGGAGAACTTGAGCTCAGCCTCCTAGGGCATCAGGCTGCTGTTGTACCAGGGCGTCCGTGCGTGAGCGGCTCCGGGCCACCCACCTGGGATCCGGGCTGATGGTGGCCAGGTCCAGCGCCTCGCCCTGGGGAGGGAAGACCCAGGAGAGTTGCTGGTGTGGCCAAGGGCGCGGCCACACAACCCCCCTTCCCATCTCCTGCGCCTTCTCAATCGCCGTGTCCCCATAGCACCCTCACCCTGGCGCATCTAGGGCACATAGTGCAGGCTGTTGAGATCCCACTGTCTTTATGTCCCTTCTCCCATCAACCCAGGCCCTCATCCGAGCCCGGCTCCCCGTGCTTCTCCAGCTTCCAGGTCTGAGGCAGGTAGCCGCCCACCGTGGCACAGGGCAGGCTGCAGAAGAGCACAGCCTTCCCCATCGCCCACCCCGTCGTTGCCTCCCATCCTCCTTGGACCCCGGGGTCCCCTCAGGCTCCTCCCTCAGCCCAAGCCCTGCACCCTCCCGGCCTCAAGTGCAACGTCGCCTTCCAGGAAGGGTGCACAGTCAGCACCAAGGCATCACTGAGACTTTGCAAGAAGACCTTCCACCTTGAAGACCTCGCCTCCTAGGTCTCCTTCCAGGTCCCCACCCCAGCCAGGCCCCCCAACCCCTCCGGCCTCCAAGAAGGGCGAACTGTGGCCCCCTCGCCCGCAATGGTCCCTCCCCACTGCAGCCTAGGCCCCGCCCTCTGGCCCACCCAGTCACCTACAGCTTCGGGGTGCGATGCACTTGGCCACGCGCCGCCTGGCGAAGACGCCAGGGTCGTCCTAGCTATCATGGTCCCTTCAGCCCCCGGAGCCTCTTCTGCCTTTCAGCCGCTCCCGGACCCTCCCAGGCCGCGCCCGCACCTGCCCCGCGTCCTGCCCTGCACGCATCGCGCCCCACGGCCTGCGCAGAGTGCAAGCATCCGTCTGCGTTCCGGGTGCCGCTGCGCTGGTACTCGACGGGGAAGGGGTGGAGCTCACGTGGTGCAGTCTGAGAGCACCTAGCCGCCCCGAGTGCAGGACCTGGCGCAGCCGGAAGGGCGCGCGGGCTTTGCCCACCAGCTCAGGTGCCCTTGGGCCTCGGCCCGCAAGATGTTGCCCAGGAAGAAGGGGAGGTGTGGACCCCGAGTCGCCGCCGCCTCCCCACGCACAATACGCGCCCCTGAGCCTCACTGGATCCTGCGGGGTCAGAGGGGGCTTTGAAGCAAGTCAAGCCCTCGACTGCCCTTCCTGCCCATCCATCTGGGCAGAAGTAGCGGGCACAGTGCAGAGCTGAGCTTGCCGACCCATCTAGAGAACCTGGTTTAAACCAGAGGAGCCCCAGCCTGCCGGACTCAGATCAGGGACCCCTAAACCTACCCCTGACTTTTTAGAGACCTTGTACGGAGCGCCTAGATGCCTCCACTGGTCCCCACGCCCCAACCCCTGGAGCCATTCATTCCTTGAATGAACATGTGTTGAATTCTTATTGTGTTTAGACCCAGTGTTGGGGATACAGGGATGAAGAAGCAACCATAGTCTCTGCCCTCTTGAAGCTAATACTCTAGGGGAGAGAGGGGAGCTCGATGGACAAGGAAGAGACAAAAATCAGAATGACAGATTGAGGTAAGGGCCACCAAAGAAATAAACAGGGAAGACTGCGAGAAAAGACAAGTGGTTGTAGCTGGGATGTCGTCTTCTCTGAGGAGGTGGCATTTGAGCTCAGATCTGAAGGACGGTGGAGCTCACGGTTCAAAAAGCCAGGGGAGAGCACACCAGGCAAGGGGCCCTGCAGGTGCAAAGGCCCTGAGGCTGGAACAAGTTTTGCCATCAAGGACCTTGCTCCTCAGCCTTCCCTTCTTCCTCTCCACTGACTCTTCCCCCTTAGCCTCAGAGATTCTCCATCGTCCTGAGAATCCCTTTCTTGCCCTGCCTCTTCCCGCCCCACCCCCCCATCATGGACAAGTTTCTAGAAAGCATGAGCTAACCTCAATGTCTATCAAAAGGGGATTGGAATGAGATATATATGATTGAAGGTTGGGATAGAAACATCTGTTTGTAGGAGGGAAATAGAAAGTTTGTATGACCCTGTTTGGGGGGCTGGTGATGAAAGGTACCTTAATATCTAGCAAGGCAGATAACTTAAAATTGCCTACCTTCCACTTTCTGGGGATGATGGTGATGATCTATATCTTGATCGAGGTTGGATTACATGGGTGTCTGCATTTCTCCAAAGTCAGGGGATGTACACAGAAGACTTGTCTGTTTCTTGCCTGTTTCACCCCCTTCCCCAATAGCAAAGAAACATAAGATATTGAACTCTTAGGTAGTGATGTCCATGCTGAAATGTTTAGGGGTAACGGGTGCTGATCGCTGCATCCTAAAAATAACGTGGATTGATGGATGGAGAGAGAGGGGGAGGGAGGGAGGCATATCTGATAAAGCAAATATAGCACGATGTTAATTGTCAAATCTAAGGGTGGGCAGGCCAGTGTACAATTCTTTCAATTTCTGTATGTATGAAAATTTTTATAATGTTGAGAAAATTTGTCTTCCCACAGCAGCTACAGGTCATTTTTCTATGAAAGTGGGCCCAGCAAGGCAATCCTGGTGCGGACCTGTGTTGGGGAAGGGTCCCTGAGGGTCTTTCTTAGTCCTGCAAGTGTAAGGGGAATATGAGCAAGCTTTCATAGGTCGAGATGGGCTGTTGGTCCCCCGGGTGCCGGAGGAGACTCAGGGATGGAGATGGGGCCATTCGGAAGATACAGAAGTGGGAATTTGGTGAGGGCTGGTTCAGAGTGGCCAAAGGAAGAGCCAGAATATTTGTTTTAAGCACATCCATCAGTTTGAAAATGGGCAAATGACCTGAACAGATATTTCTCCAAAGAAAATATACAAACAGCCAACATGAATAGATGCTCAATGTCCCTAGTCATTAAGGAAATGCAAATCAAAACCACAGTGATATATCACTTCACACCCAGTGGGATGGCTAGAATCAAAAAGTCGAATAAATATAAGCGTTGGCAAGAATGTGGAGACATCGTAACCCTCATACACTGCCATTGGGAATGTAAAATGGTTCAGCCGCTTGGAAGACAGTTCGGCAGTTCCTCAAAATGTTAAACATATAGTTTCCATATGACCCGGAGATTATACCAAAAAGAATTGAACACAGGTATTAAGGCAAATATTTGTCCAGGAATGTTCATAGCAGCATTATTCACAATAGCCGAAGACAGAAACATCCCAATCCCCTTCAGTGGATGAATAGATTTAAAAAAAAAAAAATGTGCTATATACATACAATGGAATATTATTCAACCATAAAAATGATTAAAATACTGATACATACTACACATGAACATCGAAAACATTATGCTTAGTGAAAGAAGCCAGTCACATAAGGCTACATATTATATGTTTCCATGTGTACAATATTCTGGAAAAGGCAAACTGTAGTAAAAGAGAACACATCAGTGGTTGCCAGAGGCTGGGGATGGGGGCATATTCTGTATCTTGATTGAGGTGGTGGTTGCATAACTGTATGTATTTGCCAAGCATCAGAATTGTATATGAAAATTGGATTTTATTGTATGTAAATTATACCTTATTTTTTTCATGAAAGCGGGGAAGGAGCCAGTAGAAAAGACACACTATGCGGTAAAAATAATAGCTGCATAGGAAAGGAAAGGCTGTCTATGCTCAGCAGATCCACTTCCTCCTTCCCATCCTCTCATCCAGCCTCGAACTCTCTCCCTGATGGGACCCTGCTCCCCTGACTGGTTGAGTACCAGGCAAATGGCTAGCTCCCCCACCTGAGTCCCTTGGATGCTGGTGAACACTCTCTCCTGCTTGAGATTCACAGCTCTCTCTTATGCAACCTCTCCAGCTTGCCTCCTCCATCTCCAACTCTGATGGCTCCTGCTCTATCTATCTCCTCCCTTAACTCCTCACGCCCCCTACCTGGGCCATCCTGTTTGTGGTTTCACAGGCTGCCAACATGTCAACCACACCCAGTTCCCTCCACCCACCCAGGCATCTCTTGACTTTGATCTGTACTAACATGACCTCCTAAGTTCTCCACGAGATATTTCTACTAATACGACCTGGGATCCATATCTGACTCACACTGTGCCCTGGCCGAACCCCCAGTCTGGTTCCCACATGACCTGTGCTCTGAAGTCTCAAGATACTGTTTGGCAGGACTTCCCTGAACTTTGCGTGTTCAAGAACCTTCCGTGGGACTAAAGACCTAAATTTAAGAGTTAAAACTATAAAACTTTTAGAAGAAAACATTAGGGGAAATCTTCATAAAAGTTTGAGAAATCTTCATGGTGTTGAATTTGGCAACAATTTCATGTATATGACATTAAAAGCGCAGGCAACAAAAGGCAAAATAGATTCATTGAACTTCATCAAAATGGAGACCTTTTTTGCATCAAAAAACGCTATCAGGGCTTCCCTGGTGGCGCAGTGGTTAAGAATCCGCCTGCCAATGCAGGGGATACGGGTTCGAGCCCTGGTCCGGGAAGATCCCACATGCCGCTGAGCAACTAAGCCCGTGCGCCACAGCTACAACTACTGAGCCTGTGCTCTAGAGCCCGCGAGCCACAACTACTGAGCCCATGTGCCACAACTACTGAAGGCTGTGCTCCGCAACAAGAGAAGCCACCGCAATGAGAAGCCCTCGCACCGCACCGAAGAGTAGCCCCCGCTTGCCACAACTAGAGAAAGCCCGCGCACAGCAACAAAGACCCAATGCAGCCAAAAATAAAATAAATTTTAAAAAACACTATTAATAAAGCAAAAAGACAACCTACAGAATGTGAGAAAATATTTGCAAATCATATACCTGATAAGGGATTAATATCCAGAATATATAATGAACTCTTACAACTTGGCAACAGCAATAAAAATTCAAAACTGGTCAAAGAACTTGAACAAACATTTCTCCAAAGAAGGTATACAAATGGCCAATAAGCACATGAAAAGATGTGTAATAGCATTAGTCATTAGGGAAATGCAAATCAAAACCACAATGGGATACTACTTCACATCTACTAGGATGGCAATCTATTTTTTTTTATAAATTTATTTATTTTTATTTTTGGCTGCATTGGGTCTTCGTTGCTGCGCGGGCTTTCTCTAGTTGCGGCGAGCGGGGGCTACTCTTTGTTGCGGTGCGCGGGCTTCTCGTTGAGGTGGCTTCTCTTACTGCGGAGCATGGGCTCTAGGCATGCGAGCTTCAGTAGTTGTGGCACACAGGCTTAGTAGTTGTGGCTTGCAGGCTCTAGAGCACAGGCTCAGTAGTTGTGGCACACAGTCCGCGGCATGTGGGATCTTCCCGGACCAGGGCATAAAACCGCGTCCCCTGCATTGGCAGACGGATTCTTAACCACTGCGCCACCAGGGAAGCCCTAGGATGGCAATTAAAAACAAAAACAAGGGCTTCCCTGGTGGCGCAGTGGTTGAGAATCTGCCTGCCAATGCAGGGGACACGGGTTCGAGCCCTGGTCTGGGAAGATCCCACATGCCGCGGAGCGACTGGGCCCGTGAGCCACAATTACTGAGCCTGCGCGTCTGGAGCCTGTGCTCCGCAACGGGAGAGGCCGCGATAGTGAGAGGCCCGCGCACCGCGATGAAGAGTGGCCCCCACTTGCCGCAACTGGAGAAAGCCCTCGCACAGAAACAAAGACCCAACACAGCCATAAATAAATTAATAAATTAATAAAATAAAATTTAAAAAAAAAAACAAACAAACAAACAAACAAAAACAAAACAAAACAGAAAATAACAAGTATTGGTGAGAATGTGGAGAAATTGAAACCCTCTTGTGTTACTGGTGGGAATGTAAAGTGGAAAACAGTTTGGTGATTCTTCAAAAAATTAAACTGAGAGTTACCATAGGACCCAGCAATTCTACTCCCAGGTATATACCCAAAGGAATAGAAAGCAGGAACTCAAACAAATATCTGTACATGACTGTTCATAGCAGCTTTATTCACAGTAGCCACAAGCTGGAAACAACCCAAGTGTCCATCAACGGATGACCCAATAAATAAAATGTGGTCCATCCATATAATGGAATATTATTCAGCCTCCAAAGAGGATGAAATTCTGACACATACTACATCATGGATGAACCTTGAAAAACATGTAAAGTGGAAGAACCCAGACATGAAAGGACAAATATCGTATGGCCCCATTTACATGAGATCCCTAGAGGAGTCCAATTCACAGAGATGGAAAGTGGGATGGTGGGCGCCAGGGGCTGGGGGAGGGGCTGGGGAGTGAGTGTTTCATGGGGACAGAGTTTCAGTTTAGGAAGATGAGAAAGTTCCAGAGATGGATGGTGGGGATGGCTGCTCAACACTGAGAATGTACGTAACACCACTGAATTGCACACTTAAAAATAGTCAGTGGTAAATTTTATATTATGTTATTTTACCATAATTTTAAACATTTTAAAAGAGCCTGCATGGCTCCCTCTTACTACTTCATTGAACCTAAACGTTTCAGCCCTCTTCTCCAGCCGGCCTGGGCCCCTGGCCTTCCCTCTAACCAACCCTCACACACTTTTATACATGTGATGCCCTCCACTGGGGGCACTGTCTCCACCCCTCTCTGTCTCCGTTAATCCACCAGCCCTGCCTTGCAGACTCGCAGACATGCTCCCCCGTGGAGAATCAGGGCAAGGCAGCAAGGTGGGGCTTGTCCTGGGACCCGAGACCAGGTGGGAATAGCTAAGCTATTCTCGGTGCAGGAAGCTGAGGCAGGAAACCATCCTTAGTATAGTTAGAGAAGCTCCTCCCCACGGCAGCTGCAGGTGCAGCTTGAAAAGCCAGAGGTGGGGGAGGCAGAGACAGAGGTAGGGGGCGGACCCTCGGAGCCCTATCAAGGGCCCCAAGGTCAAGATGTCCCAGAGATGATGCATTCTCTCTGTGTTCTCAACTATGTCCCAGCATCCCTGTCTCATTGGCAATAACAACGACAACAGTAATAATAACAGCCCGGGGGCAGCCAGCTTTGCATCTGCCTCCACTTCCCTGTGCCATTCTAGACCGTGCCCATCAGGGCCACACAGGGGCAAGACCTGGAGTGACCGAGTCCCTGGGGTCCCCACAGCCAGAGATGCTGGGAGAGGCCAGAGCGGGTAGGCAGAAGGAGGTGGAGGGTGGAAGGCCAGGGGCTGACATATTGGAGGGGCCGCAGAAGGAGGCTGGGCAGAGGCCTGGCAGCTGGACCAAGGGGGCCTGGCCAGCAGTGCGTGTTTACTTTAGGAAGAGCGGGGCCAATCTGCGGCCTCCCACTGTGACCCTGGACTCAGGGGTCTGCGGGGGATCAGATGTTTCTCTCCTGAGCTAATCTCTGGGCTTCATCCCAGGGGACTCTCTGGCCTTCCCAGAAGACACGCCCACCTCGAGAACCCTCAGACATCAAGAGACATTATCCGGGTTCAGGAATCCTGCCTCTCCACGTCCCCAGGAGCCCGGTCAGCCCCACAAGCCCAGCCCCCAGTCCCGCCTGGACTGACCCCATCCAGCCTCATCCTAAGCTCCTAATTTGGCTGGGTTGCCCAGAGTTTGCAACCCCACTGGGCCACCCCAGAGAGAGCCGTGGGACGCCAGCCTTGTTCTCAGTGCCCACGTCCTGGGAAGAAGAGGAGGAGGAGGAGAAGCAGGAAATCTTTGATGCTTGGCCAGAAGTCTCTGCCTGAAATTCCACCATTCAAGTTTCCCCTTTGGGTTAAGGCAGTGTTTCCTTTATCTATTCCAGGACCCCCCTAGACCCCCAAAAATGCTTCGGAGGGGAAAAAATGTCAAGGGGAGCACATAAGTTCTGGAAAGCTCTGAGCATATGAAAGGCTCTGAGAAGACCCGCATGGAACGGCCCCATTTAGCTCTACTTAATCCCCACACTTGGCTCTGGTTCCACGGAACATACTCTGGGCATCCAAGGCCCCAATTAAATGCCCACTGTGACAGCCCAGAGGGGTAAGGGGGGCCATCAAGCTACAGAAGGAGTAAGTCATTTCGACTGAACCTGGAGGGAAGGGATGTGGGGTACAAAAGCCCTGCATGCCACCCTCGGTTAGAGACCAGAAACATCCCCAAAGCACGGGAAGGGGGCTCAGCCCTCACTGCCACCACCTTGCTCCTTGCTCCAGCTCCTGGCTCTCTGATCAAACCCCTATTCTTGCACCCAAGACCTCAGATTCCCCCAGAGCCATGTCTCCTGCTCTTCCTACCCCCATGTGGCCACGGCGCGGGCCACTGTGCCCATCCACAGAGCTGTAACGGAGGCGTCACAGGCATTGTCAGCCAACTGAATGCCATGCGGTCACATTATAAAGACCAACGACAGGAGTTAGACTTCGTTTGTTTATCAGATTAGCAGTGACTTTTTTTTTTAATTGGGGTATAGTTTTTCTACAATGTTGTGTTAGTTTCTACTGTACAATGAAGTGGAGTTCCCTGTGCTATACAGCAGGTCCTCATTAGTTATCTATTTTATACATATTAGTGTATATGTGTCAATCCCCATCTCCCAATTCATCCACCACCCCCCTTCCCCCCTTGGTGTCCATACGTTTGTTCTCTACATCTGTGTCTCGATTTCTGCCTTGTAAACCGGTTCACGTGTACCATTTTTCTAGATTCCACATATATGCGTTAATATACGATATTTGTTTTTCTCTTTCTGACTTACTTCACTCTGTATGACAGTCTCTACGTCCATCCACGTGTCTACAAATGACCCAATTTCGTGACAGGAGTTAGACTTTAATGAACACCTTCATCTATTATTCCTGACACCAGGAGGACAGACGGGTGAGGATTCGAACCATGGATCAAACATGATCGATCAGGGAACAGTTAGCAGCTGTGCGATACTGGGGCAGTGAATCAAACTCACCAGATCTCATCTGGAAAATAGGGCCAGCAAATGAGTCCATCTCTGGATGATGGTGGGGATTCTGTAAGATATGGAACCCAGGACCTGGCCTGCTCTTGTGCTATTTTGTCCTTCTGTAGAGTCTCCTGCCCCTCCTCTGCCCACAGCCCTCCAGGGCTCCCACCTCCCTTGGGGTAAAAGCCCAAGTCCTCCCCAAGGCCCACAAGGCCCTGCACGACCTGCCCCCATCCCCTCCCTGCCCTCACCCCCCTTCCTCTGTCCCCCTCACTCACTCTGCTCCAGCCACGTGGGCCTCTGAATGACACCAGAACAAGTCAAGCACAGCCCAACCTCAGGGCCTTTGTACTGGCTCTTCCCTCTGCCTCTTCCCCCCAGATCTCCCGCACTTCCATCGGGTCGTGTTCAAATGTCACCTCCTCCAGGAGGTCACCCATGATGTCCCCAGGCTAAAACAGCGCCATGGACTAGGTTGGATAGGGTCCCCCCACCAAATTCACATCCACCCAGAACCTGTGAATGTGATCTTCTTTGGAAACAGGGTCTTGATGTCATCAAGTTAACATGAGGCCATACTGGGCCCTAAATCCATCATAAAAGGGGGGGAAATTGGGTACACGTACACAGGGAAGAAAGCCATGTGACAAGGGAGGCAGATGCATCTGCAAACCAAGGAACTCGCAGAGTCATAGGCAACCAGTAGAAGCTAGGGAGGGGCAAGGAAGGATTTTTCCCTGGACCCTTCAGGAAGAGCACAGCCCTGCTGACACCTTGACTTTGGACTTCCAGCCTCCTGAGCTGTGAGAGAATAAACTTCTGTTTAGTTAGGGCAGCCCTAGGAAACTAACATACCCCTATCTTCCCTCTTCATCCCCCCAATCCAGGAGTCTCTTCTCAGCACTCGTTACCACCTGAAACGGTACACAGTCTGTCCTCAGGATTCGCAGATCCCATAACCGCAAATTTGCCGCCTCACTGACATGTATGGGTAACCGCAGAATCAATGCTGGTGGGACTCTTGCCGCCACGCAGGGTGCCCGGGGTGCACAGTCCCAGATGAGGTCGATTCAGACAGGAGTTACAAAGCTGCTGCCCATGAATTCAGTGGAAATGAATCAACAATGTACATTAAGTAAGGGATCTTTCAACAGCAACACACACCACTCAAGGTTATGTACCAATCAGTGGATGAAAATGTGCGGCCTCTAATTCAGGCCTGGAAGAGGCCAGACTCCTGCCGATGGCCAAGCCAGGGGGTTTCACCGCGAGACAGAGGCTGCAGGTGTCCAGCCTGGCTGGATGGCGGACACACAGGCCAGGGGATGGTCAAACACATGGTTCTGGGGGTGTCTGTCCAGCTCGAGCAGGAAGGCCAGCTCAGCCACTCAGACACTCACACTGTCACGCACTATGTGTTAGCCTATCTGAGCCTCCGGGTCCCTGTCTGCTAATGGCTGTCACTGGGAAAGCCAGTGCGGCAGGATTTTAAGTGTTCACTGATGCTTGTCTGATGATGGGGGTTTTCCAGTTACCAAGGATCTTCCTTCATTTAAGTAACAGCCAGTACGTCAGCTTCCACTGTCTCTTAGAGAGAGGCTGTCTCAGCATAAAAAAAAAAAAAGAAAAAGAAAAAGACTTTTATGTGTCTAAAGTCAGGATACTGAAAGAATTAACAACCCGGGGCTGGGAGGGACACGGCTCATCCTAGTGGATCTGGTATAGACACAAAACAACCTAGGCTCAAATCAGTGGTTCTCACCCAACCGATTCTGCCCCCCAACCCAGGGGACACTGGCCAGTGTCTGGGGATGGTTTTGGGCCTCAGAATTGGAGGGTGTTACTGGTACCTGCTGGGTGGAGGTCAGAGATGCTGCCAAACATGCTATAATGCATAGGATATCCCCCTACCCCCCACCACCAAGAACTCTCCAGCCCAAAATGTCAGTAGTGCTAAGGGTGAGAATCCCTGGACCAATCACCCATCACGCTGAAAATGATGTGGGCAATCACAGGCATCACCATCACCATCATCATCATCATCATCATCCTGATCCTGTTTATTATGTACTTACTGGGTGCCAGGTCCTGTTCTAAGTGGCCCCATGACGCCCACTCACGTGGATAAGCCAGGAGCAGCATCGAGATCCAGGCAGGGCAGGACAAGAAAGGCAACCACATTTGAAGTTTACGTCAAAGTCACAAAGTGCTGGGCTTGAAGAAAATCGCCTGCCACGGGTTCTGGGGGTGGCAGAGGGGGACAGCTGAGCCTTGTCTGTCCCAGCAGCAGAGGGGAAACTGAGGCCAGCCCTCAGATCATCACTCTGAGATCAGGGGTGATGTCCCCAACAGCTGGCCCCAAGCCGGGGAGGAGGGGCAGGGGATCTGTGTGTGCTGTGATGAGGGGGAGGGGGCAGTTGGGGAGGCAGTGGGAGCGGGGAACCTCCAGGTCTCATTGGAAACGAGGGGGAAGGCAGGAGGGTTATGTCACCTTTGCTGGGCAAACTTTGGGGGTTTTGAGTTGCTTTTTGTTCCCCTGCTTTGTTGAGATATATAACTGACATATAACATTGTATAAGTTTAAGGTGTACGACTGTGATAATGTGATACAATTATATATCATTAGCTAACACCTCCATCATGACACATAATTACCATTTCTTTCTTGTGGTGAGAACATTGACAATCTTAGCAACTTTCAAGTATACAATACAGTACTGTAATCATGATGCTGTCCATTACATCCCCAGGACTCATTCATCTTCTAACTGGAAGTTTGCCCCCTTTGACCAGCATCCCCCCCTTTCCCCTACCCCCCACGCCCTGGCAACCACCATTCCACTTCGAATCCACGTTAAAGTGAGGTCGTAGAGTATTCGTCTTTCTCTGAAAGGAAACTGACCACACGCCCTTCCCTCTCCCACTCCAGGTCTCTGCCCGTGATGTGTCCTCAGCCTGAAACTCTCTTCCTTGCCTCTTCGACTGCCCGACTCCTAATCTTCCTACAGATCTCCTATTAAATGTGGTTTCCTCCGGAAAGCCTTTCCTGATCCCCGACTAGAAGAGGATGGCCTTTCTGTCAGTTTCACCTGACCTTGAGCAGGTGCGATTTGTCTCAGCGTTTAAGAGGATACCAACTCCCTGGCTGGGAAAAATATCTGGCAGGTGGGCTAGAGATGGGGGCTTCAGGCCCTGAGAAAGGGATCACCACTCAACACAATGATCCCAGGGCACCTCAGGGATTCCCTCCCACTCTGGGAGATCTTCCACCTCGAAGCTCACCTGCCTTCCCCCTAGGTGGTCAGATAACCTGTGACTTTTATCTTGGTTGTTCTATTCTGGTTCTGCTACTCTTTGCTGGGCAAACTTGAGCAAGTTACTGAGCCTCTCTGTGCCTCAGTTTTTTCATTTGGGAAATGGCTACGATAATGGTGCCCACTTCATAGGACTGATGTGAAGTTAAAACGGGCCTGAAAGCAAGTGCTTCAGCATCGTGGTCATTATTATTATTATTATGTCTCTCTTCTTTTCCCAGTTCCTACAGTCTAAGGGCAACAATGAGACTCTGCTGCACCCTCCTGTGGCAGCCCTGGAGTACTGCATCCCTCCAGGCACAACTCATTACATCACTCTGGGTTCTAAAGGTTGGAAATTACAAAAAAAAAAAAAAAAAAAATCTTTTAAATCAGTCCAAGCTGGTTTAAGTCAAAAGATAATGTATTGGCCATAACAGCCTTTGCACTTGCTGTGCCCTTCTCCTAGAATGCCCTCACTCCCACCCCCTCACTTCCTCCTTCTTAACATTCAAACCAGGATGTCAATGGCACCTCCACAGGGAGCCTTTTGACAGCTCCCTATTTATTCAATACTGACACCAACTCTGTGCCAGACCCTGTTCTAGGCACTAAGGATACTGCTGTGGACCACACAGATGAAGACTCCATCCTCAAAGCTGACATTCCCGTGAGAAAGACAGAATCAACAAACACAAGTATTCCACAGAGTAAGTCAGGTGGTGACTCACGCTGAGAGTAAAATAAGTCAGGAAATGGGAGAGCAGGTGTGTGTGTGGGGGGGGGTAATCTTGAAGTGGGGGTGGGTGGCTGGGCAGGCCTCACTGAGGGGGCTATGTTTGAGACTAGACTTGAAGAATGAGATGCAGTCGGCATTCCAGGCATAGCGAACAGCAAGTGCAAAGGCCCTGAGGCAGGTCAATTACCTCTGGGGAATGGAGATTGTCATTGTTCCTGGCTGTGTCTCCAGTACCTGCACCAGCACCTGGCACAAAACAGTGTTTAATAAAGATTGCATGAATGAAAGCCCAGCTATGGGCTTCAGGAACAGCTGGCTCAGGGCTGAAATGATGGCCTTGGGGCCATTGCCCTCCTCCACCTGGGTGGCTTCATCTTTTTTTTTTTTTAATTGAAGTATAGTTGATTTACGATGTTGTGTTAATTTCTGCTGTACAGCAAAGTGATTCAGTTATATATATATATACTTTTTCATATTCTTATCCATTATGCTTTATCACAGGATATTGAATATAGTTCCCTCTGCTATACAGTAGGACCTTGTTGTTTATCCATCCTATATATAATAGTTTGCCTCTGCTAATCCCAAACTCCCAATCCTTCCCTCCCCGTTGGCAACCACAAGTCTGTTGGCTTCAGTCTTATAAGAGGTCTCTCCCTGTTGTCTAAGATGGGGACTCAGCTTCAAATGCTACTCAAGATGCAAAAGTCTGTTTCCCAGGATTCCTTGCAAAAGCCCTGACACAGCTCATTGCGGGTTGGTTATGTGCCCATCCTCCAATCAGTCCAGGAGGCCAGGAGATGGGATGTGGGTGTGGCTTAGGGCCAAGTTACATGCCCTACCCAGACCACACCTAGTGGGGAGAGGGAGCACCCAAGGGACATCTGGGGTTGTGGCACGTCAGGGAGGGGGAATGGATGCAAAGAGCCAGCTTCCCAGATGATTATAGGAGGTTTTACAGCTAGTAAGTGGCAGAAGCTGGGAGCTCCTTGTTCAAAGCAGCCCTGAAATTCTCAGTGCTGTCTGGTGGCCACCCATCACCAGACTAAGGACCTGTGGCTGGAGCAGACACTGGGCTGAAAGGAGGAGCTTTTAGCATCAGGGCAAACTGAGAATGCAAAGGCAGCCACCCCTCTGATGGAGAAAGAAGTAAACAGAAGGCAGCTCAGGGTGGGCTCCCAACAGGCCCATGCCAGGAACAGAGGGACAGGCTGGCAGAGGCAGAGACGGCTTACTTAGACTTGCTTCTCCCTGGGGCGGGGGAAAGTGGGTAGCAAACGAGGATGGGCTGCCCCTCTGGCCTGGCCTGGGGAGAGGATGGGGTGGAGGTGGAGCTGTAACCTGGTGGGAGCTCCAGGAGGACTCTGGTATTTATGGAGTACCTACTGTATGCAGGAACCCTGACATGTCATTCCAAGTTCAAGGCAAAGAAAACAAATGTTTGCTGTTGGCTGAACCCCTCCCCCCTTGGCCCTGTAAAGGCTACTACGCCCCCCACCCTCCCACCCCACCAAGGGATGAGGAAGATGAGAAGGCCAAGGGCAAGGCCAGCCCAGCCTCTGCCTAGCTCCCTGGTGGCCAGGGCCGGAAAATGCCTGGAATCGTGGGGTCTGAGGGTCACCGCCCTGCCCCTCCGGGAGCACCAGCCCCTAGACAGGCACCCAGAGGCCTGGGGGACAGCCGGCCACGTGGGGTTCAAATCCCATCCCGGCCCTGACTATCCAGGTCACCCCTACTCATGCCTTAGCTCCACATCTAATGAGCACTGCTCCAGGGGGAACCAAAACCCACAGGGCCACCCCCTCTCATGGAGCGTTCACTCCCCCCTCTCTGGCCTCAGTTTCCTCTTCTGTGAAATGGGACCAGCCAGGCCAAGCCCAGGCTCCGGGCTGGTCAAACTCCCAGAGGGGAGCGCTGGGAGGGCGGGGGCGAGTTGAGATGTATTCAGCCTCCCTGGGCACTGTGCCTGGCACACGGGAGGCGCCCAATAAATGCTTGTTTGAGCGACGACTCGCCTTCAATAAATAACAGCTGTTGTGGACGCTGTGGATGCCGGCGAGGGAGTGGGCCCTCCCCTCCCCCACCCTGTTCCCCCATCCCCCTCTGGCCCCATTCCTGCCCCTTACCGCCCCCCGCCCCGATTTTGCCTCCTCCTCCTTGCCCCGCCTCTTTCCCTTCCAACTTCCCCCTCCCCCAGCCACCCCCTTCTCCTCTTCCTCCATTTCCCTTACCCTTACCCAATTCTCCCTCCCTCTCTAGCCCCCTACCCTCGTCTTTCTCCCCTCCCCCCACCCTTCCACCTCTTTCTCCCCGCCCCCCCCGCCGCCGCCCATTATCCCCGCCCCCACCGTATTTCACCCCCATCCTCCATCCCTCCCCCGCCCCCACGACTGGGCGCCTGTCCGGGCGGGGCCGCCCGAGCTCCCGGGTCCCTGGCTCGGGTCCAGCCCGCGGCCCTGCACCGGCGGCGGCGGCGGCGGCGGCGGCGGCGGCAGCGGCGGCGGGCGGGGTCTTGGCGGCGCGCGGTTTGGGGGTTTTTTATAACCCTGGCAGGCTGCTCAGGAAGTGCCGTCCCCGCGCCCCCTCCCCCGGCCACGCCGCCGCGCTCGCTCCCTCCCTTCCTGCGCGTGGGCCGGCGAGACGGCGGCGGGGACTGCAGGCGGAGGCCCGGGCGGGCGGCCGGCCGCGGGTAACGGCGCGGGGCGGGGCGGGGCGGGGGTGCGGGACTAAGGGGGACTTCGTGTGTCCGCGTCGTCGCCCGGGGATGGCCGAGGGCCGCCGGACGATGGACGTCGGGCCGTGGGGGTTGTGGCGGTGTGCGATGTCCCTAAGCGTGTGCGACACGCAACGCGCCCCTGAGTTCCTGGGAGCGCCTGTCTGGGTTTGTTTGCTCTGTGTGTGTGTGTGTGTGTGTGTGTGTGGACATCCACGTCTGTATAAATGCCGTGTGTCTGCGCGTGTGTGGCTGTATGAAAATGTAAGTGCCTGGCTATGTTTGAATTTGTGTGTGATGTGTGATTTGGGTGTTATGTGTCTGCGGAAGTGTGAGTGTAAGCCAGTGTGTGCACGTAGGTCAGCATCTCCTGGGTGTAAATGTCTGGATGAGTGTCTCTCCAAACATCTGCCGGTGTGTCTCCGTGTGTGTCCGAGTTTCATGAGTGTGTAAATGCCTGTGTGTACGTGCATCTGGTGGGTCTCAAGGTTTGGAGGACTTCGTGAATTTGTTCCTGGTCTGCTGTGAGTGTGGAAATGAGTGTGTACGTGTCTGTGCACGTAAGCCTGGGTGTGTGACTCTGGGTTGTGTGTGTGGGTATGCACATAGGTCTGGGGAATGTGTAGTTGTGTGTCTCAGATGTTTGTCTCAGGGTGTGAGTGTGTACTGAGTGCTGGGGAGGTCCTTTGTGGGTCTGCGGTGTCTGGTTGTTGGTCCCCAGCCTCACAGGTGTGGTCACCCTCAAGTGTGTGTGCGTGCACGTCGTTGCCAATGTGTGTTTGTGTGTCTGGGTGTGGGAGTGGCGCCGCCCACTTCCCCTGAGTTGGTCATCGGGGCCA
This sequence comes from Eubalaena glacialis, assembly GCF_028564815.1. NCBI lineage: Eukaryota > Metazoa > Chordata > Mammalia > Artiodactyla > Balaenidae > Eubalaena > Eubalaena glacialis. The sequence goes on from NC_083719.1 coordinate 180,675,778, forward strand.
CAACCGTCTGCCTCCGGGTGTCTCCAGCCATCAGCTCAGGGCCTTTAATTAGCGGCTGGTTGCGGACCCGCCGGGTGCCGGGCCCCCTCCTCCTGCAGGCCGGGCCTTTGTCTGCTCTCCGGGCAGGGGCTGCCGCCTCTCCTGCCTGCCCAGCCAGATGTTCAGAGCCTGGGCTGGCCGGGCCTCTGCCTGGGCAGTCTCGGCCTTGGCCTCCGCAGGGAGGCTCCGCGGCCCTGTCCCCCAGCCCGGCCCTGGACATCTGGGTGTAGAGCGGCAGATCCCTGCAGGATCCCGGGGATGGGATGGAGCCTCTGTTTCCAGAGGCTGTTTCCGCCGGCATTTCCTCCCCCACCTCCAGCGGGCTGGCACCCTCCCCCACGTTGGCCATCTCCCTCCTGCCTTCTAGGAGGGAGGGGCTGGAGGGAATGGCCAGGCCTGGGTACACACACACAAACACACTCTTACGGTCACACACAGGGTCACATGGGCAGACACACACAGTCATGTGGGCACACACCATACACAAAGTCACATATACACAGTTACAGCCATACACAGTCATGGATGTGTAGTCACCCGCAGACATCCCAGTGGAGACCCCCAGCTGACATCCTGTGGCCCCCCACCCCCAGGCTTAGGCCCAGTAATCCTCTACCCACCCCCAAGCCTTCTCTTCCCCCCCACCCCAGAGCCACCAATCTGTTCGTGGTCCCCCCAATGCCCAGAGCGGGTCATACCTCCCAGCCCCACCGCGGGCTGTACCACTGTTCCAGATTCTCTCCCCCTGGCCTCACCCTGGCAGACACCTTGTACCTGTACGTCCCCCTCCAGACTCCTCCTATCCTGCACCTCACCCCCGACCTGTGCTGGGTCCTTCTGCGCTCTCCTCCACACCCCACTTGAGCCAGAAGCACCAGAGGCAGGGGAGAGGTTGTAGGGGGGAGGGGCCCAGCTGCAGAGGACCGAGGTGAGGACTCAGAGGAGGGGGGAACAGGAAGAGAGGCCAGGATCAGAGCCACAGAGCCACTGAGGGAGAGCTTCTGCACCAGGCCTGGCAGTGTGGGAAGGAGAGGGGCAGGATTGGGGGGCTAGGGGGCTCCAGCCTCACTTGCAATGACAATGCTGCCACCTCGGCATGGGGAGGAGTGTTAAGGCAGGAAGGGGCTCGAGGGACACCCCCCCACAGGAGGGGCTTTGATCCCAGAGCTAGTCAAGGATGGAACAGGGGAGGGGAGGGGGATGGGAGGGGACAGAAGTTGGGAGGAGGGAGGTGGGGATGGGGAGCTAGGAACAGAGGGAGGATGAAAGCCGAAAGGAGGATCACCAGGGCCGGGGAGAAGGGCAGGGTGTCCTCAGCGACCCCTGAACTCCAGACCCACCTCTGCTCTCCTCACTGCCCCCTCCTACCCTGTCCAGGCTCCCAGAAGAGGCACTGAAGGCCCAGAGCGACTCACACACAGGTTCAACACTGCGCCACCAACTGAAGCCCCCAAAAGGTAAAAAAAAAAAAAAAAAGAGAAACCCAAGGGGTAAACATCAGCCCATCTGAAATGAGCACCACAGTCATAGAGTGGGAGTGAGCTCCCCATAGCTGGAGGGGTCCAATCAGAAGTAGTGGTGGGGGGGGTGTCAGCTTCTAAGTCAGCATCTTGGAGGAAACCTGGCTCCATCTCTCAGGAGCTGAACTGCCCTGTTTGGGGATCGACTCTCAGACTTGGCCAGGCTGCAAAGAAAACAAGACAGTATGTGATTAAGGGGGAAATTGCACAGAGTAGGAGAAGGAGGGCGGAGACAGGAGGGGGGTGGAGGGTTTGGCACAGGGTGGTGGCCCAGAGTGGTGTCTGTGGCAGGCTGGCCTGGGGCAGATGCTGGAGAAACAGACCTGCCCGGCAGGCCTGGAGCTTTGAGGAGAAATGAGAGGAAGCAGGACTAGGGGCCGGGCTGGAAATGTAGGGCGGAGGAGAGGTCACAGGAACAGAGACCACGATGCAGGGGTTTGCAGCCCCGCTGGCGGGGTGAGTGGTGCTACCCGTGACAGAGAATCTGAAGGCAGGGCCCCCAGGGGGAAGGGGTGCTCCAAGCACTGGCCTCGGGTTTAATCTGGGTTGAAAATTCACGCTGACCAGTCTTCAAGTGTGTCCCAGGCCAGCTGCCCATTGCTGCCCTCCTGCACTGGCCCTTTGTGGTCCTGGGTCCACAGCAAGCTCCTGCCTGCCCCTGGGCCTTTGCCCCTGCTGTTCCTCTGCCTGGACCACTGCACTGTCTCCTGTCTCTTCAGTTCTTATCCTTCCCACCTCTGCTTCCAAGCCTCCTGGTTATTTCTCATAAAGAATGTGTCCTGATCTGAATTACACGTCTTTTCGTTTACTTGTCTGTCCTCTGTCATTCCTGGGAGACTGAGCCCCACGGGGTGGGGGGGGAGGGGGAGGGGAGGGACTGTATCCATATTATACACAGTCGCCACCCGATGAATGACTCCTCTGGGTTATTGCAGAAACGAAATGAGATGGCATGAATATCCTTGGCCAGTAGCTGGCACGTAGTAAGTGCTCGTAGAGTCAAGGTCCCTGCCTGTCCTAAGAGCATACGGAGGATAGTGGGGAGGCGGGGGGAGGGGGGAACAGAGAGGCTACTGAGTAAGGAAATGCATTCAGAGTCTTCAAACCAGGGGCGTGGAGGGGGGAATGCCATGGGCATCCCTGAGGCTGGGAGTGAAGGGCTGGCTGCAGGTGTCCTTGTCTGCCTGGTGAGGGACCTTGGCGCTGGCTGGCTCTGCCCGGCAGCAGGACCAGGCCCCGCTGACCCAGCTCTCCCATCCCAGGAGCCCGGTGATGCTGCCCAGGCTGTGAACAGGGAAGGCAGCGCTGTGGGGGCTGCTGGCAGCCGGGGCTGGGGAGAGACATGTGGACACGTGGCCTCTATGGCTCCTGCCTGCCAGATCCTCCGCTGGGCCCTCGCCCTGGGGCTGGGCCTCACGTTCGAGGTCACGCACGCCTTCCGGTCTCAAGGTAGGGGTGACTCGGGGGTAGTGGTGGGGACCAAGCAAGGAACTGAGGAGGGGTCAGTGCAGCTGGGACGGTGGTCGTGGTGGGGTAGGCCCTGGGGTCAATGAGGCCAGAGTCTTGCAGCAGGTGACCTGGATTCAGGATTCACTGAAGCCAGCATCGTTTACCCTGCAGCCAAGCAGGCAGGACACAGGGGTCCTTCCCAGGGCGCACCCCCAAGCCTTTGACCCTCACCCACAGATGAGTTCCTATCCAGTCTGGAGAGCTATGAGATCGCCTTCCCCACCCGAGTGGACCACAACGGGGCACTGCTGGCCTTCTCACCCCCAAGCCCCAGGAGGCAGCGTCGGGGCACAGGGCCCCAAGCAGAGTCCCGCCTTTTCTACAAGGTGGCTGCACCGAGCACCCACTTCCTGCTGAACCTGACCCGCAGCCCTCGCCTCCTGGCAGGGCATGTCTCCGTGGAGTACTGGACTCGAGAGGGCCTGGCCTGGCAGAGGGCCGCCCGGCCCCACTGCCTCTACGCCGGCCACCTGCAGGGCCAGGCCGGCAGCTCCCATGTGGCCATCAGCACCTGTGGGGGCCTGGTGAGTGGAGGGTTCTGGGCGGTAGGAGGAAATGCCCACGAGTTTGGGAGTTAAGAAAAACACTTATATAGGTCAGAGAAGGAATCACAGTGGAAGTTTTTTAAACATTTCGAGCTAATCGAAAGGATTAGCTATTTTAAGATGCAGCTAAAGCAGTACGTAGAAGAAAATGTGTAGCCTTAGGTCAGGCTAAAAATTAATGAGCTGAACATCGAAGAAACTGAAAAAGGAATAGCAACATAAACCCAGTAAAATAGAAGGAATGAAATCATAAAGACAGAGATAGGGTCCCAGGGGTCCTGGGAACCAGAACCTGACCCGAGCCCTCTGTCCCACTTCCCAACCCCCAGCATGGCCTGATTGTGGCAGATGAAGAAGAATACTTAATCGAGCCCCTGCAAGGTGGGCCCAAGGGGCACCGGGGCCCAGAGGAGAGTGGTCCCCACGTGGTGTACAAGCGTTCCTCCCTGCGTCACCCCCACCTGGACACAGCCTGTGGAGTGAGAGGTACATCTGTCTCTGTGGGGATGGGCAAAGGGGCTGCACAACATCTTTGCCTTGAGGCAGAGGTAGATGGCAGTGTCCCTCCATCCAGAAGGTCAGCAGGCAGCTACATCAGGGAGCAGTGCAGACAGTCAGCAGGGCAGTAGACAATGGAACAACGCATCCATCACTGCCGTAGTCCGATGGCCCAACAGTGAGTGAGACAGGCAGCTGGACAGCCAGGCAGGTGCTCAGGTATAAAACCATCCATCTCTAGGATTATTGTCTGATCAGACAGTTAAGCAGCGGGATGGTGGTAACCAATATTGGGGCAGTTGCACAAGGAAAATACCAGGAGACCTTAGCCACCATTCGGAGGATCAGATTTACAGCCAGACTTGCAGGAGGACAGTTGTAACATCAGACATTTAGGGAATGGGAAAGTAAGGAAGCTAGCTAGACAACAGAAGAGTCCCTAGGACAATCGTACAGCAAAAAAAAATGATCTCTGTCCAGTGGAAATGCAGAGCCACTGGAACATTGAATTAGTTGCATAATCCGAGAGTCCCAGAGTAGCGCACCGTGGCAGACGCACAACCACAGTGGGTTGTAGAAACAGAAAAGTGGATGGTGTCACAATTGGACAGTCACTGGGACAGCCAAGCAGTAAGACCGTCAGGCAGGTGGCTTGTTTTACAGCCAGACAGTTGGCAGCAGGGTGAGTAAAAAGTTGCACAGTCAGAAGGCCAGGGAGCCATACAAGCACACAGTTCTGGCAGTGAGGCAGGCTGCTACACACATCCATTTGAGCAGTGGAATTGTCGGGAAGTTGCACGGTCATGTTGATTGTCATGGGATGCTGGGCGGCTGTTCAACCAACCAGTTTGGCAGTGAGACAGCCACATCATTGTAGAACCAGCAGCGAAAGAATGAGCTATTTGACAGCCAGATGAATCATCAGACAGGGAGTTAGACAATCAAAGCAAGCAGCAGAATGACCAGAAATTGTCCATCCAGATGAGAAACCGTGGAAGGGGCGGCCTTGGTGGCTGCGCACCCTGAAACCGCCACCTGCCTGGCCCCTCGGGAATGAAACAGAGCGCGGCCAGCCAGGCCTGAAGCGCTCGGTCAGCCGAGAGCGCTATGTGGAGACCCTGGTGGTGGCTGACAAGATGATGGTGGCCTACCACGGGCGCCGAGACGTGGAACAGTATGTGCTGGCCATCATGAACATTGTAAGTGCCTCCCCCTCCCTGGGCAGGGAGCCCCAAGAACGTGGAGCTCGCTCCAGAGGTTAGGAAAAGGGGTGTCACCGTCCCCCCCCATCCCTGACCTGAGGCCAGTGAAACAGAATGGAGAGGGGACAGGGTAAGTGAGAAAGGAGGGCTTTTTGTGGCCAGGAATGAGGAGAAGCAGCCTAGCACAGTGGCTAGAAGCATGGACTCGGGAGCAAACCAGCCTGGCCTGAAATCTCAGCTATGCCACTTTTGAACTGTGTGCCCCTGGGCAAGTTACTTTGCCTCTCTGCCTTGGTTTACCCATCTGTAAAATGGGTATAATAATGGTACCGACTTCATAAGGCTAAGGTGGATGCAGTGAATTGCTAAAGCTTAAAACAGCACCTAGCACACAGTAGGTGCCCTGTAATTATTTGCTGTATAAAAAAATAAATGGGCGACTTGCAGGTACTTGCTCAGGTTAGCAGTACACACGTGGGTGCGCATCTGTCTGCATGCAGGGCTCACCCAAGCGCCTACCTATAAATTCATACAGGCTGACCTGGCTGACCCACACTCAGTTAGAGTCAGCACCCATCCTAGATCTTGATCAAGACTGTGGACCTCTCTGAGCCTCAGTTTCTGCCTCTGTAAAATGGGGTTATACTAGTATCTATCACAAAAGGGTAAGAGATAGTGAGAGGGAAGCCAGCTAGAGCACTTGGCACGTAGTAAGGGCTTGATGAGTGATGCTGTTGTTCCACTAAAGCAAAAAGGGAAGACGAGAAGTTTAGCGCAGATAGATGGCCTGTTATGTTGACATAATTTCATATCTGATACCCCTGCTTTCTGCCCAGGACCCGCCTTCCTCCCTTGGGCTTCCAAAGTTCCCTCAAACCTGCCAGGGTTTCTGGGGGTTTCCACATGGGACAGTGATGGCTCAGGGCTCCAAGGTCATTGCACAGAGTGGCCTCCATCATCTGTGCCCACTCACCCCTGGGCACTTCCTCCTCCCCTCTGACCACTGTCTCCAGAGCTTCCTGCCCCCACACTTCCACCTCCCGGTGGTGATGCTCAAATTGGTACCTTTAGACAGTATGGAATGAGGCCAGATGTGCACATCCTTTAGGCCATCTCTGGGCAGAGGCAGTCGGCGGGTGGGCAGGGAGGAGGGAGGACAAGTAGACAGACAAGCTGAGCGGGGTAGGTGTGAGTTGGAAAGAAACGCACTGGCAGGCAGGCTTAGCCAGACTTGAATCCCACTTCCAGCGCCTACCAGCTGTGCATCCTAACCAGCTGAGCCTCAGTTTGCTCCTCTGTAAAATGGGAATAATACGCACTCCTGTGAAGAGCTAGGCAGCAGGCTTAGCCTGAGCCCCAGCACACAGTAGGTACTAGATTGAAGCAAGCTGTTGTCATCGTTTCACTTTTTGTTTTCTACTCTGGGCCCCTCTTAAGACTCGGTCTCTCTTGTTTCTTGGAGGTCAGGTTGCCAAACTTTTCCAGGACTCGAGTCTGGGAAACATCGTTAATATCCTGGTAACACGCCTTATCCTGCTCACGGAGGACCAGGTGTGGGGTGTGGGGGGGCCCACCTTCCCCTGCACGCCAGCGCTGCCCACCTTCCCCTGGGTGGCTGGTACCCATGTACCTCTCTCTGTCCACCCTCAGCCCACCCTGGAGATCACCCACCACGCTGGGAAGTCCCTGGACAGCTTCTGTAAGTGGCAGAAATCCATCGTGAACCGCAGCGGCCATGGCAATGCCATTCCAGAGAACGGCGTGGCCAACCATGACACAGCGGTGCTCATCACGCGGTGAGGGGCGGGGACGGCTCCAGGAGGACTTGAGCCGGGGGACCAGTGGTCCAGGGGACTGTCCAGGTCTAAGCAGGGATCACTTCTGCTGAGAGATGGAAGAGGCCGGGACTGTACAGCCACCCCCTTGGGGAGCCAGGGAAGGGGAGGGGCTGCTGGGAGCCTGAGAATGTGGGGAGGCGGGTGTGGGGCTGTTCGGACACTGACACATCCTTCACTCACTCTGTCATTCATTCAGTCAGTCATTCATGCACCCCGGCATCTCCAAGGCCAGCTGGGGGGAGAGCATGAGGCTTCAGTTCCGAGGCAGGGAACGCTTCCCAGGCAGGACTCAGCCACCAGAGACAGGCAGGACGGTAGCAGCGGGGCTTAGAGAGTCAGCCCAGCCCCCTCACGGCCCCTCTCTCCTTCCACAGCTATGACATCTGCATCTACAAGAACAAACCCTGCGGCACACTAGGTACCCGGGTCCCCTAGGTTTCAGGCACCTCTGAAGGCAGTGGGCTGGGTGACACTGGCCCTGGTGGGGGTGGGGACCTGGCAGAGTGGACAGGGTCGAAGACGCAGCCCCGAGCCCCCAGCTCCAGCCCCACACGCCCATTTCCCAGGCCTGGCCCCCGTGGGCGGGATGTGTGAGCGAGAGAGAAGTTGTAGCATCAACGAAGACATCGGCCTGGCCACGGCATTCACCATTGCCCACGAGATCGGACACACGTGAGGCGGGGATACGGGAGGGGGCGGGTGGGAGGAGCCGGGCAGGTCCCTCGACACCCGGCAGAGCCGCCACTCCTCTCCCCAGGTTTGGCATGAACCACGACGGCGTGGGGAACAGCTGCGGGGCCCGTGGCCAGGACCCAGCCAAACTCATGGCCGCGCACATCACCATGAAGACCAACCCGTTTGTGTGGTCCTCCTGCAGCCGTGACTACATCACCAGCTTTCTGGAGTGAGGACCTACCTGCTTGTCCCACCCAGGGACACACACTCACGTTGGGGGAGGGGAGGACCTCTGGAAATCAGGGCTGCTTCTGAGAAGGGTCATGTGCTCACAGGGCTGCTCCCTGGGACCCCCACCTGGCTGGGGCCCCGGAGCTCTTGGCCTGCAGCCCTCCAGCATGACAGCTGCTTTCTTCTCGCCACAGCTTGGGCCTGGGGCTCTGCCTGAACAACCGGCCGCCCAGACAGGACTTCGTGTACCCAACAGTGGCCCCCGGCCAGGCCTATGATGCAGATGAACAATGCCGCTTCCAGCATGGAGTCAAATCGCGTCAGTGTAAATACGGGGTAGAGAGAGCCTTCCTGCTTTCCTTCCTGGGAGGGGAGGGGGCCGCCACCACCAGGGTGGGGGGGCCACAGGGGGTGGGAAACTCCATGTGGGCACCCCCCACACAGGCAGTGGGGGTGGGAGAGCTGGGAAGGGAAGTGAGCCTCAGTGGGGGATGGGAGGACAGAGGTGCATGGGGTTATACAAGTGTCACGCATAGTCACAATGCTCGGGAACAAGAATGGGATCTCCTGGTTCTCCAGACCCCTGTTTTGGGGACTGAGCTGGGGAGAGCCTGGGGGTCCACCTTCTGCTGCAGCAGGACTGAAGTCCCAAGATCCCTAACTGGGCCATTTTTAACGAAACATCCAGATTTGGTGGAAATAGTTTCCCTGGGGATGAACCATCTTCCCCACTTGGCAAAAAACTGGAGAGATCCTTCTAGGGATACCCTGTCTTCATTCCCTCCATCCCCCACTGACTGGTTCACAAGATCTCTTGGCCCCAATCCTTAGCTGGACAAGCTCTGAGCCCCCTGATCACTCCCCACTCTTGCTTGAGGATTATACTCAGCTCCCAAAGCCCCATCCACCCATAGAGAAGTGAGCTGGGGATGCCACTCCCAGCTCTCCCGAGGAAGCTGGTGACCCTCTTCAGCCACCAGGGACCACCAGCTCATCTGGGGTCTGCCTCTCCATTGCCTACCTCCCCCAATTCCCTGAACACACCCCCTAACTCCTCACAGCCTCAGCCTTAGTAGCCCGGACGCAGTCCCAATTCTCCACACCCTCAAGACTCAAAAAGATCAGCTTGAATGACTTGTCCAAGCTAAGGCCATGTTAACTCAAAACAGGGAGCAGGCAGCTGTTAAAATGCCCTCACTTTATTCCAGCGCAAGACAAGGAGACAAACACTGGATCAATTCATATTTAATCCACTCTCAGCACCCCACCCCACCCAACTTGGCTGGTAACTACAGCTCCCTCTAATGAATTCCTAGAGAATTCAGAAGGTACTCTTGAGCATCTGCTGTGTCCCAGGTATCCTAACGATGACAACGATGGCTGACATTTACTGAATGCTCACTGTATGCCAAGCATGTGAAATGTATCATCTCAGTTAGACTCCTGACAACCCTATTGTCCCCACATTGCAGAAGAAGGGACTGAGGCATAAGGAGGATGCCTTGCCCAAAGTCACCATTTGAGAACATGACAGAGCTGGGATTGGAATCTAGGTTTCTCTATGAATCTAAATTTTATAAAGGGGTGGGTAAGTGGAGAAAGTGCCACATTATCACGCATGGACCACTGCTGGCTGTATGTTGAATTGATTCTTCCTTTTATTTTTCCAAGGAACATCTTCCTGGCCCTCCTGGCAAAGGGGTAAATTATTGACTACATGTAAATCAGTAAAGAGCTGGGCCTGGTGCCTGGTCCAGAGATAGTTGTGGTCTTATTACTCAATAACAGGGTGTTTATGCAAGCCCTTTCATATCTACTCTGTTACATGCCCCTCAGCCATATGTAGACAAGGCCCATCTTAACAGATGAGGCCCAGAGAGGGGAAATGTGTTGCAAGTCAGTGGTGGAGTTGAAGTCTCCCAGAGTGGCTCAGGACTCATTCATATATACCATGGCACCTCCTTGTGGAGAGGAGGAAGAGCAGGACTGGATTAGGCAGTTCTCTTTAAGAGGTGTCAGAAGTGGGATCAGGGCCTGTGATATTTTTACAAATGACCAGGAGAACATAAGCCAAGTGAAGCCAGCAAACCAGGCTGAGTTTTTAGATGAGAAGTATCCTCTGAGGGAGCAGGTTTGAGGACCACCCTCCAAACTTCTCATGTGTGTGCAGGTGTCTCTCAGAAGCTAACACAGGAAAGTCCCTTCTTGCAGCCATTGATTAGTCCAATCCCAAATCTTCAGAGTTTGGAAGGATCAGGTTCTAAGAGAAGATTACATGTGATTGTAAAAAGGGGACAGAAGGATCTTCACTTCTCAGAGGAAAGACCCTGGGATATGGGGCAGGATGTAGGCTAGAGGGTCAAATTTGGCCACACCTGAACCCAGTGGGGCTTGTCCAGGGGTATTAATTAACCTGGACCTAAAGGGTCTGAGTGACTCCCTGGGACTGGTCCAGCCTCCTGCCATGGACAGGACCTGCTGCCAGGGTCTGGGCCAGACCAAGTAAGACTCAGGAAGAAGATGGGCTGATTTTTCACTGGGAGAACTAGAGGAACTTTCCACATAAACCCAGCCTGCCCTTATCCCCTCTCAACCCTCCATAGATTAAAAGCTTTGGGAGCCTCCCCAGTTTAGGTGGGGGAAACAATGAGAACTACCAGCTGGAAAAAGAATTAGAGACAGGGCCCTTGACCTGAGCCATCATCAGGCCTGATTTTTCAACCACTGCTCTTGGGTAGGCTGCTTTGCCCATTCTAAAAATCCTTCCTCTTCATTTCTCAGCAGGTCCCAAGGTTTCTCCTAGAAACTTGGGAGGTGCCACGGGTTGAACTGTAGAGGGATTCGATCATAGACGCTGCGATCAAAGTTCTAGGTCAGGATCCAGACTAACCCTTAGTAGCTGTGTGACTTCTAGCGAGTGACCTTACCTGTCTGAGCCTTGGTTTTCTCATAGTAAAATGGGGATTGTAGTGCCTAAGGGAGTTTGCAGCACTCCTAGGTGTTTTATAAGTGCTGCTTTCAGGCAGAGGAGAGGTCCCAGCCCATGCCCCCGCAAGGGGTTGCAAAAAGAGACCCAGGAAAGGAGCGCTGGGGCCCCACTGTCAGCCGGCAGTGAGCGGGTCGCCTCGGTCCTCCCAAGGAAGATGGGAGGGGGGCGAGCCTGAGCGGGCGCCTTGGCCCGCAGGAGGTCTGCAGCGAGTTGTGGTGTCTGAGCAAGAGCAACCGGTGCATCACCAACAGCATCCCGGCCGCCGAGGGCACGCTGTGCCAGACGCACACCATCGACAAGGGGGTGAGCGCAGGCCGAGAGCCTCCACACCCCCACCACCCACCCCGACCCATCCATCGGCTTTGGCCACGCCTACTGCCTGTAAGCCCCACCCCTGGCCTGAGGCCACACCCGCTCCCAAGCCATGCCCTGCACGTCTGTCCCAACACTAGCTTCACCACCCGTTCGGGCCCCTAAGCTTAGGCCACGCCCCTTCTTTGAACCGTGTCTCTCCCTAGCCACGCCCCCATATTACCGGACAGAATCCCGGTCTTCGGACCCCACCTCCGTCCCCCACCCCCTCCCGCTTTCGCTCCACCTCAGGAGAGCTCAGACTTCCGGCTGGGGGGCTGGGGTGCGGGTAGGATTGAGTGCCAAGTCCCAGAGAGTCCGCAAAGCCCGACTTGCCCTTCCCCATCATCCCACCCGCAGTGGTGCTACAAGCGGGTCTGCGTCCCCTTCGGGTCGCGGCCGGAGGGCGTGGACGGCGCCTGGGGCCCGTGGACCCCGTGGGGCGACTGCAGCCGGACGTGCGGCGGCGGCGTGTCTTCCTCCAGCCGTCACTGCGACAGCCCCAGGTCAGCCCCCAGGCCCCGCTGCCGGGAGAGCGGGGCGGGCGGTCCTCGCCCCCTACTCCCCCTGCCCCATTTCTTTGCTGTCCACCCCCATTTCCAGGCCGACGATCGGGGGCAAGTACTGCCTGGGCGAGAGACGGAGGCACCGTTCCTGCAACACCGATGTGAGTCCCCCCAGGACCCCAAGCCGGGTACCCTTGGCCCCTCTTACACGCGGGAAAAGAAAGGCATACATCAGCTTCCAACGAGCCCGGGCCAGCTGGCCACCGTCTCCTCGGGAAACCTGCAGCGGCCACCCCCTCCTTCCCCGGACCTCCCTACACCAGCCCTGGGCCCTGTCTCCTTCCAACTCTTCACACTTGCAGGAGATGCGTCTCCCACCTGGAAATAACTGCTTGGCCCCTGACAACCCCCTCCAGCTACACGTGCTTCTCCCTTTACTGCCCAATTTCCCCCAAAAGCCCTGCTCCTGCCCCAAAGCTGACCCGAGCTCCCTGCCCCAGAACCCAGTGGCCAAGTTTTCATCCCCTGCTTGCACTGCCTTCTGACCAAGGACCACGGTCTCCTGTCCAACACTCCCGTCCACACGTCCCCCACACTCGCGAAGAGTGGGCCTTGCTCCTTTCTAAGCCGGCTCTCTCAAAGCCCCATGGTCTGAGACCAGAAACCCAGGTGTCATCCTCAGCTTGCCCACAAACTCTAGTGAGTCACCTACTCCCATCTCAGACACCACCACCCCCCCGGCCTCCTCCCTGGCCTCCTTGCCTCCAGCCTCACTCCTCCAACCCACCCCTGCTCAGAGCATTAGTTCTCCGGCCCCAGGCCTCTGCCCTAACTGCATCCCCCCCAACACCTGGCCTCCCTACTTCTCCCTTTTTGTGCCCCAGGACTGTCCCCCAGGCTCCCAGGACTTCAGGGAAATGCAGTGCTCTGAATTTGACAGTGTCCCCTTCCGTGGAAAATTCTACACGTGGAAAACGTACCGGGGAGGTGAGCAGGGGATTCAGAAGGCCTTGGGGCAGTAAGGGGGCAGCCGCAGGTGGAGACCATATCATGGGGTCTGCCCTGAGCCCTCCCTTCACCCAAGGAGCCAGAGCGCCCGGGATGTGGCTCAGCAGCGCCTAGACTGAACACCGGGAAGCCCCCCCTCCCTCTGCCCAACATGCCTGTCCTTGTTGGGTCTGGGGTCTGGCCCTCACTCTGATGGGGCCGTGCCCCCCAGGGGGCGTGAAGGCCTGCTCGCTCACGTGCCTAGCAGAAGGCTTCAACTTCTACACGGAGAGGGCGGCGGCTGTGGTGGACGGGACGCCCTGCCGCCCAGACACAGTGGACATTTGTGTCAGCGGCGAGTGCAAGGTGGAGGGGACTCCCCACGAGAGGGGAGGGGAGAGGGGGCCGGAGGTGGAGGGGGGCGGCTCCCTGACTTCCCCCACGCACACCACTGCCCTCCCCAGCACGTGGGCTGCGACCGGGTCCTGGGCTCTGACCTGCGGGAAGACAAGTGCAGAGTGTGTGGGGGTGATGGCAGCGCCTGCGAAACCATCGAGGGGGTCTTCAGCCCAGCCTGGCCTGGAGCCGGTGAGAGACCCTCCCCCCAGCTTCCCTTTCACACTCCCCACTCGGTGGCTGGGGGCGGGGCTTGCCCCACCACAGTAGCCAAGATAAGCAACTCCTCAGAGCCAAGGGCCCAGTGGGGTGTCAGGGACCCCAAAAGGTCCTGGACGTGATGCCCCAGGTCAGGGTCAGGGACTAGCTTGGGCTCTTGGTGCCTAAAGCTCGGCAATTAAAGTGTCCAAGGGGGTGGGGGCCTAAATCTCTCCACTGCCCCATCCTGAGGGCCTCAAACCGGGTCTTGAGGGGGCAGGCGCCTGACCCTCCAAGGAGGCTGAGGGACTCTCTGTGCTAGAGCACAGAGCTTACTAGGGGTGGGGATAGCTGCAGGGTGTGGTGAACTTGAATGTCTCCCAACCTTGGGCTGAAGGGAAGAGACCCCAGTGAGGTGGGGGAGGGGAGGTGGGCTTAAGGGACCAAACACACACTGAGGGCCAAGTGTGGAGTTCAGGGGACAGTCTGGGGGTACAGACAGATAAACCAGGACTCATGGGGGACACAGGTGGGCAGGGATAGAGGGTTCACAGGGGCCCAAGATCATCCAGGTCGTAAGTGATGGAGCTCACTGCAAACCCGACTCTGACTGCTAAAACCGCCAAGTCACCCTGTGTGGGTCAGGGCCCCGCGGTGCCCCCTTCCC